>NC_137646.1:1402152-2602152 GCF_963383615.2 Lipophrys pholis | reverse complement strand
GACATCTAGTTAATGAAAACACTTCAACTACAGACGCTTCAACATTTTTCAGAGCTTTTTTAAGTTTGTCTGCAAATTGTGAATACACAGATACTTTGTACATGGTGATTTAATTTAAATGCACCTTATTTCTTTTTATTTCTTTACAGTAACTCACTGGTTGTCAGAATAGTTGATTATTTATTTGTTTCCAGGAGGATTTTGCTGTAAAAACATTGAAGATTTAAACTTGGATCTTTGGAGTCAAAGTGTGTTTCTTTGACCTCAACTCCCTCCTTCATTTCAACTCAAGTCACTGGACTCATTCAACCTTTACACCACGAGTCTCCTCATCAATGTTACTCAGGAACTGTAATCTTTTCTTGATACTTTATTTTTATTACTGAAAGTATTAATAAACTCAGAGAAAGTATCAATAAACTATTAATAGATAATAGTTTTGTCAAGATCAAAGTCAAGAAGGATCAAAGTGAAGAAAGAAATGTTGTCACTTTAATATTTTCCATTCTTTTATGACATCACTATGACATCACCAAACAGAGTTAGCAGATAGAACCATCAGAGTGTCTGCACATTTTGAATACACAGACACTTTGAAACTTACATGGTGATTTCATTTAAATGCAACTTCTTTACAGCAACCCACTGATTGTTAGAATAGTTGATTATTCTTTTGTTCTCTGGAGGATTTTGCAGTAAAAACACTGAAGATTGAAACTTGGATCACATGAAGGTTGCAGGTCACTGTGTCCGGTTCTTATTTTGGTGATCCCTCATGGTTCCTGGTTCTTCTAGCTCAGTTGGTAGAGCATGAGACTCGCAATGTCAAGGTCGTGGGTTCATGTCCCATGCTGGGCGCCACCTTCCTTTGTGCTCTGTTGCAATGTCATTTGGGTGACCGTGCTGACATGAGCATGGATGGATCTTGATTTGAAAGGCAAATTTGAAAGACTTCCTGTTGGATTAAGTGAGGAGTGTCATTACATTATTTCCAGGTCTTGCTGAGACAAACAAGTGACCTTTGGTTTCATCGCTCTATGACTTTCCTACAGGCTGTGAGACCCAATTTAAATTTCTGCTGATAATCTTATTCTTAAAATCAAATTGAGGACTTCCTGTTGGACTTAGGTCAGGGGTGTCAGAGTGTGATTTTTATGTCGTGATGAGACGAACAGATGAGTTTTGTTTTGATCTCTCTACGACATTTCTAGAGAGATCACACCATGGCTGTGGTGATTGTAGGTGGCGCTAGAGAGCACACTTTGGCACTTTGTGGGTTAATTGTTTGTATTTTCTTGTAGTCTGCACCAGTCCTGATGATTGTGCCAAATTTGGTTTGCAAGTTTATGTCAAATTTGGGTTCAATGGCGTCAGGAGAAGAAACAAAGAAAGAAACACTCCAGATGCAATAGGGTCCTCGCCTCCAGGCAGCTTCCCTTCTGGGCTCGGTCCCTAAAAGAAAGGTGCACAGAACCCGGTGTCCAGTGGTGAGGTCCTAGAAAGGGAACCACAAATGGACTCCAGAGTCTTACTGTGCAACTCTCTGCATCCTGGAAAGCAACAAATGACATTTTCAAATCCGGATCATTTTGATCCAGATTACATTTTTTTGAACAACTGGCCCCTGGTGTTCTATAAATGCAGCTTACAATTACATTCTTTTTTTTCATACAGAGTTCAACTGTGTTGCATTCAAACACATCTTTCATTGCTCTTGTCATTTTCTCCACCACTTTATATTTCAGGTCTACACCCACATATATAGCTCCCCCTCCACCCGCCTTCCCCTCTCTGTTTAAGACTATACCTTCAGGGATCATTTCTATAGTTCTTGACTTGAGAAATGTGTTTCTAAAGTGTTTGGTCTCTCTACCCACGATGATGAGTCGTGATATTCCCTCCTGAGCGTGAAGCAGACAGAGAGTAATGATTCAGTTCATACACTCTCTGTCATTGATGAACGTTCTTTGCTCCCTTCATAGAGTAATGATGGAGGGAATATGATCAGAGTGGTGGAGTGTCTCTGAAATCAAGAAATAAACTCGCCCAGTCATAATACTGGTGCATTTATTAGTTAACCATAACACTGAACTTTCAAACTCCCACTACAACCCATAAGCTAGTCATTCTTAAAGTGTGGTATGAGTACCACTAGCTCCCTCTAGTGGTATGCCAAAGAATCACTGACATAAATATAAAAGCGCTGACATCAACAGTTATTCACGGTAGAGCGTTTATACCCTAACTTAGTCTGTACTGCAGCTGAAAACACGGGATTTAGCAGCTCTGTGAGAAAAGGCCTATCTAAGCTGATTCTTGTGAAAAAAGTGAAGTATTTTGTGTGTAAAATGACTTTTCACGTCGAGTCCCGGAGGTTAGCGGGTGGCTAAGCGTAGTATTACGGGCGATCGTGACACGAAGTGCCGCCACTGCCGTAATGCTACCGTAACGCCGACGTAACGCCGACGTAACGCCGCTGTAACGCCGCCGCCGTAACGCCGCCGCCGTAACGCCGCCGCCGTAACGCTGCCCGCTGATTAGTAAAATGGATGAACTGGACGGTGGAAGAGGAGTTACTTCGATCGTTTCTAAAGCCGTTATCTACTTCATAATATGTATCGTCTGAAATACTCAGTCCGTGAATAAAACATAATTTCCTGAAATGCCAGCCATGTTTCATTTTGATTGGCTCAAGCGGGGCCATGTGACACGAGAAGGGAGGGGGGATCCCAGATCTATAGTAGAATGATAGAGAGACATTCACTAGAATCCATTGAACATCTTTTTATTATAGTTTTAGTCTTAATCTTATTGTTCTTCCTCTGTGTGTGTGTGTGTGTGTGTGTGTGTGTGTGTGTGTGTGTGTGTGTGTGTGTGCGTGCGTGTGCGTGTGTTTCTGTTTCAGAAAGCAGCCTGTTTAGATTATTTTTTAATCAAGTACAGTACATTGTTTACTTAACATTTAAGTACAGTACAGTTTTATTTAACTTTTCTGTGCAATATATTTTAATTAAATCATTATTTAAGTACAGTCTTTAATTTCCCTATATTTAAGCATAGTGTTACTAATCTAACTGTGTAAAATGTTACAATGGCTGACAATATTAAATATACTTCTTTAGGAGTAAAACCTCTGCCTTGTTTTTGATGAATGCTTCGGCTCACTAGGCTACTGTATAGTGTTGGTCATTATGGTGGTACTTGGAGAGCCAAGTATTTTCTGGGTGGTACTTGGTGTAAAACGTTTGAGAACCACTGCCATAAGCTATTCTGCAGATTATTTGGCACATGTCCATATCCATCCATAATAATGGAAATTTGTTCAAACACCATCTAATGTTGGAACAAAATAAAATTAATAGAAATAAATGTAAATATTCTGAAGGCAGCTCTTTTCTACGGTCGTGAATCACTCTTCATTACTGAACATCTTCACTTAATCTTAATTATTATGTGAATTCTGCAAACTTCTATTTAGTCATTGAATTTCAACAAGCTTCTACAAGTTGTGGTGTACATTTATATACTTTTCCCACTTTCCTGCCTCAGCATAGATGAGGTGTTATTGATGTATTTATTTGGACCATAACATACATGTCACATTTAAAAATGCCAGAATGTGGAAGATGGACATTAGTACAAGGGTTCTGCAATGCAATATCACATATCAATAATAGTTCATATATGTCACACTATTGCTATTCTGTGCTGAATTTATCAGGAGAGATCAGCTGGAAATGATCCCAGACAGGAGAAAATCTCTTTCTTGCTGGATCCATAACAAAAACATCTGCTCACCAGTGATGAGAAAGACTGATTCATTCAAGGCCTCAGCTGTTTGTACTGAGGAGTATTAAGACTATACTTTCAGGGATCATTTCTATAGTTCTTGACTTGAGAAATGTGTTTCTAAAGTGTTTGGTCTCTCTACCCACGATGATGAGTCGTGATATTTCCTCCTGAGCGTGAAGCAGACAGAGCATACTGATTCAGTTCATACTCTCTGTCATTGATGAACGTTCTTCACTCCCTTCATGGAGTAATGATGGAGGGAATATGATCAGAGTGGTAGAAATGGCTGGTCGAATGTTAATTAATTAATTTCTGGATAGATTCTGAGCTTGACCACAGATTATCTAATTCACAGTTACAAAGTCTTAAATGTTGCAAGTTTGTTTTACAGTCTTTTGGAAGCAGAATATAGAACACATAAAAGAACACTATTTGTAGTAAATACAAAACAAACAGCTCGTACTGTATTTCTCACTAATAACGATAAGTCGGTAGAAATAATATACAGAACACATATAGAACCTCATTAAACTAAAGAAAACATTTTTTAAAAACAATAAATAAAACTTCCTTTGGGAAAACCACAAATAAACTATTTATAGAATCTTCTAGGTTAACATTTGTAGATATTGTATACCGTATTTTCACGACCAAAAGGCACACCGTACTAAAAGGCGCAGTCTCAGTTATGTGTGCCATTACTGCATTTAACACACACATAAGGCGCACCTGCTCATAGGGCGCGGGTTCCATGCCCACACTTCCCCCTTTAACGTTCTCATGGTGTCCGCATTACAACAACACACACACACAAGCATACAAGTGTGCGTATTTAAAAATAGAGCGGGAGCAAAACTGAGTTTGGTTGTGCTTTATTTAAGTATTGATTACAAAGTACTAACATTTTTTTTACCTGTAATCGTGAACGGCCGGTTCACACCGATGTCCAGCGGTTGGAGTTCCTTTGTCAGGCCTCCCGGAATGACAGCAAGCTCAGAGTTCGTTTGCTTCACTTGTTTTTTCACATCGGCTGTGAGATGGGCACGCATAGAGTCACAGATCAACAGCGATGGTGATGCGTGGAAAAAACCACCTGTTCTCCTTACATACACCTCCCTCAGCCACTCTTTCATCATTTCCTCATCCATCCAGCCCTTTTGATTTGCCTTAATGATGACTCCTGATGGAAACTTCTCTTTAGGCAAAGTCTTTCTCTTAAAAATCACCATAGGCGGCAGTTTCTGTCCATTAGCATGGCAGCTAAGCACAACAGTAAAAGAAGACTTTTCGTGCCCCGTTGTGCGTATCGCTACCGTGCCGGTCCCCTTCTTCTCCACAGTGTGACTCACCGGGATGTCGAAAGTTAGCGGCACCTCGTCCATGTTAGTGATGTGGCTGGGCTGGATGTGTTTGTCGGCGATGTGTTTGCTGCAGTAGGAGTGGAAGATGGCCAGCTTTTCATTATAATCCGCTGGAAGTTGCTGCGCTACCGTAGTTCTGGCCCAGATGGAAAAATGGCACCGTTTCATGAAACGAAAGCACCAAGACGGACCTCCTTGGAAATGTTCAATTTTCATTTCTTCTGCTAGCGTTACTGCTTTTAGTCGAATGGTGACCGTCGAAACGCTTCTCCCACTCGTTCTTTGTGCGATGAGCCACTGCTCGAGTCTTTCCTCCAACTCGGGCCACCTCGCCTTATGTCCGCGGAAACTCAGCCGCGTCTTCTTCACCTGTCGGAGCTCGTTTTCCAGCTTCCTCCACTTGCGAACCATCGATTCATTAATCTTAAATTCTCTCGCGGCTGCTCGATTTCCATGTTCCTCCGCGTAGCTGATGGCCTTCAGTTTAAACTGTGCTTCATAAGCGTGTCTCTTCGCCATTTTCAGGGTTGTTAAAACAACGATGTTCTGCATAACGCACATACCCGTTCATTTATATACAATCCACGCCCACACTTCCCCCTTTAACGTTCTCATGGTGTTCACTACTACGTCCGCTTTACAACAACAACACACACATACGGCGCACTGCACCATAGGGCGCACTGCACATTTTGAAGAAAATCTAAGACTTTTATGTGAAAATACGGTATATAATTTTTTTCTTACTAAGAAACATTTTCAAATTGATTTTTATTTTGAAGGAGCTCAGTGGTATGTGAGTACTGCAGTGTGTACTCCATATAAATTCATGTTCTGTGTTCCTCGATGCTCGTGTTGCAAACATCATAGGTCTTGTTCTAACGTGTAAAATTCTGTTCGTTAAATCACATCACAAAGCAGGAATACAGGTACTAAGTTGATATATTCTTTTCATTTAGCCCAGGGTCAATAACTTGAGAAGATGACTATAGACTTCTACACTGAGTATTATGAACTTTGTACTATGTGATTACAAAACACCTTCACCAACAGCAGGTTCCTCATTATTTCTGCTTATTTGTGTTTTCTAATCTTTTGATGCAAAATGTCATGTCGTGACATCAGTCAAACAAATGTCTCTCATTTGAATAACTAGGGAATATTTCCTGTTTGCCGTGTAGGTATATTCTACAAGCTTTTCATTGTGTAACGTCTCCACCATTGATGAGGCTTTTGTGTTCGATGTTTCTGTAGCTCTCACTTCTACAAGCTGCTCATAGACAAAGTTTATCACATTAACTAACAATATTTCTGTCAGATTGACTGGATTCTTCAACCCTTGAGGAGAACAAACACACACATAAACGTATTCAGTCGGTCCTATGCTGTACGGTAGAAGGTGAAACTATAGTTCAACTGCAGTTAGTGAGCCGTAAATTCATTGTAGTCCAGCGAGGCTAAAACACATTATTGCCTCTGATTATACAAATCAAATATATAAGTTGTTGGTGACAAGTATTCATAAAAGACTGGGACACTGCCCTTTCTGAAATGTTAATTCGAGCTTTAACCTAAAACTAAACCTTTAGGTACGATCAAACACATGGCAATCCTTCGCTCAGGTATTTCACTTAAACACAGGCTCATCATGAGGTGGAGATGGAATTGCATTTTTGCAATCGTTCATTTTAAAGCTTAATTCCTGATCACGTTATTCATCTAAATGGAACATTAGGAAAAGTGTCAGTAAGAATAATGACCTTTAGAATATACTGGACTCACCACTGTCTCTGGAACCTCCGGAGCTCTTGGGAACACCGACAGTGGCTAAAGGCTGGTTTGGCTCATATCAGTTTTCAGCAGCTGTGACTGAACAACATGGTTACAAATAGTTGAACAAACCACACGCAAACAAAAAAGCTGGCAAAGACCACGGAGCAGGACTGAGGAACCGACAGCAAAAAGTGACAATGTGACCTGTTTATTTTTTTTCTTTCTTTTGCAGTGTTTTGACTGAATGGTACGGAAACATGAGCTGGGGAATGGGGACGCTTTCCTGTGTGTTTATCCTGATGATTCCATAACCACAAGTGGCCTATAGATGACACGGGGATTCTCACTGTCTTACCTTTGAGTTTGTTCTCTGGCAATGTAACTAACAAAATGGAATCATCTGATCCTTTCTAGTTGCAATTATTCCCGTCAGGTAATACATTTTATGTTTTCATTTTATTCATTTCATTTTGAATTGCTTAACATATTAAGATTTTAATTCATAAAATTGAAATTCATAAATGAAACTTTGACATGTTGCTGCAACATTGTGTTTAACTATTGTGTAGAAATAAATACAGTTTTCATTTGAATTTGCTTGTGTTTCCTGATGGCTTCATGAGCATTCAACACAGAAGTACACGCTACTTTGAGCTGTGTGTGTGCCTATATTCTATTCAGACTGTTGTGTCAACGGTTTTCTTCTTATTTCCCCTCACAGTACCAAAAACATACATTTTAGGCCAATTGGTGACTGTGAATATGTGTGGGTATATATGTGTGATTGACTGTCTGTGTCCGGACTGGTAACCTGTTCAAGTTATACAGTAGTGCCCTCACCCAAAGTCAGCTGTGATCGGCCCTGTAGCCAATGAAGACCATGGATGTAAAGTCTAATAATAAATAATTGATGCTCATATTCAGATGTACGTCGTGTGTTTCTGACACTAATGTCTGACAACTGTAAGTAAAGATAATAAGTAATTTTATTTTCTGGTTTCACAGCTGCACTAGATGAAGCTCTTGAATATAATAAGGAGTTGGAAGCCAGGCTGGAGAATGTGGATTTGTCTCCCATGCTTTTTACTCGCGACTGTGTTTCTGATGAGCAGATCCGGTTCTACACCAAATTCCCATCTGAGAGGGTTCCGGATCTTCTGGGAGTCCATTGCTCCACCTGCATCCCGCCTCATATACTGGACCAGAGCTCAGACAATAGGAGATGAAGCCTGAACCCAGCGCTGCCCCAGAATGCCTCTGATTGATGAGTTTTAATGTTCTCCTTCAGGGTGGCTGTGGGCCTGAAGGAGCAGCTTATTGACGTGTTCGACACTATTTACACTATTTACACTATTTACAGTGATTCACACAACTTGAGATTTAATGTTAAAAACACAAAGTGACAAAAGGTCATTTATACATTTTAATATGATCATTACTGCATTGAAATAAACACATTAATGGTATTGAAGTAAAACGTGTCCAGTTTTGATTTCATCTGGTCAGTGAACGATTCATCACGCCGCTCTCGCTCAACAGTTATTGTTCTAAATGTGTCAGTGACAAAGTGGCACCATTCCAATCTGGTGATAACCAGCTGACCCTGTCCCTGGCAGTAGTATGTGTGTGAACGCCTCAGACTTGTGTGGCCATCCTGAACCTTGAGGTCAGCAACCTGGGACACATCATCTGTTTGGGACTCACTCCAAAGTTGGGAGGAAATCTAAAAGGAGAGCTCTGAGTGGTTGGGACTCCAGTTGGCATAGTTTTCCTCCTGATGTCAGGATGTCGGGATCAGGAAGTGGTCCTACAAACACATGAGTGACATCATCACAGTAAGTTATGACAAAGGAAACATTACAAGCATAAAAACATTACAAACCAATAAATGACACCTGTGTAAGCTCTGCACAGCTGGACTGCACACATCTGTTTCCCCCACCACCTCACTGGCAGGTTCAGGATGGAGCCCCTTACAAGAAATAAACAAATATGACAAATAAATAAAGGGACAGGTGAGCAATTTGGTCGGACATGGAGGGATAGACTTGTGAGAGCTAAGATTTTTACTTAAATTGCTAAAACTACTAAGGAGATTGTCACATACTAAATGATATTACAAAAGGAAAACAATGGTTCCTCTTTTTTTTTTACCTGTGTTCTTGGTCTGGTCCCTCTGTGTAGATGACTTGTGCAGGTCAGTGCAGGAGGAAGCGTTGGCAGCTGGAGCTGGGAGGAGTGTGCAGGCTGATCCAGGAGTTCAACTACATGGTTGTTAAAGCCTTTACCAGCTGCACAACTACAGGAATAAACCAACAACTCAGCTTGTCAACACCCAGTGAGATCTAAAACAGAGAAGTGTTTTTAACACATATATAGAAATTAATACTTGTTAAAACATAATTAGCTTTAATCAAGTCCCAGAATCCAGAGCAGCAGAAGAGGAATAGTAAGCTCTCTGTCATACAGGAGTGTCCATCGTACATGAAAGTTCTTCAGCTCTCATCTGACAGCTGAAGAACAGGAAGTCAAACAACTGAACATGAGCCCAGCGACTCTCTGACTGTTTCAACCTGCAGTCTGTGAGGTTCCTCATGGTTCCTCATGGAGCTGAAGCATGGAGCTCTGACCACTACCTGTCCCTCCATGGTTCCTCATGGAGCTGAAGCATGGAGCTCTGACCACTACCTGTCCCTCCATGGTTCCTCATGGAGCTGAAGCATGGAGCTCTGACCACCACCTGTCCCTCCACAATATGCGATACTAGAAGCCTGCAGAAGCAAAGCAGGGTAAAGGTGAACATCTGGCATCATCATCATCATCACTTTTCTATATTATAATAGCAAACACATATCAGAATGTTAAAATATCATTTAAAAGTCTAGATCATGCCTCTAATAAATACCTCTAATAATTTAGCAGACGAGATGAGGCTCCTTAGTCACCATGTTTATCTTCATCATATGTTGTAGCTAGCGCCGCGGTTAGCTCACTGAACTCCGTCTTTTCTTACCTTGATAACTGTGGAGATATTCTTCATGGATGAACTTATACCCTTCTTCAAGTGTATTTGTTCATGTATTCCCCGCTGCGATGGCCTCCGCATCAGCAAATGAAAAAGCTGGCAAGTTCAGGAGCGTCGGTGAAAAGATAAGGTCCATTTTCAATGAGGCACAAACAGGAAGTGATTGAGCTCCACGAGGCGCTACTTCAGGTTGTCGTGAAAAAGGTCTATGTGAAGCTGCAGGGCCATGGGAAGCTCATTTCCACACTATTTGACAATGTCAAAACTTTCCAGCAAAAACTTGAACTGCTGCAGGGACAGCTCAAACAGGGACATCTCACCCATTTTCCCGCCTGCAAGGCGCTTGGAGACGACACAGACGGGCGCCACGTTTTACGTCACCTGCGTTCAAACAAGAACCATAACATCATAAATAAACTCAGACAGGAATTCGACCACCGCTTCTCCGACTTCAGGGTCCATGAGAAGTCATTCAACCTCTTCCAAAATCCTTTCTCGTGTGTCCCTGAGGAAGAGCCTGCAGAAATGCAGTTTGAGCTCATTGACTTACAGGAGACGTCACCCAGCTTTAAAGCAGCCAACCAGATCTGGAGTCAACTTCCTCTCCAGAAAACTCTGAACTGGCTGCTGCAAGACGTCTGGCCTCAAGTCCAGGCTGCAGCTTCTTCTGTCCCACCTGATAATGAAAATTACTCATCACTTGTCCTCAATCATTATTTATTGTCCATGGAAGGTTCTTACTATTGTGGAGAATGTTGACCACAGCACCAGTAAAGTCTGGTTCCACTGAGATTTGAACTCAGATCACTGGATTCAGAGTCCAGAGTGCTAATCACTACACCATGAAACTACAAAGTGCAGCTCAGCATGGTGCATTCATGGACATCTAGTTAATGAAATCACTTCAACTACAGACGCTTTGTACATGGTGATTTAATTTAAATGCACCTTATTTCTTTTTATTTCTTTACAGTAACTCACTGGTTGTCAGAATAGTTGATTATTTATTTGTTTCCAGGAGGATTTTGCTGTAAAAACATTGAAGATTTAAACTTGGATCTTTGGAGTCAAAGTGTGTTTCTTTGACCTCAACTCCCTCCTTTATTTCAACTCAAGTCACTGGACTCATTCAACCTTTACACCACGAGTGTCCTCATCAATGTTACTCAGGAACTGTAATCTTTTCTTGATACTTTATTTTTATTACTGAAAGTATTAATAAACTCAGAGAAAGTATCAATAAACTATTAATAGATAATAGTTTTGTCAAGATCAAAGTCAAGAAGGATCAAAGTCAAGAAAGAAATGTTGTCACTTTAATATTTTCCATTCTTTTATGACATCACTATGACATCACCAAACAGAGTTAGCAGATAGAACCATCAGAGTGTCTGCACATTTTGAATACACAGACACTTTGAAACTTACATGGTGATTTCATTTAAATGCAACTTCTTTACAGCAACCCACTGATTGTTAGAATAGTTGATTATTCTTTTGTTCTCTGGAGGATTTTGCAGTAAAAACACTGAAGATTGAAACTTGGATCACTTGAAGGTTGCAGGTCACTGTGTCCGGTTCTTCTTTTGGTGATCCCTCATGGTTCCTGGTTCTTCTAGCTCAGTTGGTAGAGCATGAGACTCGCAATGTCAAGGTCGTGGGTTCATGTCCCATGCTGGGCGCCACCTTCCTTTGTGCTCTGTTGCAATGTCATTTGGGTGACCGTGCTGACATGAGCATGGATGGATCTTGATTTGAAAGGCAAATTTGAAAGACTTCCTGTTGGATTAAGTGAGGAGTGTCATTACATTATTTCCAGGTCTTGCTGAGACAAACAAGTGACCTTTGGTTTCATCGCTCTATGACTTTCCTACAGGCTGTGAGACCCAATTTAAATTTCTGCTGATAATCTTATTCTTAAAATCAAATTGAGGACTTCTGTTGGACTTAGGTCAGGGGTGTCAGTGTGATTTTTATGTCGTGATGAGACGAACAGATGAGTTTTGTTTTGATCTCTCTACGACATTTCTAGAGAGATCACACCATGGCTGTGGTGATTGTAGGTGGCGCTAGAGAGCACACTTTGGCACTTTGTGGGTTAATTGTTTGTATTTTCTTGTAGTCTGCACCAGTCCTGATGATTGTGCCAAATTTGGTTTGCAAGTTTATGTCAAATTTGGGTTCAATGGCGTCAGGAGAAGAAACAAAGAAAGAAACACTCCAGATGCAATAGGGTCCTCGCCTCCAGGCAGCTTCCCTTCTGGGCTCGGTCCCTAAAAGAAAGGTGCACAGAACCCGGTGTCCAGTGGTGAGGTCCTAGAAAGGGAACCACAAATGGACTCCAGAGTCTTACTGTGCAACTCTCTGCATCCTGGAAAGCAACAAATGACATTTTCAAATCCGGATCATTTTGATCCAGATT
This sequence comes from Lipophrys pholis, assembly GCF_963383615.2. Taxonomy (NCBI): domain Eukaryota; kingdom Metazoa; phylum Chordata; class Actinopteri; order Blenniiformes; family Blenniidae; genus Lipophrys; species Lipophrys pholis. Next base: position 2,589,779 of record NC_137646.1, on the reverse strand, counting down.
ACATTTTTTTGAACAACTGGCCCCTGGTGTTCTATAAATGCAGCTTACAATTACATTCTTTTTTTTCATACCGAGTTCAACTGTGTTGCATTCAAACACATCTTTCATTGCTCTTGTCATTTTCTCCACCACTTTATATTTCAGGTCTACACCCACATATATAGCTCCCCCTCCACCCGCCTTCCCCTCTCTGTTTAAGGAGTTGAACTCGAATCCATCAGGTCAAATCAGCTCCCTTGTCAGTGCTGATCAATGTTTCAGAGATGGTGACAATACTGAATGGTTGTTTGAACTGACCTACATACTGTTTGATTTGGCTGAAGTTTGAATAGAAGCTCCAACTATTGAAGGTAGAATTGAAAGTTTATTGTCCCTTTGAATTGTCCTGTTGAATTCATCTTGAGAGTAATAGCAGCAGTTGTCAGTGATGTTGTAGTGGAAGTTAAGGGTTAACAAGCTTCATGCTGCTGATACTGCGTGATGCGTTCAGGTGCATCACGTAACTCCAATTCTCACAGCAACATGGCACCTGGCACACCTGAGTGCAGCATGAGTCCCCGTGAGGAGGAGAGGGAGAGATGAGGTTGTTTTGATTATTTACTTTGGATATTTACGATCTCTTTTTTTCATAATACAATTCCAATTTTAAATATTCTTCAGAAATAAAAGTTTATTTATCTTTAAAATGTTATACTTGCATTATTATACCATTATTAATATATTAGTGGAAAAATGGTATGAAAACAGCAATATTATCGTTTATCACAATAGATTCTGGGAAAATTTATCGTCCAGCAAAATTTATTATCATGACAGGCCTAGCGCTGCGTTCCGTGCACGCTCTCGAAGTCTAAAGGTGCAGCTCAAGGACCGAACTTCCCAGTCGCCGGCTGGCTGGCCGAGGTCTGAGTTGTTTTGTTTTTTGTTCCCGCGATTTGAAATGACTTTTATCAGTGAGATTGTCCTCTGAGTCTCCCCAGGGCTCAGAGAAGAGGGGAAGAGTTGAGGTGTACTCAGACAGTTCATCTGTGGAGGAACCCAGAGTCTTCCCCTCCAATTCACCCAATGAGGTTTCTTTTCTTTCAATTGCTCTGCAATCAACCCCAAAAGGCTCAAAAATGAATAGGAGGTTGCAGGAGAGACCAACTCCCAGAGCCCGAACGGGGAATAGAGCTCAAAGCCTTCACACCTCACCTATGGAAGTGAAGGAAGAGCTCAGTTCACAAGTGATAACTTAGTCACTGTTTTTAACTGATTTTATAGTTCAAACTTTGTAGTCTTTTTAAAATGTCCTACCTGTTGTTTTAACCATACTCATGACCCTCACCTTCTCTACCATCAATGTGAGAAGTGTGAAGTCGAGAGTTAGAGCCCAGAGTGTTTTATCCTTTTTAAGTTAATTTAAGTCGGATGTGTTTTTATTACAGGAGTGTGCTATACCGTTTTTAAACTCTTACCAACAGTGGGAGGAGATGTGGCCACTCCCGTCAGTATGGAGTGGCTCCAACGGTAATAAAAATGATGGAGTGGCCATTTTAATAAATAATCCCCGGATCTTGGTGAAGGGCAGCACTGTGGTGAGAGACGGTAGGGCACTTTTAATACATTTGACTTTTATGGACCAGGATTTTAAGCTCTTGAATATTTATGGTTTTAATGACGAAAATGACAGGTATGACCTTTTAAAGGAACAGCACATGGCTGTTGCCACGGACCCCTCCAGGAACCCAAAGACGACAGCAATGGCTCGTTTCTGGATGGGGTCCTACCTTCGAAGGATTAAGATTTTACCCATTGATCTTAAAATACCAGTTTCTTTTAACCTGCCACCGGCCTATGATTTTATCAAGACATCTTTTAAACAGTTTAACCTGGAACAGGAGGAGTTGCAGATTTTAACTAACCACAAATGTCTCATTTCTGTTGTGCAGGAACGGGAACCAGTGAGTCCAGTGCGCGGGCTTGCACTCGGTGAGCCCTCCACAGTTTGGCGCAACGTGAACCATCCTGTCCTCCCAAACAGACTCCGGGACCTGTCGTGGCTGGTGGCTCACGAGGTTCTCCCAGTCAGGGCCGTCATGCACTCCCGAGGAATGGCAACGCACTCAACTTGCCCCCGGCCTGGTTGTGGCGCGCCTGAGTCGGTGAGGCACCTCCTCTGGGAGTGCAGCGTTGCCGTAGACCAGTGGGCAACGGCCGGCTCCTTGCAATTCCCGTACTTACCAGCAGGGGGGGGTCCTTACAGCACAGCTGGTGCTATACGGGGTGAGCCACGAGTTCATGACAAAGAAGGACTTTGAAAAGATGTGGCTCACCCTGGCCGCCATCAAAGACGCCACTTGGACCTCCAGAAACCTGCTGGTAAGAAGGCATAGGCAGATCCCCCCGTGGCTGTGATCCAGATGGCCGCAGCGACGGTCCGCGAGGTGGAAGCTGCAGGCGGCAGGCCGAGGACACAGCCACAAAGAAGAATCGCCTCCCTGCCCATTCGGACGAAGGAGCCGGAGCCTCACGAGAAAAGGTCAAGGCAGCGGCGGCCTGGCTCTCCGGGTGTGGACGGAGGGAAGGAGCAGGAGGGAGAGGACCTCCTCTGAGCACCATGGCAGAACCCCGAGAGACCAAATGTTTGGGAGAACAGGATGAGTTCCCCTTGATAGGGACTCACTGCTCTCCTGCACAACAGAATAGACCTTTTAAACTGAAGGCACTCCTATTTATTGACTTTTACAACGATAGACACTTTTTATTTCCTCATGTTTCTCATTTTACTCAACAGGTCCTGCTTTATTTGTAAATCTCTATTTATTTAAAGTACTGTATTTATGATATTTTAAAACAGAAGCTTGTACCTTGTTGGCTTTTATGTTTTAAATGAGTGAAAACATCTGTGGAAGAAATGGAAGAAAATGACTTGTAAAATGTGTCAATAAAATCTTGTAAAAGAAAAAAAATCTGTTCTTATCAGTTTAATATCTGATATGTCCCCTATCTGGGGACTGTATATTAAATTGATTTTTGGAACAGGGAGATGGAATAGGAGCTTGCTCTGTCCACTCCACGCATCAACCTGGTATTGCAGTTCATCTGGGAATGGTGCACCCTCCTCTCCTGTTGAATGAAAACTAAATAGTTCTTTCTTGAAGGGCTGAACTCAAAGTTAAGTAAAGAAAGCAAGTTTCAAAAGAAGTGTAGAACAAAGATCCTGTCTGTGTCAGCAGGGGTGTGAGCCTGTCACTGTTGCCAACTTGGTGACTTTGTCACTAAATCTGGTGACTTTTCAGGTCCTGTTGGCAACTTTTTTTGTGAAAAGCGACTAGCGACAAATCGAGCGACTTTCTAGTGTGTTTGGCGACTCTGAGGTGAAAGCAGGTCTGGTTCTGCAGTCACTGTGGTCAACGAGCAGCAGGTCCTGCTGTGAGCCCCTCCCCCCTCCTGAAGCATTGACAGACCTGCGGTCAGTCTGACAGTCCCTCCCTCCCTCCTGCAGTCAGACCAGAGGAGACCCTCACCACACTGCGTCCACACTGAGAAGGAACCGCGCATGTGCAAGGCCGCCGCTGCTTTACTGAGCGGCAAGTAAATCTAAATATTGTTTCAATCACACTGAGGCCTGTGGCCTGTACTAGGAACCCTGATCAACATATCCAGGATCTCTCTGTTTCCTGGGTTGACTGATCCTGATCACCGTTACTACCAAGCAGGTTATCAACTCTCTGGTTCAACCCAGACCTAGGTGTGCTTGTTCACATGAAAGGGGCGGAGTTTGCAGCATCTGACCAATCACACACAGAGAAACTCTGCAGAGCAGTTTACAGATTACTGAAGGAGCAGTTAATCTCTGAGATTATGAAGAATTAAAACACATCCAGCAGCTAAAAGCAACACTGCTGCTGCAGCCAAAGCCAGAACATTCCTGACTTGTTAATGCTGACTTGGTGAGATTATACCAGATTAATTCATCAGACAATATAAACAGACAGCACTGTGATCACTCAGTTTCACTTTATTCCAGCAGAAACGTGTCGGGCTGAACTTCCTCACTGATCTTCTTTTAGTTTAGATTTTCCATCCAGTTGTTTTGAGGCTGAGTTTCTCTTGTGTTTTATGTGTAGGAGTTGACAGCAACTTTTATCTTAGTGAGGAGGCCAGGTCGACCCCGTTGCCATGTATGACGCAGTCTGCTGAAAGCTGATTGGTTGTTAGAGAAAGGAAGAAAGAAAACAGCCTCTGTGCTCCTCCTAATGAATGGAGAGTAAAATTAACCCATCAAATATCTTGGACTCTATTAAAAATGTGTAATCATGAAAATTATTTAGGTCTATTTTATGAAACTCAGACAAATTAATTGAATTTGTACACAGCTTAAGAATGATTGAACTTTCCTGGTTCACATGCCGATTATTACATTGATTTGATTCTTGTTCTCTTATTTTTACCACTTAATGTATTTGATATTAATGGTGGAGGCGACGCAGCGTCACCACTTCCTGTGATTTACCACCAATGTGGGGCTGTGAAAGAACCGTAACGGTCAGACTGACACTCTGCTGACGGAGGACTGGGACAAACCCCCGTCATCACCGCTGCACTGCTGCAGCCTACTTGTAGTGACGTAGCACAATGTTGTGATCACCTTCATCTGGGGCGTTACTGCGTTGCTTTGCTGTGGGAGAAATCAGCTTTCTCAGTTCTGCAGTGATACTTTGTGCAGATTTCATTTACCCTGCATATATTTAGTTTGTTCATAACAAGTCATTTATATTTGACTACAATCTTTGTCCTGCATTTTATTTTGGTCACAATCAACTGATAAAAGAATAAAAAGTCCCCAAATCTTTCAAATATCATGAGAAAAGCTTTATTTTTATTTTCATTCAAATTTGCATATTGATGATGATTCGCTTCATAAATAATGAGACATTGTTCTCCCCCACATTAAAGTAGATGAGCTGCTTACCTTAGTAAAAAGTATCAGTATCTACAATACTGGCCGTGTACTTCAAATACTCCTTTTCCCTCCTCCTACTCCTCATGTCTCCAAAGCTGCTTCATACTGACACCTACTGGATGTATATGTCTATGTCAGGAACAGTTTATGGTTACTCTTACAGTATTACATTTTGAAAAGAACCGGAGAACTATATTCTGTACAAAACAACACATGAAGTTAATGTTGAAGAGAAAAACTTTATTACCTGTTTTGAATTCAATGACAAGAAACTCTGCACTATTGTTAATCTCTATATTTTATTGGGGAAATTCCCACTTTCATCCACAATAAACACTTGGAGGACAGGCTTCAAGACCTGAGTTACATTACACTGCCCTTTTAGGTGAAACATCTACTTTGCTTAATGAATCTGAAGACATACATACATAATGCTAAATCCATCAGGATTCTGAATCTGAAGTCAAAATACTAAATCTCTAATCACTTACCAGATACATGCATTTGAATATGACAACCTCAGATGGACCACAAATCTGCTTGTGCAAATATTAAAAATGTTAGCTCAGTTGAAACCTTTAAAAGTTTCACGAAGGTACTCAGATTACTTCTCTGTGGTTTATCTTCCATGATATTTAGTGTTTGAAGGAGGATCAAGCTGAGCTCAGCTCAGCCACACTGGGCCTGGACTTCTACATGGAGGTCAGAGTGATCGGCTGGAATCACTCCTTTCAATTCATTGAGCATCGTCCAATCAGCTCCCAGACAAAACCAAACTGTGTCCTCTCATGCTGGACTGGACACAAGTTGATTCCAGTAAAATATGTCAACACATCTCCACATTTCTGTAACGGGGGAAAATGTTTTTTTAAATGCTGGTGTGTGGAGGATTTATCACTGGCCACTAGGGGGCAATGTAGGATATTGCAATGACCGGCTCAGTGAGGGACCAGCCATATTTGTTGATATGCACATGTTCATGTCAAGGTGGTTTGATTGTGCTGTTCAGCCTAATTCATGTAAGTAAGGTTTAATGTTTTATAACTAAATGAATACAACAACTGCATAATATGAGTAATGCTGTAACATGTGATGATTCATGTTATGTTGTATGTTCACATTTAAGAGTTATTACTATTTGCTTATACTGCAATTGTTTGTATCATTGTAGGACTCCTTCATCTCTGTCATTAAAGAAATAATTCGACATTGAGGAGTGTTTCTTCATGAAGGAGTCATGGTCGTCGTTGAATGCTCTGTCCCCGGATGCACTTTTGTGACCGAAGATGTGTCTGAAGCCCTCGCCATAGCCCTGCTAACAAATCATGGACTTGCCCATCAAAACCCGCCGGCCACAGCCATGCCAGCCCAAGCCCCAACACCTCGAGGCCCAAAACTTGATCGTCCTAAAGTTGACATCGGTGTATCAATAGAGGAATGGAACGTGTTTACCCGGCGTTGGGATGTCTTTCGCACTGGCTCGGGCATAGGCGACACGCAGGCTACTTTCCAACTGTTTCAGTGTGCTGGACCCGAACTCGGAGACAGCCTGTTGAAAGCGAATCCACATGCCACCGCTGGGTCATTGGCAGATTTGATGGCCGCCATGCGCTCGCTAGCAGTCATTCCAGTCGCCACATGTGTCCTGCGCACTGAACTGCTTCAGCTGCATCAGGAGCGGGATGAAACATTCCGGGCCTTCACTGCCAGAGTACGAGGGAAGGCGGAGACGTGCGACTACAGTGCTGTATGTGCATGTGGCCAGAACGTGGACTATACTGACGACATCATACGTGACGTCCTACTTAATGGAATTTATGATTCAGATATACGCCGTGAAACACTAGGCACACCTGATATCCTTTGGAAAGCTGTGAACGAGGTGATTGCACTTGTTGAAAACAAAGAAATGGCTCGCAATGCTCTCCCGTCACCCACTCTATCAGCCATGTCCTCATTCCGGCGCTTGAAGAAGGACCCACCGATGAGCCCCGCACAGGCTACAGCCCCAGTGGACAAGGCCAGACAGGCCTCTTGCCCAGACTGTAACAGCGCCTTTAAAGTCTTCACAGAGGGATCTCGGGGATGGAATTCTAGGCCTCACCAGGTCTGTATTGACTGTTACAAAGCCCGTCGGCGAAGGAGGCGGCCCCCACCATCATCTGAAGGCCAGCAGGCTGCCATGGCCTCAGAGCAAATCTCCCAGGTCTCATCAATGGCTGAAGCTCGCTCTGGTAATCATCGTGGGAGTCGACGCCACACTCGGGTTACACATGGTAGTGTCAACAAACCCAAGCCCATCAGGCTCGAACACCACATCTTCTCCAGGGGCGAATGGAGGCGAGCCAGACTGAGAGACCACCCCCGAGTGTCAATTACCATCTCAGTGGACGAGGTGGGCGTATCAGGCAGCACCAGTGGCAGAGGTTCGAACGCTGGGGTGGCCATATCCGCCATTGCTGACACTGGTGCACAGTCAGACCTCTGGTCCCTGTCAGAGTTTCTGTCCTGTGGATTCTCACGCGATGTCCTACGCCCCGTTAACCTCAGTCTGTCGGCTGCCAACCGCTCCCCCATAGCCATTGAGGGAGCCTTCTTCGCCAACCTGTCGACACCCCCAGACAGCGGTGTGGCATCATGCTGCCGCTCCATGGTGTATGTGAGTAGCTCGGTCCGCGCCATGTACCTCTCCTATGAGTCACTACTCTGCCTCGGCCTCTTGCCTAGAAACTTCCCATCAACAGATGGCAGAAGAGGGCCTGGATATGGGAACTGCCCTGACATCCTCAGCACACCTACTACACCCTTGTCGGTCAACGCTACTCGCTCCACTGGCAGTAGCGGCAGGGGCCACGATAGTCCTGAGGTTGCCCAGTGCTTATGTCCCCAGCGTACGGCGCCACCACCACGGCCTACGGCACTGCCATTTCCATGCACACCAGAGAGCAACAGCCGTATGAGGAAATGGCTGCTCGACAGGTACGCCTCGTCTACGTTCAACACCTGCCCCCATCAGGCCTTGCCTTGTATGGAGGGGCCACCTATTGAAATACATGTAGACCCAGCAGCCACGCCTAAAGCATGCCACACCGCAGCCAACGTCCCCCTACACTGGCAGCAGAGAGTCCACGATGACCTCCTCCGTGACGAGGCCCTTGGCGTTATTGAACGCGTGCCTTATGGTGAACCTGCGACATGGTGCCATCGCATGGTAGTTACTCGGAAGCATGACGGCTCCCCCCGCAGGACAGTGGACCTCTCACCCCTCAACAAGTTCTGTCAACGTGAGACGTTTGCCACTGAATCCCCATTCCATCTCGCCCGTCGCATCCCGAAGGACACTTGGAAAACGGTCACTGATGCCTGGAATGGCTATCATAGTGTGCCTTTGCGTGAGTCTGATCGTCACCTGACCACCTTCATTACACCCTTTGGCCGCTGGCGCTACACCAGGGCACCTCAGGGCTTCCTGTCTTCAGGGGACGGCTACAATCGCCGTTTTGATGCTGTCCTCTCTGACTACGAACGCAAGGAACGGTGTGTTGATGACACCATTCACTATGACATTGACCTCGAACAACACTGGTGGAGGACGATTGACTTTCTCACACGTGTCGGTAGGTCAGGCATCGTGTTGAACCCAGGAAAGTTCCAGTTCGCAGAGAAGGATGTTGACTTTGCTGGTTTCAGGGTCTCGGACACCACCATCGAGCCACTCCCGAAATACCTGGACGCCATCCGGGATTTCCCCGCTCCAGACTCCACGACAGATATCAGGAGCTGGTTCGGCCTAGTGAACCAGGTGGCCAACTACGCCCAGCTACGTGACACGATGGCGCCGTTCAAGCCTTTCCTCAGCCCTCGATGCAAGTTCTCCTGGTCTCCTGAACTAGAGGAAGCCTTCCAGGCATCCAAGCAGGCCATAGTTGAGGCCATCCGTGAGGGTGTGGAGATCTACGACATGCAGAGACGCACGTGCCTCCGCCCCGACTGGTCGAGGCGCGGAATTGGTTACTTCCTTCTCCAACAGCATTGCGGCTGCGCCTCTGGCATACCGGACTGCTGCCCAGGTGGATGGAGGATCACCCTCGCCGGGTCACGTTTCCTGTCCTCAGCAGAGCAACGCTATGCAGCCATCGAAGGGGAGGCGCTGGCTGTCGCCTGGGGCCTTGAGCAGACAAAATACTTCACCCAGGGATGTGACAACCTCGTTGTGGTTACCGATCACAAGCCTCTGGTGAAGATCTTCGGCGACCGCACACTCGATGAGATTACGAACTCTCGCCTGTTCAGACTCAAGCAACGCACTCTCCCGTGGCGTTTCGACATCGTGCACCTGCCTGGTGTGAGCAATAACGCCGCTGACGCAACCTCAAGACACCCTTCTCCCTCAGGCTCAGCAAACGGGCTCTTTCTGGGCTCACAGAGTGTGGCTGATAACACGGAGTCAGCACTCATGGCCTCCATCCGTGAAGATGCACAGGACCTTGGCGCCATCTCATGGCCCCTCCTCGCTCAAGAGACAGCGGCAGACGCGTGCCTCGCCCGCCTCCTTTACCTCATCGAGCATGAGGGTAGGATTGACGTTACCGACCCGGCTTTAGCCGGCATCTCATCGGTCTGCGAGTCTGTCTACGCACAGGATGGGGTCCTGCTATACAACGACCGCGTTGTGATCCCGCCGTCCCTCCGTCGCAGAGTTCTCGAGCATCTCCACGCCGCCCATCAGGGCACCTCAGCGATGGAGCACCGCGCTCGTGCCATAGTTTACTGGCCCGGGATGGCAAGGGACATTCTGGCCACCAGGACTGGTTGTGCAGACTGCAACCGCAATGCCCCGTCGCAAGCAGCCACGCCCCCCCTGCCATCCTCACCTCCGTCCACCCCATTCGAGGCGGTGTTTGCTGACTTCTTTGACTATGGGGGTCGCCACTACTTGGTCATGGGAGACCGACTCTCAGGCTGGGTGGAGGTCCTGAGCTCCTCAGCAGGCACCGACACCGGAGGCTCAGCTGGTCTGGTTCGCCACCTCCGTTCATTCTTTGCGACCTTTGGTGTACCAGAGGAACTCTCAAGCGACGGCGGCCCGGAGTTTATGGCTGGCCGCACGTCAGACTTTCTCCGGCTGTGGCATGTCAAGCACCGTGTGTCCTCCGTTGGCTTTCCACAGTCGAACGGCAGGGCGGAAGTTGCTGTGAAGTCTGCCAAGCGCCTTCTAGCGTCCAACACTGGCCCGACTGGCAGCCTTGATCATGACCGCTTCCTGCGTGCGATGTTGCAGCTGCGCAACACACCCGACACTGACTGCAACCTCTCACCAGCACAGATTATTTTCGGCCGTCCACTCCGGGATTCACTTTCTTTCGTCAATAGACTGGAAAAGTTCTCAAACCCACATGTCCGGCCGCTTTGGCGCCAGGCATGGGCGGCAAAGGAAGATGCTCTACGGACCCGGATATCACGCACCACCGAGTCTCTGAGGGCTCACACTAGGCCTCTCCGCCCGCTGAAACTTGGTGAGACAGTATTCCTCCAGAATCAGCTGGGCCCGAGCCCACGCAAGTGGGACAGGTCAGGGGTGGTGGTGGAGTCGCTGGGCCACGATCAATACCGAATAAGGGTTGATGGGTCAGGTCGGCTGACTTTGCGCAATCGGCGATTCCTCCGTGCCTATACTCCGGCCTGCCCCTACACCCAACAGCGGCCACCTGTGCCGCCAAGGCCCTCGGTGCCTGGGCGTGAGACCTCACCTGTCAATCTGTGCCCTGCAACGCCCCAGGAATGGTCTCTGCTGCCAGAGGACGGACCCCAGGGCATGGCCCCAGTTGCGGCCCCGCCCCCTGACCTTGAGCCTCATGGTGACCCCGCCTCTATGGATGTCGCGCCGCCCGTGCCGTCACAGGCATCACTGCCCGCTCCCCCATCACCCCAGCTCTCACGTTCATGCCGAGCGAGGAAGCCCCCCCGGCACTACGAGCCTGAGACTGGCCATTGGATAGAACTCTGAGTCCCTTAACCTATCCCATAGCTTTCCGGACTGGGGGGGATGGAGGATTTATCACTGGCCACTAGGGGGCAATGTAGGATATTGCAATGACCGGCTCAGTGAGGGACCAGCCATATTTGTTGATATGCACATGTTCATGTCAAGGTGGTTTGGTTGTGCTGTTCAGCCTAATTCATGTAAGTAAGGTTTAATGTTTTATAACTAAATGAATACAACAACTGCATAATATGAGTAATGCTGTAACATGTGATGATTCATGTTATGTTGTATGTTCACATTTAAGAGTTATTACTATTTGCTTATACTGCAATTGTTTGTATCATTGTAGGACTCCTTCATCTCTGTCATTAAAGAAATAATTCGACATTGAGGAGTGTTTCTTCAGTGTGAATCTCTCTTTTTTTTTTTAAGAAGAGAAATATGGCTGAATCAAGGTGACTTTGCTGTAGCCAATAATAATAGGTATATTAAAGTAATATTTTCACTGCATATTGGGAAAAACACTTATTTTTTTCACACTGCCAGGAATTTCCTGCCCCGCTTTACTTCTGCCTTCACTGTGCTGACGCTTTGTAAATGTTGATGTTTTAAATGTTGTTAGATTTTTTTCCACAGTTGGAAATGAAACGGAACTCAGATAAGCCAATGTGTGGATCGCCCTGAGAAGGAGCTGCACTCTGCCTGTGGCCTCAGCAGAGAGGAACTTCTCAAAGCTGAAGCTCATCAAGACCAACCTGAGGTCAGAGGTCATCCAGGGACGGGATGGCCTCACTGCTCTTACAATAATCAGCATCAACCACAAGAGGACAAGCAGCTGTTATATGAGGACATCACTGATGACCTGGAAAGTTAAAACAACAAGGCAGGAAGCAGACATTGTGGGGGGATGACAATGTTTTTTTTTGAGAATTAAGAAACATGTGGTCACCAGTGGAAAAATTCCCCATTGGTCACGTGACCCCCACCAGGGGGTCCCCAGCAACCCCTCCCTGGAAGCTGCATTCCTTCCACCATATCAGTAGGAACTTGGGTTCCCCACCGCAGGAACCAGAGAACCAGATGAGCTTCCAGAAGCTCCTTCAATCTCTGTGAGGAGGAACCGAGGTTCAGAACCGAACCTCACCAGAACTCTGTCCTTCTCTTCTCTCCCCCTCTCCCTCTCTCCCTCCTTCACTAACCAGACTTCTGCGTCCCTCTGGTGGACGTCCAAGGTTATTACATCTACTCACCCACATCACTCCAGACTTCCTACACACACACACACACACACACACACACACACACACACACACACACACACACACACACACACACACACACACACACACACACACACACACACACACACACACACACACACACACACACAGTCCACTACTACGTGTTCTAATCAGGGAGGAGGAAGGACTTTAACATTGGGGGGGGACACATATTGGAAACCTGACAGATCCATAAATAGTTTGAGCAGAAATATGTCATGAATGAACGACACTGGAAAACATTCACCAAATACTCTTCTTTTACTTTCTTCTTTTTCAAATGTTTCTTGTACAAATAGTGCTCACCAATATTCATACATGTATATCTGTATGTAAATGTTTTATGATCTTAAGATGTGGGCAAACCACCCAGAGAAAACTCTTCTCCCTCTTTGGTCAAAGCACAGTGATGATGTCATCACAGGACAGTACTCTTACTTTATCAGGTGCAGTACTGGTACTAGAAATGTCCATTTGATATATCAGTAAAAAAAATACATTTACTGAAGTTGACTGAAAATGGAATTGATTCTTTTGACTTTCAGTCACTGGCTGAAGCTAAAGAGCCAAAATGTTTGTCCTCCTGTCCTCTGCAGTCACACTTTTCTTGCAACTTGACGTCTTGTTGATCAACTGAACATTTACAGGAGGACTTTCTTGTGCCGTCACAGACACAGCATGACGGTGTGTAGGACTGTTCTCATGTGCTTTACATTTGTCTAAAGCCCTTTTCCAGTTTGTAAATCCAGAAGTGATAAAGGTGGGCTCTGATGTCCCAGTGAAGACGGTGCGTCTGTCCTGCTAAATTGTCTTGTAATAAAAACACCAAAAAACCTTCAGTACTGCATCATGATGAAGCCATGGAAAGTCCTTGTACCACTTTTCTTGGAAACTTAAAGTTTCTGTTTGACAGAACTTGAGTCTCAATGAATTCTGGGCGTGGCTGATATGGCGCTGTCCTCTGTCCTTTGACTTCAGAGTCTGCCCGCTGTCTGTCCCTACTCTGAACACCATAAAAGGAAAAGTCACAAAGTCCCACAGCGCCAGGGGACGGCACTTACTACAAGCAAGCAATTACTATTGTTGTGAACTCTTGTCAAATATCTCCTGTTAGATGTCCCTGTCTCTTACCTGTTGCTCTGCTCGTGTCTGTCCCTCAGTTTCATTCTCTGCCTTGAGCCCTTGATGTCCCTGCATGGAATTCATGTCTTTACAACAGACAGTATTACTTATGGTCATATACACTATCAGTATTTGACTTACAAAAGCTTAAAATATATATGTTGAGGTTTTTGTCCTACAGAATAAAGACTTTTAAGAACAGGGTTGCAGATGTATATTGTCCCGGACACATGGACTGTGTTTAGAGTAGAACTTGGCCCTGACAGTAAAGGTTCTCACTCTATTAGAAGAGCTCTATGTTCTATCATTCTCCTGATGAGACATTTTACACATAATGTCTCATATAAAGTCAAACTCGTTGATAAATGTTGGAGTGATTCGATGTTCTCCTTGTGTATAGTAACGTTACTCATACTGACATTACTCTTTAAAAAAACAAAGCAAGTCTTGCTGCAGTTTCCTCCTTTTCTTTGGTGGGGACGTTGTACTGGAATAAGAGGACAGAACACTTTGACAAGCTTTGAAGATACTTGGGAACACTGACAAAGTTTGCAGGTAAATAAAGGAGCAATGAGCATCTCAGGATTAAGAGGATTTCATTCAGAAGATCTACTTTCTAAATATGAATGTAAACAACAACATGATGTTATAAACAAGCCATATTCGTGGGAAGGTTCCCTGCAGACCGTTTGACCTCCTTCATAAGAAGTCCCCTTTTTAATTATCTGAGGGAGCGGGTGAGGGAGGGGGCGGGGCAGTGGCAGATAGGTGTGCTGCACCGTCAAAATAAAAGCATGCCAGTTAAAAATGTCAAAATCAAATATTTTTCTCCTCCGCGGGATGATTATTGGGGAAGGTGCGCAAGTCTCCAATATTGTTGGGGACGTCCCCCCCGGTTCCTACGCCTATGTGTCTCACTAACAAAGTTGGTACTGAGTTCTGTTCAATGTGTTTGATTGTTTCTTGAGCTGGAAACACGAATATCTATTACAACATTCAAGAGCATCATTAGAATTACACCTGAGGACGTGTTTTGTTGGGATTCATAAGACATCTAAATAACAAGATGTGATTATTTTGGTTCTCGTAAACATGTTTTGTTGTGTCTTTAGGGTTTAGCCACGATGTCTTATTTGGCCGGTTTCCAGTGTGAAAGAAATCTCTAACTTGTTGACACTTCCTGGTAAAATGAGGGACATGTGAGACACGCAGGACGGTGGACCACCAGGACAAAGACTGCTACTTTATTGTGAAAAACGCCCCCTTGTGGCCGCTCAGCATCAGACACTCTCTGTTGACTCTCTCTCTCCCCTTTGGAAGACGCCTCGCTTCACCTGGACTTTTAGCCATTCACAAGTTGACTCAGGCTCCTGCTCGCGGGCTGCTAACATTCGGTCCCAGACTTTAGCCAGTAGTTCCTGTTCTCAGCACGGACTAGCTGCCTGCTTACATCTGTCCTGTTTTGTGTGTCTTTACAAGTAAGAAGGGCTATTTTGTTGTTCCTTTACTGTCGGTGCGAGATTGGAAGTGTTTTGTCTGCTTAGCGTTGCTAAATGTGAGCTCAGGCTTTGCCTGCCTGGCTCGGCCTCGTGCCGTGACTTTCCTTTCTGGAGATGCTATAGTTTGTCATTTATCTCTCTTATATTCGCTGTAAATCCAGCTAATTGGCGATAAGGCACCGCCTCCCCATGTCCACCCGTTGTCACGTGACACCTCCCGGTGTGGCCTGTTGTAGTTATTCATGCGACCAGCAGAGGGAGCCATTGTATTGCGAATGGTTTCTTTTTCCCCGTTTCATGGTTGAAGCTGTTTCTGCCCACAGAGCAGCCTTGTTTCATTATTTAATGCCAGTTTCGGCCATGTTTATACTTTATTGTTATTATTTCAGCTCTATTGCTATACTAGCATATAGTGAAGACAAATGGATGTTTCTTGCATTATAGACCATTTGTGTTCTGCTAGTTATGTTTTAATTCTGTTTCTCTGTTTCAGAACCACACTAACACACATGTAATTATACATATTAAATCATACAGTTGTGAACTCAATAAATCATCATCCAATGAGGGAATCTCGCGTGATTCTGAGCGATCGCCCACTGTGAGCCCTACCTAACGATCCACCCCAGCCAAAGACAAAGCCAGCATGGTTTCCTCAAGGAGAACCGAGGCAATCCAGTCCTTATGGTTTGATCCAAACTTAAAATGATTTAATGTAGAAGTTTGATGCTGTGATGTCTATTGTTGCCCGCTGCAGGTTCCGTTTGCCTGATCAGCATCTCTCACTGACTGATGAGAATTTAATGCAATGATATTTTGCCCACAGGGTGTAGAATTGCTCTGAAGGTCAAAGAACAGAAGATGACCTCACAAGACACTCCTCCGACATTCTTGAGCCACTGGAAGGCCCCATGAGCCGACCAACCCCATTCACACCCTGAGCACAGACCGGAGACGGAACGAGACCTACACAGTGATCATTTCACTCCAAAACAGGAAGTCACACTCTAACTCATGTCACCATTCACTATTTATTCTGATAAAAATTCTTTCTCAACTGGTCAATCTTTCTTTAAACTTGCTATTTAAGGATCCACACACCTTCAGAAAATCTGTAGAATTTAACAAAACATCAATTGTAAAATAAATAAATAAATAAATCCAATAAAATTCCAGAAGAAATGTGTTCCTGCTTCTTGCTGGCAACATCCTCTGACCTCCTCCATGAGGTGCCTCTTCCATCCACTTTGTATCAGACTTTTATTTTGATGTTTTTTGCTTTTTATCCAGAAAGTGTTTGCGGAATCGTTAAGAAAAGTCATAGCAACCTATTCCTGAACGTTGATTCTGATGTCTTGAAGAAAAGTCAATGTAATTATATCTCCAGTTTCCTCGTCCTTTTCTTGAAACTGGGAACTGTTCCAATAACACACATTTCCCACGTCATGTCATTACACAACATTTAGCTCAAGAGTATGAACGACACACCAAAATAATACAAACTCTTTGTACAAAGTATCAAGTGACAAATTCAATGGAGATTGTTTGTGAGGAATAAAGTGAATAAAGTCTTAATTCCTTCAAAATCTAATATATTCCAGTAATTCAAATGCACCATTTCTATAAGAAACCTAAAGAACAATAACTGTATTGTGACAAATGAGAAACCTCACCCAGTTCTAATCACACTTTCATTAGAGATGAGGGGCTTTATTTTACAAGAAGAATAACTAGTCAGTGATGTTCTACTTTCTTCTGTTCAAACCAACAGCTGCACCTCTTGCACCACCAGCTGCCAAGAGGTTCAATCAGATCCTCATTGAATACTTTCATACATATTTCAAAGAAGGCTTTTCACCTCATACCAGGAAGTAGAGTATTGAATTGAAATCACAAGGGAATCTTCCAACACTTACTGTTTCCGCTGGAAGTTTTGAGAGCTGTTACTCATGATGGCGTCTCCATCCCCATCAATGAGCCTGGAACGCTGTCCAGGACGGTCTCTGTGGGCCCTGTCAGACCTGGGGCTTGAATATGCTAAAAGAAATGACAAACATTCATCCTCAAGAACAAAACATAGAGATTTCTAATGAATTCAAGTTAGCTGCTTTGATTTGCAAAGGATAAGCTGAGGGATAATGAAGCCTGACACTTTCATATACATTCTCTTGGTTTGACCAATTATTTGGATGAATGTACTCGAAGTCGGTTTTGCATTTTTGGCTCTTAATAATGAAAAATGTCAACTGAATCATCCTCTTCTTTGACAATAACCTTTCCTGTTTGCAAGGTTTCAGCTGTTATTTGGCAGCGATTTATTTTTCTCCACGTTCCCTGAGGTGGAAGTATGGTTCTGAATTCCTCAGCCTGTAGTCACAATCCTGAATTACAACATTGGGCTGTCCAAACATAAACATTGAGCACTCATGAGATTTAAAATCAAATCTTAGCACTAAGGTAATCTACAAATGGAGGAAAAAATGAGAAGGGTTGTTAAATATATCATTTCCCACAAAATAATGGAAATGGTGATGGTTCCAATAAAGCCCAAGATTAAACACTAAAACAGATTTTCTCTTATTGGCCTCAGCCTTTTGTTTCTTCTCATTATCAAACTGAGCATCTGATCACCAAACAGCCATTTTCTATTGTGACTGTCAAGCATGGAGCTCATTAGGTGACATAATGAGATGGCAGAGTCCTGGACACAATGTTACTTACCTCTTCGAGTCATGATATCGGTGCTGCTGACTTCTGTTCTCACAGTGAAGTCAATTAATATGTTGAGTCCAAGCAGGGAGAACTTTTCTTGTGCTTCAATAGACAAAATATCCTCCTCTAGCTTGGTTTTGCAAACGCATGTGGCATTGACAAAGGTATTTTTGAGTTATTTTAGCACTCAGAGATCAAAGGAGATTAAAGGAGAGCAAAGGAGATAACATTTTATCAAAGGATATCAAAGGAGAGCAAAGGAGATCAAAGGACAGGCTCTTTATTCAATGTTTGACCTACCTCAAAATATATTAGGGACGTGTTGACAAACCATAATCTACGAAAGAACTCTGTCTTGTGTCTTTTCTTTCAATAGACTACAAGTGCCATTAACCCCGATCACGAGACTTTGCACCTCTTGAGCCGCCTCTCTTAAGACTGCACGGCAAAGAAAATGGAGTCTCCGTTTGGCCATCCCACAGTCTCAACATCATCCCAGAAGCCTTCCTCAGCTTTAACATGGAATGGAACTCAGTATCTGCCTGCATCACCAGCACCCAGTCCGCCCTCCTCCAGGCCCTGTCAGCCTGATCACCTGCTCAGGCAGAGCATCCAACGCTCCCTCACACACATCCTGTTTGAAAGGTGAGAATAACTTTACACACTTGTATGAAACCCACAGCCTGTTACCTTTTGATTATCTACATTGTGTCATTTAAGGTGTTTCTTCCAAAAAGATATTGGCATACACACAATAGAATTTTACAATCAAGTCATAATATTCAACAGGACATCATTTGAAATTCATGACCCTCAATTCCAGTCACCAGTCAAATTTAAGTTATAATTTCATTATATGTATGATTATCAGAGTATCCTGACCCACATTTGCAACAATATTTGACTTTCACCATTATTTGGTTCGGGATTCCCATTGTAGCATTGATGCAAGAATTCATGACTGAGCAAGATCATGACACTGGCTGGTTCTTTGCCCAGTCATGAAAGGTCTAGTTCATTAAATATATTGTTTCACATGGTAAATATTAGCACAGTACTATAAACTCAATCGAAAACACGATCATGACTTTATCTTTGGTGCATCTTTCAGAAAAAGTTATCAAAATGAAAGAGGATGAATATACAGACGGTTTGGCAACTCACAAAAAGACCAGGATGCTGTGATGTGCCTCAAACTAGGAGATTATTCTATATATACATTTCATCTATCTTCTTTACATGCTGCCTTCAGTTTGTCATAATTAGACTAAAATATCAACAAAACAACAGATTTTTATTTCCTGCATGTCAACCTCTCTTCTGTTTATCAGACATTTTGAATTGATGCCAGTTGATTTGATCTGATCTCAGGTCTGCAGAGTTAGAATTGATCTTGAAATACTCTCTTCTGTCTGATGTTAACACTGACTACAAGGTGTGTGGAGTGGCTTAAGGTTATCAACTGAGGTTTGACTGCTCTATTTAGTATCCTGGTCTAAATGAGCTGGACCTGTTGCTTGCAGTGTCAATACGCTGACAAGTTACATCACGGCCAAGTCTCTACTTTAACTCTGCCGAGATCCTCCTCACCAGTCTTTGACCCAGGGTAGAGGCTCCAGGGAGTGAGGCCTCACTGCCATGTGTGATGACGCTGGGCGTAGCCCTGTGTTGCCCTCCGTCATGTCCTGGTTTCAGATGGTGACTAAAAGCAGCAACTCTGTGCTCAGTAGTGGAGGTGATTTCATGCAGCCCCTCGCTGACACCAGCTTGTAGTTTCACTCCATGTCTGAGCGCAGACATTTCACTCTGGAGCCGCTCCATGTTACTCAGCAAGTTGGACTAATCTATGCTGTTAGAGGTGACAGGCGGTAGCTCATCCAAATAGTGGGAGACGAACCGAGGGAGGTTTTCTCTGCACTCATTCAAAACCTTGAAGCAACTTTTAATGTAGCTGATGTTTTTCTGATCTCCTTTAAAAGCCACACATCTTTGTTTGGTGTCAGGACAGAGTTCAAACAGCCTCGTTCTTCAGGATTCAATCCATTTCAGGTCCAACGTGTTGGAAGCTGTTAGAACAAGATGGTCCTGGCTCATTGTTCTCATTCTGACCAGGAGAAAGTTTAAAAACTGGTCCTCAACTAGAAGCTTGCCGTCAACAGTCCCATAAACCACAGGTTTTAAACCTGGCCAGTTAGATAGTGGAGGAGCCGTCACTCTGAACTCCCGCTCAGCCATCTTGCTCAACTTTTGTTGTTGCTGTAGGTAAAGGAAGAAATAGGTGTTATGAGTTATCAACGCACTAGCTTACATACCAGTATAATCAGCTTGTATCACTTCTGCTCAGAACTGTTAATAACACGACCATATATGGGAGGATGCAACTACAAACACACCAGTTTGCAACATATGTCGAGGTGACATCCTCCTTGTCTGAAGAAAGTACGATTGTGATATCTAAAACGTCTCGGGACAGAACACAAGATATAGTCAGTTTCGATAAAGACAACATGTGATATCCACACCATATGTGCAGGGAGGGGTGAAAGAAATGCTTATAAACCAACGTTTTCCTGTACTCTGCGCTCTTGACCATTGAAGCCTGGTCCTCCAGGACAGACTGGTTCTTGAGCCTGAGATCTCGTTTTATTCCATGTATTCTGCTGAAGGTAATTATCTGTGAAACTGTGTGATTAATTCCACTCTTGTTTCCTCATCAATAGAAGAACACATTAATGACTGTTTTTCCTTCAAGGTCATAGTTAACATTTATTTGTGGATAAACATTTGTAGCACACAGAACTAGTTTGGAATGATGATTTTTTTTTCTTTACAATCAAATAAAATTATATATCATCATCATCTTTATCTTTATTGCAGACACAGGAGTCCAAAAAAACATTCACAAATACATAAAACAAATATATAAAACTAAATATCAGAAATAGGATAATCACAGATAAGTCAAATATGACCCTATTTATAAAAGACATCCATACCAATACAATAATACCATACACAAGGATGAGTGGTTTTTTACAGGACTATGACTGAGATTATTCAGCAGCATTATAATGGTGTTCTGAGAGTCCTCAAGCCTGCGTATAAATTTATACATCAGATTCCTCATGAGAGCCTGAAATGTAGAAACACCTGCTTGACAGAACATCTCACTTCCTGTTTCCCAGCCAGGTTTTTTTCAGCAGGATCCTCAGAGCATCATTGTAAGCAACCTTGAGCCGTCGTAGGCTTGATTTTCTATATTTAATCCACAAGGGGGCAGTATACAAGGGAGTACGATAAGCTCTAATAAGCTTCACATTTTCAGAGCAAATAGAATCTGGGTGACAGTGCTCAGACTGCCACCCC
Source organism: Lipophrys pholis (assembly GCF_963383615.2). Classification (NCBI taxonomy): domain Eukaryota; kingdom Metazoa; phylum Chordata; class Actinopteri; order Blenniiformes; family Blenniidae; genus Lipophrys; species Lipophrys pholis. Next base: position 2,568,866 of record NC_137646.1, on the reverse strand, counting down.
CGCGACCTGGAAACGGATAAGTGGGAGAAAATGGATGGATGGATGGATGGATGGATGGAGCACATAGAAAATATCCTTGCTCGTATGTTGGCTTGAACATCCAGCGTACAGCATCGTCTATCCAGATCATCATCATCACACATTTTATCAGAGATGAGATGTCCCAGATATTTTGTTTTGCTACTGACAGTGACTTCCTGTTCTGACGGGTAAAAATGAGGGAAGTTGAGATCCTTCTCCTCCTTAGTTCTACATATCAGAACTGTGCTCTTTCTGGCATTATATTTAACATTATATTTAACATTATATTTAACATCAGATTTTAAGCCATACTCAGAACAGATATTTAAAAGCTGCTGAAACCTGCTGGGAGAGAGAATGACCAGATCACCAGCAGACATGAGATGATTAATTATCTTGTTACCCAGCACACATACACTTTTACAACTATTCAGTTGTTGAGATAACTCATCCATGTACAAGTTAAAGAGAGCAGGTGATTTATGTCTTTGTCTTTTTAAAAACGCTCTAAGAAAACACATGAAATCTGTGGATTATTTTAAAAGGTACTTCTTTTACTTTATTGTTTATCATATATCTCGCTGGCAAATTACCCCCCCAAAAAATGGAGGGAGGAGGAGGGGAATCCCCAAACCACTACTGGACCCCGGCACAGAGACAGCAGTCACTGCCAGAGGCCTTTGAGCAAGGCAGCAATATCCAGGGAGCTGATTTATAGAAGGAAAGTTAGATTTAATCATCTCCAGCATTAGTTCATGTTGTTCTTCTCAGTGTAATTGGTCATCGTCTTCATAGTAGTAATTACAGTAGACTGATTAACTCTAGACTATTCAGAGAGACATGGAATATATTCAGTCAGTTGAAATAAATCTACATGAATTATTTTACTGGAACTGAAAGATAAATACCTATATAAAGATATTTACTTATAATATGAATCTGGCTGAATAGAAAAACCCTTTTGTGTTCACTGTCAAAGTAACATTACTCTTCTTATATTTAGGTTACATGTATTTTATCAAGTTAATTATTTTGTTAACTCACCTACATTTGCACTGTTGCCTTTATTTTCACAAACAACTGTGTAGTGAAAGTACATTTGTTGTTTTAGGTTGATGTTATTCTCTTGTTGATATTGTTTGTGAACAAATCCTTTCTCAGTTCTGCAGTGATACTTTGTGTAGATTTTATTTACCCTGCATATATTGAGTTTGTTCATAAGTCATTTATATTTACCAACAAACTTTTTCCTGCATTTTATTATGGTGATAATCAACTGATAAAAGAAAAAAACTCCCCAAATCATTCAAAGATCATGAAAAAACGTTATTTTTATTTTCATTCAGATTTGCATATTGATGATGATTCACTTCATAAATAATGACACATTGTTCTCCCCCACATTAAAGTAGATGAGCTGCTTTTCTAAGTAAAAACTATCTACAATACTGGCCGTGTACTTCAAACACTCCTTTTCCCTCCTCCTACTCCCCATGTCTCCAAAGCTGCTTCATACTGACACCTACTGGATATAGGGGGAACTGCAGGTCAGTATTTCTATTGCGTCCATCCATCCACCCATAACAAAACCAATTTAATGTCAAAGATGTTGATCATTTTCTTCTCAACTCGTAATGATGATCATTCAGTAAGTTGTATTTTCTATAAAATTATCCAGTCTGTTTACATATAATGTTTTAAAGTTGTTGTTTTTTTCTCAAACTGAGGAAACAAATTCTAGAATTTCAGATGATGTATTTGTCTACAGTTTTATAGCTTGGAACCACCTTGGCTATTTTCGTCCTGTCAGGAAAAATACCTGTCAAAAAGGATCTATTGCATATATAAGTAATTGCTTAAGTATACATTCTATTACATCTTTTACACAAGACATATCAATTGTTAGAATCACGAGACTTTTAAACTTTCTGTGCACTTCTGAAACATCACTTTCAAAAACTCCATCTAGAAACATTGAAATACTGTTTTAAAATGTATAATCAAAGTGACAGTCTCATACATGAGGTTTAATTTCCTTTGTCATCTACTGAAACATGGTGTGACTGTGGTACTTAGTAGTGTAAATGTAATCAATGAGAGATTTGTACAATTCAGAAACTTTTCTATATAGAAATCTTAAAATATGAGTTACTTCCAGATTAAAGTCATTGAAAGAACTTAACGGTTTGATCTCATTTAAAATGGTCTTTTTGCACAACTTGCTGTTTCTTAACAAGCTTAACAGCCTCATCTAACGTCTCAACACTCAACAGTGTGCTTTAAGGAACGTGAAGTTTAAATGTCACTCAAGTCAAAATATTCCACATCACATACATTTTTTTGTTGTTGTTGGTTGTTGTTAGAATAAATAGTTAGAGACGAGGAAATCATTGCATGTTTCCACTGAAGAGTTTTACTTTCATGATATGTACTTCAGTACGTGTTGCAGGTAAACAAACAGTAGTTTTTCCTCCGTAGTGTAAAAAGAGTGAAAAATGAAATTACGACTCATTAATGTTAAATAAAAACAGTGAAGAACAAAAGCCATTGGATTCATGTCAACATTTTACTTCCATTTCTTCAAAGTTCACATCTGCTCATACAAGATTTTTAACCTCACATTTTTCAAAACACAGAAAGCAGCATTGTTAGAACTAATAATGAAATGTGCTTCTTTAACATTCATTATCAAGCAGGGACCTTTTGTCAGCCTCTGTGCAGTTCAACACAAATGGAAACCAAACTGATTGAAATCTTCTCATTTTGGTGACGAACCAGAAACTAAATGATTTCCTGAAGCGTCTCAACAGGGTTTAAATCAGCAATGTTGACTTCAAACTGGAGGAGACCTTGTGATTCTGGGCTCAAGCTGGACTTCCTGAACCACATCTGTTGGAGCTCCATTCCCATCTCCACATGTCCACATGTCCTTGAGCAAGACATTGAACCCCAAACTGCTCCCAGTGGATGGACTGAGTGCCTTGCATGGTCGCCGCCTCCATTGGTGTGTGAATGAATGGGTGAATGTGATTAACAGTGTAAAGCACTTTGGGGACTGCTAAAGGCCTCTGCATCCTCCCATAAGAAGAAGAAGAAAAGTTCAGCGCTGACGTCAGCCAGCTGCTGGAAAAAATGCTTGTTCAGCAGGAGAGTTCATACTCTCACCCCCTCACAGCTGACACTTCTGGAAAACCTTTTAACTTTTCAACTGCAGCTTATTTCTCACTTCAAGCGTTTTCAGAAATACATTTCTCTGAAGTGTTTCAGTAAGAAAAGAGAAAGTTTGTGTCCAGGACATGATGTTGGTCTGGTTTTAACTGCAGGAACTGACAGTCCTGACGGTTGGTACTGCTGAACAAAAAGTCTCTGGCCAGAGGGAGCTGGCTGAAGCACATGACATCATTTAGTACGGCAAGACTCTGGAGTGCTCAACTTTCTTCTTGTTCTTATGGAGGATGAATCGGCTTTTATACGGTGGAAAAACACTATATAAGTGAAATCCATCCACACATCTCACATAGAGTCTTTCATGATTTCATCTCTTTATGGTTTTTCATGTGTCGCCACAAATTACTACGATGACAGAAACTCCACCCACATGTTTCACAAGAATACGGCTTCTCACCTGTGTGAGTTTTTTTGTGTTTCGTCAAATGACTCTGTTGACCGAAACTTTTCCCACATGTTTCACAAGAATACGGCTTCTCACCTGTGTGAATTATCTTGTGTATCTTCAAATCATTTGATACACTGAAACTTTTCCCACATGTTTCACAAGAATACGGCTTCTCACCTGAGTGAGTTTGTTTGTGTCTCATCAAATTAGCCTGTCGAATGAAGCGTTTACTACATGTTTCACAAGAATACGGCTTCTCACCTGTGTGAGTTCTCTTGTGAGTCATTAAAACTCTCTTTTGAGCGAAACGTTTTTCACATGTTTCACAAGAAAATGGCTTCTCACCAGTGTGAGTTCCAATATGGCGTTGCAAATTACTTTGTGAAGAGAAACATTTCCCACATATTTTACAAGAATACGGCTTCTCACCTGTGTGAGTTCTCTTGTGACTCATCAAATGACTCTGTTGAATGAAACTTTTCCCACATGTTCTACAAGAATACGGCTTCTCACCTGTGTGAGTTCTCTTGTGAGTCATTAAATCTCTCTGTTGAGCGAAACGTTTTTCACATGTTTCACAAGAAAATGGCTTCTCACCTGTGTGAGTTCTCTTCTGCACCAACAAACCATCCTGTCCGGTGGAACTTTTAACAAAGATTTCACCACTTTTCTTCTTATCATTGAAATTTGTTAAATTCTGACGTAATTGAGGTTTTTTCTGGACCATATTTCCACATGTTTCCACACAAAGAAGCTTTTCACATTCAGCCTGCTTCTCTGACTCAGGGAACTTGTCCACACAATCACTCTGAAACATGTTTCTTCTTTTCATCTCTGCATTTCTACTTGATTCTGAGTCAACATGTTTGTTCACATCGTGGACTTCAGAGTCATGAGAGAGGAACTGCTCAGTGTCTGGTACTTCTTCTGGTTCACTCAGGGAACTTTGTTCCTCAATTGAAGGAACCCTAAAGGAATCACCTTCAAACTTCATAAGAAGCCGCTCTCTTTCCTGGCTGGTACCGAGTTCCTGGTGCTCCTCAATCTGTGGAGGTTCTGGTTCTTCTGGCTCCCCTTTGATCCGTGGAGGTTCTGGTTCCTTTTTGATCTGTGGAGGATCTGGTTCCTCTTTGATCTGTTGAGGTTCTGGTTCTTCTGGTTCCTCTTTAATCTGTGGAGGTTCTGGTTCCTCTTTGATCTGTGGAGGTTCTGGTTCTTCTGGTTCCTCTTTATTCTGTGGAGGTTCTGGTTCTTCAGGTTCTTCTTTCATCTGTGGACTTTCTGGTTCCTCTTTGATCCGTGAAGGTTCTGGTTCCCTGTTGATCTGTGGAGGATCTGGTTCCTCTTTGATCTGTTGAGGTTCTGGTTCTTCTGGTTCCTCTTTAATCTGTGGAGGTTCTGGTTCCTCTTTGATCCGTGAAGGTTCTGGTTCCTCTTTGATCCGTGAAGGTTCTGGTTCCCTGTTGATCTGTGGAGGTTCTGGTTGTTCTGGTTCCTCTTTGATTTGTGGAGGTTCTGGTTCATCTGGTTCCTTTTTGCTCTGTGGAGGTTCTGGTTGGTCTGGTTCCTCTTTGATCTGTGAAGGTTCTGGTTCTTCCTGCTCTAGACTGGAGTTTGTTTCCGGTTTAAAGAGCTGCTCCTCCCTACAGTCACGGTGCAGTTGGAGCTCTGGAGGGACAAAAAAGTACAAAATAAAAGTTACATTACTTCTACAGTTCCCACTTTAAAATGACTCAGACGAGTAATTTGATTACAATAATATCACCTGAGGCAATTATGGCAATGAATAAAAGATCAAAAACAAATGTGTTAAAGGAACAATGAAAATATGAGCAGTAATAAAAAAGAGAATGAAAATGTCTGGTCCAGTAGGAGACTAGAGACATATATTCTGGGACCGTCCCAAACTCAGAGAATATTGGAAAAATATACAGAAAGAGATCAAAAGAATCTTGGATGAAAACATTGATTTAGACCTGAAATGATTTTTATTGGGTTTTAAACCCCAAAATGATTAGAATGTTACTTATTGTAGAAAAGTAAAAGATTAGAGTGTGCTGGCTGGAACCAAACCCCCCCTGCATAAAGCAATGGTGGGACCCAATCAAAGATGTGCTGAATATGGAACAAGTAAGAGCAAGGTTCCAAAACAAAGTGAAGGAATGTGAAGACCTGTGGTCTCCCTATATACAAAGGAGGATTCAAACAGAATCACCCCACAAGGGACTTACTTCATTATTTACAAAGCACTCTCATTAAGATCTACTGCTTTGTTTGTTTTGATTTGAATTAACATCTCTAACTAAGGTGTTTACTTGTTGTGTTTGCATTAAGCAGATTTGTTTTAGGATCATTTCATTACATTATTTAGACATTTAAGAAGCGGGTGTCTGGACACATGGTGAAAGGGGGAGAAGAATAAAGAGGTAGAAAGGTAGACATACATTCTAGGAAGGAGACGGAGGGCATCCATCTTTCTCTTTCTTTTTCCTTCTCTTGATTGGATGGAAGGTTTTTTAACAGACCTCCAGTACGGCTGTTTGTATGGAGGGACGGCTGTTTAAAGTAGGAATGGAAAAGAGAAGTTTCATTTATCTAGAATCTATTTATTTATCTTTTCATTTACTTAATGACAAAAGACTAGATTAATAGGAGGAACAGAGGAGGAAGAGAAGGGAGGGTCCCACATTTGTTGATGATGTCATTTAGTTGTTTGGTTCTTTAGGTTTTTATGTCCTTCTAAACGGATATTGGAAATGTATTTGGAAGATAAGAATACTGCATGTACCATACTCATATGCTTATTTGAAAAAATAAAATAAAAAAAGGAAGTGCAACAATCTTTTTAAACATCTTAGATGTTCATATTTCTAAAACTCTAGTTGCTGAAGTATTTTAACTTGATAATTCTTCCATGTTGCCATTTGGAGCCTCACTGTTCCAGAGACAAGAGGTTTACATTCTTCCAGGTGCTTTTGCCTCCATGTTCCTCCATGTTGGTTTCACTGATACTCAGAGACAATCGTCTTTTAATATGGAAACCTGGAGCCAGGAAGTGTCTGCATCCTGAGGCTGGAGGCTTGAGCCCGCCTTTGGAGAGAGGAGGGACTATTCTCTGCTGTGATTGGACTGGAGAGGACAGGAAGTGACCAAACACAGGAAGTTGCAAACAATGCAAATCCACTGAACTCAGAAATGATTAAGAAAAATACCCTCTCTGTTGTGTCAATGGCTGCTCATATTATTATTTTAACCTTGTTTCAATGTATTGTCAGGTAGTTCCAGGTGATTCTAGACGCTCTTCTCCTGTTTCTGACTTCAACTACAACTGTGTATTGATTAAAACCTGGAAACATGGAAAAGAGTCAAAGTCTGAGTTCAATCCAAGTTTCCCTCCAGAGACACAAATCCTGCTTCTGTGTGCGGTGGATAAACCAAACCCAGTCAGAACAATGGAGATCCTGCTCCAGTCACATTCATGTGTTCATTCACACTTTTCCAGACCTGTTCTGTGGAGCTTGATTTGAGGGTTCCAGATGGTTTCCAGCAGTCTGTGCTGACGATCAACCTCCTCCTCGTGCTGGACGATAGTTTGTTCAAACTCTCCCAAAGCCTGAACTGAACTCATTGTTGCTGCACGAGATGAAATGTTTCCTCTGTGAGACACGACAACACAGCCGAGAGAGTCCAACAAGCTCCAAACAGTAGTGGAGGGCGGCTCGAGATAAAATATCGACGTATCCTCCGTGGCTCTGCATGCTCCTGTAACTCCACTCGCACTTGCTCCGCTCCTCCCTTTCCTGTTTCCGGTCTGACGTCACGTGATCACCCAGGAACCTTAGACATAAACACGAGACGCCGCGCAGCCTGTAGAGCGGCCGCCATCTTGTGAGGGGCAAGTCTGACCCGTCAGGCTAAACAAGTCTCTGTGACCGTGATGTGTTTTCTGAAGAAAACCATGCAAATATACATTTACATGACTGTGAAGAATCATTGCTTTCATTTTTAATTTATTAAATTAAAAAGTATTTCATTTATTTATTCAATGTAGCATACTAATAGAAAGTATTGAGAGGAAATGGAAGAAGTTTGCAGACGGGACATTGGGACGCTGTCCTCTCCTTTTAGAGCAGCAACATGATGGAGCCATGACAAATATATGCAAAAGCGTTTATTTACACACAATGTGACATTTATGTACAATGAACACGTGCATTAGGGCACAAGTTATAACTTTTTGTGTAACAAATTTAGATTTTTTTTAACATATTTATACACAATAACATATTTAACTATTATACTTTCATTCATTTTTATATATTTACCTTTAATATTACATAGAAATAATTGTTAGATAGTTACCTATCCCATATTTATTTATTGTTACACATTTATCTATTATTCCATATTATATGACATATTCTCTTTCAGCTCTTCATTTATCAGATGTTTCACTCTCAGTTCCTCCAGAAGACCCCCCACTGTGCTCTTTGCCCTCTGTTCTCCATCTTTTCATTCCTCCTCTCTCTTCTCAGACTCTCCACCTCGGCCATGGCTTCACTGAGTCTGGCTGTCAAAGCATCAGGACATGTGGGCAGTGCATAGGAGAGGTCCTAGTGAAGAAAAAGATTTACATGTTCAGAGTCCTGTGTTATCACATTAATTCATTACTTGTGCAACGTTTAATCAACTGATCTGCTATCCTAATCAATATATATAATAATAATGTTTGTGTACATGTCAGTATATCTAAAAGGAGTGAGGTGTGACATGTTGCTCAGCTGTTTGAGCACAGCCAGACAGTACTTCCTACTGGGATCAGGCTGAGGTTCTCCTGCTGGAACAGGCGGGGAACAGTACACTGACTGGTTCTGAGCAACTCATTTCTTTTGAAATGTAGTATTCTACACACTGCAACTAAAATAGCCTCCGTTAGATGAACCCAATAGACGTTGATATTGTTGTTGTTGTTGTTGTTGTTTGATGGCGAGCTTAAGCCAGGGAATAGAGAGCATTTCCCACGGCTCCATCTCATCTATGTCCCAAGTTAATGTTATATGAGCTAAACACAACGACAACAACAATAAATATGTTTTTCCTACCTGTGGAAGGTAATCCCACGCAGTCCACTGTCCTTATTTTGTCTGTTTGTACAACCAAAAGCAGAACAGTGATGCCGTATCGTTGCTGAAGTCCTGACAAATGCCCCTCCCAAGATGGCTGATGCACTGACGTATGTTCCTGCCAGTCGGTGAGGCGTCCAGTGTATATGTATATGCCAGGAACAGTTTATGGTTACTCTTACAGTATTACATTTTGAAAAGAACCGGAGAACTATATTCTGTACAAAACAACACATGAAGTTAATGTTGAAGAGAAAAACGTTATTACCTGTTTTGAATTCAAGAAACTCTGCACTATTGTTAATCTCTATATTTTATTGGGGAAATTCCCACTTTCATCCACAATAAACACTTGGAGGACAGGCTTCAAGACCTGAGTTACATTACACTGCCCTTTTAGGTGAAACATCTACTTTGCTTTATGAATCTGAAGACATACATACATAATGCAAAATTCATCAGGATTCTGAATCTGAAGTCAAAAGGCTAAATCTCTCATCACTTACAAGATACATGAGTTTGAATATGACAACCTCAGATGGACCACAAATCTGCTTGTGCAAATATTAAAAATGTTAGCTCAGTTGAAACCTTTAAAAGTGTCACTAAGGTACTCAGATTACATCTCTGTGGTTTATCTCCCATGATATGTAGTGTTTGAAGGAGGATCAAGCAAAGCTCAGCTCAGCCACACTGGGCCTGGACTTCTACATGGAGGTCAGAGTGATCGGCTGGAATCACTCCTTTCAATTCATTGTGCATCGTCCAATCAGCTCCCAGACAAAACCAAACTGGGGCCTCTCATGCTGGACTGGACACTAGTTGATTCCAGTAAAATATGTCAACACATCTCCACATTTCTGTAACGGGGGAAAATGTTTTTTTAAATGCTGGTGTGAATCTCTCTTTTTTTTTTTAAGAAGAGAAATATGGCTGAATCAAGGTGACTTTGCTGTAACCAATAATAATAGGTATATTAAAGTAATATTTTCACTGCTTATTGGGAAAAACACTTATTTTTTTCACACTGCCAGGAATTTCCTGCCCCGCTTTACTTCTGCCTTCACTATGCTGACGGTTTGTAAATGTTGATGTTTTAAATGTTGTTAGATTTTTTTCCACAGTTGGAAATGAAATGGAACTCAGATAAGCCAGTTCACAAACTGATCTTCTGTACTACACGGTGCTGATTTAGCACCTGTTGACTTTCAGGCCTGAGCAGTTTGAGATTAAATCAGATGTAAAGTCATTTATTGGGAGCAAAATAGCAGAAATTTTAAAACTGGAAGTGATGGTTGAGCTGGTTGATGGCAAAAATACAATTCCAAGTGACAGTGAGACTTCAGACTGGAGAGGTTTACTTTTGTTCATCCATCATTGGATTGTTATTTATTTGATAAATATTGAAGACAAAATAGGTGTTAAAGTTTTGCTTAAACAGTCACAGGTCTACAAATTAGATTCTGCGCTTGATGGTAGTCATGGCAGCAGGCCCAAGGGGGCGGGGCTTAACTCATTTGATCCCGTGTGACCACACCGAGCCTTGAAGTTGGTAAAGGCGATATGTGATGTCACACTGAGCTTTGAAGAATCACCCAACAGAGTTTACAGAACCAGTTGGCTCTTCTCTCATCAGTTAACCTCAGGAGACACCAGTCCAGGAACTTTTACAACCAGAATTCAACTATTTTTGAAGTGCCACTTCTAAACTTCGTCCACGAATGTTTTAACTGGAGAAGTGAGTATATTGATTGTTTTGTTGCTAAAAGGTGAAGCCACAATATCCATCGATGGAGTTAATATTGAGAACGTATATCAGTTTAGGTTTTTGGGAATCATATTCTGTCTGTGTGGATTTTAAACTTTAGACATGAGGAGGCGCAGTTTGACTCAGACGCGGGATTTTGCTCCATCTCACTCAGATAAAAGTCGATTCAAATTGCGGGAACAAAAACTATGACAGCATTGTTCAGGGTTCTTCATCCGAGTAGGACAGACCAGACGAGTAGGACAGACCAGACGAGTAGGACCTAAAAGCAACCTTAAAAATCTAGCCTTACTTTTAGGAGGCAGATGTGAAGTTTTGCCAGCTTGATTTGTTCCTCTGCCAGGAGTATTAGTGCTTCTCACCTCCAATAATGTCCAGAACCACATCTGTGTATTCACCTTTCTTAAAGGTTTTGTTGCCCGTTTGGGTGTTTTTTGTTTCAGCAAGGTCCTTAGTGGCTCTGGCCGTCAGATTCTTCCATCTAAAGTTCACCTGCTCCAAGATCCTCTTCTGGCCAGACCCCATTGCATTCACATTCTGGGTGATTTCAACCCAAATGTCTTTCTTCCTTTTGTTCCTCAACATTCCAGCCACAACAGAACTTTCTACTATTGAGGCACAATGGCACTTTACACCCTCCAGCAGTGCATGGTTTCTGCTACAGTGAAATTAGGCCCTTTTGAGTCCATGGTTCCACCTGATCTGCAGTGAGCATAGTATTTATAGGCCTTGGACACGATTGACTTAATTGATCACAAGCCAAAAGATGTCAGCTGATGAGTGGTCTGCTTTTTGACAGCCATCTTATATCAAGCCTTTCTCAGAGGACTTACAGAGAGACACTGACATGGCAGGTATTGTCCATCTCCACCACCATTTTGGTGGAAAAGGACACCGTCAAAGGGTATATGTTGAATGTGCAAAACCACTGGAGCAATACACCACTGAAGAACTGTACGCTCGCTCCCCCTTTGGGAATGCTGATATTAAGTACATTGCAGACCTTGTCAGGCCAAAACTTCAACGCAGAACCCAAAAGAGTCACATTCTGTGGAAGAACAGGTTCTCATTGCTCTGCGCTTCTATGCATCTGGGACTGAACTATGTTCTGCTCGGTAAGTTAAGTGACTCTGCAACTGTAGAATCATGATCAGCCACCATAAGATATTTGGTGGTTGGTCCATTCTGGTCCTCATGACGAGACCCTCTGAAGAGGAGAACCTGTCTTCAGGGGACTCTTGTCCTATGATTTCAGGGCGTCTCTACATCTGAGGTTTTACTGGACAAAATAATCCACAAGAAGAGTTTTACTTTAACCTTCACAATGAAATGAGCAGCGTTGTTGGCAGGATTTGAACCTACGCAGGGAGACCCCAATGGATTTCGAGTCCATCGCCTTAACTTCTCGGCCACAACAACATGCTTCAGTGCAGTTTTAAATCAGGATTAACCCACTGTATTGCCTTTTGAGGAGACCAGGGTTCAATTCCTCAGAGGGCAGTGTAAGGTTTTCTGTGTGTTGTTCCTGATAACCTTCAGGCCAGACGTTCTTCCCAATCCCTCCCTCTCAGGTCACTTAAGGTGTGTTTCCACCGCACAAAAAGTGCCGGAATGGACTGGTATAGTCCGTTATGGTTCGGGTTTCCATCGCAAGAATTTGGGAATTTTCCGGAAAATACTGTTCCAAATACCCCGGCTGGCTCAGTTGGTCGAGCATGAGACTCTTCATTTCAAGATAGTGGGTTCATGCCCCTCGCTGGGCGCCACCTTCCCATGGGCTCTTAATCGGTGCAATGTGATCTGGGTGACAGTGATCAAACTACCACCCCTGCAACCCAGAAAAGGGATAAGCGGGAGAAAATGGATATACTGCAACAGATGAACAAATCAAGTGCAAAATATAAATAAAAGTATATATACAAATTGATTTTTGACCAATTTTAAAGTTTTGCTACATTTTCTTCCTGAAATCCACTATGAAATCCTGCCCCCTGTTGGGACCAGAATAATCCTGTTTTTTGGGATCCAGATCCAGATCCTACTGAAATGTTTTGAACAACACAAACTGAAGGTCCGATCCAGATTAAAACTAGGATTGGATTACATGATCTTATCCGATTTCAGAATCCTTCTTTCCCTTTTGAACAACCCATTTTCAAGATTTGATAACCAAAATCCAATCAGATTACCTTTGAACAACTGGCCCCAAGGTATTTCTGAACTATGTACAGTAACGTGGCCTCATATCTTATAGCCCCATCTTCCTCTCCTTCATCCTCACAAACCTTTCAGCCACCTCCTTCTTATCAAGCACAACGTCTATGGAGAGCAAAGTGAGCTTTGAGAGTCTGGCCTCCTTCATGCCCAGAGAGAGTTTTGAATTCATTTCAGGCTGAAACTGCGTTCTGCATTTGCACTAGTGACTGACTGGTATGTCCTTTCCATATGGCTGCAGATGATGAAGGGCAGAATAGCTTCTGTGGTGTTGAGCTTGATTTCTAGTTCACTACACATGGCAGAGAAATAAAGAAACTCATCGCAGACCTGCTCAGCTGTATTATGGCTCTTATATTGGTAGACTCATTACAGGCTGCCTGTCAGTTTTAGACGAGATTTTAAAATGCTACTGCTTGTTTTTAAAGCCTTGAATGGTCTGACTCCTCCATATATCAGAGACCTGTTATGATAATGATTACTAGAGGTTTGTATTTCCAGAGGAAAATGCAAGTGTGAATGCTGAAGATTGAATAAAGCTGATTTCCTTTGATCTCAGCGTCTCCATGGTTACAGTGCTGATCACTTATCAGATCAAAGGAGATCAGTGCCTTTTGCCATGGAAATGCTCAGAACAAAGATCTCCTCCGGCTTTGATCTCCGTTGCTCTCCATCCGGTGCATCTCCAATCTACTTTGTATTGAAAGGCTCGTTATTGTTCTTTTTCACAACCTTGGTGATGACGTCATCAATAGATTATTTTTTTATAAGCTCCAGATGGATCAGAACTCCTGGAGTGAAACATAAAGTACTTCAGGAAAGGAGGAGAACGCCGCCCCTAGAAGTAGAGATATTTTCAGGATTGTTACGTTACGTTATGGAACGAACACTGAAGTTAACCCAGAAGTGGAGTATGGACATGATTGTGTGTTCATCTGTTGCCTTCAGAGGCAATGGGAAATAAAACCACTGCAAGTAAGAAACACTGGAAAATAGAAACACTTCTGGTTAAGATCACAGCAACTTAAAACACAATAAATAAACCAAATATGCAGCAAAATCATTGAAATGTGATTAAAAAGCTGTCAACAAAGAAGCTGTCCCATGAAGACAAAGTCTTGACTAGTTTTCTGCTGCTGGTTGATCCATGATGCAGAAGATTTGGATGAATGACTGATGGTTTCTTTGTATGTTTCACATCTTGTTTTGCTCTTGTATAGAAAACGTTTACAATCACATTCACAACAAATATTGGAAGAAAGAAAGTAGATGTTTTCCCCCACGTGGGCCGGTTAGCTCAGTTGGTCAGAGTGTTGTGCTAATAACACCAAGGTCATGGGTTCAATCCCCATACTGGCCATATGACGCTTCAGAAACCAGTATATATTTTCTGAAGCCACTAGATGGCGGTGTCTCTTCAAAAAACATCTAAAAAACACTTCATTGCCAGTACTTTAGGATCTATCTTCGAACCAGGAGACTGGGGTTCACTTTCCTGATGGAGTTAAAGGATTGTTGTGGTGTATTGCTCACACTGCATGAGCAAGGCACCACTATTATAAATGCCTGTATTGTAATTATTAGTTGCATTGACTTGGAATCAAACCCAGGCCTCCAGCGTGGCAGGGGACAACTCTACCACTGAAGCACCAATGCTAACACAGCAGATCAGACCCATCTCCATTTTAAATGTCAAAGAGAACTTCTCCTCATGGCAGTAAGCCATGTATTAAAATAAATCCTGATGGAGACACACAAGCTTCAGAGGCTCTGACAGAACTCACTCACAAACCTGAAAACTGCTTCAGGTCAAATGGACCATAAAGTTACAAATCCTCCAATAGCGGTTGAACCTTCAGCTTCATTTTTTCAAGGTCGGCCATGACTAATGTTTTCATTTACTTTTGTCTGGATGTGGTCATTCCAGGAGCTCTGTCAAGGCTGTCAGGAGTCTTGATCTCCTGCCTTATTTATGAAAATCAGTTGAGTCATTTAGTTTCTTAAACATGTTGGCTAGTTAGTCTAGGAGTATGATTCTCACTTTGGGTGTCAGAGGCCCTAGGATCAATTCCCAGATGAGCCCTTGGAGTTACCTTGACCCTCTCCTACAAATGGTTTTAACTTTGGTCATCAACCAGGATCTCTTCGTGTTAAATTTCAAAAGAGACTGAGACTTTGTGTTGGAGGCTTGGCTGATCTCTGCTCTTCACCTCATGGACTTTTTCTCAGAGAAACCTCGTTGTAATTTCCAGTTTGTGTCTTTATAACTAATTGAACCAAACGGAAGCACTTCAGCAAGTCTTTCATTTTGACTCAGACTTTAGCATTATGATTTGTTCCTTTAGCTTTCAGGTCTGTCTAGAATCAGATTGGTCATGCAAATGGTTCAAGATCTCTGTAACGGACAGTAGACCCATCCAAGATGGCTCCTGTGCTCCATCCTGTTCTGGATGTGATTCCCTCAAACCCAAGTGAGGTGTAAAATGTATAAAACCTGGATTTGTGGAGAGAGTGGAGATCAAAGTGAAGAAAGAAATGTTGTCACTTTAATCTCTTCCATTCTTTTACGACATCACTATGACATCACCAGACAGAGTTAGCAGATAGAACCATCAGGGTATCACACTTCACAGCCTCCCTCGTAAAGTTCTGGAAGACATAGTATAGAAAGTATCAGTAGCAGAGGAAGGTTTGGATCCATGGAGCTCTGGGTTCTGGGCCCAGCAGGGTTCCACTGTGTTTCTGGTGACCAGATCACATGTGGCGAGTCCTGAAGACAAGTGTGAACAGACACCAAAGTGCTTTCACTCAGACCACTTCTGGGTTTTTTTTGTCCAGAAGTATCTGCAGATGAACTTCATCCACAACTGAAGGTTAGAGTCTGCTGGAGTCAGTCCTGCAATATGCAAATTAGCCATGTGCACCGAACAGGAGGAAGCCTAACTTTGAGTTTGAGTCACTTTGTAAATAAAGAAGTAAAACTTGTTTTCCTGAAGCAAAACTTCTCACCTGCAGCCAATCAGGCAGTGAGAAAATATCATGCAATACAGCCAGCAGTCTGCTCAGATGTTTCCTGATTGTTTTCAAATCCAGAGCGGAGCTTTTCAGCATCTTCAGGAAGGAACAATGGACTACAATTTGTTGAGTTTCAAAACAGCGAGCAAGAAGAGTCTCCACTTCTGCACCTTGGTGGTCAGGATCAGTGTCTGCTTCGTCTCACTCATAAGTGAGAATCATACGGAGACACAACACTCTGTTGGCAGGCCTGGGTAGTGCGGTGGAATTAATCATGGCACGTGGATCTGGGCCAGGCGTGGTGCTGGATGATCCCACCAGTGTTTTCTCTAATCCTCCAACTCTAAAGGTAAAAAACTTCACTCGTGAAGCAAAAAGCAGATGAGAAGTTGAACTTGGATGCAAAAGAGTCTTTATTCTCCAGAACAAAGACTCTGAGCCGCGGATCCCACCGACGACTGAACTCCTTCGGCTGTTTCTCCCTTTTAGAACCTGTAGTGTCCCTCTTCACTTGGTCCCCCTGTCTTCAGAGGACACGTCTCTGTCTTACCTCGGTCAGAGGTCTTCATATAACACACATTTTACCACACTAGTGCTCTGACCTTGTTCCATTGATCATCCATAAATGTCTGCTTATACAGGTCCACTACTACGTCTATGTGCAGCTGCTGTCTGTCTTACTTCTTTGTTTCATCAGAGGACCTCAGCTGATGTCAGGACATTGTCTGCAGGTGGTTGACCTCTGTTTGAACTCACTCTCTCAGCACTTCTCCTCACTGACTCTGCTCAGCTCTGTACGTCTCTCCAGGCTGTAGATCACATCAGTCGTCTTCACTCTGCTATGCTTTTTTTCCTTCTCTACAGTAGCTCAGATGCTGGAGCATCAGACTTTCAGTCTGAGGGTTGAGGGTTCAAATCCCTGCTCAGGCTCTTTGTGGGAAGAAACTGAGAAGTGAAATCAATCAACTTTATTGTCATTGCAACAAGTACAATGAAATTTCTTTTAAACTGAGAGAAAAGAGAGAGACAACGAGAGGAGAGGAGAGGAGAGGAGAGGAGAGGAAAAAGCAGATTCCAAACTGCTCTATGAGGGAGAGCAGTGTGGAATTAGGAGAAAAAACACCTCAGCACATTTAAAGCATCAACACAGGTGACAACATGTCTCCAAGACAAAGCTCATGTGGGCAAAGGAGGGGAGAGTGAGAATTCTGAGCCGTACTAATAGGAGGACTCACATGTCCCCGGCTCTAAAAGAACTTCATTGGCTGCCAGTGTCCTATAGGATCAAGTTTAAAGTTCTGGTCCTGGTCTTCAGAGCCTTGCATGGTCAGGCTCCTTCTTATATCAGAGATCTGATCCAGCCTTACACCCCTGAATGGCTCTGAGGTCTGTGGATCAGAACCTGCTGAAGGTTCCACGCTCTCATTTTCTCACTAGAGGTGACCGATCCTTCCAGGCTGTTGCTCCGAGGCTTTGGAAGGATTTTCTTTCCTCTTTGTGCTCAATTGACTCTGTTGACACCTTCAAGAACAAACTTAAGACTCATCTATTTGTTCAGGCTTTTAATTAACTCCCTTTGTGCTGCTAGGATTTTGTCTTGTCTTGGCCTTTTATATTCTGTGTACTTTCTGATGTTTTTGAACTGTGTTGTGAAGTACTTTGTGGCTTTTTGTCTCAGAAAGCTGCTATATAAATAGAGGTTATTATTATTATATGATTATAGTGTGGGTGAGCGGTCCAAGGCTCTGGATTTAGGATCCAGTCTCTCAGAAGGTGTTGGTTCTAATCCCACCACTGTCAGTTAAAAGGTTTTGGGTTGTTATATTTGCTTGTGTAACAAGACGTCATCGTCCATTGTGCTCCTAATATTTTGGAAACTGTGTTGATGAATTTCAAAAACCTTTCTTTGTGTTTCTGCCCGGTTTCAAAGAGGGGACCTATTGCGTGTGAAGCAAACGTGATAACCACTACACTACAGAAACTCTGCTGGAGGCTAACAGGGTCGTGTGAAAACATTTGACTACAAGCAGCAACTCAATCCAGAAGAGACTGGAACAAGAACACAGCTCCTTGGACCGCTTGGTTTCCTCACTCAGCTCATCTCACTCTGAGGGAAAAGTTGTTCTTGATGATAAAAAAGTTCTTCTGAGAACATCAGTCCTCATCACTTTCTGCAGAGGAACATAGAGAGTGAGCTACCAGCAGCTGCTCTCTGTGGAGGAGAACATCCGTCCTCACCTCCACCCTTTCTGACAGGGTGTCTGATGGATGAAGAAGTGTGTGTGTGTGTGTGTGTGTGTGTGTGTGTGTGTGTGTGTGTGTGTGTGTGTGTGTGTGTGTGTGTGTGTGTGTGTGTGTGTGTGTGTGTGTGTGTGTGTGTGTGTGTGTGTGTGTGTGTGTGTGTGTGTGTGTGTGTGTGTGTGTGTGTGTTCAATGACAGTTGGATCTATTTGATGTTTCACATTGTGGATTTGCTGTGAGATTCTCTGCACTTTAACACTTGAATTGTGAATCTCTTTGTTTAGTGTTAAAGGTAAGATCAGAGTCTTCAATAGATCAGATCAAAGTACTTTAATAGAATGTATTCAGTCCTCCTGACTGTCCTTTTGGAATGCCAACAGTTGCACCTCTTTGTGGATCAGTGAAGCCTGGAGCAGCCGCGGTAGAAAAGATGCTCTCTCAAACTGATGCTTCTCAACTTTATTGAGCCTTGCAGGTGAACACACCGTAAGAACTACAATGTACACAGAAAAATACCATTAGCAGCTCTTAACAGCATGTTTTACCTTTACACTTTTACCATATTTACTACCTTTAACTCATGTGTGAATAACAAACATGGTGGCCTCCGTAGAGCTGCTGTCCTGTAAAAGCTTCACTTTTCCTTAACGGACAAGTTGTTGTCACTTGGAATGTTGTGGTGTAAACGGAGCCGAAGACTCAGATCAAAACTGAGCCGTTAACATGTGACTGGGTTGTGAAAGCTCACACAGGAGGAGGGTTAAAAACTATATGCTGCATTGGCCGGGAATCAAACCCTGGACTCCTGCATGGAAGGAGAGAATTCTACCACTGAACCACCAATGTTACACTTCCCTTCATTCCAACCAGGAAATGTGAAGCGTTCCACCTTCAGTGCTCCATGAACCCCTCCCCCACAGTTTGAGTGATTCTCACTGTCACTGTCACTCAAACTGAACCAGACTGTCAAACTGTGACCTGACAGTGTCAGAGTCTTGATCTCCTGAATTATTTATGACAATCACTGGAGTCCTTTAGCTTCTTCAACATGTCGGCTCGTTGGTCTAGGAGTATGATTCTCGCTTCGGGTGCGAGAGGTCCCGGGTTCAATTCCCGGACGAGCCCTTTGGTCATCAACCATGATCCTTTGTGTTAAATTTCAAAAGAGGTTTTGACTTTGTGTGTGAGAATCCTCCTCCCAGACCAACCAGCAACATCTTCAAGAAGCAAAAGGACTCAACCAACAGTATCGGGGCTTTATTCACTTTGAGGAGCTTTCAAACAGCAACGCCGACACATTTCATGATTTTCTCCTAAAAACACTCGATGCTCTGGGTCTGGATGTTAAACTGATCCTGGACCAGGAACATGATGGAGCCAGAACAATGTCTGGCCTCATTTATAAAGGTTGATTATGACAAAACAGGTCCTGAAAGATGCGTACGCCACTTTCCACACTAAGTTTGTGATCTAAAATAAACTTAGGAGGAGACTGTGCGTACTAGTATGACAACAATGGACCTGGACCAGGAACATTTTTGTTACGGGGAAAAACTGGTAGAGCTGATGGTGAAGTGGTGAATTGAACCAGATGATGAAGTGGTGAATTGAGTCCAGATTCATCTCATACAGTGAATGTCATTACATATCTTGGGGTCTTGCTACATCTTGTATTTTGATTTGTTAATAGGGTTAGGAGAAATAAGTGTTTAACTTCAGATTAAACCTTTAGATCTGTAAAACTGTCAATCTTTGCTCTTGCTTGTTTTATTTTGTTTTATTTTGTTGACCACCGACCGAAGAAGTAATAATAAAAAAATATATACATATCAGACTTTAGGCTGAATCCTGAATTTGCAGCACGATGATCATCTGTCAGACTTTCATCTCCAAATGATCCAGAGCGGTGGATAGAACTGATTGATGATCAACTATGACAAGGTGTGGAACAATCAGTCTCATTTCAAAGTGAGCACATAAATAGAGCGGTGACAGCCGTGTGTAAAGCTGCACTGTGGATGCTCTGGTACCGCCATGCGCTCTGGATGCTCTGGTGCTGCAGCCAGACGAGCTCCTCTTCACCCACCGCCTCCAACTCTAGTGACTGAGGATAAAACACAAAGTCCACTGAGCCTTTTTACAACTTCCTGTTGAAATATTTCATTTATACATTTAATAAACAGATCAAAGTGTATTTTATCAGTCTGGTCTCCACTGTGGTCTCCTACAAATCTGTCTCCTTCCCTCTCCGACACTCTGACACACGCTGACCCTCACAACCATGGAGGCTGTTTTGATGTCCAGAGGTGATGACCTCATGATGTCACTCTCCTCTGACCCACACGATGTCACTCTCCTCTGACCCCCATGATGTCACTCTCCTCTGACCTCCATGATGTCACTCTCCTCCGTGATGTCACTTTCCTCTGACCTCCATGATGTCACTCTCCTCTGACCTCCACCTTCAGATCAGGCTCTTCTTCTCCCACATATGATGGACCCAGACAGGACAACAAACAACTGTTGCAGCAACATGGTT
This sequence comes from Lipophrys pholis, assembly GCF_963383615.2. Lineage (NCBI taxonomy): Eukaryota > Metazoa > Chordata > Actinopteri > Blenniiformes > Blenniidae > Lipophrys > Lipophrys pholis. The sequence goes on along the minus strand of NC_137646.1, from coordinate 2,548,329 downwards.
GCCTGTCGTTAAAGCAATAACCAAGCAGACCCGGCGCTCCACCACACAGACAGCAATGAAAACAAGGCTCTTTAAGGAAAAGGCCAGACAGCCAGCATCTATGACAAGCTGAGCCTCTGTCATCACTAATAACTTTCTGATGATGTTTTCATCCAGTGGTGGGTAGTTTGAATCCCATCCAGAAGAAATGACAACAAGAATGTCTCCAATCCAGTAAAGCATCCATTGTAGCCAACGTGGAGTGTCCAGAGTCCAAAATGTCCAATATAAAACCCTCCAACAGTTTGAACATCCAGTCTCCAAGGTATTTCTGAACTATGTACAGTAACGTGGCCTCATATCTTCTAGCACCATCTTCCTCTCCTCCATCCTCACAAACCTTTCAGCCACCTCCTTCTTATCAAGCACAACGTCTCTCTATGGAGAGCAAAGTGAGCTTTGAGAGTCTGGCCTCCTTCATGCCCATTATGTCCTTTCCATATGGCTAGAGATGATGAAGGGCAGAACAGCTTCTGTGGTGTTGAGCTTGATTTCTAGTTCACTACACATGGCAGAGAAATAAAGAAATCCATCCCAGACCTGCTCAGCTGTATTCTGGCTCTTATATTGGTAGAATCATTACAGGCTGCCTGTCAGTTCTAGATGAGATTTTAAAAAGCTACTGCTTGTTTTTAAAGCCTTGAATGGTCTTACTCCTCCATATATCAGAGACCTGTTATGATAATAATAATTACTAGAGGTTTGTATTTCCAGAAGAAAATGCAAGTGTGAATGCTGAAGATTGAATAAAGCTGATTTCCTTTTATCTCAGTGTCTCCATGGTTCCAGTGCTGATCTCTTATCAGATCAAAGGAGATCAGTGCCTTTTACCATGGAGATGCTCAGAACAAAGATCTCATCCGGCTTTGAACGGCTAAGAAGTCTGAATAATAATTCACAAAATAATGCATAATATTTATGGTCCCTTTCAAAGCACTCAAGGTCACCTCACAAAGTTAAATAAGCCAGACTGTTCCTCTGACAGGGGTCTACTAATGGTACCAAGAACAAGGCTCATTACCAGGGTGACAGAGCCTTTACTCTCCGGCCCCTCGGCTCTGGAACTCAAGCAGGAAAACTTAATATCCTGTTTTAAGTCTCATCTTAAAACTCATTTTTATCACTTGGCTTTTAGAAACTGATGTTCTTGTTTTTATTTCTTCTTATCTCTATTTTGTTTGCTCTGTATTTCATTGTGGTAAAATTTATTGTGGTTTTAATGTAAAAGCACTTTGTAACTGAGTTTATAAAAGTGTTATAGAAATAAAGTCATTTTGTTTGCTGGTTATGTAACCTCAGAGACTTTTCATACTTGATATGATCAAGATAAACAGCAGCTCCACCAGAGCATTTCTCTACTGGACAGCAGCTCCCCAGGATATCAGTCATTTGACAATTGGGTGTAGATCAGGAAAGCAACACTCCTCTGGATGGAGACTCCAGAGAACTGCTCCGCATTGACATAGTAACTCTATTGATGATGTGTTGCTGCAACAGTAATCCTGGTCAGTTTCAAGTTTCTTCCCACAAAGAGCCCGAACAGGGACTTGAACCCTGGACCCTCAGATTAAAAGTCTGATGCTGAGCTATCCAGGCCACTATTAATCTACTCATTTCAACTCAGCTGTATTTATAAAGCACTTTAAAAACAACACAGTCGACCAAAGTGCTGTACACAGACAGGTGCAAGAACAATAAAAACAATATAAAACAATAAAAAAACAATAAAAGTAAGTAAAAATGTGAAAAACAATAAAAGTCAACCTCTCAGACTGAGTTAAAAGCCAAAGAGAAGAAGTGTGTTTTCAGAGAGGTTTTATAAACAGGAAGTGAGTCGGCCTGTTTGATGTGCAGAGGAAAGTCATTCCACAATATTGGGGCTCCGACTGAAAAGGCAGGATCACCTCTCTGCTTCCTCTTGGTCTGAGGGACAAACAACAATGACTGATCTGCCCACCTGAGAGAGCGAGGGAGTGTACGGCCGGAGCAGGTCGGACAAATACTGTGGGGCGAGGCCATGAAGACATTTAAAGGCAAATAAAAGAATTAAATCCTAAGACGAACAGGGAGCCGGTGAACCGAGGCTAAAACTGGTGTGATGTGCTGGTGTGTTTTGGTTCCTGTTAGAAGTCGAGCAGCGACATTTTGCATCAGCTGAAGATGTGAGAGTGAAGACTGGCTGAGCCCAACGTAAAGTGCATTGCAATAGTCTAAAGGAGTGGTGATAAAAGCAGGGATTAAAATCTGGAAATGATCCAAGGACAGGAAAGGTTTCACTTTGGGGAGTTGTCTCAACTGACAAAAGCTGGACTTGACCACTGATTTAATTTGTAGATCTAGTTTAAGATCCGAGTCCAGTCTGACGCCGAGGTTTTTAGCCAAGTGCGTTAAGTGTTGCCTTAAAGGACCCAGATCAACATGAACCTTGGTGGAACCACTGGGCCCAAACAACATGACCTCGGTCTTTTCATTGTTTAAATGTAAAAAGTTCAGGGACAACCAGGCCTTGATTTCAACAATGCAGTCTGTTCCGCCCTGCGGATCTCAAGTTAGTGTTCCTAGTGGGACCGGTTTCAGGGACGGAGCAGTTGTGCAGAAGCGCGAAAATCAAAACAAGTTGGCTTTCTTTAAAGAACTCCATTAGATCTTTGTCTGTAAGTAACTACACAGTGATACTGTAGTTCATCCTGTACTACATTGATTTACATTTGTGATACATTCTGTTACGATTAGCGGCTGTTGTTTTTGCCGTTGTATTGTTCAATCTGCCCAGCAGGGGGCCTCGACGCTGCGTCACAGGTTAATGAGAGGATTTGATTATATCTGTTTAGCCACATTTAGTGTTTAGAAGTGTAAAACTGTTGTGAACTTTAGATTATTATTTTCTACAAGACTCAAGAGACATTATACTTTACTAATGTTCATTTCATGTTTATTGTTTCAGTCTTACAGACTAAAATGGAGAAATAGGTGTAAAGAAATAAATCTGAGGAAGAACAGAGAACAAAAGACGAAACCTCAAACCTCAACTAAACTTCTGGAGCTTCGTCTCTTCATGCTGTTATCTATCTGTCCAGCTGCACAAAACTTTGAACGTGTGTCGAGGGCAGAATAGTAAGAAGACATTAATACATCAAGTTCAATACGAAGCAGGTCAACTTATCCACTGATTTCATCGTCGCGTCCCATCGTCCTCCGAGTGCTGAACCTGCCCACCAATCACAATCATTTAAGAATGGGCGGGACATTTTCCAAGAGATCTGATTGGTCAGGAGGCGGACCCTTGACCTCTTATCCAGAACATAACCTGCTCCGGAGGTTAGACTTTCATTGTAAGTTACCAGGTGAGTTATCCTGGTGAGAAGTGAACGAGCATCTTAGTACGGAAAACCAGAGTTAATCTATGAAGTTTTCTTGATAAGAGAAAATCCAGCTTCGTAGTACAGGCCTCAGGCCTCTAGTCACACAGCGTTTACCAACATTGATGTGTTTGTGAAAAGATGAGTTGAAAAAGAGCAAGAAGAACGCCCCCTCTAGCCGGGGGGATGAAAAGCTCACAGCACCTGCTATTCTCAGGCAGTGTCTCATACAAGCAGATGGCGCTAGATGGCGCTGTCTGTTCAACAAATGTTTGAAAACACACTTCATGGCCAATCTTTCAGCCTCTAGCTTCAAACCAACATCGCCATCTGGTGGAGTCAGAAAATAAAGTAAATGGTTGATGAGGCTTCATTTGGCCAAGGCTCCATCGAGGCTCAGTGCCGGTGTAAGATTGTAAAAGGACCCTCATAGAATCTGAACCCTGAGGTCCATTTTCCACAGCAGAATATATGGACCCCTAATATTTGTACTGAAATGTTAATAGAATTTAAGAACATAAATAAATATGAACAGAAACAACAACATATAATAGATAATGAGTAACTATTTTATTCTAGAGTAACTATGACACAGAGAGACATACTGATGGTAGATTTTAAAAGAGTTAGAATCTTCTTGAGATTCCTTCAGTCTACAAGTTGATGATAGAGCAGCTTCATGAGTGACGACAACATCAACACTTTAGTTGGCACTGCCGTGACCCGGATTTGAACCGGGGTTGCTGCGGCCACAACGCAGAGTACTAACCACTATACGATCACGGCCACAACACAGAGTACTAACCACTATACGATCACGGCCATAACACAGAGTACTAACCACTATACGATCACTGTCACAACACAGAATACTAACCACTATACGAGCACAGCCACAACGCAGAGTACTAACCACTATACGATCACGGTCACAACACAGAGGAGTACTAACCACTATACGATCACAGCCACAACACAGAGTACTAACCACTATACGATCACGGTCACAACACAGAGTACTAACCACTATACGATCACGGCCATAACACAGAGTACTAACCACTATACGATCACTGTCACAACACAGAATACTAACCACTATACGATCACAGCCACAACACAGAGTACTAACCACTATACGATCACTGTCATAACATAGAGTACTAACCACTATACGATCACGGCCACAAGGAAACATTACAATGAAAATATCTCAGCAATCTTTGGAGAAAACACTGACTCTGAACTTCAGATTGATCATGTGTTAATAAAAGCCGGGGGGGACGGAGGGGGACGTCTCTGCATGGAACAATAAGATGTCACCAGTTTATTAAAATGTGTATTACCTACCTACTGCCTGAATGTGCTGTAAATAAGTGTGCAGGATTTTTACATGGAGGAATTAAGCTGATGGTTAAATGGACAAAAAGATATATAGCATTCATTATGTTTTTAATTATTAGTTATTAGTGTTTCAGCTGTACAGTTTAGCTACGTCACATTAACACAGTAAAATGTCGGCTAATGTCTGGAGCTTCAGCTGTGATGTGATAAAGAAGTAATTTTCTTTGATGGAATGTTTGTTCTTATGAAGTGACCAGCCGGCTGAGAGAGAGAGAGAGAGAGAGAGAGAGAGAGAGAGAGAGAGAGAGAGAGAGAGAGAGAGAGAGAGAGAGAGCACAGACCTGTAAGAAAGTGTAAGTCCAATGAAATAGAAAGTATAGAGCCTTACCTTATTGTCAGCCTCTCTGAGTTTTTGTCTCCTCTTGCCTCAGCTGCACCTCGACACCCTGTCCATGAAAATCACAAACAGAAGGGCTGACAAGACACAACCTTGGTGGAGTACTATGTCTTCCTGTATTGGCAGGCCTGGGTAGCTCAGATGGTAGAGCATCAGACTTTTAATCTGAGGGTCCAGGGTTCAAGTCCCTGTTAAGGCTCTTGGTGGGAAGAAACTGAGCAGGATCACTTTCGCAGCAACACATCATCAGCAGGATAAAACTAACCGGTCTCTTGATGTTCTATGTCAACGCAGAACAATTCTCTTGAGTCTCCATGCAGAGGAATGTTGCTTTCATGATCTACACCAAGGTTCCCCAATTCCGGGCCTCAACGTGCCCTGCACGTTCTAGCTCTCCCAGCTTCAGCACACCTCAATCTGATGTTGATGTCATCATCAAGCTTGTAAAAAAGCCAGGTAAGGAGGCCCTTATTGTGTTCAGGTGTGTTACAACTGGGAGAAACCTGAAACGCGGCCAAGAATTGTGGAACTCTGATCTCCACCCAATTGTCAAATGACTGATATCCTGAGGAGCTTCTGTCCAGTAGAGAAATACTCTGGTGGAGCTGCTGTTTATCTTGATCATATCAAGTATTAAAAGTCTCTGAGGTTACATAACCAGCAAACATAATAACTTTATATCTATTGCACTTTTCTAAACTCAGTATTAAAGTACTTTTACATTAAAATCACAATAAAATGTACAACAATGAAATACAGAACAATTAAAAATAGACAAGAAGAAATAGAAACTAAAAATAAGAGAACATCAGTTTCTAAAAGCCAAGTGATAAAAATGAGTTTTAAGATGAGACTTAAAACAGGATATTGAGTTTTCCTGCCTGAGTTCCAGAGCCGAGGGGCCGGAGAGTAAAGGCTCTGTCACCCTGGTAATGAGCCTTGTTCTTGGTACAATTAGTAGACCCCTGTCAGATGAACGGTCTGGCTTATTTCACTTTGTGAGGAAGCCTGTAGTCACAATCGTGAATTGCAACATTGGGCTGTAAACATAAACATTGAGCACTCATGAGATTTCAAATGAATTCTTAGCACTAAGGTAATCTCCAAATTGAGGAAAAAATGAGAAGAGTTGTTAAAAATATCATTTCCCCCAAAATAATGGAAATGGTGATGGTTCCAACAAAGCCCAAGATTAAACACGAAAACTGATTTTCTCTTTCTGGCCTCAGCCTTTTGTTTCTTCTCATTATCAAACTGAGCATCTGATCACCAAACAGCCATTTTCTATTGTGACTGTCAAGCATGGAGCTCATTAGGTGACATAATGAGATGGCAGAGTCCTGGACACAATGTTACTTACCTCTTCGAGTCATGATATCGGTGCTGCTGACTTCTGTTCTCACAGTGAAGTCAATTAATATGTTGAGTCCAAGCAGGGGGAACTTTTCTTATGCTTCAATAGACAAAATATCCTCCTCTAGCTTGGTTTTGCAAACGCATGTGGCATTAACAAAGGTATTTTTGAGTTATTTTAACACTCAGAGATCAAAGGAGATTAAAGGAGAGCAAAGGAGATAACATTTATCAAAGGATATCAAAGGAAAGCAAAGGAGAACAAAGGAGAGCAAAGGAGAGCAAAGGACAGGCTCTTTATTCAATGTTTGACCTACCTCAAAATATATTAGGGACGTGTTGACAAACCATAATCTACGAAAGAACTCTGTCTTGTGTCTTTTCTGTCAATAGACTCCAAGTGCCATTAACCCCGATCACGAGACTTCGCACCTCTTGAGCCGCCTCTCTTAAAGGGGACATATCATGCTAAATCCACTTTTTTAGCCCTTAAATGCATGTTGTTGTATATTTAGAGTGTTTAGAAGTACAGAAAAGTTCAAAGTAGTCTCTTCAGGTGCTCCGTTGATATCTTTATATTCTGTTTTGGTCATATTTTGCGATCCGTTTCGATTTTTCTATTCTCTATTACGTTTTTTGAACTATTACGTCACAGTATTCCCGGCGGAACTGCCAAATTAGGACATCGACACTTCGAGCAATCCGCCATTTTTGTTTCTCGCTGCGATTTTGTAGTCCAACCTAAGGGTGCCGAAGTTACGAGAGGATAAGTCGAAATGTTCGGTTGTTGGATGTAGTAACCCACAAGCTTCGTTACACCGTCTCCCAGCATCAGAACCTTTTCGAAGTGCCTGGTTGAGTTTTATTTTTCACAGAAATGTACCCACATCTGTGGGTAAGGTCATTTTTGTGTGCGCGAAGCACTTTAAGGACGACTGCTTCAGCAACCTCCGCCAGTATAAAGAAGGATTTGCCGAAAGACTTGGTCTGATTGAGCGGTCAGTTCCTTCTATCTATGGAGACGACGAACAGAGCACTTCGGTAAGCTGTATATAACGCTAAAAAGTGTGATGATAAGACGTCCCTGTCATTGTTTTGTTAGCATTAGCAGTTGCACCGTCTTCATATGTTAGCGCTGTGTGCTCGTTTTAGATTATAATGTAACTTCTGTGTTAAATAGTCGTTGTAATACAGGCAGTATTGTAGTAGTGGGCATGGATGGAGAAGTTAGTGTAAATATAGTAACACACCATTGCGTTACATCCATATGAAGACATTGTTCTTCAGGTGCATCATCGTCATTTTCATCTCGCTCCGCCGGGTCCGACTCTGGCTCCAACATGTATGGCTGGATGGACAAATCTTCCGTTGTTGACATTTTGTAAATAATGTGTGAATATAAAGTTTCTGCGCCGCTAGATAATTGTATCTGTTCTATCAAACTACAAAGATGGCCGAACAGGGTGGCGTTGAACCGAGTGTCACCTCTGCAACCTGGAGAGGAGGCGGGGTATGAAGTGTCTCATTTGCATTTGAAGAGACCACCCCAAAACGAGTTGCTCTCAGAAGCACATCAGAAAAGGGGTAGAAAAGGGGCCTGTGGAGCTATAATAATGAGGAATTCAGACCCAAGCATTGCAGTTCCGCTTTATATAGACCACAAGTGTATGATTTATATGTAAAAAGGAAGGATTTAAAAGCATGATATGTCTCCTTTAATGTAGGGGAGAGCAATGTGTCATTATTTATGAAGCGAATCATCACCAATATGCAAATCTGAATGAAAATAAGAATAAAGCATAATAATGCACAGTGCAAATCGAGGTGAGTCAACAAAATAATTAACTATAAAATGCAAGTAACCTAAATAAGGAAACTTCAAAGTGTACCATACACCATAAAACCATAAAAAGGCCATTAAACAGGGTCAAAAATCGAATTGTATTCTATAAAATACATGTAACCTAAATATAAGAAGAGTAATGTTACTTTGACAGTGAACACAAAAGGGTTTTTCTATGAAACTATGTTTATGTTTATGGTAAATATCTATATATAGGTATTTATCTTTCAGTTCCAGTAAAATAATTCATTTAGATTTATTTCAACTGACTGAATATATTACACTTCTCTCTGAATAGTCTAGAGTTAATCAGTCTACTGTAATTACTACTATGAAGACGATGACCAATTACACTGAGAAGAACAACATGAACTAATGCTGAAGATGATTAAATCTAACTTTCCTTCTATAAATCAGCTCCCTGGATATTGCTGCCTTGCTCAAAGGCCTCTGGCAGTGACTGCTGTCTCTGTGCCGGGGTCCAGTAGTGGTTTGGGGATTCCCCACCTCCTCCCTCCGTTTGCTTTACAGCTCAGAGTTTTCTTTTGCCTGTTTTTAAGTGTTTAAATAAATGTGTGGTGTTAACTCAGGAACTAGTTTCTTGTTCAGACGTCGTAGCTTGAAGTGTTTTGGTCTGCAGCTGTGAAATAAGTCCACACATTTTTCATATGGAGAAACAAAAAGCATCAAAAAAACCAGTAATAATGAACTCAGATGATAAGGGTGGACGTAACTTTTTAGACTTTTCCACCTTAAATAATACTTTCAAAATAAATTGGCCAAATCAATTAATCACGAACCATCTTCACTTTGGAATTTCATTCTAAAACTTGTTTTCTCTAAGTTGGGAGGCCTAAATATTCTTTTATTTTGTAATGATACTGTTGAAAAAGTCCCCTTGAATCTATCCAGTTACCATAACCAGATGCTTCTCTCTTGGTCTTTGATCTACAAACATCATTTCTCCCTGCATAAGTACTACACCATAACTACTACACCATAAGTACTACACCATAAGTACTACATATGGAATAATAAAGACGTCTTCCATAGAAACAAATCCTTATTTTACCCTGACTGCTTTACTCATAACATACTTCTGGTTCTTCAGCTGTTTAACTCCGATGGATCATTAATAAATGATCAAGAATTTATTTCAAAATATAGAATTGCAATTCCTATAAATGAATTTAATAATGTTATAAAAGCTATACCCACTGGAGTAATTATGTTATTTAAAAGTACTGCAGGAAAAAAATCCAACACTTTTACTCTTCGATCCAACTAAACTAGATATACGTCAAATTTGTTTCTCATCAACACGTAGTAATAATAATAATAATAATAATAATAATAATAATACGCTCATTATTTCAAAAAGATGTTGTCTCAGTTCCACATGTGGAATCTTATTGGAACAACTTTATTAGTGACCTTGACTGGAAAAATGTGGTGAATTTGCCAGCTAGATATATGATGAACAATAAAGTAAAAGAAGTATCTTTTAAAATAATCCACAGATTTCATGTGTTTTCTTGCAAGGTTTTAAAAAAGACATAGATATAAATTACTCATTCTGTAAAGAACTCCCTGAAAATATATTTCATCTGTTTTTGTCTTGCCCCTTTTCTAACAAGTTCTGAGAAGATATTTGCACCTTGATCTCTACTTGTATTGAAGCATCTTACAGTCAATGATATTTACTATATACTAATATTTTACTTATCTGTGATTATCCTATTTCTGATATTTTTATACTGTTTTATTCTCATTTTTTTGTGCTTGTGAATGTTTTTTTATGGACTCCTGTGTCTGCAATAAAGATGATGATGATATGCAATTTTATTTGATTGTAAAGAAAAAAAAAGCATCATTCCAAACTAGTTCTGTGTACAAATGTTTATCCACAAATAAATGTTGACTATGATCTACAGCAACAACAAAAGTTGAGCAAGATGGCTGAGCGGGAGTTCAGAGTGACGGCTCCTCCACTATCTAACTGGCCAGGTTTAAAACCTGTGCTTTATGAGACTGTTGACGGCAAGCTTCTAGTTGAGGACCAGTTTTTAAACTTTCTCCTGGTCAGAATGAGAACAATGAGCCAGGACCATCTTGTTCTAACAGCTTCCAACACGTTGGACTTGAAATGGATTGAATCCTGAAGAACGAGGCTGTTTGGACTCGGTCCTGACACCAAACAAAGATGTGTGGCTTTTAAAGGAGATCAGAAAAACATCAACAACATTAAAAGTTGCTTCAAGGTTTTGAATGAGTGCAGAGAAAACCTCCCTCGGTTCGTCTCCCACTATTTGGATGAGCTACCGCCTGTCACCTCTAACAGCATAGATTAGTCCAACTTGCTGAGTAACATGGAGCGGCTCCAGAGTGAAATGTCTGCGCTCAGACATGGAGTGAAACTACAAGCTGGTGTCAGCGAGGGGCTGCATGAGATCACCTCCACTACTGAGCACAGAGTTGCTGCTTTTATTCACCATCTGAAACCAGGACATGACGGAGGGCAACACAGGGCTACGCCCAGCGTCATCACACATGGCAGTGAGGCCTCACTCCCTGGAGCCTCTACCCTGGGTCAAAGACTGGTGAGGAGGATCTCGGCAGAGTTAAAGTAGAGACTTGGCCGTGATGTCACTTGTCAGCGTATTGACACTGCAAGCAACAGGTCCAGCTCATTTAGACCAGGATACAAAATAGAGCAGTCAAACCTCAGTTGATAACCTTAAGCCGCTCCACACACCTTGTAGTCAGTGTTAACATCAGACAGAAGAGAGTATTTCAAGATCAATTCTAACTCTGCAGACCTGAGATCAGATCAAATCAACTGGCATCAATTCAAAATGTCTGATAAACAGAAGAGAGGTTGACATGCAGGAAATAAAAATCTGTTGTTTTGTTGATATTTTAGTCTAATTATGACAAACTGAAGGCAGCATGTAAAGAAGATAGATGAAATGTATATATAGAATAATCTCCTAGTTTGAGGCACATCACAGCATCCTGGTCTTTTTGTGAGTTGCCAAACCGTCTGTATATTCATCCTCTTTCATTTTGATAACTTTTTCTGAACGATACACCAAAGATAAAGTCATGATCATGTTTTCGATTGGGTTTATAGTACTGTGCTAATATTTAGTATGCAAAACAATATATTTAATGAACTAGACCTTTCATGACTGGGCAAAGAACCAGCCAGTGTCATGATCTTGCTCAGTCATGAATTCTTGCATCAATGCTACAATGGGAATCCCGAACCAAATAAAGGTGAAAGTCAAATATTTTTGCAAATGTGGGTCAGGGTACTCTGATAATCATACATATAATGAAATTATAACTTAAATGTGACTGGTGACTGGAATTGAGGGTCATGAATTTCAAAGGATGACTTGTTGCATATTATGACTTGATTGTAAAATTCTATTGTGTGTATGCCAATATCTTTTTGGAAGAAACGCCTTAAATTACACTATGTAGATAATCAAAAAGTAACAGGCTGTGGGTTTCATACAAGTGTGTAAAGTTATTCTCACCTTTCAAACAGGATGTGTGTGAGGGAGCGTTGGATGCTCTGCCTGAGCAGGTGATCAGGCTGACAGGGCCTGGAGGAGGGCGGGCTGGGTGCTGGTGATGCAGGCAGATACTGAGTTCCATTCCATGTTAAAGCTGAGGAAGGCTTCTGGGATGATGTTGAGACTGCGGGATGGCCAAACGGAGACTCCATTTTCTTTGCTGTGCAGTCTTAAGAGAGGCGGCTCAAGAGGTGCAAAGTCTCGTGATCGGGGTTCATGGCACTTGTAGTCTATTGACAGAAAAGACACAAGACAGAGTTCTTTCGTAGATTATGGTTTGTCAACACGTCCCTAATATATTTTGAGGTAGGTCAAACATTGAATAAAGAGCCTGTCCTTTGATCTCCTTTGCTCTCCTTTGATCTCATTTGATCTCCTTTGATAAAATGTTATCTCCTTTGATAAAATGTTATCTCCTTTGCTCTCCTTTAATCTCCTTTGATCTCTGAGTGCTAAAATAACTCAAAAATACCTTTGTCAATGCCACATGCGTTTGCAAAATGAAGCGAGAGGGGGATATTTTGTCTATTGAAGCACAAGAAAAGTTCCCCCTGCTTGGACTCAACATATTAATTGACTTCACTGTGAGAACAGAAGTCAGCAGCACCGATATCATGACTCGAAGAGGTAAGTAACATTGTGTCCAGGACTCTGCGATCTCATTATGTCACCTAATGAGCTCCATGCTTGACAGTCACAATAGAAAATGGCTGTTTGGTGATCAGATGCTCAGTTTGATAATGAGCAGAAACAAAAGGCTGAGGCCAGTAAAAGAAAATCAGTTTTCGTGTTTAATCTTGGGCTTTGTTGGAACCATCACCATTTCCATTATTTTGGGGGAAATGATATTGCTAAGAATTCATTTGAAATCTCATGAGTGCTCAATGTTTATGTTTACAGCCCAATGTTGTAATTCACGATTGTGACTACAGGCTTCCTCACAAAGTGAAATAAGCCAGACCGTTCCTCTGACAGGGGTCTACTAATGGTACCGAGAACAAGGCTCATTACCAGGGTGACAGAGCCTTTACTCCCCGGCTCCTCGGCTCTGGAACTCAGGCAGGAAAACTCAATATCCTGTTTTAAGTCTCATCTTAAAACTGATTTTTATCACTTGGCTTTTAGAAACTGATGTTCTCTTATTTTTAGTTTCTATTTCTTCTTGTCTATTTTTAATTGTTCTGTATTTCATTGTTGTACATTATATTGTGGTTTTAATGTAAAAGTACTTTGTAACTGAGTTTAGAAAAGTGCAATAGATATAAAGTCATTATGTTTGCTGGTTATGTAACCTCAGAGACTTTTAATACTTGATATGATCAAGATAAACAGCAGCTCCACCAGAGTATTTCTCTACTGGACAGCAGCTCCTCGGGATATCAGTCATTTGACAATTGGGTGCAGATCAGAGTTCCACAATTCTTGGCCGCGTTTCAGGTTTCTCCCAGTTGTAACACACCTGAACACAATAAGGGCCTCCTTACCTGGCTTTTTGACAAGCTTGATGATGACATCAACATCAGATTGAGGTGTGCTGAAGCTGGGAGAGCTAGAACGTGCAGGGCATGTTGAGGCCCAGAATTGAGGAACCCTGGTGTAGATCATGAAAGCAACACTCCTCTGCATGGAGACTCAAGATAATTGTTCTGCGTTGACATAGAACATCAAGAGACCGGTTAGTTTTATCCTACTGATGATGTGTTGCTGCGAAAGTGATCCTGCTCAGTTTCTTCCCACCAAGAGCCTGAACAGGGACTTGAACCCTGGACCCTCAGATTAAAAGTCTGATGCTCTACCGTCTGAGCTACCCAGGAAGACATAGTACACCACCAAGGTTGTGATTTTCATGGACAGGGTGTCGAGGTGCAGCTGAAGCAAGAGGAGACAAAAACTCAGAGAGGCTGACAGCAAGGTAAGGCTCTATACTTTCTATTTCATTGGACTTACACTTTCTTACAGGTCTGTGCCCCCCCCCCCCCCCCCCCCCTCTCTCAGCCTGCTGGTCACTCCATAAGTACAACCAGTCCATCAAAGAAAATTACTTCTTTATCACATCACAGCTGAAGCTCCAGACATTAGCCGACATTTTACTGTGTTAATGTGACATAGCTAAACTGTACAGCTGAAACACTAATAACTAATAATTAAAAACATAATGAATGCTATATATCTTTTTGTCCATTTAACCATCAGCTTAATTCCTCCATGTAAAAATCCTGCAAACTTATTTACAGCACATTCAGGCAGTAGGTAGGTAATAAACATTTTAATAAACTGGTGACATCTTATTGTTCCATGCAGAGACGTCCCCCTCCGTCCCCCCCGGCTTTTATTAACACATGATCAATCTGAAGTTCAGAGTCAGTGTTGTCTCCAAAGATTGCTGAGATATTATCATTGTAATGTTTCCTTGTGGCCGTGATCGTATAGTAGTTAGTACTCTGTGTTGTGGCTGTGATCGTATAGTGGTTAGTACTCTGTGTTTTGACAGTGATCGTATAGTGGTTAGTACTCTGTGTTGTGGCCATGATCAAATAGTGGTTAGTACTCTGTGTTGTGACCGTGATCGTATGGTGGTTAGTACTCTGTGTTGTGGCCATGATCAAATAGTGGTTAGTACTCTGTTTTGTGACCGTATAGTGGTTAGTACTCTGTATTGTGACAGTGATCATATAGTGGTTAGTACTCTGTGTTATGACAGTGATCGTATAGTGGTTAGTACTCTGTGTTATGACAGTGATCGTATAGTGGTTAGTACTCTGTGTTGTGGCTGTGATCATATAGTGGTTAGTACTCTGTGTTATGGCCGTGATCATATAGTGGTTAGTACTCTGCGTTGTGGCTGTGATCGTATAGTGGTTAGTACTCTGTGTTGTGGCCGCAGCAACCCCGGTTCAAACCTGGGTCATGGCAGTGGCTCCTAAAGTGTATATGTTGTCGTCACTCATGAAGCTGCTCTATCATCAACTTGTAGACTGAAGGAATCTCAAGAAGATTCTAACTCCTTTAAAATCTACCATCAGTATGTCTCTCTGTGTCATAGTTACTCTAGAATAAAATAGTTACTCATTATCTATTATATGTTGTTGTTTCTGGTCATATTTATTTATGTTCTTAAATTCTATTAACGTTTCAGTACAAATATTAGGGGTCCATATATTCTGCTGTGGAAAATGGACCTCGGGGTTCAGATTCTATGAGGGTCCTTTTACAATCTTACACCGGCACTGAGCCTCGATGGAGCCTTGGCCAAATGAAGCCTCATCAACCATTTTCTTTATTTTCTGACTCCACCAGATGGCGATGTTGGTTTGAAGCTAGAGGCTGAAAGATTGGCCATGAAGTGTGTTTTCAAACATTTGTTGAACAGACAGCGCCATCTTGCGCCTTCTGCTTGTATGGGAGACTGCCTGAGAATAGCAGGTGCTGTGAGCTTTTAACCCCCCTGGCCAGAGGGGGCGCTCTTCTTGCTCTTTTTCAACTCAAATTTTCACAAACACATCAATGTTGGTAAACGCTGTGTGACCTGAGGCCTGAGGCCTATACTACGAAGCTGGATTTTCTCTTATCCAGATAACTTTCCATACTATGACACTCATTCACTTCTCACCAGGATAAATCACCATGGTAACTTACCCTGAATGTCTAACCTCCGGAGCAGGTTATGTTCTGGATAAGAGGTCAAAGCTCCGCCTCCTGACCAATCAGATCTCTTGGAAAATGCCCCGCCCATTCTTAAATGATGGTGATTGGTGGGCAGGTTCAGCACTGAGCTGCAGCAGAGCGGAGATGAGAAAGTAATTTAGAAATCTTTTTGACATAATAGAATAAATCCTGGTCTCTGAGGCTTTGAAGGAAGTTTTTGTTCTTGACTTGTTCCAAGTCTGTTTATCTCCACGAGGGTTGATCTGGAATAAAGAGCTTAATGATCACACCTGACAGAACTGCAGAAACATGAATTTATGGAACCAGAACTACTCCTGTCGTCACGGTGATGAATTAATATTCCAACATAAAACACAAGAGAAACTCAGCCTCAAAACAACTGGATGGAAAATCTAAACTAAAAGAAGATCAGTGAGGAAGTTCAGCCCGACACGTTTCTGCTGGAATAAAGTGAAACTGAGTGATCACAGTGCTGTCTGTTTATATTGTCTGATGAATTAATCTGGTATAATCTCACCAAGTCAGCATTAACAAGTCAGGAATGTTCTGGCTTTGGCTGCAGCAGCAGTGTTGCTTTTAGCTGCTGGATGTGTTTTAATTCTTCATAATCTCAGAGATTAACTGCTCCTTCAGTAATCTGTAAACTGCTCTGCAGAGTTTCTCTGTGTGTGATTGGTCAGATGCTGCAAACTCCGCCCCTTTCATGTGAACAAGCACACATAGGTCTGGGTTGAACCAGAGAGTTGATAACCTGCTTGGTAGTAACGGTGATCAGGATCAGTCAACCCAGGAAACAGAGAGATCCTGGATATGTTGATCAGGGTTCCTAGTACAGGCCACAGGCCTCAGTGTGATTGAAACAATATTTATATTTACTTGCCGCTCAGTAAACCAGCGGCGGCCTTGCGCATGCGCGGTTCCTTCTCAGTGTGGACGCAGTGTGGTGAGGGTCTCCTCTGGTCTGACTGCAGGAGGGAGGGAGGGACTGTCAGACTGACCGCAGGTCTGTCAATGCTTCAGGACGGGGGAGGGGCTCACAGCAGGACCCGCTGCTCGTTGACCACAGTGACTGCAGAACCAGACCTGCTTTCACCTCAGAGTCACCAAACACACTAGAAAGTCGCTAGAATTGTCGCCAGTCGCTTTTCACAAAAAAAGTTGCCAACAGGACCTGAGAAGTCACCAAGTTGGCAACAGTGACAGGCTCACACCCCTGCTGACACAGACAGGATCTTTGTTCTACACTTCTTTTGAAACTTGCTTTCTTTGCTTAACTTCAAGAAAGAACTACTTAGTTTTCATTCAACAGGAGAGGAGGGTGCACCATTCCCAGATGAACTGCAATACCAGGCTGATGCGTGGAGTGGACAGAGCAAGCTCCTATTCCATCTCCCTGTTCCAAAAATCAATTTAATATACAGTCCCCAGATAGGGGACATATCAGATATTAAACTGATAAGAACAGATTTTTTTCTTTTACAAGATTTTATTGACACATTTTACAGTTCATTTTCTTCAATTTCGACACAGATGTTTTCACTCATTTAAAACATAAAAGCAAACAAGGAACAAGCTTCTGTTTTAAAATATCATAAATACAGTACTTTAAATAAATAGAAATTTACAAATAAAGCAGTACCTGTTGCGTAAAATGAGAAACATGAGGAAATAAAAAGTGTCTATCGTTGTAAAAGTCAATAAATAGGAGTGCGTTCAGTTTAAAAGGTCTATTCTGTTGTGCAGGAGAGCAGTGAGTCCCTATCAAGGGGAACTCATCCTGTTCTCCCAAACATTTGGTCTCTCGGGGTTCTGCCATGGTGCTCAGAGGAGGTCCTCTCCCTCCTGCTCCTTCCCTCCGTCCACACCCGGAGAGCCAGGCCGCCGCTGCCTTGACCTTTTCTCGTGAGGCTCCGGCTCCTTCGTCCGAATGGGCAGGGAGGCGATTCTTCTTTGTGGCTGTGTCCTCGGCCTGCCGCCTGCAGCTTCCACCTCGCGGACCGTCGCTGCGGCCATCTGGATCACAGCCACGGGGGGGATCTGCCTATGCCTTCTTACCAGCAGGTTTCTGGAGGTCCAGGTGGCGTCTTTGATGGCGGCCAGGGTGAGCCACATCTTTTCAAAGTCCTTCTTTGTCATGAACTCGTGGCTCACCCCGTATAGCACCAGCTGTGCTGTAAGGACCCCCCCTGCTGGTAAGTACGGGAATTGCAAGGAGCCGGCCGTTGCCCACTGGTCTACGGCAGCGCTGCACTCCCAGAGGAGGTGCCTCACCGACTCAGGAGCGCCACAACCAGGCCGGGGGCAAGTTGAGTGCGCTGCCATTCCTCGGGAGTGCATGACGGCCCTGACTGGGAGAACCTCATGAGCCACCAGCCATGACAGGTCCCGGAGTCTGTTTGGGAGGACAGGATGGTTCACGTTGCGCCAAACTGTGGAGGGCTCACCAAGTGCAAGCCCGCGCACTGGACTCACTGGTTCCCGTTCCTGCACAACAGAAATGAGACATTTGTGGTTGGTTAAAATCTGCAACTCCTCCTGTTCCAGGTTAAACTGTTTAAAAAATGTCTTGATAAAATCATAGGCTGATGGCAGGTTAAAAGAAACTGGTATTTTAAGATCAATGGGTAAAATCTTAATCCTTCGAAGGTAGGACCCCATCCAGAAACGAGCCATTGCTGTCGTCTTTGGGTTCCTGGAGGGGTCCGTGGCAACAGCCATGTGCTGTGTGTAGCACCTGAAAGCGAATGCTTGTATATATTGTATTTCTGTGTTTACAGTTAATATTGTATTCAACTTTAGTTGGTTATTTTCTGTTCTTGTGTTCATGTAGTTAATCATATTGGCCAGCAGGGGGCCGAGTGAAGACTGTATAAGATAAACAGAGCCAGTCAAGTGAGAGAAGAGGAGTGGCTTTGGTTTTGGTTTCCGGTGTTGAAGGCGAAGCTGTGTGTGATCCCGTTTGGTTTGATGGTGACTTGATTCTGTACCTGTCCTGCCAGTAGTAAATAAAGTCAACTGATCTTCACGCCACGTCGATGCCGTCTGAGTGGTGTAACATTTTGGAGGTCCCACCGAGATCGAGACGGACATTATTTCACGGCAGAGGACTGGTTTCAACTCCAGAAAAGCGGTAAAAATCGGACATGTGCGCTGTCAGAGTCAACTAAGTGAGCTAACGCTAGCTCTAGAGAACAGTTGACGTGTAGTGGGAGCTACGCAGTCTCGTTTCTGTGTTTTTTTACGCAAGTTGCTACGAGTTATAGTTTGATGCAAAGATGTCGGAGCAGCGAGAAGAGTTTATGTTGGAGATAGAAGCGAAATTAACTGGACTGAGCTTGAAACAACTACGGCAAGTCTGTGAGTTTTGTAAAATTACTGAAAAAGACTCCGAGGACATTCAGAACAAGACGCGCCGTGCGCTCGATGCACTCGATGCTATGCGGGAGGTCCCAGCGGAGACCGACGACGCGGGAGCGGCGCCATCTTACTCATCGCCTGCAGCTGGCGACAAGGAGGAGGAGACGGTGGGCCAAGCTCAAGGGGCGTTGGGACGACAACATGGCTACTTTACACCGCCATCTTCTAAGACACAAGTCATGCACGAGACATCGCGGGAGAAGGAAACTCAAAGCAGAGGTAGAGAGTCCATGAGCAACAACGGCTGGCCTTCCAGTGCTGTCAGAAAGGACTTCAAGATAAATGGACAAATCGGTGAGTCAATCTCGAAGGACAGTCTGAGCTTCAGCAGCCTTGAACACCAGATTGAAAGTGGATTAAGGAAAGGTTACCCAGAAGTGGAAGTCGTGGAGGCTGTAATTCGTGCTGTAAATCCTCGCTTGAAACTGAGAAGTTATTTAGAGGGTGAAATAGACCTCACCCTAGCTACTCTCAGGCAAATCTTAGGAGCCCACTATGCAGAAAAAGATGCAACTGTACTGTACCAACAACTGACCAAAGCTGTACAGGGGGCTGGGGAAAGTGCACTTGACTTTCTAGTGCGAGTTCTGGATTTGCGGCAAAAGGTCCTGTTTGCATCTGAACGTGCTCAGTCTGGCCTGAAGTATAACAAAGAACTAGTATATAGCCAGTGTTCTCAATCCATCATGACAGGCTTGTCAAATGATAACATCAGAACAGAAATGAGAATCTATCTCCAGGATGAGACAAGTAGTGATGAGTCGCTTTTACAGAAAATGCAAACTGCCGAATACAATGAAAATGAAAGAGCTCAAAAGAGTAAAGCCACAACTAAAGCAGCTTACAGGGCAGGTTTGAGTGCAGTTGAGAGAAGTGAGGATGAGGATGGCCCTTCACCAACCCCGGTTTGTACTAAGCCCAAAAAGCCAATTAAAGATAACTCTCTATTTACAAAAATGGAGGAGAACAACACAGCAATTAGGGAGCTCACAGGTCAAGTAGCGTCCCTTGTACAAACTGTCCAGCACAGGGGCAAAATTGTCGACTACAAAACAACCCAGGCTCAAGTAGATACTTTTAAAAGACCGAAGAGACAATGTGTGGCATGTCAGCAAGAGAAAAAGGATTGCACCCATTGTTTCAAGTGTGGCAGTGACACACATTGGGCAAGGGGTTGCAAAGTGGGGGGCAGACAGAAATATTCGGGAAACGTGTAGAGGCTGTGACTGGGGGACGACCCATAGCCTCTGAAGTAAAGTCCCAGAATAACTCAAAGCTGAAACCTCAAACAGGGTGTGTAGACTTGTGCAAAGTTAAGGTGGAAAGAAAAAAACTTCCAGCTTATCATCCCTCAACATCTTCAAAAGTAAATGTGAACCTCAAAGATTACCAACCCTCTCACTCAAACAAGCCTAGTACAAAATGCAAACAAGTGGCACAACTAGTTGGCAAAAAGTGTCTTGTCTGGTGCAAAATGAACAATGTTAAGACACAAGCCTTGTGGGACACAGGAGCCCAAGTGTCCATTATGAGTGAGGCTTGGAAATCTCAAAACTTACCTGATACGGTAACCCGTCCAATCAGCGACCTGTTAAATAGTGATGAACTACTGGACTTAAGAGCTGCGAATGGCTCAGCAATTCCCTTTGAGGGCTGGGTTCCAGTTAGTTTCAGTCTGTGTGATCCAAATGCAAAACAGGCAAAGGCTGAGGAGATATTAGTTCCAGTTCTCGTGAGTAGAGACATATTGCAGAGGCCTATAATAGGATTTAATGCCATTGAGGAAATTCTAACAAACAAGGAAGACCAGATTCAGCCCAGTGAAAGTATTTCCTTGCTTAGAAGTGCATTAAAACTAGGATCAGGAAAGGCAGAAGCATTGCTAAATGCCATTCAGAACGCTACAAATGAGAATGTCACTTACCTTGTTCGAACAGGACGCACATCCATTGTGGTCCCAGGGGGACAAATGAAATGTATTACTTGTCCTGTTAAAACAGATGGCAAAGTAAGGACGGAAATGCTTTTTGAACCAGAGGGGAACTTATCATTGGAGGAAGGACTTAAAATCACCTGTCAACTAATAAGTGTTTCCTGTTCCTCTCGTAAAGTTAACATTTATGTGAGGAATACCCTTCAACATGACATCACAATACCAAGTAAAACGGTGATAGGGAGCATACAGAGAATAAGTGATTATAACTTGGTGCAACCAGAGGAAAACGTTGTTACTCCCGTTGTTACAGAAAGTTCACAGAGCCTATCGTGCTCCACCAACGGATCTCCTCAAGGCGGCTCTCAAGAGAAACCATATGATCCACCCGTCAACCTGGACCATTTGACCAGTGAACAAGAAGTCGTGGTGAAACAAATGCTCAGGGAGGAATCCGGCGCATTTGCCAGAAATTCAGATGATGTAGGTTACATCAAAAACTTAAAAATGGACATTAAGTTAACTGACGGTGTCCCTGTAGCCAAAACATACAATGCAATACCACGTCCATTGTATGATGAGGTCAAGAATCACATTCAGGACTTGTTGAACAAAGATTTTATCCGCAAATCCACTTCTCCATATGCAGCTGCAGTCGTTTGCGTGAGAAAAAGAGACGGGAGCCTGAGACTCTGCATTGACTACAGGGGGCTCAATAAAAAGACAATCCCAGATAGGCATCCTATACCACGCATACAGGAGATACTTGATGGTCTTGGTGGAAACGTTTGGTTCAGTGTCCTGGACCAAGGCAAAGCGTATCATCAAGGGAGCGTTAGTGAGGATTCAAAGAAATTCACTGCCTTTACTACCCCATGGGGGCTGTACGAATGGAACAGAATTCCATTTGGGCTCACAAATGCACCAGCAACTTTCCAGCGTAGTATGGAAGAGAGTCTAGAAGGCCTGAGAGACAAAATATGCATTCCATATTTAGATGATATTTTGGTGTACAGTAAAACATTCACACAGCATGTTGAGGATGTGCGAGCTGTCCTAAAACGACAAGAAGACTGGGGAATTAAACTGAGGCCAGATAAGTGTGACCTGTTCAAAAATGAAGTCCGCTATCTTGGCAAAGTGATCTCAGCTGAAGGCTACAGGATGGACAACAAAGAAATAGCAGTTGTTCAAGCGCTGAAAACCAAACCCCCAATGAACATAAAAGAACTGCGTAAACTTCTAGGTTTTCTAGGGTACTATAGAAGCTTCGTGCAAGATTTTTCTCGCCATGCAAAATGTCTCTATGACTTGCTCTCGACAGACGTAACCCCAAACACTGAGTCAAAGCCTACCTCCCGGTCAATTGGGGCTGGACAACTCCCCCCACATCAGAAAATAGTCTGGAATGACACCCACCAGCAAGCTCTGAACTATTTAGTTGATGTCCTGACTAATCCACCTGTGATGGCCTATCCAAGGTTTGAGGATCCATTCATTCTTCACGTGGATGCATCAGAACAAGGACTGGGAGCAGTCTTATACCAGAGGCAGGAAGGAAAACTCAGAGTTATTGGGTACGGCTCACGGACTTTGACACCAGCAGAAAAAAACTACCGATTGCATTCAGGGAAGCTCGAGTTTTTAGCGCTCAAATGGGCTGTTACAGACAGGTTCAGAGATTATTTGTTTTATGCTCCCTCTGTAACAGTCTACAGTGATAACAACCCTGTTACTTATGTCTTGAGCACAGCTAAACTGAACGCAACCGGACATCGCTGGGTGTCTGAGCTCGCAGACTTCAACATAACACTGAAGTATCGTCCAGGAAAAACAAACGCAGACGCAGATTTTCTGTCTCGTACTCCTGTGAGTATGGACTCTTATATGAGCGAGTGTACAGAGCAGTACACCCCTGACATGTTAAACGCAATATTCTGTGCTGTTGAAATGCAAAACCGTCAAGAAGTGAATTGGGTCTCAGCCATTACCTGCAACCCAAAGGTACAGGACTTAGCTGCACATGATCAGCTTGACATAAAGGTAACACTACAGGAGTTACTACAAGCTCAGTTGCAAGACCCACACATATCCCACATACTCCAGTTGAAAACATCAGGGGAAAAACCAGACAGGAGAGCTATAAAGATGGACACGCCAAAAACTAAACAGCTGTTACATGAATGGAAAAGACTACATGTTTCGCAAGATGGTCTGTTAAAACGTAAAACGGCAACATGTACTCAAATTGTGCTTCCGGAACAGTACAAAGAACTGGTGTACAAGTACCTGCATTGTGAGATGGGACATTTAGGGGTGGAACGAGTTTTACACCTTGCGAGGCAGAGGTTTTATTGGCCTGGGATGCAAAAAGATATTAACTTTTTCATATCAGAAATATGTAAATGCAACATCCAGAAAAAACCCCCAGTGCAGAGCAGAGCCCCAATGTGCCATGTGCCTGCAACAGCACCATTCGAAATGGTCTCAATAGACTATCTTCATCTTGAAAAAAGCAGGGGAGGGTATGAGTATATTTTAGTGATCATTGACAACTTCACTAAGTTTGCACAAGCCTACCCAACCCGCAACAAATCAGGCAAAACAGCGGCTGACAAAATCTTTAATGATTTCTCTCTTAAATTCGGTTTCCCTGCTAAAATACATCACGATCAAGGCAAGGAGTTTGAGAATCAGTTATTCAGACGGCTGCAAAAATACACTGGTATGACCAACTCAAAAACAACTCCTTACCACCCGCAAGGAAACCCAGCTGAAAGGTTTAATCGTACCTTACTATCAATGCTGCGGACCTTGGATGAAGAGAAGAAGGAAAAGTGGAGTGAATACGTGAGTAAAGTTGTACATGCGTATAACTGCACCATCAGTGAGGCAACAGGATATTCTCCTTTCTACTTACTTTTTGGTAGAAATCCCCGCCTACCAATCGATCTGATCTTTGGAATTAATGAGGAAAAAGGATGTAATTCACACCAGGAGTATGCTCAGAAATGGCAGCAACAAATGAAGGAAGCGTATGACATCGCATCTAAAACCATCAAAAAGACTACAATAAGGGGAAAAGTGTATTATGATCAAAAGAGACAAAGTTCAGTGCTGTCCCCCGGTGACAGGGTCCTTGTGAGAAATATGTCAGAGCGTGGGGGACCGGGAAAACTACGTTCATACTGGGAGAATCAAATACACATTGTCATCTCACAAAAAGGGAAGGACAGCCCGGTTTATGAAATAAAACCTGAATGTGGCACAGGGAGAGGCAGAATCCTCCATCGTAACATGTTAATGCCATGTAATGCTTTACCACTTCAAGAACCCGCCCAAAGCACTGTAAGAGGACAAAAACCTGATGGCCAACACAAAAAGACACTCAGGAGCAATACACAAAATGAAACATCAGAAAGTTCAGATGAGGAACAACATTACTGGGCTCATAGATTGAGGAACCATCACCACCAGCCCACAGATCAAAATGTTGCACCCCCTATCATTCCTGAAACGGCACCGCAGCCCGAACTTAATGTGGAAGCAGAGGAGTTCAGGGTTGAGACTCCGGCTCAAATGCTGTTGAATGATGACTTCTCCAGGAATGATACAACCGAACATGATGCTCCAGAGGACTCTCAAACTGGTCAGGCAGCAGACCTGCCAAGTTGTCTAGGACCCGAGTTCATTGACACACAGCCACGTAAGTCACAGAGAGAAAGACGACCCAAAGAGACGCTGACGTATGACTCATTGGGCCAACCTACTCACCGTGTGATAGGGCCTTACATTAACCCACTGTATGTGAACACGTTGGCATCAGTACATGGACAATACAGTGTGCCTTGGATACCTGTACAGATGTTTGGTCAACATCTGGTATATCCCACCCTCGTTCCCACAGGATATTACTAAAAAAAAAGGAAATTTTTATGTCACTGTGGACTGTTGTGATTACTCTGTGTGGGATCGAGACAGTAACATGGACTGTTTAACTGAGTGGTTACTGTATAATGTGAAAATATGAAGAAAGAAAATAACAAAACGTGATTTGAATGTGATGTCAAATTACCTACTGTGATTCTGTTACATAACCCATAGCAGATATCATCCTTTAAAAGAAAAATCTTTTTTTTTCTTTAAACCAGACAAGTGTAAAAGGTTCCCGTGGTCATCTAGAAAATTTGGAATGAGTTATGACATTGAAATTATGTAAATGGCAATTTGGTAAAGGTATGTCAGTTAAGTTGAAGCTTCCATGGAATGTATAGAGAAATGACAGAAATTTGGATTTTAGAGCATTTAAATGAGTACTGCACTAATAATAATAAAAAAAAAAGAAAACTACTAAGAACTAGATTTTTCCTAGGTTTAAACACTGTAGTGTCATTGGAAAGTAAAATGTGATGAGGTCACATAGTAATGTACTTACTGGGTAAAACCCGTAGTAATGTCTTTTAGGTTCCAAAAGGAAGCTGTTGCCATTGTAGGAATGTGGAAACTAGTTATTTTTCATGTTTGAGTTATGATTAATAACATTGGGTGTGAAAGATACTTTTTAATTGCTGCTAATGTTGAGGACAACATTTATTTAGCAGGGGAGGATTGTAGCACCTGAAAGCGAATGCTTGTATATAATGTATTTCTGTGTTTACAGTTAATATTGTATTCAACTTTAGTTGGTTATTTTCTGTTCTTGTGTTCATGTAGTTAATCATATTGGCCAGCAGGGGGCCGAGTGAAGACTGTATAAGATAAACAGAGCCAGTCAAGTGAGAGAAGAAGAGTGGCTTTGGTTTTGGTTTCCGGTGTTGAAGGCGAAGCTGTGTGTGATCCCGTTTGGTTTGATGGTGACTTGATTCTGTACCTGTCCTGCCAGTAGTAAATAAAGTCAACTGATCTTCACGCCACGTCGATGCCGTCTGAGTGGTGTAACACAACCACAACACAATGTTGATTTCAGTGTGATTCAGTGAAGCTTCAGGGAGCCGCTACAGAGGAGCTGAAGAGCCACATGTTGAACAGCTGTCATAAGAAAAAGCAGTTAAAGGGGCAGCTTCTTCTCTCCACAAGTTTCCTCACACATGGAAGTGAAGAGAGTTCAGGTGAGAATCTGTCAGCTCTTTAGAAGCTTCCACAACGGAGCAAAAGACTTTCTAACTTCTCTTTTTCTATTTCATTCACACCATCACAAACCTCTGACAGCTGCTTTCTTCTTCTTCACCTGATGGACAATCATCTCGTTATTTATCATCCAGAAGCTTCATTGTTCCCTCAAACCTCCAACTGACATTAATCCTATTGATTGTTGTATTTTTCATGTTTCTATATTTTCTTCTCTCATCTTATTTCCTTTGTTTGTTCATTATTTATGCTTCTTGTTTTCCTTCTTTCTCTGTCGCTCTGTGATCTCAGTCTACTGAATGATACCATCTCTAACTGGAACTGTGTGTTTGTTTCCTGCTGCAAACCACACATGATTTCCTCTGTGTGTGTGTATGTGTGTCCTTCTTGTAATCTCTGAATTTCTGTGAAATCACATGACTCCAGTTCGTTAGTTTCAGTTTTGTTTAGAAGTGTGTGTGTGTGTGTGTGTGTGTGTGTGTGTGTGTGTGTGTGTGTGTGTGTGTGTGTGTGTGTGTGTGTGTGTGTGTGTGTGTGTGTGTGTGTGTGTGTGTGTGTGTGTGTGTGTGTGTGCGCGCATATAAAGGCTTGGAGCGTTCAGACTATAGATCATCCTCATCACAGCAGGAGCAGGTGAGTCTCTCTAAATCTCCCAGGTTTTTATTACAAAAATGACCTTTCTAAATTAAAACCCAATGATTAGAATCCTTGTAACCACGGAAACCAGATCCAACAATTCATTGAAGAACATTGAATTAAAACAATATTAAAGTGTCATGTTCTCCCAGTGTGCACGCTTTTCTTCCCACAGTCTCTCAACCTTTTGGAGGTAAGTAGGCTTCTATAAATATCCCGTATGACAAAACGACTTTAGAAGTTTATAAGATTTCATTATCAGACTGCTCTTATCTCTCTAAGGTTATATATTGTGTTGTATTGTGGTTTGTTTTTACCCATTTCAATCCTTTAATTTGAATGTTATCTTTTTTACTTATTGGTGAACAGTGAAACATTGAGCACTCGTCTTGTTTTTTTCTCTTGGCTTTCTCTGTCTCTCGAACAAATATCTGCCTGTCTGGTTTGTTGTGTGTATTTTCTCGTTATGATATGCTGAATCCATCACAAAACCTACAAAACAAATCTACCCACAGCTACAAATAAAATGACCTGAATTATTATTATTATTGTGGTTGTTGTTATTGCTATTATTGTTATTATTAGTAGTAATAATAACAAGAAGTATACTTCAAACTGAGACTTGATTTCTTCACAGTGTCTCTATTATGTGGATGAAATCAACAGAAAACGACAGTTTTATGACAACAAACGGGTTAATCCTGCTTGATATTAGGTCTCTGAGCTGTGATTGGTCAGATTCATGTCTCATCCCGTCCTTCTTCTTCTTTTCTTTACAGCAATCTGACTTCATTGACGCATCACTGCATCACATTGTCACCATGGCAAAGTGAGTATCCTGACCGTAAATGATGCACACAACAAACGTGAAAACAAAATGTAAATAACAGAAAAGTAAACCACATAGTAGTGCCCCATTATGTCATAATGGTGCAACATGTAATACTGTCATACATTTTGAACTCATTATGTAATAAAGCCACATTTTGAAATAACATTCTTCAATGTATTTTCTAATAAACTTTGCCACATTTTGCAATAACTTGTTACATGTTGCAACAGTTATTACAACATGCAGGTTAAATGATAAAACGCACTCAGTGGCACTTACATTCTGCTTTGATTTCTTCAAGGAAATGGAAATGTCTGGTAGAAATACTGCATGGCTTTAACTTTAAAAATCGACCAGCCACAATGACTAGTGATCTAAAAAGTTGAACCTGATTTAGAGCTCCGGAGTCTGCCTTTGTTCTGTTGGCAATACATGAGCAAAAGCAAAGAGTGACATATAATTCTAGTCCAACTGAAACTTAATTTTTACTTATTATAATTTTTACCTTTTCATTCTGAATTATGGTTTTATATTTCATTTTTAGCTGCTTCTAATTCAGCTTTCTCTTGTTGGATTGCACCTAAATGAACTTCAGATTTGGTCAAGGTTCACATACTGAGAGTTGATTGAACTAATTCAGATCAGCTGTTCTGGAATCAGAAATTCAGAGGGTACATCCTAATAGCCCCTCCTATCTCCTTTCCTCTCCACTTCTCCTTAACTCCGGAACCTCATCGGAGCATTCAGGTAAACTCACAATGACTCAAAGCAGATCTTGTTAAGTTACCAATGCAATAATATTCCTTGAACAAGTTTAAATAATCTAAAACCCAGATCCCAACTATGAATTTTATGAATGTTGTAAAACCAACACAGTAAAGTAAAGTTTCCGCTGCACCTGCAGTCTTCCTCAGAGCATCATCTGGCGTGTGATGACGTGTCGGTCTTTATCAGGTGACCGGCCTCATTTAGAAAAGAACTCATACATATTCAAACCTTGTGATATTTGACATTATATCAATGGTTAGAAGGGGAACGTGTAAGAAATGCGCTTTTGTAGTCAATGTAGGGCTAAAGATTCCATTGAACTCCTCCAAGCATTTTCTGTGACTGAGGAGAAACACCAGCAACAATAAACAGGCCATAAAACAGCAGG
The DNA here is from genome assembly GCF_963383615.2 of Lipophrys pholis. Classification (NCBI taxonomy): domain Eukaryota; kingdom Metazoa; phylum Chordata; class Actinopteri; order Blenniiformes; family Blenniidae; genus Lipophrys; species Lipophrys pholis. Next base: position 2,519,643 of record NC_137646.1, on the reverse strand, counting down.
GAGCAGGCCAAAGACCCCAGGAAGTCTCCAACCCCCCAGGTTGGCAACCAATGATAATGGTCGAACCTGACCCAGACACCACAGGGGTCCAAAAGTCAACTTGGTGAAGCTCCTTTCCAACCACCGTTCTCATCCCAGCCACCGAGAGGGACACATATCACTGCTGCCTCGGGACAGTAAAGAGAGCACCAAGTAGGTCCAAAGGACAGAACCGCCAGCCCGCTGGACAAGCAGGACACAGTTTGGACTACTTCTTCTTTCATATTTCCTTTTTTTGGGGGATTCTGGAGACCCAAGCCAGCGTCTCCTCTCCCACCTTTAGCTGCATCACTGTCCACTCCTGCAGCTGAAGCCAGGCCTCTGAATTTAAGACGCTGATTTCAGACCAGTTACCGCAGCCTCACAGAACTGCACAGCACCACCAGACAGTAAGAGCTTTTTCTGGGCAGAAATTGTTAGATTAGCGTGACGCTAACATGCAATGTGTTTCAATGTGCCGCTGAGAAGGCCGCAGCATATCATATGTTTGTGTACGTGCTTTCACGTGCATCAACCAAGTCTGGGACTCGGGTTTTCCACCCCAGAACCAGAGGTCCAAGTGAGCTCCAGGCCCACTGGGAGCTCTGTGTGGAGAACCGGGTTGCAGAATCGAACCTCGCCAGAATTCTCTGTCTTTCCCTTCTCTCCCCCTTCTCTCTCTCTCTCGCCCCCTCTTTCACTAACCTGAGTCTGCGCAGCCCCTGCACTCCTGTTATCTGATCCAGATAAGTCCATACACATAACCACATTTAGCACCCGAACTGCTAACTTGTGCCGCTAACGACAGATCACCAGAGTTCTTATTGCATGTTCCGACATCCAGTTAGAACTCCAGCTCAGAACCGGACTGACGGCGTCGTCCGGTCGTCACGTGACCTCAGAAAGCGTCCCCCAATCGCCACGGTAACGCTACTCCGCAGAGCGCAACCTGACCACCATTTTGGCTCTTTGAAACCGCATCAGAGCTGCCCTCTTGGGTGACGATCCCAACTCATCCACCACCTGGTGGACGTTCGAAGTCATTACACCCATCACCCTCATCATTCCAGACCACACACACACACACACTCTTTGTACATAGTGTTTGCTGTTTAATAGATTAGATCTCCATGTTAGATGTCGTTTGCTACTTGAATGTGTTGATTTATGAGATGATTTCAGAATTATTTATGAATTAATACATTTTGTTGATAAACGCCTGTCAGCTGAATTGAAGGATTCTTGGTGATTATTGTGTATTTATTGTTGACAATTCACTGGTTTGTTACAGTCTGTGCTTGGATCTCACACCTTACCTTTTATTTAAGATTGTTATATTTTTAAACTGAAATATTAACTAACTTAAATAAACCATTTTACAAATGAGACTGATATTTTGGTATTAGCTATTTCCAGTTTATCTGGTGGTGCACAAATTTATTATTAATAGATAAATAACTAATTTATTCTAATTAATAATTTTTCATTATTAAATATATTTTTGATAATTTATTGACTTTTAAGTAATTACTCAATTACTTTAGGAGTTGTTAATGAGTAAATGACCGTTTACTTCCATTAATAATTTAAAATTTTCCTAAATTACGTCCAGTGATGTATTACTTTCAGTAATCGATTACTCACAGTAATTTAATGCTAATAACCAACCATAAATCCCAACATATCTATTCAGAAATTTGTGGTTATTTCCCCATGGCTGATGTCATTCACCTTCGCTGCCAGCGGATTATTATTACGCCACCGAGTGTGCCCGACAGTCACAACAACATGATCGCCTTTCCTTAACTCCTGAGAGAGAGAGAGAGAGAGAGAGAGAGAGAGAGAGAGAAGCCAATTTGTAGATGAGTCTATGAATGTCTTGAGTAATAGAATCAACACATCTTCATGAAAGTTGAGTAGATCTGTACAGAGCATGATGTTTAACTATTTAATGCTCAGTAGTTAGTTACCACGTTTCTTCAGTGCCTTTGAAGTCAGTTTGTTGCCCAGGCCAGAGGAAGCTGGGGGTTCCTTGGTTTGCCTTGAGGTCAGAGAGGGGGGAGGGGTCTGGGCCCCCTGAGGTGATCTCTTACAACCAGATGTTGACTTACTTGCATGATTTTAATATCATTTTTTCTCACTTCAGTTTTTATTGATTTCTCTCATTTTTCCAAAACAAACAGACAAAACAGAGACGTTTATCCTGAACAAATATAATTGCGGTTTACATAACGACAGAAATAGGAGATATAAGAAAAAGAATGAACAAAAGATAAAGAAGGGAAAGGAAAAAGAAAGAGGAAAAAAGGGTAATATCCTGTTGGGAGCTTCATTCTATTTTGTCTGTTCTTTGGAACAGTTTTCATCTTCTGTGTTGATTAGCCTTTCAGTTGTCTATCGCTATTCTGGTTCCTGAAAAAAGTCAATTCCTTCCACTTATCTTCTGCTTGTGGTTCTTGTAGTCGATGTGTCAGTATTTCGATTGTTTAGATTTCTTGCATTATGTCTGTCCATTGTTCCGGGTTGGTAGATCCACTTTACCCCAATTCCTTGTTATAGCCTTTTTTCCAACTATTAGTAATATTTTATGATTTTAATATCATGCTTATAGAAGATCACCTATGTTTGGTGAATCTCGAAAAAGTAAACATGGTAAGTCGTAAACATTTTGAGGAATCTGTATTGACTTTCAAAGTGTCAGAGAAACATCCAGAAGGGGGCAGTGTGTCTGTGGGCACTGATAAGTCTATGATGAGCCCATCTGGGCTTGAATCCCATCATTCTAACCACCATGATGCAGCACAGTCGAGGTTTGAGGATCTGACAGGACGTAAAAGTCTTAAAGATTTTGTAGCCCCTGTCGGTGTTGTGTGTTTTGTTGATCCTTTGGGTTCTGTAGGTCTTGTAGGTTTGGAGGTCTTGCCAGTCTTGTAGGTCTTGTAGGTCTTGCAGGCCTTGTGGGTCTTGCAGGTCACAATGTGCAGCATGTGAATTAAAGTCTGAGTGACAAATTGGTTTTCTGTTTTTTTCCCCCCTGTAGCATCACCAACATCTCATCCAAATACCGAGAACTGGTCTCCAGAAGCACGCTGGTCTCAGGAGGACGTCCCAACATCTACCAGCTGAAACCTAAGAAGGAGGAGTTCGGCACTCTGACCAGAATGACTGTTGGAGAGACAAACGGGAACAGGCCCAATAAAACCATCCTGCTGGTTGGTGAAACAGGAACTGGAAAGTCGGCACTGATCAACGCTCTGTTCAACCACAGCATGGGAGTGACATGGGAGGATGAAGTCTGGTTTGAGCTGGTGGAGGAGGGCTCCAATCAGAGCACGAGTCAGACCTCAGATGTTATCGTTTACCAGATTTTTGGCTACGAAGATAAAGCTCCACCCTACTCTCTGACCGTCATCGATACTCCTGGATACGGAGACACCAGGGGGATTGAACGTGATGTCATCATCGGTGAAAGACTGCTGGACGTGTTTCGAGCGCAGGACGGCGTGCGCAGTATTAATGCGGTGGGTCTGGTGCTGAAGTCCAGTGAGTGTCGCCTGAGCGACCGGTTGTCGTATACCTTCAACTCAATAATGTCTCTGTTTGGAAAAGACATGAAGGAAAACATCGTGGCTCTGCTGACCTACTCAGATGGAGGCCCACCCAAAAATGCTCTTAATGCTCTTGAAGCAGCCAAAATCAAATGTGCAAGAAACAAGAAGAACCAGCCAACTTACTTCCTGTTTAACAACCAGCAGAAAATGGAGAGAACGGAGGAAGATGAATTAGTTTTGAAATTTGCGTGGGAAATCAACAAGAGAGGGATTGACCAGTTTACTGCCTTCTTAGAGAAAACACCTCCTCAGGAACTGGAGGAAACCGTGAATGTCCTGAATGAACGCATCCGTCTGACAGCCTGCATCCAAAACCTGCAAGATCGCATCCTTCTGATGGAGCTGAAGAAGAAGGAGATCCAGCAGAAGAAGGAAGCTGTGAAACAATTTGAAGACGAGACAAAGAAGAATGAGAGCTATGAAGTTACAGTGGACCAGCCGTACAAAGTAAAAGAGAACATTCCTGGAGGCTGGGTCTTCTTTGCATATTCAGGAGCTACCTGCTGCAAAAGCTGCGAGGAGACGTGTCACTATCCAGGATGCACTGTGGCCTGGAGTGCAAAACACTGTGTGGTGATGAAAGAAGGCCATTGCACTGTTTGCAGCGGAAAGTGTCCAGCATCATCTCATGTCAAAGACAATTGGCAATACATCGTTAAGACAAGGAAACTTACACAAACCAACACACAGATGAAAGAGGAGTATGAGAAGAACAAGTCGGCCAAAGTTACAGAGTCAAACCTGCTGCAGATACTGGAAGACGAGGAGAGGAGGATGATCGAGGTGAAGCGGCAGCTGGAGGACGAAGCCTACAAATATGTGGTCAATCTGGAGCAGATCGCCCTCAACGTCGACTCATTGTCCACCTACGTCCACTACGACTTCTTGATCGAGAAAATGTCAGAGAGAGGAGACCAAGAGAAGGTCCAGAAACTGGAGAAGATGAAACGTCAAGTGGAGGAAGGAAACAAATCAGCAGTAGACTACGTGTGGGGTAAAATGAAGCGCTTCACACCATTTAGGAAGAAGTGGCAAGAGTATTGGTGAGTATTCAGTCTGAGAGAGGAGCTGTGGGCTTCAACTGTTCACTGATGTTCTGTAGGTATGAAGAGAAGAAAGGTGTGTGTTATAGAAGCACTGTGTTGTTTGTACAATATATGCATGATAAAGAGACGGGGGGCAGAGAGAAAGGATCAGGGATCAGTGCAGACTAAAGCGAGCTGGAAGAGATGAAAAACATCTGGAACTGTTCAGTTCAGTTTTTGTAAAATAACAACTGCAGACTCACGTTTCAAACTGAGGCAGGAAACTAAAAGAGTCAGTCTTGAAGCTGAACGAGTTTTTCCTCAAGCTGAAGGCGTTGGTCCTGAATCTAAAGAAGTTAGTTCTAAGGCTGAAGGAGTTAGTCTTGACGCTGGGTGAGTTAGTGCTGGAGCTGGAGAATTTAGTCCTGAAGATGATGGAGATAATCCTGTAACTAAATAAGTTCAGACTGAAGCTAAATGACTTACAGTATACGGGATCAGTCTCGTGCCAAAAACACAAGCGCAGAATAATTGTAATCGCGCACAGTTAGACCACTTTCTACGCTCGCTGCCTCTATCTGTCGCTCGCTGTGACACCTGTGATCTCTCCACGCAGTGATGTTGAGTTTTAGCACTTTGGGGGCGGGCACTGCAAAGACGGCCTCGTAATCCCCTCTCCTTTTTGATTGGCCACTTTAAACGTCACTGTTTCCTGGTCATAAAATGAATGACATACTATCAATAGAATTAATGATTAGGGTTTTAATATTACTTTTTTCTAATATTTACATTTCTGTGAACAACCCAGATTAAGAAAAATTAAGCGCTGACCAGACCAAAAACAAACTTTCCTAGCTCCATACATTGGTCCCAGTATAAAATCAAATGAAATCTGAGAGATAACTGTGTAAGACTAAAGGCTGATTCATCCTCCATAAGAACAGGAAGAAAGTTCGGCACTCCGGGGTCCTGCCAAACAAAATGACCCAATTTTCTTCGTCCATCTCCATCTGGCCAAAGAAATATGGTTCGGCTGTGCCGACCATCCAGGCGAAAGCACTGCCGAAACTTCTGCGCTGCCGTGTGCTGCGCATGCATGTTCCAGCTCACTAATAATTATTAGTCCTATTTCAATCTTGTTTAGCTTGTAACCTTGCTACTGTATGAGCTTATTAATAGGTCAGTGAGTGGGCTTACGTGATGCACCTGAACGCATCACTCAGCTCCTGCAGTTAAAACCAGACCAAAATCGCGGCTCAGACTTAAACTTTCTCTTTTATTACTGAAACAGTTCACAGAAATGTATTACGGAAAACATTGAAGCGAGATATAAGCTGTGCAGCTGAAAAGTTAAAATGCTGCTTCACAGATGTGTGCCTGCCGTGAGGGGGCGTGGCCTGCAACTTCAACAGATTCTTCTTGGAGTATGAACTCTCCTGCCGAAAAGTAATTTTTTTTCGGCAGCTGGCTGCCGTCACAGCCAAACATTTCTTCTTGTTCTTATGCGTTCTTATGGGAGTCTACAGGGGCCTTTACTTGCTGAGCTTTGATAGCCTCGACTGAAGAGGTGAAGAGTGTCAGTGGATTATCCCAGCCAGTGATCACCGCTTCCGTAAACAAACCCTTCACATGCCCACCTGGAGAGAACAGCGAAAGGAGGCGAAGAAGGCGAAGAAGGCATAAAACCAGAGCAACAGTGCCCCCATGTGGCAGCTGAGCTGCAGGGTGTGACAATAGGCTGTTCATCTGTCAGACAAAAAAGCACTGCAATAATTAGCATAACAGTATTTATATTTTCTCCATAGTGATCCTTCTACCTCCTCAGACACTACACTACACTGCAATGGTTCAATATCAATCTTCATACTCTCCCAACAAGATAAATCTCATGACATGTTGAAAACAACTATGACAGCAGAGCGTCTGTGGTGCTGAATCCACTCCTGCTCCGAAGATTGACATGAAAGTAGGAGCAATGTTCTGAGCTTTCCTTTGCTGAAGATCTGGCAGCTCAGGTGTTGGTCTCCTATCTTTTAAAATCTGCTGTTTTTCCTCAAAAGCAAGTTGTGAAAATGTCTTTATCGTCTCGAGCGCTGCCATCCTGCCTGTTAACCCACCAACTGGCAAGAGAATGTATAGAATTATTCTACAGAATAGAATAGAATGCTTTATTTCATTATATCAACTATATAATTATAGTTGATATCATGAAATTGCAGATGCTTCCCCCATTCATGCAAAGTGAGAAAACTGGATCTGTGTGGTAATAGTGACGGATAGATCATCTACAATGTTATTGTCTGTACAGGACAAGAGTGGGAAAAAAAACTAAAACTTAAGTATTTTGGCTGTAATCAAATATTTATTGAAAGCTTATATTTCTTTTTACGTTGTTTTAAATGAAAGAAGTGACTCGGTTTTATTTTCAACAGGACTTCACCTGAGGAAAGGTGTCGGATGTGAAAGCAGCTATGAAGTGAGGAATAAAAATGTACCTTCTCAACATTATATACCTTCTGTACTTTCTATGCCTTCTGGGGCCCCAATGCGCAAATATTTGCTGGGTGTGGGTTTGGTGGAGGGTGTGTGTAAGGTGTGTGTCACTTGTTAAGTAATGTAATCTATTACAAAATGAAATACCTGATTACTTTTGGATTGCTTTAAGTACCTTCTCCTGTTCCATTCGCTGTATGTCTTCCTCAGGCACCTGTCGTGACTTTAAATAGTCACTAAGGTCCATCTGGTCCAGTTTAAATGACTCTTGCACCTGTTGAAAAACATAAAAGCTCAAACATAACCTTAAATAATCTCCTTTTCTACAGCAACCCTCTGATTTGATTACAAATTCAATACTTAAAGTGGAGAGAGTTTGGTAAAGTTGGCACGTTATTCACAGATTCTGACTTTTAAACATTCTGGTTTATATCAATCAATGAACACTGAAACCTTGTAAGAAGGTGGTCTTAAAACATTTCCTTAAAATTATGAAAAAGTATTTTTGTCAAACTAAGTGTTGTAGCTTGATCAGCAGGACCACTCTGATAGATAAGCAGAGTTTGCTTGAGCTACACTACATTATAGTGAAGTTATTGAATGTTATTACTGTAGCGGCACTTTAACTAATTCAAAGCCTGCTCTGGTGAGGACCGGGAACCTGGTTTTAGACACGTTCAGAGCAATATCCAATGTGCAGCTTGTCCTTTGGATATATCAATCAATTTATTGGCTTTATTGGTGTTTCCAAAACAGTCGATGCCTTCATCATATACTCAGCCCAAATTGAGTTCCTATATATTTCCTATATTTCCAACAATAACCAAATAAACGCTGAGTATGATCCTTGGCTCAAACTGACCCCCTGACACGTCTCCCTGACACGATCAAAAAACAGTGTTTGCTCCCCTGTTCTGCACACCTGACCTCATTCACCTGAAGGTTTTATTTCCTCCTTGCATTACCCAAGCTCCCCCCAGTGGGTGAACATAGTACTTGCACATAAGCCAGTGGACAGGTGAACACAGAGAGAGCGTTGCATAAACATTCAAAAATTATCAAACATAAAAGTGTCTCCAACAATTACTAGTAATTGAATATTAATAATAAAACATTCCTTAAAATTATAAGCTCATTTTTAATCACATATCAAATATTCAGTTTTTTATTAATCAATGAACACTGAAATCCTGTAAAAAGGTGGTCTGAAAAAGTTTCCTTAAATTATGAAAAAAGCAGTTTTGTCAAACTAAGTGTTGTAGTATTGTTGGACAGAATTGCATTGGTCTACAGATCGATACAGTAAAGTTCTTTAATGTTATTACTAATAAAAATCCATTAACCTAATGACAAAATATTTTTGTTAAGCTAATAGCAGTAGTGTGATCAGCAGGACCCAATTGATGGTTGGACTTAGTTTCTTTGTTTCATTACATTTGAGGGAAGTTGTTGAAGTTATTAAATTATATTACTCATAATAAAAATCCCTTAAAATGTATGAAAAAAATATTTTCTGTCAAACTGATAGCTGTAATATGATCAGCAGAACAACTTTGATGGTTGGACAGAGTTTCAGTGGTCTACATTATATTACAGTGAAGTTATTACATATCATTAATAATAAAAGCAAATAAAAAATGCTTAAAATTGTGAAAAGGTGTTTTTATTCAAACTAATAGCTGTAGTATGATGAGCAGGACCTTTCTGATGGTTGGACTGAGTTTCAGGGGTCAACAGAATACTACAGTGAAATTACTGTAGTAATTAAAATGTATTTCTTATAAAACAAATATTAAAATGATGATTTACGAAGCCGTACTCGCCGCCAGAGATTAGTTTTGGGTCCTGTAGATTGAATGACGCGCTTTTAGCCTTTACAGAGACGCTGGATCCAGGATGCGTGTTGATATGGATTTATTGTCGCGCACAAACTGCTTCCACAGCGGACGAAAGGACATGGACCGAGAGCGAGAATAATGTCAGAATGACTACTGGATAAAATAAAATAAAAGCAGAAAATAAGGCAAAGCGCTCCACAAAATTTGCGGCTCCCCAAACTGTCTCTCTCCTTACCACACCCCGAGGTGAGTGCTAAGGCAAAGCGCTCCACAAAATTTGCGGCTCCCCAAACTGTCTCTCTCCTTACCACACCCCGAGGTGAGTGCACCTTTCAAGCCTCGTATCCGCCCCCAAGCGTGCTCACACAAGCCCCCATCTACTCCAACGCAACAATACTCCTTCATGCCACACGGGCCAGCAAACACACACGCATTCACACTGTGCTCCCCAAACCCTGATTCCTATACACCAGCCCCTAATTATTGATTTTAGCAATAATTCATCCAACATTAAAAGTAGGAGAAATAATTATCACACAAACAATCTGCAATGCAAATGGCACAAGAACATTAGAGTCCATGATAACGCCACATGGGAATCTTCTTTCTTCTCCTCACTACTTTGACCTATAAAGTCCATGATGTGTGGCTGATGTGTGTTTTTTGGGGGGGATTTACGTAGCACCATCCTCACTCACTGAGTTTTCACATCAGTGCCACACAATCAATCAGCAAAATGTATATTTACAGAAACAGACGACTTCAGATCACAAACTGATCTTCTGTACTACACAGTGCTGATTTAGCACCTGTTGACTTTCAGGCCTGAGCAGTTTGAGATTAAATCAGATGTAAAGTCATTTATTGTGAGCAAAATAGCAGAGTTTATAAAACTGGAAGTGATGGTTGAGCTGGTTGATGGCAAAAACACAATTCCAAGTGACAGTGAGACTTCAGACTGGAGAGGTTTACTTTTGTTCATCCATCATTGGATTGTTATTTATTTGATAAATATTGAAGATAAAATAGGTGTTAAAGTTTTGCTTAAACAGTCACAGGTCTACAAATTAGATTCTGCGCTTGATGGTAGTCATGGCAGCAGGCCCAAGGGGGCGGGGCTTAACTCCTTTGATCTCGTGTGACCACACCGAGCCTTGAAGTTGATAAAGGCGATATGTGATGTCACACTGAGCTTTGAAGAATCACCCAACAGAGTTTACAGAACCAGTTGAATCTTCACTCATCAGTTAACCTCAGGAGACACCAGTCCTGGAACTTTTACAACCAGAATTCAACTATTTTTGAAGTGCCACTTCTAAACTTTGTCCACGAGTGTTTTAACTGGAGAAGTGAGTATATTAATTGTTTTGTTGCTAAAAGGTGAAGCCACAATATCCATGGATGGAGTTAATATTGAGAACGTATATCAGTTTAGGTTTTTGGGAATAATATTCTGTCTGTGTGGATTTTAAACTTTAGACACTAGGAGTCGCAGTTTGACTCAGACGCGGGATTTTGCTCCATCTGACTCTGATAAAAGTCGATTCAAATTGCGGGAACAAAAACTATGACAGCATTGTTCAGGGTTCTTCATCCGAGTAGGACAGACCAGATGAGTAGGACCTAAAAGCAACCTTGAAAATCAAGCCTTGCTTTTAGGAGGCAGATGTGAAGTTTTGCCCTGGTTTGCTGCAGTTTGGCCAGCTTGGTTTGTTCCTCTGCCAGGAGTATCTGTGCTTCTCACCTCCAATAATGTCCAGAACTACATCTGTGTATTCACCTTTCTTAAAGGGTTTGTTGCCCGTTTGGGTGTTTTTTGTTTCAGCAAGGTCCTTTGTGGCTCTGGCCCTCAGATTCTTCCATCTAAAGTTCACCTGCTCCAAGATCCTCTTCTGGCCAGACCCCATTGCATTCACATTCTGGGGGATTTCAACCCAAATGTCTTTCTTCCTTTTGTTCCTCAACATTCCAGCCACAACAGAACTTCCTACTATTGAGGCATAATGGCACTTTACACCCTCCAGCAGTGCATGGGTTTCTGCTACAGTGAAATTAGGTCCTTTTGAGTCCATGGTTCCACCTGATCTGCAGTGAGCATAGTATTTATAGTCCTTGGACACGACTGACTTAATTGATCACAAGACAAAAGATGTCAGCTGATGAGTGGGCGGCTTTTTGACAGCCATCTTATATTAAGCCTTTTTCAGAGGACTTACAGAGACACTCACATGGCAGGTATTGTCCATCGGCACCACTATTTTGGTGGAAGAAGACACCGTCAAAGGGTATATGTTGAGTGTGCAAAACCACTGGAGCAATACACCACTGAAGAACTGTACGCTCGCTTCCCCTTTGGGAATGCTGATATTAAGTACATTGCAGACCTTGTCAGGCCAAAACTTCAACCCAGAACCCAAAAGAGTAACAGTCTGTGGAAGAACAGGTCCTCATTGCTCTGCACTTCTATGCATCTGTGACTGAACTATGGTCTGCTCGGTATGTTAAGTGACTCTGCAACTGTAGGATCATTATCAGCCACCATAAGATATTTGGTGGTTGGTCCATTCTGGTCCTACAACTGGTCCTCATGACGAGACCCTCTGAAGAGGAGAACCTGTCTTCAGGGGACTCTTGTCCTTGGATTTCAGGGTGTCTCTACATCAGAGGTTTTACTGTACAAAGCAATGCACAAGAACAGTTTTACTTTTACCTTCACAATGAATCAAGTAGCGTTGTTGGCAGGATTCGAACCTACGCAGGGAGACCCCAATGGATTTCTAGTCCATCGCCTTAACCTCTCGGCCACAACAACATGCTTCAGTGCAGTTTTACATCAGGATTAACCCACTTTATTGCCTTTTGAGGAGACCAGGGTTCAATTCCTCAAAGGGCAGTATAAGGTTTTCTGTGTGTTGTTCCTGATAACCTTCAGGCCAGACGTTCTTCCCAATCACTCCCTCTCAGGTCACTTATGGTGTGTTTCCACCGCACAAAAAGTGTCGGAATGGACTGGTATAGTCCGTTATGGTTCGGGTTTCCATCGCAAGAATTTGGGAATTTTCCGGAAAATGCTGTTCCAAATGCCCCGGCTAGCTCAGTTGGTCGAGCATGAGACTCACCATCTGAAGGTAGTGGGTTCATGCTCCTCACTGGGCGCCACCTTCCCATGGGCTCTTAGTCGGTGCAATGTGATCTGGGTGACAGTGCTCAAACTACCACCCCTGTGACCCGGAAAGGGATAAGCGGGAGAAAATGGATATACTGCAACAGATAAACAAATCAAGTGCAAAATATAAATAAAAGTATATATACAAATTGCTTTTTGACCAATTTTTGCTACATTTTCTTCCTGAAATCCACTTTGAAATCCTGCCCCCTGTTGGGATCAGAATAATCCTGTTTTTTGGGATCAAAGTTATCCAGATCCTACTGAAATGTTTTGAACAACACAAACTGAAGGTCCGATCCAGATTAAAACAAAGATTGGATTACATGATCTAATCCGATTTCTGAATCCTTCTTTCCCTTTTGAACAACCCATTTTCAAGATTTGATCCAATCCCATAACCAAAATCCAATCAGATTACCTTTGAACAACTGGCCCCAAGGTATTTCTGAACTATGTATAGTATCGTGGCCTCATATCTTATAGCAACATCTTCCTCTCCTTCATCATCACAAACCTTTCAGCCACCTCCTTCTTATCAAGCACAACGTCTCTCTATGGAGAGCAAAGTGAGCTTTGAGAGTCTGGCCTCCTTCATGCCCAGAGAGAGTTTTGAATTCATTTCAGGCTGAAACTGCATTCTGCATTTACACTTGTGACTGACTGGTATGTCCTTTCCATATGGCTGCAGATGATGAAGGGCAGAACAGCTTCTGTGGTGTTGAGCTTGATTTCTAGTTCACTACACATGGCAGAGAAATAAAGAAATCCATCGCAGACCTGCTCAGCTGTATTCTGGCTCTTATATTGGTAGAATCATTACAGGCTGCCTGTCAGTTTTAGATGAGATTATAAAATGCTACTGCTTGTTTTTAAAGCCTTGAATGGTCTGACTCCTCCATATATCAGAGACCTGTTATGATAATAATAATTACTAGTGGTTTGTATTTCCAGAGGAAAATGCAAGTGTGAATGCTGAAGATTGAATAAAGCTGATTTCCTTTGATCTCAGGATCTCCATGGTTCCAGTGCTGATCTCTTATCTGATCAAATGAGATCAGTTCCTTTTACCATGGAGATGCTCACAACAAAGATCTCCTCCGGCTTTGATCTCTGTTGATCTCCATCCGGTGCATCTCCCATCCACTTTGTAATGAAAGGCTTGTTATTGTTCTTTTTCACAACCTTGGTGATGACGTCATCATTAGATTCTTGTTTTTAAGAATTGACAGAACTATTTGATAATATCACATCCAAACTGTAAAAACATTGTTGGATATGTTTGTTTCTTTAAGAAACTCAGACCAACTTGTTACTACAGAAGAGTTTTAGGGCCACTCATGACAAAATGAAATAAGAGTTTGTTTCTTTTCATGCAATTTGATATAAAGTCAAAAAACAATGTTGAGATATTTTTTCATCATACAATATGATAACAAATTTGAAATACTGCGTCATTCTGCAGAACTTCCTGTCCATCCACCAGGTGGCGCTATCACTGAGACTGTATATTGGTCAATGGAATTGATCAGGGCAGGACTCTGATCACACATGTAAAGAACTGTATAATAAGTGTAGTATTGAGTAACAGTCACCTTGATCCAGTGATACAACATAGTAACACCAGGACAACAAAAGCTGCCGTCACAGTGAGGAATTAATATTCCAACAAACAAAGAGGCTCACACGGGGGGCGGAGCCTCAAAAGAACTCAATGAAAATATCAAGTAATTGAAGAGCAGTGAGGAAGCTCTGCCTGAAACGTCTGTGCTGGAATAAAGTGAAACTGACTGATCACAGTGTTTCTATTGTCCCATGAATTAATATCGTAGAATCTCACAAAGTGGCTCATTAACAGAGTCGCTCATTTTCTGCAGCAATCCTTCCTGGATTTTGTTGCAGCAACAGTGTTGCTTTGTCCTGCATGATGAGTTTGAATTCTTCAGTGATCTCTATTGTTTTATTTTTTTTTTATATTAAAGTGAACAAAAAGGTGAAAATAGGATTTTCTTTTCAAATTAAATCGAACTTCACCCGGAATTTTATTTTATTTTTTTTTAATTAAAGTGAACATCAGGGTGAGAATGAGATGTTCTTTATAAAATTAAAGTGACTATCAAAGGGAAAATAGGAGGGTTTTTTTTTTTAATTAAAGTGACTATGAAAGTGAGAATAGGAGTTCTTTTTAAAATTAAAGTGATGTCCAAATGATGTAAAAATCCTCATCCTCCACTATGTGCAATTAAAAAGCAAATAAAGCTCCAGATGGATCAGAACTCCTGGAGTGAAACATAAAGTACTTGAGGAAAGGAGGAGAACGCCGCCACTAGAAGTAGAGATATTTTCAGGATTGTTACGTTACGTTATGGAACGAACACTGAAGTTAACCCAGAAGTGGAGTATGGACATGATTGTGTGTTCATCTGTGGTCGGGTGGTGAGTGTGTGTGTTGCCTTCAGGGGCAATGAGAAATAAAACCACTGCATGTAAGAAACATTAAACAATAAAAACACTTCTGGTTAAGATCACAGCAACTTAAAACACAATAAATAAGCCAAATATGCAGCAAAATCATATAAATGTGATTAAAAAGCTGTCAACAATGAAGCTGTCCCATGAAGACAAAGTCTTGACTAGTTTCCTGCTGCTGGTTGATCCATGATGCAGAAGATTTGGATGAATGACTGATGGTTTCTTTGTATGTTTCACATCTTGTTTTGCTCTTGTATAGAAAACATTTCCAATCACATTCAACACAAATATTGGAAGAAAGAAAGTAGATGTTTTCACCAACGTGGGCCGGTTAGCTCAGTTGGTCAGAGTGTGGTGCTAATAACACCAAGGTCATGGGTTCAATCCCCATACTGGCCAAATGAAGCTTCATAAACCACTGTTTTTATTTTCTGAAGCCACGAGATGGTGCTGTCTCTTCAATAAACATCTAAAACACACTTCTTTGCCAGTACTTTAGGATCTATCTTAAAACCACCAGTGCGTTCTGGTGGTGAGAAAATAAAGAGCGTGGTTCATGAGGCTTCATTGAGCATCACTAATTGTGAGTATCTCCACCTGTCACACAGGACTAAAGGCTGGTTTGGCTCATATTAGATTTCAGCAGCTGTGACTGAACAAAGTGTCGCTCTGCTGCTGTATATTCTGTGTTTTTTCTTCTTCCTCGTGTGTCTGTGTGCTGGGAGGAGTCAACAAGACCTGCACTGGAGCTGAGCTGCACACCTGAGAGTCATCATAGGCCTTGTTTCCACTGCACGGTACCGCACGGTACGGTAAACAGCGTACCCACACCCAACTCTGTTGCTCCATCCCACCGCAGAGAGTCGGGGTTGTGAACGGCTGCATGATGACTCAGGTATGTGACATCATCACGTGACAGTAAACACTGCGGGACCAGCCACAACAAACACATTTGTTCCGTTGCAGCTGAGACGTCTGAGTAAAGGCCCCTGCATCCTCCTATTAGAACCCATAAGAACTGAAGAAACACTTGTCACTAATCCACAAAGAGGTGCAACTGTTGGCATTCCAAAAGGACAGTCAGGAGGACTGAATACATTCTATTAAAGTACTTTGATCGGATCTATTGAAGACTCTGATCTTACCTTTAACACTAAACAAAGAGATTCACAATTCAAGTGCAGAGAATCTCACAGCAAATCCACAATGTGAAACATCAAATAGATCCAACTGTCATTGAACACACACACACACACACACACACACACACACACACACACACACACACACACACACACACACACACACACACACACACACACACACACACACACACACACACACACACACACACACACACACACACACACACACACACACACACACACAACCACACACACACACACCCACACACTTCTTCATCCATCAAACACCCTGTCAGAAAGGGTGGAGGTGAGGACAGATGTTCTCCTCCACAGAGAGCAGCTGCTGGTAGCTCACTCTCTATGTTCCTCTGCAGAAAGTGATGAGGACTGATGTTCTCAGAAGAGCTTCTTTATCATCAAGAACAACTTTTCCCTCAGAGTGAGATGAGCTGAGTGAGGAAACCAAGCGGTCCAAGGAGCTGTGTTCTTGTTCCAGTCTCTTCTGGATTGAGTTGCTGCTTGTAGTCAAATGTTTTCACACGACCCTGTTAACCTCCAGCAGAGTTTCTGTAGTGTAGTGGTCATCACGTTTGCTTCACATGCAAAAGGTCCCCTGTTCGAAACCAGGTGGAAACACAAAGAAAGGTTTTTGAAATTCATCAACTCAGTTCCCAAAATATGAGGAGCACAATGGACGATGACGTCTTGTTACACAAGCAAATATAACAACCCAAAACCTTTTAACTGGCAGTGGTGGGATTTGAACCCAAACCTCCTGAGAGACTGGAGCCTAAATCCAGAAGCTTGGACCGCTCACCCACATTTTAATCATATAATAATAATAAGGTCTACTTATATAGCACCTTTCACAGACAAAAAGCCACAAAGTACTTCAATAAACAGTTCAAAAACATCAGAAAGTACACAGAATATAAAAGACCAAGACAAGACAAAATCCTAGCAGCACAAAGGGAGTTAATTAAAAGTCTGAACTAATAGATGAGTCTTAAGTTTGCTCTTGAAGGTGTAAACAGAGTCAATTGAGCACAAAGAGGGAAGAAGATCCTTCCAAAGCCTCGGAGCAACAGCCTGGAAGGATCGGTCACCTCTAGTGAGAAAATGAGAGCGTGGAACCTTCAGCAGGTTCTGATCCACAGACCTCAGAGCCGTTCAGGGTGTAAGGCTGGATCAGATCTCTGATATAAGAAGGAGCCTGACCATGCAAGGCTCTGAAGACCAGGACCTCCTGGACCTCCACCTCCCCCTGCACACATCCTACACCTCCTCCTGTGCCCCCTCCTCCACCTCCTCCATCACCTTCTCCATCACCTCCTCCTGCGTCTCCTCCTGCACATCCTCCTGGGCCTCCTTTTGCACCTCCTCCTCCACCTCTTCCTGGACCTCCTCCTCCGCCTTCTCCTGCCCCTCCTGTGCCTCCTCCTCCACCTCCTCCTGTGCCTCCAACTGCACCTCCTGCTGCACCTCCTCCTCCTGCACCTCCTGCACACACCTGCAGCTCCTCCTGCACATCCTTCTGCACCTCCTCCTGCGCCTCCTCTTACACCTCCTCCTGCGCCTCCTCCTGCACATCTTTCTGCACCTCCTCCTGCACCTCCTCCTGCACATCCTTCTGCACCTCCTCCTGCGCCTCCTCTTACACCTCCTCCCGCACATCCTCCTCCACATCCTCCTACACCTCCCCCTGCGCCTCCTGCACCTCCAGATGCAGATCATCCAGCGCCTATTTCTGCAGCTCAGACAGTATTACTTATGGTCATATACACTATCAGTATTTGACTTACAAAAGCTTAAAAAATATATGTTGAGGTTTTTGTCCTACAGAATAAAGACTTTTAAGAACAGGGTTGCAGATGTATATTGTCCCGGACACATGAACTGTGTTTAGAGTAGAACTTGGCCCTGACAGTAAAGGTTCTCACTCTATTAGAAGAGCTCCATGTTCTATCATTCTCCTGATGAGACATTTTACACATAATGTCTCATATAAAGTCAAACTCGTTGATAAATGTTGGAGTGATTTGATGTTCTCCTTGTGTAGAGTAACGTTACTCATACTGACATTACTCTTTAAAAAAACAAAGCAAGTCTTGCTGCAGTTTCCTCCTTTTCTTTGGTGGGGACGTTGTACTGGAATAAGAGGACAGAACACTTTGACAAGCTTTGACGATACTTGGGAACACTGACAAAGTTTGCAGGTAAATAAAGGAGCAATGAGCATCTCAGGATTAAGAGGATTTCATTCAGAAGATCTACTTTCTAAATATGAATGTAAACAACAACATGATGTTATAAACAAGCCATATTCGTGGGAAGGTTCCCTGCAGACCGTTTGACCTCCTTCATAAGAAGTCCCCTTATTAAATATCTGAGGGAGCGGGTGAGGGAGGGGCGGGGCAGTGGCAGATAGGTGTGCTGCACCGTCAAAATAAAAGCATGCGAGTTAAAAATTTCAAAATCAAATATTTTTCTCCTCCGCGGGATGATTATTGGGGGGGACAAATGTACTCTGTGTCTCTGGGGTTCAGCTCAGGCCAGTCTGCTGGCCAGTCCAGCTCAGTAACACCAGGGTCATTGAAGCAGCTTCTGGTACCTTTGGCAGTGGGCAGGTGCCAAGTCCTGCTGGAAAATGAAATCAGCATCTCCATTAAGCTTGTCAGCAGAAGGAAGCATGAAGAGCTCTATAGTTTCCTGCTGGATGCTGCGTTGACTGTGGACTTCAGAAAACCCAGTGGAGGGACAGCAGCAGAGGACATGGCAGCTTGAATCATCCCAGACTGAGGAAACTTCACTCTGGACTTCAAGCAACCTGGATTCTGAGCCTCTCCACTCTTCCTCCGGACTCTGGGACCTGGAGTTCCAAATGAGTTGCACAATTTACTTTCATGTGAAAAAAGGACTTCGGACCACTCAGCAACAGTCCTGGGCCTCATTTATAAAGCTTGCTTACGCACAAAACGGGTCCTGAAAGATGCGTACGGCACTTCCCACGCAAAGTTTGTGATTTAAAAAAATCAACTTTGCGGGGGAATGTGCGTACCGGTACGCAAACTTTGAATCTTACGCACGCACATTTTGGAGACGGGGAACCTGCACCGCTGATTGTGAGGTGGAGAATTGAAGGGAGATTCATCTCACACAATTAATATCTTCAAATATCAGACTTACAGATCCACGTAATCATAAACAGCCGAGCTGCAGTGATGTAGATGTGTTTCTTTAGTGGAACGTTATACTGAACCAGCAGCACCATGTTCATATGTCAAACTTCCGTCTTCAAATGATCCAGAGCGGTGGATTGAACTGCTTGATATGAATTGTGACAAAGTGTGTAACAATCAGTCTCATTTCAGAGTCAGCACATAAATAGCGCGGTGACAACCGTGCGTAAAGCTGCAGTGTCGGGAGCGCACACTGACTGGCTGTCGATGGGGACGTCTTGTTCTTTTCCTGCTGCTTTTATTAGGATTTACAGCTTTAACGTAGAAATATACTAAACTGTACCTACACAGTAACAACTAACGTGAGTCTCTGGGAAAGTCTCCTGCAAAAAACAAACTGCAATTGAGATGATTTTCCAATGGGTTACATGTAAAATAAAGAAATTATAGATTTGATATTGCTTATCTTATTATTATACAGTTTGGTATATTTCTACGTTATGGCTGTAAATCCTGATAAAAGCCGCTCGCGGTACGGTCATCCGCTTCGGACGCACTGGGGCTGCAGACAGAACAACCTCCTCCACCCTCCGCTTCCACCTCTGGAGTGACTGAGGATAAAACACAAAGTCCACTGAGCCTTTTCACAAGTCCCAGATCAAATGTTTAATTCTTACATTTAACAAACAGATCAAACTGAACTTTATCGGTCCACTGTGTCTCCACCAAAATGTCTCCTTCCCTCTCCGACACTCTGACAAACGCTGACCGTCACAACCATGAGGCTGTTTTGGGGTCCAGCAGTGCTCTCTGGTGCTGCCCCCCATGATGGCACTCTCCTCTGGCCTCCACCTTCACATCAGATTCTTCTTCTCCACCTCTGCAGTCACTGATCTCTCTGGGACTCTCACACTATTTCCAGCAGTGACGATACGCTGTCAATCGCTTTTCCCCCCTTTTATCAGTGATTCCACTGCTGTGACACCAAATAATATCCCTTTCCTGACCTCCACCTCCTCCATAACTTTTTCTCTCTGTTAAAATTCCTGCTCTTTGTCTTTTCTGCCAGGATTTAGCGTCACATGCCGGCGATCAACAGGCTGCATGAGATGCAAAACTATGGACGAGGCACTTTGCATTGACCATTTATGGTAGAAAGTGGGTGTGTTGAGGGCGGGAGATGAACTGTGCAACCTTCCAGGTGGATTGTGGTTTATTAAAGGAAAGTGCGTGCAGATGTGTGTACGCACGGTTTTATTGATTCAAATTTTTTTGGAGTACGCCATTTTAAGCTTTTGGGCGCACAAACATTTTTAGTAGGAATCCTACTCAAGGTTTTATAAATGAGGCCCCAGTTCTTTTTCTCCACAGCCCAGGTAAGAGGCTTCTGACGTTGTCTCTTGTTCAGGACTGGCTTGACAGGAGGAATGCCACATTTGTACCCCATGTCTAGGATTGGTCTGTGCGCAGTGGCTCCTGATGCGCTGACTCCAGCCTCAGTCCACTCCTTGTGATGCGCCCCCAAATTCTTGAATGTATTTTGCTGGACAATCCTCTCAAGGCTGCGGTCATCCTTTATGTTGGTGCACCTTTTCCGACCACACTTTCTCCTTCCAATCAACGTTCTATGAACATGCTTGGATACAGCACTCTGTGAACAAGCAGCTTCTTTAGTGTCACAGCCCGGCTCGGAGACTGCGACAAATGAAGAGAGTCTGACGAGGTTTCCAAGTTGCAATATATATTTTTACGAAAATTAGACAACTGAGAAAAACATGGAAAACATTAGACAGTTGTGTGTGCATGTATGGATGTGTGGTTGTCAGCAAACAAAACAAAACAGCAGCAGCAGCCATGCCCCGCTAGACCAGGCCAGCAAGAGGAGCAAGAGGGGAGCCTTTAACTCTTCATACCAGCCCAGATGTGACTCATTCAAACTGCAGATTTCAAATCAAATCTTAGCACTAAGGTAATCTACAAATGGAGGGAAAATTGAGAAGGGTTGTTAAATATATAATTTCCCCCAGAATAATGGAAATGGTGATGGTTCCAATAAAGCCCAAGAATAAACACTAAAACAGATTTTCTCTTATTGGCCTCAGCCTTTTGTTTCTTCTCATTATCAAACTGAGCATCTGATCACCAAACAGCCATTTTCTATTGTGACTGTCAAGCATGGAGCTCATTAGGTGACATAATGAGGTCGCAGAGTCCTGGACACAATGTTACTTACCTCTTCGAGTCATGATATCGGTGCTGCTGACTTCTGTTCTCACAGTCAAGTCAATTAATATGTTGAGTCCAAGCAGGGAGAACTTTTCTTGTGCTTCAATAGACAAAATATCCTCTTCTAGCTTGGTTTTGCAAACGCATGTGGTATTAACAAAGGTATTTTTGAGTTATTTTAGCACTCAGAGATCAAAGGAGAGCAAAGGAGATCAAATGAGAGCAAATGAGTGAAAATTTGATCAAAGGAGAGCAAAGGAGATCAAAGGACAGGCTCTTTACTCAATGTTTGACCTACCTCAAATGTATTTTGGACGTGTTGACAAACCATAATCTATGAAAGAACTCTGTCTTGTGTCTTTTCTGTCAATAGACTACAAGTGCCATTAACCCCGATCATGAGACTTTGCACTTCTTGAGCCTCCTCTCTTAAGACTGCACGGCAAAGAAAATGGAGTCTCCGTTTGGCCATCCTGCAGTCTCAACATCATCCCAGAAGCCTTCCTCAGCTTTAACATGGAATGGAACTCAGTATCTGCCTGCATCACCAGCACCCAGCCCGCCCTCCTCCAGGCCCTGTCAGCCTGATCACCTGCTCAGGCAGAGCATCCAACGCTCCCTCACACACATCCTGTTTGAAAGGTGAGAATAACTTTACACACTTGTATGAAACCCACAGCCTGTTACCTTTTGATTATCTACATAGTGTAATTTAAGGTGTTTCTTCCAAAAAGATATTGGCATACACAATAGAATTTTACAATCAAGTCACAATATGCAACAGGAAATCATTTGAAATTCATGACCCTCAATTCCAGTCACCAGTCAAATTTAAGTTATAATTTCATTATATGTATGATTATCAGAGTATCCTGACCCACATTTGCAAAAATATTTGACTTTCACCATTATTTAAATCTAAATGAATTATTTTAGTGGAACTTAAAGATAAATACCTATATAAAGATATTTATCTTAAACATAAATATGGTTTCATAGAAAAACCCTTTTGTGTTCACTGTCAAAGTAACATTACTGTTCCTACGTTTAGGTTACATGTATTTTATAGAATACAATTAGGGGTATATAATATGTCAGAGTTTAAGATTTTTTACCCTGTTTAATGGCCTTTTTATGGTTTTATGGTGTATGGTACACTTTGAAGTTTCCTTATT
The DNA here is from genome assembly GCF_963383615.2 of Lipophrys pholis. Lineage (NCBI taxonomy): Eukaryota > Metazoa > Chordata > Actinopteri > Blenniiformes > Blenniidae > Lipophrys > Lipophrys pholis. The sequence goes on along the minus strand of NC_137646.1, from coordinate 2,497,295 downwards.
TAGGTTACTTGCATTTTATAAATTATTTTGTTGACTCACCTCGATTTGCACTGTGCTTTATTATGCTTTATTCTTATTTTCATTCAGATTTGCATATTGATGATGATTCGCTTCATAAATAATGACACATTGCTCTCCCCTACATTAAAGTAGATGAGCTGCTTTTCTAGGTAAAACATATCTGCAATACTGGCTCTGTACTTCAAACACTCCTTTCCTATGGAGCTCCATACTATCCATACTTTCCCCTTCACCTGTTCCCCATGTCTCCAAAGCTGCTTCATACTGACACCTACTGGATTTAAGAGGAACTGCAAGTCAGTATTTCCATTGCGTCCTTCTGACTTTTTGGGTTTTAAGCAGAAGGTGTCAGAAAAGTTCCCACAGGAAGAACTGGCTTGTGGCGGCCAAGAGTTCATAGTGATGTCGGCTCTTCCTCTCATTGTGAAGCAGAATTCACCAAGTGTTGGATTGTTCACCACTAATAGTGAACGTGAGCTGGTTTCGACCGTCGTGAGACAGGTTAGTTTTACCCTACTCATGATGTGTTGATGCAATAGTAAATTAACTATAAATTATAATTTATAATTGAATAATTATTTGAGACGAGGAAATCATTGCATGTTTCCACTGAAGAGTTTTACTTTCATGATATGTACTTCAGTACGTGTTGCAGGTAAACAAACAGTAGTTTTTCCTCCGTAGTGTAAAAAGAGTGAAAAATGAAATTACGACTCATTAATGTTAAATAAAAACAGTGAAGAACAAAAGCCATTGGATTCATGTCAACATTTTACTTCCATTTCTTCAAAGTTCACATCTGCTCATACAAGATTTTTAACCTCACATTTTTCAAAACACAGAAAGCAGCATTGTTAGAACTAATAATGAAATGTGCTTCTTTAACCTTCATTATCAAGCAGGGACCTTTTGTCAGCCTCTGTGCAGTTCAACACAAATGGAAACCAAACTGATTGAAATCTTCTCATTTTGGTGACAAACCAGAAACTAAATGATTTCCTGAAGCGTCTCAACAGGGTTTAAATCAGCAATGTTGACTTCAAACTGGAGGAGACCTTGTGATTCTGGGCTCAAGCTGGACTTCCTGAACCACATCTGTTGGAGCTCCATTCCCATCTCCACCTGTCCACATGTCCAAGTGTCCTTGAGCAAGACACTGAACCCCAAACTGCTCCCAGTGGATGGACTGAGTGCCTTGCATGGTCGCCGCCTCCATTGGTGTGTGAATGAATGGGTGAATGTGATTAACAGTGTAAAGCACTTTGGGGACTGCTAAAGGCCTCTGCATCCTCCCATAAGAAGAAGAAGAAAAGTTCAGCGCTGACGTCAGCCAGCTGCTGGAAAAAATGCTTGTTCAGCAGGAGAGTTCATACTCTCACCCCCTCACAGCTGACACTTCTGGAAAACCTTTTAACTTTTCAACTGCAGCTTATTTCTCACTTCAAGCGTTTTCAGAAATACATTTCTCTGAAGTGTTTCAGTAAGAAAAGAGAAAGTTTGTGTCCAGGACATGATGTTGGTCTGGTTTTAACTGCAGGAACTGACAGTCCTGACGGTTGGTACTGCTGAACAAAAAGTCTCTGGCCAGAGGGAGCTGGCTGAAGAACATGACATCATTTAGTACGGCAAGACTCTGGAGTGCCCAACTTTCTTCTTGTTCTTATGGAGGATGAATCGGCTTTTATACGCTGGAAAAACACTATATAAGTGAAATCCATCCACACATCTCACATAGAGTCTTTCATGATTTCATCTCTTTATGGTTTTTCATCCATCCATCCATTTTCTTCCGCTTATCCGGGGCCGGGTCGCGGGGGCAGCAGTCTAAGCAAGGAAGCCCAGACTTCCCTCGCCCCAGACACGTCCTCCAGCTCCTCCGGTGGGACCCCAAGGCGTTCCCAGGCCAGCCGAAAGACATAGTCTCTCCAGCGTGTCCTAGGTCTGCCCCGAGGCCTTCTACCGGAGGGACATCATGACATGTCTCTGATATCTGGAGGAGTCAGACCATTCAAGGCTTTAAAAACAAGCAGTAGCATTTTAAAATATCTTCTAAAACTGACAGGCAGCCAGTGAAAGGAAGAAGGGATTGGTGAAATGTGGTCCCTCCTCCTGGTGCCTGTTAAAAACCTGGTAGCAGCATTCTGCTCCAGCTGCAGTCTTTGAACATTGAGCCTACTGATGCCAGGATAAAGGGAGTTACAGTAATCCAGCCTGGACCAGATGAAGACATGTATTACTTTCTCCAGGTCTGCTGGGGGAGAGGAATGACCTGGTCTTGACTAGTCGTCTCAGCTGAGCAAAGCAGGATTGGACTACCTTGGTCACCTGACAGTCAAAGGACAGGTCGGAGTCGAACCTAAATTGTGGGCCTCCTTTCAAACATTGCTCCATGAGCTACCAAGACTAGAGCAAAGGTTGTTAAAACAACCAGAACTGGGTCCATTGGGGGCGATCAAAATGATTTCAGGTTTTAAACCGTTCAGCTGTAAAAAGTTTTTGGACTTTGGTTCTTTACTTTTGTGAGGCAGGACAGGATAGAGGCAGAGTCCGTAGAGCAAGGCTTTATAGGGCAGTTCAGTTGTGTGTCGTCTTCATAAAAATGAAAGTTAACATTAAGGCCACCCAAAACAGAGCCTTGAGGGACACCACAACAAAGAGCAGCACAAGAGGAAGAGGTCTCTCCAAGCTGAACAGAAAATGATCTGTCTGATAAATACCAGGAAAACTAGTTAAGAGCAACAGCAGCATTAATCATGGCCGACCTTGAAGAAATGAAGCTGAAGGTTCAACTGCTATTGGAGGATTTGTAACTTTATGGTCCATTTGACCTGAAGCAGTTTTCAGGTTTGTGAGTGAGTTCTGTCAGAGCCTCTGAAGCTTGTGTGTCTCCATCAGGATTCATTTTAATACATGGCTTACTGCCATGAGGACAAGTTCTCTTTGACATTTAAAATGGAGACGGGTCTGATCTGATGTGTTAGCATTGGTGCTTCAGTGGTAGAGTTGTCCCCTGCCATGCTGGAGGCCTGGGTTTGATTCCAAGTCAATGCAAGTAATAATTACAATACAGCCATTTATAATTGTGGTGCCTTGCTCATGCAGTGTGAGCAATCCACCACAACAATCCCTTAACTCCATCAGGAAAGTGAACCCCAGTCTCCTGTGTGACAGGTGTGTTTTAGATGTTTATTGAAGAGAGAGCGCCATCTAGTGGCTTCAGAAAGTAAAGACCATGGTTTATGAATCGTCATTTGGCCAGTAAGGGGATTGAACCCATGACCTTGGTGTTATTAGCACCACACTCTGACCAACTGAGCTAACCGGCCCATGTTGGTGAAAACATCTACTTTCTTTCTTTCAATATTTGTGTTGAATGTGATTGTAAATGTTTTCTATACAAGAGCAAAACAAGATGTGAAACATACAAAGAAACCATCAGTCATTCATCCAAATCTTCTGCATCATGGATCAACCAGCAGCAGGAAACTAGTCAAGACTTTGTCTTCATGGAACAGCTTCATTGTTGACAGCTTTTTATTCACATTTCAATGATTTTGCTACATATTTGGCTTTATTTATTGTGTTTTAAGTTGCTGTGATCTTAACCAGAAGTGTTTTTATTGTTTAGTGTTTCTTACATGCAGTGGTTTTATTTCCCATTGCCCCTGAAGGCAACACACACACTCGCCACCCGACCACAGATGAACACACAATCATGTCCATACTCCACTTCTGGGTTAACTTCAGTGTTCGTTCCATAACGTAACGTAACAATCCTGAAAATATCTCTACTTCTAGTGGCGGCGTTCTCCTCCTTTCCTCAAGTACTTTATGTTTCACTCCAGGAGTTCTGATCCATCTGGAGCTTTTTTTGCTTTTTAATCTCACATAGTGGAGGATGAGGATTTTTACATCATTTGGACATCACTTCACCTCAGTTAAAGCTGTTTACACATTCAGAGGACAAGAGTCTTTCATGAGATGTGGAGTCGTCTTTGAAGGCTTCACATTCTCCAACAACATGGAACGTACCATATTGATATTCATCTTTCTATTTGGGCTGATCTAGACCCTCGATCTCACTTTCTAAGACACTTGAAGAACATATTAGAGTTTTCTCAGAAGGTCCTCATGAATTTGGACGGACACAGGCTCAGCAGGAAAATTGAGCAGCTGAAAAGTAACTGAACTGAACATTTTGTGAACGGAGCCACATGTTAACCTGCTTTGGACTGAGACCAACTTTTCCTGCATCGTATTGAACTCAGTGGGATCTGAACTGAAGCGGTTTGGTCTGCAGTGAAGTGATCCTGGTCTGAACTGAAGCAGTTTGGTCTCTACAGTGAAGTGATCCTGGTCTGAACGGAAGCTACTCAGGCATTCTGTGAAAATGGTGTGGGCTCCACACAACAATGCTCTGTATTTCATGTCGTCGTTGCTCAATCCAATCACATATTTTTCCAATGTTTTCTTTTATTTTACCTATATTTTTTGACAATGAATTATTTTAAAAAGAACTCCTATTCTCACTTTCAAAGTTACTTTAATTAAAAAAACAATTCATGGGACAATAGAAACACTGTGATCAGTCAGTTTCACTTTATTCCAGCACAGACGTTTCAGGCAGAGCTTCCTCACTGCTCTTCCTTTATATTTTCATTGAGTTCTTTTGAGGCTCCGCCCCCCGTGTGATCCTGTTTGTTTGTTGGAATATTAATTCCTCACTGTGACGGCAGCTTTTGTTGTCCTGGTGTTACTGTGTTGTATCACTGGATCAAGGTGACTGTTCCTCAATAGTACACTTATTATACAGTTCTTTACATGTGTGATCAGAGTCCTACCCTGATCAATTCAATAGACCAATATATAGTCACAGTGATAGCGCCACCTGGTGGATGGACAGGAAGTTCTCCAGAATGACGCAATATTTCAACTTTGTTATCATATTGTATGATGAAAAAAATATCTCAACATTGTTTTTTGACTTTATATAAAATTGTATGAAAAGAAACAAACTCTTATTTTATTTTGTCATGAGTGGCCCTAAAACTCTTCTGTAGTAACAAGTTGGTCTGAGTTTCTTAAAGAAACAAACATATCCAACAATGTTTTTACAGTTTGGATGTGATATTATCAAATAGTTCTGTCAATTCTTAAAATAAAGAATCTAATGATGACGTCATCACCAAGGTTGTGAAAAAGAACAATAACGAGCCTTTCATTACAAAGAAGATTGGAGAGGCACCAGATGGAGATCAACAGAGATCAAAGCCGGATGAGATCTTTGTTCGGAGCATCTCCATGGTAAAGGGAACTGATCTCCTTTGATCTGATAAGAGATCAGCACTGGAACCATGGAGACGCTGAGATAAAAGAAAATCAGCTTTATTCAATCTTCAGCATTCACACTTGCATTTTCTTCTGGAAATACAAACCTCTAGTAATTATTATTATCACAACAGGTCTCTGATATATGGAGGAGTAAGACCATTCAAGGCTTTAAAAACAAGCAGTAGCATTTTAAAATCTCTTCTAAAACTGACAGGCAGCCTGTAATGATTCTACCAATATAAGAGCCATAATACAGCTGAGCAGGTCTGGGATGGATTTCTTTATTTCTCTGCCATGTGTAGTGAACTAGAAATCAAGCTCAACACCACAGAAGCTGTTCTGCCCTTCATCATCTCTAGCCATATGGAAAGGACATAATGGGCATGAAGGAGGCCAGACTCTCAAAGCTCACTTTGCTCTCCATTGAGAGACGTTGTGCTTGATAAGAAGGAGGTCGCTGAAAGGTTTGTGAGGATGGAGGAGAGGAAGATGGTGCGAGAAGATATGAGGCCACGTTACTGTACATAGTTCAGAAATACCATGGAGACTGGATGTTCAAACTGTTGGAGGGTTTTATATTGGACACTTTGGACTCTGGACACTTCACGTTGGCTACAATGAAGGTTTTACTGGATTGGAGACATTCTTGTTGTCATTTCTTCTGGATGGGATTCAAACTACCCACCACTGGATGAAAACATCATCAGTAAGTTATTTGTGATGACAGAGGCTCAGCTTGTCATAGATGCTGGCTGTCTGGCCTTTTCCTTAAAGAGCCTTGTTTTCATTGCTGTCTGTGTGGTGGAGCGCCGTGTCTGCTTGGTTATTGCTTTAACGACAGGCAACCATGTTGCTGCAACACTTGTTTGTTGTCCTGTCTGGGTCCATCATGTGTGGGAGAAGAAGAGCCTGATCTGAAGGTGGAGGTCAGAGGAGTGTGAGTGACATCATGGAGGTAAGTGAAGAGTAACATCATGGAGGAGAGTGACATCATGGAGGTCAGAGGAGAGTGACATCATGAGGTCATCACCTCTGGACATCAAAACAGCCTCCGTGGTTGTGAGGGTCAGCGTGTGTCAGAGTGTCGGAGAGGGAAGGAGACAGATTTGTAGGAGACCACAGTGGAGACCAGACTGATAAAATACACTTTGATCTGTTTATTAAATGTACAAATGAAATATTTCAACAGGAAGTTGTAAAAAGGCTCAGTGGACTTTGTGTTTTATCCTCAGTCACTAGAGTTGGAGGCGGTGGGTGACGAGGAGCTCGTCTGGCTGCAGCACCAGAGCGTCCAGAGCGCATGGCGGTACCAGAGCATCCACAGTGCAGCTATACACACGGCTGTCACCGCTCTATTTATGTGCTCACTTTGAAATGAGACTGATTGTTCCACACCTTGTCACAGTTGATCATCAATCAGTTCCATCCACCGCTCTGGATCATTTGGAGATGAAAGTCTGACAGATGATCATCGTGCTGCAAATTCAGGATTCAGCCTAAAGTCTCAATAAAGGAACATCTAGAACACTACAACTCGGCTCTCTCTGATTACCTGGATAAATAAGTCTGATATTTTTTTTTTAATTATTATTTCTTCTTCGGTCGGTGGTCAACAAAATAAAACAAACTAAAACAAGCAAGACCAAAAATGGACAGTTTTACAGATCTAAAGGGTTTAGGCTGAAGTTAAACACTTATTTCCCCTAACCCTATTAACAAATCAAAATACAAGATGTAGCAAGACCCCAAGATATGTAATGACATTCACTGTATGAGATGAATCTGGCTTCAATTCACCACTTCACCATCTGGTTCAATTCACCACTTCACCATCTGGTCCAATTCACCACTTCACCATCAGCTCTACCAGTTTTCCCCCGTAACAAAAATGTTCCTGGTCCAGGTCCATTGTTGTCATACTAGTACGCACAGTCTCCTCCTAAGTTTATTTTAGATCACAAACTTTGTTTGGAAAGTGGCGTACGCATCTTTCAGGACCTGTTTTGTCATAATCAACCTTTATAAATGAGGCCAGACATTGTTCTGGCTCCATCATGTTCCTGGTCCAGGATCAGTTTAACATCCAGACCCAGAGCATCGAGTGTTTTTAGGAGAAAATCATGAAATGTGTCAGCGTTGCTGTTTGAAAGCTCCTCAAAGTGAATAAAGCCCCGATACTGTTGGTTGAGTCCTTTTGCTTCTTGAAGATGTTGCTGGTTGGTCTGGGAGGAGGATTCTCACACACAAAGTCAAAACCTCTTTTGAAATTTAACACAAAGGATAATGGTTGATGACCAAAGGGCTCGTCCCGGAATTGAACCCGGGACCTCTCACACCCGAAGCGAGAATCATACTCCTAGACCAACGAGCCGACATGCTGAAGAAGCTAAAGGACTCCAGTGATTGTCATAAATAAGGCAGGAGATCAAGACTCTGACACTGTCAGGTCACAGTTTAACAGTCTGGTTCAGTTTGAGTGACAGCGACAGTGAGAATCACTCAAACTGTGGGGGAGGGGTTCATGGAGCACTGAAGGTGGAACGCTTCACATTTCCTGGTTGGAATGAAGGGAAGTGTAACATTGGTGGTTCAGTGGTAGAATTTTCTCCTTCTATGCAGGAGTCCGGGGTTTGATTCCCGGCCAATGCAGCATATAGTTTTTAACCCTCCTCCTGTGTGAGCTTTCACAACCCAGTCACATGTTAACGGCTCAGTTTTGATCTGAGTCTTCGGCTCCGTTTACACCACAACATTCCAAGTGACAACAACTTGTCCGTTAAGGAAAAGTGAAGCTTTTACAGGACAGCAGCTCTACGGAGGCCGCCATGTTTGTTACTCACACATGAGCTAAAGGTAGTAAATATGGTAAAAGTTTAAAGGTAAAACATGCCGTTAAGAGTTGCTAATGGTATTTTTCTGTTTACATTGTAGTTCTTACGGTGTGTTCACCTGCAAGGCTCAATAAAGTTGAGAAGCATCAGTTTGAGAGAGCATCTTTTCTACAGCGGCTGCTCCAGGCTTCACTGATCCATAAAGAGGTGCAACTGTTGGCGTTCCAAAAGGACAGTCAGGAGGACTGAATACATTCTATTAAAGTACTTTGATCTGATCTATTGAAGACTCTGATCTTACCTTTAACACTAAACAAAGAGATTCACAATTCAAGTGTTAAAGTGCAGAGAATCTCACAGCAAATCCACAATGTGAAACATCAAATAGATCCAACTGTCATTGAACACACACACACACACACACACACACACACACACACACACACACACACACACACACACACACACACACACACACACACACACACACACACACACACACACACACACACACACACACACACACACACACACACACACACACACACACACACACACACACACACACACACACACACACACACACACACGCACACTCTGTCAGAAATGGTGGCGGTGAGGACTGATGTTCTCCTCCACAGAGAGCAGCTGCTGGTAGCTCACTCTCTATGTTCCTCAGCAGAAAGTGATGAGGACTGATGTTCTCAGAAGAGTTTTTTTTTATCATCAAGAACAACTTTTCCCTCAGAGTGAGATGAGTTGAGTGAGGAAACCAAGCAGTCCAAGGAGCTGTGTTCTTGTTCCAGTCTCTTCTGGATTGAGTTGCTGCTTGTAGTCAAATGTTTTCACACGACCCTGTTAACCTCCAGCAGAGTTTCTGTAGTGTAGTGGTTATCACGTTTGCTTCACACGCAAAAGGTCCCCTGTTCAAAACCGGGCAGAAACACAAAGAAAGGTTTTTGAAAGTCATCAACACAGTTTCCAAAATATGAGGAGCACAATGGATGACGATGGTCTCATAAGCAAATATAACAACCCAAAACCTTTTAACTGGCAGTGGTGGGATCTGAACCCAAACCTCCTGAGAGACTGGAGCCTAAATCCAGAGCCTTGGACCGCTCACCCACACTATAATCATATCATAATAATAACATGTACTTATAGGCATTGACAAGACAAATCCTAGCAGCACAAAGGGAGTTAATTAAAAGCCGGAACTAATAGATGAGTTATAAGTTTGTTCTTGAAGGTGTCAACAGAGTCAATTGAGCACAAAGAAGGAAGAAGATCCTTCCATAGCCTCGGAGCAACAGCCTGGAAGGATCGGTCACCTCTAGTGAGAAAATGAGAGCGTGGAACCTTCAACAGGTTCTGATCCACAGACCTCAGAGCCGTTCAGGGGTGTAAGGCTGGATCAGATCACTGATATAAGAAGGAGCCTGACCATGCAAGGCTCTGAAGACCAGGACCAGAACTTTAAACTTGATCCTTTAGGACACTGGCAGCCAATGAAGTTCTTTTAGAACCGGGGACATGTGAGTCCTCCTATTAGTACGACTCAGAATTCTCACTGCAGAGTTTTGCACTAATTGCAGTGGAGAGAGCTCCTTCTTGTTCAGACATGAAAACAAACGGTTCCAATAGTCTAAACATGAAGACACAAAAGCAGGAATGAGAAGCTCCAAATCATTCCATGAGACCATGTTCCTAAGTTTAGATCTTTTCCTGAGTTGAAAGAAGCAGTTCCTGGTCAGCTGCTTCCAGTGCTGCACTAATGACAGGTCTTTGTCAAAGAGAACTCCCAAGGTTCTAAGACTTGGCTTAGCAGACGGGCCTCAGTCACCCAGGTACTGTTTAATCCCAGGGATTGAATCATCAGGGGCAATAACCAGTGTTTCTGTTTGGTCTGCATTGAGCTGCAGAGAGTTATCGCTGAGTCATTGTTTTATTTCCATCAGACAATGGAGCAAGTTTAGCTTCATGATCTCAGACGGCACCTCCTCCTGCGCCTCCTCCTGAAACTCCTCCTGCACAATCATGTGCCTCCAACTGCACCGCCTCCTCCTGCACCTCCTCTTCCACCTCCTCCTGCACACATCCTGCAGCTCCTCCGGCACCTCCTCCTGCACATCCTTCTGCGCCTCCTCCTGCACACATGCTGCGACTACTCCTGCACCTCCTCCTGCGCCTCCTCCTGAAACTCCTCCTGCACAATCATGTGCCTCCAACTGCACCGCCTCCTCCTGCACCTCCTCCTCCACCTCCTCCTGCACACATCCTGCAGCTCCTCCGGCACCTCCTGCTGCACATCCTTCTGTGCCTCCTCCTGCACACATGCTGCGACTACTCCTGCACCTCCTCCTGCGCCTCCTCCTGAAACTCCTCCTGCACAATCATGTGCCTCCAACTGCACCGCCTCCTCCTGCACCTCCTCCTCCACCTCCTCCTGCACACATCCTGCAGCTCCTCCGGCACCTCCTGCTGCACATCCTTCTGTGCCTCCTTCTGCGCCTCCTCCTGCACACATAATGCACCTCATCCTGCGCCTCCTCTTGCATCTCAATAAAGCCCAAGATTAAACACTAAAACAGATTTTCTCTTATTGGCCTCAGCCTTTTGTTTCTTCTCATTATCAAACTGAGCATCTGATCACCAAACAGCCATTTTCTATTGTGACTGTCAAGCATGGAGCTCATTAGGTGACATAATGAGATGGCAGAGTCCTGGACACAATGTTACTTACCTCTTCGAGTCATGATATCGGTGCTGCTGACTTCTGTTCTCACAGTGAAGCCAATTAATATGTTGAGTCCAAGCAGGGAGAACTTTTCTTGTGCTTCAATAGACAAAATATCCTCTTCTAGCTTGGTTTTGTAAACGCATGTGGTATTAAAGGTATTTCTGAGTTATAGAGCACTTAGAGATCAAAGGAGAGCAAAGGAGTGCAAAGGAGAGCAAAGGAGAGCAAAGGGGAGCAAAGGGGAGCAAAGGGGAGCAAAAGAGTGAACATTTGATCAAAGGAGATCAAAGGAGATCAGAGGAGAGGCTCCTTACTCAATGTTTGACCTACCTCAAATGTATTAGGGACGTGTTGACAAACCATAATCTACTAAAGAACTCTGTCTTGTGTCTTTTCGTTCAATAGACTACAAGTGCCATTAACCCCGATCACGAGACTTTGCACCTCTTGAGCCTCCTCTCTTAAGACTGCACGGCAAAGAAAATGGAGTCTCCGTTTGGCCATCCCGCAGTCTCAACATCATCCCAGAAGCCTTCCTCAGCTTTAACATGGAATGGAACTCAGTATCTGCCTGCATCACCAGCACCCAGCCCGCCCTCCTCCAGGCCCTGTCAGCCTGATCACCTGCTCAGGCAGAGCATCCAACGCTCCCTCACACACATCCTGTTTGAAAGGTGAGAATAACTTTACACACTTGTATGAAACCCACAGCCTGTTACCTTTTGATTATCTACATAGTGTAATTTAAGGTGTTTCTTCCAAAAAGATATTGGCATACACACAATAGAATTTTACAATCAAGTCATAATATGCAACAGGACATCATTTGAAATTCATGACCCTCAATTCCAGTCACCAGTCACATTTAAGTTATAATTTCATTGTATGTATGATTATCAGAGTATCCTGACCCACATTTGCAACAATATTTGACTTTCACCATTATTTGGTTCGGGATTCCCGTTGTAGCATTGATGCAAGAATTCATGACTGAGCAAGATCATGACACTGGCTGGTTCTTTGCCCAGTCATGAAAGGTCTAGTTCATTAAATATATTGTTTCACATTGTAAATATTAGCACAGTACTATAAACTCAATGGAAAACACGATCATGACTTTATCTTTGGTGCATCGTTCAGAAAAAGTTATCAAAATGAAAGAGGATGAATATACAGACGGTTTGGCAACTCACAAAAAGACCAGGATGCTGTGATGTGCCTCAAACTAGGAGATTATTCTAGATATACATTTCATCTATCTTCTTTACATGCTGCCTTCAGTTTGTCATAATTAGACTAAAATATCAACAAAACAACAGATTTATATTTCCTGCATGTCAACCTCTCTTCTGTTTATCAGACATTTTGAATTGATGCCAGTTGATTTGATCTGATCTCAGGTCTGCAGAGTTGGAATTGATCTTGAAATACTCTCTTCTGTCTGATGTTAACACTGACTACAAGGTGTGTGGAGTGGCTTAAGGTTATCAACTGAGGTTTGACTGCTCTATTTTGTATCCTGGTCTAAATGAGCTGGACCTGTTGCTTGCAGTGTCAATACGCTGACAAGTTACATCACGGCCAAGTCTCTACTTTAACTCTGCCGAGATCCTCCTCACCAGTCTTTGACCCAGGGTAGAGGCTCCAGGGAGTGAGGCCTCACTGCCATGTGCGATGACGCTGGGCGTAGCCCTGTGTTGCCCTCCGTCATGTCCTGGTTTCAGATGGTGACTAAAGCAGCAACTCTGTGCTCAGTAGTGGAGGTGATTTCATGCAGCCCCTCGCTGACACCAGCTTGTAGTTTCACTCCATGTCTGAGCGCAGACATTTCACTCTGGAGCCGCTCCATGTTACTCAGCAAGTTGGACTAATCTATGCTGTTAGAGGTGACAGGCGGTAGCTCATCCAAATAGTGGGAGTCGAACCGAGGGAGGTTTTCTCTGCACTCATTCAAAACCTTGAAGCAACTTTTAATGTTGTTGATGTTTTTCTGATCTCCTTTAAAAGCCACACATCTTTGTTTGGTGTCAGGACAGAGTTCAAACAGCCTCGTTCTTCAGGATTCAATCCATTTCAAGTCCAACGTGTTGGAAGCTGTTAGAACCAGATGGTCCTGGCTCATTGTTCTCATTCTGACCAGGAGAAAGTTTAAAAACTGGTCCTCAACTAGAAGCTTGCCGTCAACAGTCTCATAAACCACAGGTTTTAAACCTGGCCAGTTAGATAGTGGAGGAGCCGTCACTCTGAACTCCCGCTCAGCCATCTTGCTCAACTTTTGTTGTTGCTGTAGGTAAAGGAAGAAATAGGTGTTATGAGTTATCAACGCACTAGCTTACATACCAGTATAATCAGCTTGTATCACTTCTGTTCAGAACTGTTAATAACACAACCATATATGGGAGGATGCAACTACAAACATACCAGTTTGCAATATATGTCGAGGTGACATCCTCCTTGTCTGAAGAAAGTACGATTGTGACGTCTAAAACTTCTCGGGACAGAACACGAGATATAGTCAGTTTCGATAAAGACAACATGTGATCTCCACACCATATGTGCAGGGAGGGGTGAAAGAAATGCTTATAAACCAACGTTTTCCTGTACTCTGGGCTCTTGACCATTGAAGCCTGGTCCTCCAGGACAGACTGGTGCTTGAGCCCGAGATCTGGTTTTATTCCATGTATTCTGCTGAAGGTAATTATCTGTGAAACTGTGTGATTAATTCCACTCTTGTTTCCTCATCAATAGAAGAATAAATTAATGACTGTTTTTCCTTCAAGGTCATCGTCAACATTTATTTGTGGATAAACATTTGTACACAGAACTAGTTTAGAATGATGATTTTTTTTTTCTTTACAATCAAATAAAATTCTATATCATCATCATCTTTATCTTTATTGCAGACACAGGAGTCCATAAAAAACATTCACTAATACATAAAACAAAATATCAGAAATAGGATAATCACAGATAAGTCTAATATGACCCTATTTATAAAAGACAGCCACACCAATACAATAATACCATACACAAGGATGAGTGGTTTTTTACAGGACTATGACTGAGATTATTCAGCAGCATTATAATGGTGTTCTGAGAGTCCTCAAGCCTGCGTATAAATTTATACATCAGATTCCTCATGAGAGCCTGAAATGTAGAAACACCTGCTTGACAGAACATCTCACTTCCTGTTTCCCAGCCAGGTTTTTTTCAGCAGGATCCTCAGAGCATCATTGTAAGCAACCTTGAGTCGTCGTGGGCTTGATTTTCTATATTTAATCCACAAGGGGGCAGTATACAAGGGAGTACGATAAGCTCTAAAGAGAGTCATTTTCACATTATCAGAGCACATAGAATCTGGGTGACAGTGCTCAGACTGCCACCCCCGCGACCTGGAAACGGATCAGTGGGAGAAAATGGAGGGATGGATGGATGGATGGATGGATGGATGGATGGATGGAGCACATAGAAAATATCCTTGCTCGTATGTTGGCTTGAACATACAGCGTACAGCATCGTCTATCCAGATCATCATCATCACACATTTTATCAGAGATGAGATGTCCCAGATATTTTGTTTTGCTACTGACAGTGACTTCCTGTTCTGACAGGTAAAAATGAGGGAAGTTGAGATCCTTCTCCTCCTTAGTTCTACATATCAGAACTGTGCTCTTTGTGGCATTATATTTAACATTATATTTAACATTATATTTAACATCAGATTTTAAGCCATACTCAGAACGGATATTTAAAAGCTGCTGAAACCTGCTGGGAGAGAGAATGACCAGATCACCAGCAGACATGAGAGGATTAATTATCTTGTTACCCAGCACACATCCTCTTTTACAACTATTCAGTTGTTGAGATAACTCATCCATGTACAAGTTAAAAAGAGCAGGTGAAAGCCCCCCACTGGCCTCATGAAGCAGCTCAGGAAGATGATCAACATTAAGAGTCATAGCAATGGTCCATGATCAGCTAGAGACGTGTCATACAGCAGGCTCATCCACTGTAAGATGCTTCAATACTAGTAGAGATCAAGGTGCAAATATCTTCTCAGAACTTGTTAGAAAAGGGGCGAGACAAAAACACATGAAATATATTTTCTGGGAGTTCTTTACAGAAAGAGCAATTTATATCTATGTCTTTTTGAAAACGTTCTAAGAAAACACATGAAATCTGTGGATTATTTTAAAAGATACTTCTTTTACTTTATTGTTTATCGTATATCTAGCTGGCAAATTACCCCCCCAAAAAACGGAGGGAGGAGGAGGGGAATCCCCAAACCACTACTGGACCCCGGCACAGAGACAGCAGTCACTGCCAGAGGCCTTTGAGCAAGGCAGCAATATCCAGGGAGCTGATTTATAGAAGGAAAGTTAGATTTAATCATCTCCAGCATTAGTTCATGTTGTTCTTCTCAGTGTAATTGGTCATCGTCTTCATAGTAGTAATTACAGTAGACTGATTAACTCTAGACTATTCAGAGAGACGTGGAATATATTCAGTCAGTTGAAATAAATCTAAATGAATTATTTTACTGGAACTGAAAGATAAATACCTATATAAAGATATTTACTTATAATATGAATCTGGCTGAATAGAAAAACCCTTTTGTGTTCACTGTCAAAGTAACATTACTCTTCTTATATTTAGGTTACATGTATTTTATCAAGTTAATTATTTTGTTAACTCACCTAGATTTGCACTGTTGCCTTTATTTTCACAAACAACTGTGTAGTGAAAGTACATTTGTTGTTTTAGGTTGATGTTATTCTCTTGTTGATATTGTTTGTGAACAAATCCTTTCTCAGTTCTGCAGTGATACTTTGTGCAGATTTCATTTACCCTGCATATATTGAGTTTGTTCATAACAAGTCATTTATATTTACCTACAAACTTTGTCCTGCATTTTATTATGGTGATAATCAACTGATAAAAGAAAAAAACTCCCCAAATCATTCAAAGATCATGAAAAACTTTATTTTTATTTTCATTCATGATGATTCACTTCATAAATAATGACACATTGTTCTCCCCCACATTAAAGTAGATGAGCTGCTTATCTGAGTAAAAAGTATCTACAATACTGGCCGTGTACTTCAAATACTCCTTTTCCCTCCTCCTGCTCCCCATGTCTCCAAAGCTGCTTCTTCATACTGACACCTACTGGATATAGGGGGAACTGCATGTCAGTATTTCTATTGCGTCCATCCATCCACCCATAACAAAACCCATTTAATGTCAAAGATGTTGATCATTTTCTTCTCAACTCATAATGATGATCATTCAGTAAGTTGTATTTTCTATAAAATTATCCAGTCTGTTTACATATAATGTTTTAAAGTTGTTGTTTTTTTCTCAAACTGAGGAAACAAATTCTAGAATATCAGATGATGTATTTGTCTACAGTTTTATAGCTTGGAACCACCTTGGCTATTTTCATCCTGTCAGGAAAAATACCTGTTAAAAAGGATCTATTGCATATATAAGTAATTGCTTAAGTATACAATCTATTACATCTTTTACACAAGACATATCAATTGTTAGAATCACGAGACTTTTAAACTTTCTGTGCACTTCTGAAACATCACTTTCAAAAACTCCATCTAGAAACATTGAAATACTGTTTTCAAATGTCAAATCAAAGTGACAGTCTCATACATGAGGTTTAATTCCCTTTGTCATCTACTGAAACATGGTGTGACTGTGGTACTTAGTAGTGTAAATGTAATCAATGAGAGATTTGTACAATTCAGAAACTTTTCTATATAGAAATCTTAAAATATGAGTTACTTCCAGATTAAAGTCATTGAAAGAACTTAACGGTTTGATCTCATTTAAAATGGTCTTTTTGCACAACTTGCTGTTTCTTAACAAGCTTAACAGCCTCATCTAACGTCTCAACACTCAACAGTGTGCTTTAAGGAACGTGAAGTTTAAATGTCACTCAAGTCAAAATATTCCACATCACATACATTTTTTTGTTGTTGTTGGTTGTTGTTAGAATAAATAGTTTGAGACGAGGAAATCATTGCATGTTTCCACTGAAGAGTTTCACTTTCATGATATGTACTTCAGTACGTGTTGCAGGTAAACAAACAGTAGTTTTTCCTCCGTAGTGTAAAAAGAGTGAAAAATGAAATTACGACTCATTCATGTTAAATAAAAACAGTGAAGAACAAAAGCCATTGGATTCATGTCAACATTTTACTTCCATTTCTTCAAAGTTCACATCTGCTCATACAAGATTTTTAACCTCACATTTTTCAAACCACAGAAAGCAGCATTGTTAGAACTAATAATGAAATGTGCTTCTTTAACCTTCATTATCAAGCAGGGACCTTTTGTCAGCCTCTGTGCAGTTCAACACAAATGGAAACCAAACTGATTGAAATCTTCTCATTTTGGTGACGAACCAGAAACTAAATGATTTCCTGAAGCGTCTCAACAGGGTTTAAATCAGCAATGTTGACTTCAAACTGGAGGAGACCTTGTGATTCTGGGCTCAAGCTGGACTTCCTGAACCACATCTGTTGGAGCTCCATTCCCATCTCCACCTGTCCACATGTCCAAGTGTCCTTGAGCAAGACACTGAACCCCAAACTGCTCCCAGTGGATGGACTGAGTGCCTTGCATGGTCGCCGCCTCCATTGGTGTGTGAATGAATGGGTGAATGTGATTAACAGTGTAAAGCACTTTGGGGACTGCTAAAGGCCTCTGCATCCTCCCATAAGAAGAAGAAGAAAAGTTCAGCGCTGACGTCAGCCAGCTGCTGGAAAAAATGCTTGTTCAGCAGGAGAGTTCATACTCTCACCCCCTCACAGCTGACACTTCTGTAAAACCTTTTAACTTTTCAACTGCAGCTTATTTCTCACTTCAAGCGTTTTCAGAAATACATTTCTCTGAAGTGTTTCAGTAAGAAAAGAGAAAGTTTGTGTCCAGGACATGATGTTGGTCTGGTTTTAACTGCAGGAACTGACAGTCCTGACGGTTGGTACTGCTGAACAAAAAGTCTCTGGCCAGAGGGAGCTGGCTGAAGAACATGACATCATTTAGTACGGCAAGACTCTGGAGTGCCCAACGTTCTTCTTGTTCTTATGGAGGATGAATCGGCTTTTATACGCTGGAAAAACACTATATAAGTGAAATCCATCCACACATCTCACATAGAGTCTTTCATGATTTCATCTCTTTATGGTTTTTCATGTGTCGGCACAAATGACTACAATCAGAGAAACTTCTCCCACATGTTTCACAAGAAAACGGCTTCTCACCTGTGTGAGTTCTCTTGTGTATCTTCAAATAACTCCCACGACTGAAACCTTTCCCACATGTTTCACAAGAATATGGCTTCTCACCTGTGTGAGTTCGCTTGTGTAACTTCAAATGACTCTGTCGAGTGAAACTTTTCCCACATGTTTCACAAGGAAATGGCTTCTCACCTGTGTGAGTTCTCTTCTGCACCAACAAACCATCCTGTCCGGTGGAACTTTTAACAAAGATTTCACCACTTTTCTTCTTATCATTGAAAGTTGTTAAATTCTGACGTAATTGAGGTTTTTTCTGGACCATATTTCCACATGTTTCCTCACAAAGAAGCTTTTCACATTCAGCCTGCTTCTCTGACACAGGGAACTTGTCCACACAATCACTCTGAAACATGCTTCTTCTTTTCATCTCTGCATTTCTACACTGATAAAAATATTCTGCTCGATCTACTTCTAAAAATCAAGGCAACTTTTTGCATCATTTATTTATGTTGACCAAGCAAGATTGTTCTTTGTTTAAACTACCCACTTATTTTCTTACATGAAAAATTTAATCCAAGTAAAATGAACATAATTTTTTCAAGTAGACTACGCAAAACTAAACTTTGTATTAATTACTAAATTTTTTCGATGTAGTAAATGAAATTTTGAAGTAAATCCAACTTGATTTTATTATGTAGTTCAAATGAAACTAAACGTTGTATAAATTATTACCTTTTTTCAATGTAGTAAATGACATTTTGAAGTAAAACCAACTTGATTTTATTATGTAGATCAAACAAAACTAAACCTTGTATAAATTAATTTTTTTTAATGTATTTGACATTTTTATGTAAAATTAACTTAATTATGTCATGTACATCAAACATGACTGTTGTTTTCATATACTTTTTTAGATATTGAAAATTAATTCTGAAAGGAAAACATTGACATTTTAACACACGGTGCACAAATAGCCATTGTATTACTTATTTTCCTGATCACTCACATGAAGTGAGAGTTTTAATTTTAATGTTGTATTTTAAATTCAGAAAGTATTCCTTATAACATATTTGAAATGCATGCCTTAGGATGATAGTAAAACTTAATAAGCCAAGTCCTTGGTTTTTCCTCGGTTGTGAATAGTGCAGCAAATGAGTGACATTGGGGGAAAAATGCATTTCTCATTTCAGAGTATCACTTTTTATTGTGCCATGTCTTGCTTTATTTCTATACACAGACCATGGTGCACATCTGAACAGCACACACGGAAACAAAAATATTGTGCGTTTATCCTCGCCCAAAGGGGGCTTTACCAATGATAAAAAAGGAAAGGCCTCCAAGCAATCAGGACTTTGCCCTATCAGACCAGAGACATATTTTACAGCCAATCACAACAACACTTATAAAAAGATGGCTGCTTGTTCCCCCCAAAAAACTTCCTCCAATCAAAGTAGAATGAAACATTTGAATCATCTGAAAACATCTGACAAGATGCAACAGGCGACAGGCAACCCGGTAAAGACATCTTGACTCGTGTGTTCAGTTCTGCCTTCTGGCCTCAACCTGAGTTCCATCAATCAAATGGCTAGTTCAAGCTATAATACAAAATACAAGTTAAATCAAATGCCTGAGATTCTAGTGGTTTCTAGGCTAGAACTGAATTTTTTAGAACATTTAAAAGTTCTTTTGTTGTCCACATTGACAAACAAACAGCAATGAAAAACACACTTTTATGAAAGTCTGAACATCATAAATCCAATTTGGCAAAAAAGTACCTTAAAAAAATAATACCATTATGGCATGGAACAAAGTTAACAAGATTTTTACCCAAAGAATTACTGTTATTTCACTGCAGAACAGTCAGATTTCTTAAATACCCTTATAACCTAAAACAAAAAGCAGGTTTGCTTGGGTCAACCAGAGCCATTTAAAGTTCAAAATAATGAGGAAATCCCCCCCCCCAAAAATGGGCACTGTACACCAGCATCAAAACCTCAAAGCTTGCAGTGTAACCTGAGAGAGTGCATTATAAAACAAAAAAAGGGTGTCACTCAAGCTCTCAACCTTCAATGTAGTGTGTGGCTTTAGGCGTGAAGACTGACTTTAAGATCATGCACCTTGGAGGACATTCTTTTGTTGCCATCCTCCTGCTCAAGGAAGATCTTCTGAAAGACCTCGAAAGTGTACTTCAGTTTCTTAGGGTAGCTTAGTTCCAGGGCATAGATGAGGCCCATGAGGTATGCACAAGCATGTGCCACATTGGGAACCCCAAAAAGTACTTCAGTTCCCTCGATGGTGACCCCGACTTCTGTCTGGCCTTCGCTCCCAGCTTTGCTGACCACAAAGATGTTGAGAACAAACGTCGTAAGGGCATCCTGGACATTTACAGCATCATCATCATCATATATCTGCGGAATACACAAAAGACAATCAAGCCTACATCTTTATCAATAAGAGCGACGCACAGAATTCTTCATCATTATGTCTCTTATCAGCCAGGAGAAAAGACAAGTGTTGTGAAGGTATTGGCTAAAAACACATACACAATCAAACAATCCCTCTTAATCTACAAGATGTATTTCACCTACAGTAAATGTCATTGTGTTGAGTTGTGTTCAGTGCTCGCCACAGAACACGGGCATATCGCCAATGGAGACTCGTGGCTTGGTAAGGATGTGTAAACAATTTTCTCTTATCAACATTTAAAATAATAGGAATCTCAAAATAAAAGAGAGAATATGACTTACTTTGCTTAGTTCTAGCAGGTTTATAAAGACCCTATTGTATTGTATAGTGTATGTATTTATTTTCATAAGTTAAAATACTTACCAGTAGTTTAAAAGCTGACGGCAGATAATTACTTCAACCTTTAGCTGTCCTAGAATTAAATGTTTTGTCTCAAACAGGCAGGGCTTTAAATTAGACTGCTAGCGGAGGTATATCTTATTTACCTGGTAGTCCTTGATTAAATCCTCCATATTTTCTCCAAGATAGAGAATAAGGCCTCTGATTACAGCTTCTCTTCGGGACTCAATGCTGTTGTCCTACAACAAATTCGATATGAAAGAATGTTATGTACAGATATCATATAACTATTTACAAATGAGTTTATGTTGTAGCTATAAGTACCTCATTTAACATGTCAAGGGTCACATCAAGCTTCTTCCCCACAGCTCCTCCCTTCCTCCTGTACAGGCTCAACAGTTTAGGTGAGAATTGATCCAGCTTCCCCAGGAAGGTGGACTGCAATGGCTTCAGTGTGATCCTCCGAAATTCCTCCTCAATCTAAGAGACGAAGACAGAAAAGGAAAAACAAAACGTCACAAGACACAGAAAAAATTTCAGAAAAACAGGGAAGGAAGATGGGTAATAAAGTAAGAACTAAATAAATCAATGAAGTCAAAAGACAATTTCAAAAGCCATTACACCCTTCATTTTAAAACATTTAAGACAATATTAAAATATACATACTTGGGAAGGCTCAAAGAGGGCAGGCCATCGAGCTCTGATGTCAATCACTGGTGCTTTATTGAGGATCACATCATTTCGACGGAGTGAGAATGTTTTTGCCATCTTCTCACTGATTAACGTCTTGTTGTCTCTCTTCTTGTGCTCATGAAGAAGCTCCACTCTCTCTTTTTCAAGGGTTGCCTCAGTTTCACCTTGAGGATGAGATGGGAGGTAGTTTACCTCAGATTTCTTTGCCTTCTTCAAGTTTTTTGCTGGAGTTTTATCTGCAGCTGATTTTCTCTTCAGACAGTTTACATTTAGCTCTGTCAGTCCAAGGTGTTTCAACTTTGCTCTGTAATTCCCAAGTTTGTATTTCAAGCTGTTGTGCCAACTATATAACCCGTTGAAGGACACTGGGTCTCTCAAACATGGGTGCTTCATAACCAAGGCCTCTGCAACCTGCTCCCTTTGTGCCTTAGAAGGATAGGCAGTGTAGGCAAAGATGGTCTCTGCAAGTTTGTCCAGAATGTTGGATTTTACAGCAGGATTGTTGAGAAGGGTTCCATCCTTCTTGTGAGCTTCATTGGCAGCTTGTAGAATAAGCTCAGTGTCAAGGGAGAAGGTAGGTACCTCAAACTGAGCAGGCCAAGACTCAGAACGAAGGGAAGCAGTGCTTCTTGGAGAACACAGAATAATGGTGTCAGAGGATGCAGAACATGAACCTGCATCCTCTGAAGAATCAACACCACTGCTACAAAAGCCAGCTCGGACTCCTTTAACATTCAGAGAATCTTCAATCGTTAAAATGATCTCTGGTTCCACAAGAACCACTTTGATGGTGTCTTTGTCCTCTATTTCGTTAGTTTGAAGAAGAGTGAAAAACTGTCCATCAAAATCTTGATCCTGGAACTGCAAACTAAAATCTTGCTCAATATCAAATGTCTCTTGAACAATAGTCTGTAATTCGTTCACAGCTTGGGGGATTCCAGATGGCAGGGAAAGTTTGCGAATTTCTTCTTTCAGTATGACACGAAGTCTGGCAGACATATTGAGTCTGTCTAGGAGGGGAAAAAAGAGAAGAAATCAATCACTGGTAAATATTAAAGAAAAAAATGAACTATTTCAATTTCAATTGACACAAAGCTAAAAAATTTTTTTTATCATGAATTAAATAGCAACAACACAACAACAAATGAATTAAGCATTACTTGTGTAGCCTTGATCCATTACAATTTCACTTCAAATGAGTTTAAAA
This sequence comes from Lipophrys pholis, assembly GCF_963383615.2. NCBI lineage: Eukaryota > Metazoa > Chordata > Actinopteri > Blenniiformes > Blenniidae > Lipophrys > Lipophrys pholis. The sequence goes on along the minus strand of NC_137646.1, from coordinate 2,474,414 downwards.
ATAAGAACCACACATAGGTCACTTTTCAGGAAGACAACTCAGTGACATTTGGGAGTGGTGTGATTTCCTTTTTTTTAGATCTTAGATTGGAAACATATCAATATATACTGTATTTACTTAACTACCTATTCTTGAATGGGAAGGTGACGCTTCAAAGTGACATATCGCTTTCCCTCAACAATATATGCTGCAAGAGGGTAGGAGTCTGTTAGTTCTTGTTGCTGGAGGACTGTCACTTGTCGTGTGGATTCCAGTTCAAAAGATCGAAGATGTTCACTGTACCATGACACTAGACACTTGACAGCAAATACAGGCTGGTCATGAACAATGAAGATCAGACTCAGTTCAACAAAATCTGGAAGCCCTCCAGTGGATCCATAGGGTAAAATCATTCCCACTGAGTAACTGGTGCCAAAGCAGGTCACTGTATTGGCCACCTGAATATACATCTCCCCTGGAAACTTCCTTTGCACTGCTTCCTGTAGGTTTTCCTTTAGGACATCTACAGGAACTTTGGAAACATTTGAGACACTGAGTGCAGGTTTCACTAAGTCTGTGCCGTGCAGGTGGTAAGCGAGCATGAACTGATGCTTAACAGCAAGAGACAGTAAAATGTTGCGAAAACAGCTGGTATGTCGGACAACTCGCTTGAAAAAACGATGTTTTGCCTCGAAGCGCATCGTCCACAGAGCTACAAGTGGTCCAAAAGCCTTGATTAGTTGGGGATAATGCTCAAGGAAATGGTGCTTCGGTAGAAGTGTTGCTTGTGGGAAAACCTGCATATACCTATGCCTCTGCTCTGAAATCTTGACGTCAAGGTATCGAATAGTGTCATTGGTGTGAAGTGGAGAAACTACAACTTCAACAATGTCTTTGAGAGTCATCAGAAGATGCCATGCTGGTTCACTCTCTGGCACTTTATATCCAATGATGAAAGGAAGAAGACGCAGTAGGCTCCAATTTTCATTTCCACCGACACTTTTTCTGCTGGAGATATTCAGTGGGACCGGCTGCGGGCTGTCAGTTTTGTCACTCCATTTGTAGGGGAAGTCTCTGATTAGGTCATTGAGTTGAGACAAAGAAAAGCAGTTTTTCTTTATGAAAACATTAATGCACAAAGCCAACTCAAGAGGTACTATTCCCTCAAACAGGTCATGGAGCAAGTCTGGTGGATACCCAGACAAAACATGAAAATATTTCAGTTTATTAGTTAAGGCACACTGCCTTTTCACACCGAAGCAATGAGCGCCAGTGGGACTCTCGAAAGCGGCTTGTACATGAAGAGAATGTTCCTGCTTTGTTCTTGCTTGGAAGGACCCAGTTCTGACTTCTTTTTCCTGAAACTCTGAGCGCCCTCCTAAACAAAACCTACAGACAAAAGATCCAGAAAAGCTTTCCAAGAAGCCGCCGATTGAATGGGCACCTAAATTGTCTGCTATTACACTAACAACTGTACCCTTGATTTTCTTTTCAAAAACAGGAATAAACAGCCCTTCCTCTTCCAACTGAGCAAGATCTTTCAACAGTGGCTCTAGCACTGCCTCATAGCCATACTTTTTTACATCCACAGACTTGCACAGCACAGCTAAATAAATTGACTTCAGTGTGGAGCGAAACTGTGGTGGGACATTTCCAATACCCAGTAAACTGCTGTGATCTTGTGTTTTTTCCGAGATGTTCCAAGTGGGTTGCAAATCTCAAAGTCATCAATGTAGAGAAGGAGGGGCAGAGTTAGGTCTCCAGTGGACAAAAGGGCATTTCCTTTGCAATAAGTTCCATCCTGAAATGACTCGTACTGTCCCTCATGAGTAGTGAATGAAGTGTTGAAAGCTTTCTCCTGGATGTCTTTCAGGCTCAATAACTGTGACAATAACTGAAGAATAGGAACATACTGTAAAGTTCGACGTCCCTTCTTGTCCAGAATGTATTCAACAGGCTCAATCACATTAAATGTTCTCTTAAAAAACTGTGTCTTTTATAAGATGTGGAAAGGGGGCCGTCAGCTCTCAAAGCAGTGCTAATGGGGCTTGATTCACTCAACTGTTTGACTAAATCTGAGACAACTTGATCTTCAAGCACAGTCATGTTTCCTCAAACATGAGTTTACAGTCTTTCTTATGCCAGGACCTGACACTGAAGTTGATATAAACTGAAGCTCTGTGACTACTTCAGTAATACACTTGCTTGGCACATGATAAATGCTCTCCAATTTCAATAAAAGGTGACCTAATTTAATTTCAATTTCTTCCTCTTTCAATTCTTCAGCCTCAGACTCGCCTGAACATTCATATTCCCCCGAACATTCATATGCCCCAGAACCATGTGCTTCAGCTATATCATCTGTAATGTTTGATTTATTCCCATACTTCTGTATAATATGTGCCTGAAAATCACTTAAAGTACGTGCTTTGTGTTGTCGGGATCTGTGTGACGCAAACGTCCCATAAACATTCGTGGAAAAATCACACTCTCTAAATACACAGGTCACAGTTTCATTTTTCCGAAGGTGAACTCCAAGATGGTGAAAATAGTCGTTTTCAGTAAAGAAACAAGAATTGCAGAGTTCACAACTGAACCGGATTACTTCTGTTACTGATTTGTCTGTTGAATGTTTCCTTGACAAGTGCGTTTTAAGTGCATTCCAGGTTTTGAAAGAGCAGGGACAACCTGCATGTAAACAGGGAAGAAATTCGCTGTGGTCGTGCCTTAACCTGTAGTGCCTCAAAAGTTCACTTGCTTCAGTGACAACAAAAGGTACAGATCTTGCAAATCCATCCCATAAAAAAAGATCCAACTGTATCTCGGAGGAGCAACTTTGGTGGTCTTTCTGGTAGAGATTAATGTGGGACTTGGCTGACAAATTTTCCATGTGTGTGGGAATCCAGATTGCAGTCAGGGGCTTGGCTTCTGTTTAGCAGCATTAACTGTCCAACCTCAATAGAAAAAAAAATAAAAGGAAAACAAATTTCAAAATGTGTTGCCATTTGACCATTTACAGTATTAATCAATGGGACAACAGGTATAGGGATGACCACAGCAGATTTCTACTTTCAACATGCTAAATGTAGAGCTCCTTCAAAGCCTGAATTGCATCAAAACAAACAAACAAACAAAAAAACTACTTTAATACCAATCAACATTGACTCTCTTTTCAATGTTTAGTAAAAGATAATATCAAACGGGTATCAAACTGTGTAATCCCACTTATTTAAACATATCTGTATTGATTATCAGAATTTCAAAACAAATATACAATGTGTTATTTAAACAAGTGTCTATTCACAACAAAAACAATATATATTCAAATAATTTCCATGCGCAAGTTGTACAAAAGAATCAGTTCTATATTGCAGTTGATATGTCTTAAACCCTTTCAGTTGCAGCTCAAATATTCTTGTGAGGCAGATGATTGTTCTGGAATATATGACTGAGCAGGAGCATATGAAATTGAAGAACTGAGAAAATAAAGAGCTTCACTTCAGGACCTTCTTTAATTAGAGTAAAAGTAATCTGTTATAACATTTATTTGGATAGCCTCATGTTATAGACATAATGATTATTTTCACAGGTAATCAGACAGGATTCAAAGTAATGTTCTCAAAACAATCACGTTAACCTATGAAAATTAAAAAAACTTTTTTTTTTTTTAAATCATAATTTCAAATGTCAAACGTTGTCTGCTTTATGAGCTAACTGATTAAATCCAACTATTGCCCACTTTCCCACTATAATCAGTCAAGTGTTTGAACTTACCTTCATCCAGTCTACTGGTGAAGATCTGTGAATCACCTGGAAGAAAGAAAATATTGTAGTTATCGTCCAGAGAATAAAAGAGACCAACACCATAGATTTTTTTCTTTTCAAATATAATTCACAACCTTATCTAAACAGAATTACTTTTTTTTAAAAAACAAAGGGAAAAGAGACTTTGGTAACTTTTAATGTATGGTGTTTTTCAAATTTATCTACAAAATTCCCTCCTAAAATATTTCAATGTAATATGTCAAAATAATGAAACAAGGATCTTGAGCCAAGCATTTTCATTAAATTCAAGTTGGAAATTAACACACTCAGCACCCTATTTGTACATTTCAACTGTTATTTTCAGAAACCCTGTGATAGAAATGCCTGACTGTAAGTTACTGGCTCTGTGGTCACATCCGTCAGCTGATAATGCTCATCAGTCAACCTGTTATATTAATGTCACTTCAGTAACTCCCAATGAGGATAGAGGCCGAGCAAAAAAAAAGTGCTGTACTCATGGTGGGTTAAGATGAGATAAGACTTCTCATCTCGTGTTGATGTTGAGTTCCTCCATAAAAAAACAAATTTTATTAATTTTAACAGGTCCTAGACCTGTTAATGTTCATGTAAAGTGTCCTGAGATAAGGCTTGTTGTGATTTGGCCAATACAAATAAAGATTGATTACTAAATTGATAGAGGAGAAATTTTAAAATAATAACATTCACTTTTCAGCTAGACACAGATCTACAACGGAAAGTATATGAAAATGTGCCCCATCATGAAAAAATATGGAATAACTGGGTAACATGCATCTCAAGTGCTCTTTCTGGCCTGGAATTTGTGAGCTGCAGACTTCGGCAAACAGGTGCCTTGCTATACGACAGTCTCTGCGGTTACTGGCGTAATGTGCTTCGGACCCGACATGAGAAATACGGCTCGCTCTAAGTGCGCAATAGCCAGACAATGACAAAGCCCTATAACAGGCAACCAGTAGTTTAGCGGCACAATGTTATGTCTGGACGGGTCAGTTTTGGTTAATCTTCTCGTGCTGGCTAGCCAGTTTTAACGTTTAGGTCAGATGACCGGTACCTTTCATGTTCTCTAAAAGCCGCTGTTGTAAAATTGTAGTGCGGGGCTGAGCGGAAGGTTACGGTACCGCAAAGCGCAAGAATCTCCTCCGACTGTTCCTGAGAGGAGAGTCTGTAGCTCGTTAAAAGACGCCATGTTGTGTCGCGCGCCGACGTTTCAATAAACCAGAGACGCCACGTTGTGTCGCGCGCCGACGGTTCAATAAACCAGTTAACAAATCAACCAGTGAGCCCAAAGCGGCGTATGTAAACAACAACAGACATTTACGGCCGATGAATTAATTTAATATTGCGGGCAAGTCGAGAGTAACGATCGTCACGACCAATCAGCAGACGGCTGCGTTGTCGCTCCTCCTCACAGACCCGCTTCTCGGTGCTAGGTACCGCAAGGGAGGGGTAGCGGAAAATCGTAGCCGGCGGACGCGGGTTCTTTCTGTACCGTCCACAACTTTTCAGTCGGACCGCGCGAAAACCCGTCCACCCGTCCCCCTACCCCCCTTGCGATGTTCCGCGACAGAAAGTGCGGTGGAACCGCGTCTAAAACGTACTTAATGACCAAAGGTATCCTCAGTTACCACAACACACCTCGGGTAAATTTTATTGTTTCGATAACTTCAAGAAAATGAAGTCATGTAGTCTCTAACCCACTCTTTTAAAAACTTTCCACTGACCTTATTGCCTTCTTCCTACGCAATACCGTGCCTCATCTCCGGTAATTGAAGCTATCACCACAGGTCCGTTGGCACTTGGGAACACTAATGGCTTATGGGTATTGTAGTATTTGGTGCTTAAAAATGCCGATTGGAACGAGTAAAGACAACAAGATCTTTTTTGTTGTGTGGATGAACTTAACAAGAATGGCTCACATTACTTAAATTATTCATGTTCCAAAAAAAAATCAAAATGCCTTGTATTTTGAATAAATATTTTTGACTTCAATACTAGATATATTTGTGTAAACATACTAACTTCAATTTTTATTGTTGATTTCGCAGATTCAATTAAGTTGAATTTACTTAACCTGAAATTTATTTTTATCAGTGTACTTGATTCTGAGTCAACAAGTTTTTTCACATCGTGGACTTCAGAGTCATGAGAGAGGAACCGCTCAGTGTCTGGTACTTCTTCTGGTTCACTCAGGGAACTTTGTTCCTCAATTGAAGGAACCCTAAAGGAATCACCTTCAAACTTCAGTAGAAGCCGCTCTCCTTCCTGGCTGGTACCGAGTTCCTGGTGCTCCTCAATCTGTGGAGGTTCTGGTTCTTCTGGCTCCCCTTTGATCCGTGGAGGTTCTGGTTCCTCTTTGATCTGTGGAGGTTCTGGTTCTTCTAGTTCCTCTTTGATTTGTGGAGGTTCTGGTTCCTCTTTGATCTGTGGAGGTTCTGGTTCCTCTTTGATCTGTGGAGGTTCTTGTTCTTCTAGTCCCTCTTTGATTTGTGGAAGTTCTGGTTCTTCAGGTTCTTCTTTCATCTGTGGACTTTCTTGTTCCTCTTTGATCTGTGGAGGTTCTGGTTGTTCTGGTTCCTCTTTGATCTGTGAAGGTTCTGGTTCTTCCTGCTCTAGACTGGAGTTTGTTTCCGGTTTAAAGAGCTGCTCCTCCCTACAGTCACGGTGCAGTTGGAGCTCTGGAGGGACAAAAAAGTACAAAATAAAAGTTACATTACTTCTACAGTTCCAACTTTAAAATGACTAAGACGAGTAATTTGATGACAATAAAATCACCTGAAGCAATTATGGCAATGAATTAAAGATAAAAAACAAATGTGTTAAAGGAACAATGAAAATATGAGCAGTAATAAAAAAGAGAATGAAAATGTCTGGTTCAATCTGCAGGGCGACTAAAATAGGAAAGAATTTAGATTTTCTTCCTTCAACCATAAACGGGGGATTTCATAGGAGGGAATCCAAATGGCTGCTCTATATTGGACGGCTTTTCAAAAAGGGAAAATATGAAACCATTTGAGCAGCTTAAAACTGAATTTGATCTGCCAACACAAGACTTTTATAAATTCTTACTAATTAGAAGCCGTCTTCTAAAACACAAAGGATGGGAATTCTTAGGTAAAGAACCAAATGAAGTAGAGAAAGTACTAATGACCAAGCTGGAGAAGAAGAAGAAAGTCATTTCAAAGCTTTAGAAAGCAGCTGAACAAGACAACAACATGAACTTTAAATAGAAATGGCAAAGTGAAAGAAAGAAGAATTGGGGGGAATCATTTAAAGAAGGACATCAAATGTTTAGGAGCATTATATGGAAAGAAGGTGAATGAAATTAAAAACACAAGATTTTCTGCTCCCACTAAATATGTCCTAATATAGTAAAACATGTGATAAATGCTGGAGGGGTTGTGGTCCAGTAGGAGACTAGAGACATATATTCTGGGACCGTCCCAAACTCAGAGAATATTGGAAAAATATACAGAAAGAGATCAAAAGAATCTTGGATGAAAACATTGATTTAGACCTGAAATGATTTTTATTGGGTTTTAAACCCAAAAATGATTAGAATGTTACTTATTGTAGAAAAGTAAAAGATTAGAGTGTGCTGGCTGGAACCAAACCCCCCCTGCATAAAGCAATGGTGGGACCCAATCAAAGATGTGCTGAATATGGAACAAGTAAGAGCAAGGTTCCAAAACAAAGTGAAGGAATGTGAAGACCTGTGGTCTCCCTATATACAAAGGAGGATTCTAACAGAATCACCCCACAAGGGACTTACTTCATTATTTACAAAGCACTCTCATTAAGATCTACTGCTTTGTTTGTTTTGATTTGAATTAACATCTCTAACTAAGGTATTTACTTGTTGTGTTTGCATTAAGCAGATTTGTTTTAGGATCATTTCATTACATTATTTAGACATTTAAGAAGCGGGTGTCTGGACACATGGTGAAAGGGGGAGAAGAATAAAGAGGTAGAAAGGTAGACATACATTCTAGGAAGGAGACGGAGGGCATCCATCTTTCTCTTTCTTTTTCCTTCTCTTGATTGGATGGAAGGTTTTTTAACAGACCTTCAGTACGGCTGTTTGTATGGAGGGACGGCTGTTTAAAGTAGGAATGGAAAAGAGAAGTTTCATTGATCTAGAATCTATTTATTTATCTTTTCATTTACTTAATGACAAAATACTAGATTAATAGGAGGAACAGAGGAGGAAGAGAAGGGAGGGTCCCACATTTGTTGATGATGTCATTTAGTTGTTTGGTTCTTTTGGTTTTTATGTCCTTCTAAACGGATATTGGAAATGTATTTGTAAGATAAGAATACTGCATGTACCATACTCATATGCTTATTTGAAAAGATAAAATAAAAAAAGGAAGTGCAACAATCTTTTTAAACATCTTCGATGTTCATATTTCTAAAACTCTAGTTACTGAAGTATTTTAACTTGATAATTCTTCCATGTTGCCATTTGGAGCCTCACTGTTCCAGAGACAAGAGGTTTACATTCTTCCAGGTGCTTTTGCCTCCATGTTCCTCCATGTTGGTTTCACTGATACTCAGAGACAATCGTCTTTTAATATGGAAACCTGGAGCCAGGAAGTGTCTGCATCCTGAGGCTGGAGGCTTGAGCCCGCCTTTGGAGAGAGGAGGGACTATTCTCTGCTGTGATTGGACTGGAGAGGACAGGAAGTGACCAAACACAGGAAGTTGCAAACAATGCAAATCCACTGAAATCAGAAATGATTAAGAAAAATACCCTCTATGTTTTGTCAATGGCTGCTCATATTATTATTTTAACCTTGTTTCAATGTATTGTCAGGTAGTTCCAGGTGATTCTAGACGCTCTTCTCCTGTTTCTGACTTCAACTACAACTGTGTATTGATTAAAACCTGGAAACATGGAAAAGAGTCAAAGTCTGAGTTCAATCCAAGTTTCCCTCCAGAGACACAAATCCTGCTTCTGTGTGCGGTGGATAAACCAAACCCAGTCAGAACAATGGAGATCCTGCTCCAGTCACATTCATGTGTTCATTCACACTTTTCCAGACCTGTTCTGTGGAGCTTGATTTGAGGGTTCCAGATGGTTTCCAGCAGTCTGTGCTGACGATCAACCTCCTCCTCGCGCTGGACGATAGTTTGTTCAAACTCTCCCAAAGCCTGAACTGAACTCATTGTTGCTGCACGAGATGAAATGTTTCCTCTGTGAGACACGACAACACAGCCGAGAGAGTCCAACAAGCTCCAAACAGTAGTGGAGGGCGGCTCGAGCTAAAATATCGACGTATTCTCCGTGGCTCTGCACGCTGCTGGAACTCCACTCGCGCTTGCTCCGCTCCTCCTGTTCCTGTTTCCGGTCTGATGTCACGTGATCACCCAGGAACCATAGACATAAACACGAGACGCCGAACAGCCTGTCTCCGCCCGCCGCTCCGACACGTCAGAGCGGCCGCCATCTTGTGAGGGGCAAGTCTGACCCGTCAGCCTAAACAAGTCTCTGTGACCGCGATGTGTTTTCTGAAGAAAACCACGCAAATATACATTTACATGACTGTGAAGAATCATTGCTTTCATTTTTAATTTATTAAATGAAAAATTATTTCATTTATTTATTTCTTCAATGTAGCATACTAATAGAAAGTATTGAGAGGAAATGGAAGAAGTTTGCAGACGGGACATTGGGACGCTGTCCTCTCCTTTTAGAGCAGCAACATGATGGAGCCATGACAAATATATGCAAAAGCGTTTATTTACACACAATGTGGCATTTATGTACAATGAACATGTACATTAGGGCACAAGTTATAACTTTTTGTATAACAAATTTAGATTTTTTTTTTCATATTTACACACAATAACATATTTACCAATTATACTTTCATTTATTTTTACATAGTTACCTTTAATGTTACATAGAAAATAATTGTTAGATATTTACCTATTACATATTTATTTATTGTTACACATTTATCTATTATTCCATATTATATGACATATTCTCTTTCAGCTCTTCATTTATTAGATGTTTCCCTCTCAGTTCCTCCAGAAGACCACACACTGTGCTCTTTGCCCTCTGTTCTCCATCTTTTCATTCCTCTTCTCTCTTCTCAGACTCTCCACCTCGGCCATGGCTTCACTGAGTCTGGCTGTCAAAGCATCAGGACATGTGGGCAGTGCATAGGAGAGGTCCTAGTGGGAAAAAGATTTACATGTTCAGAGTCCTGTGTTGTCACATTAATTCACTGCTTGTGCAACGTGCAATTAATTGATCTGCTATCCTAATCAATATATATAATACTCATGTTTGTGTACATGTCAGTATGTCTAAAAGGAGTGAGGTGTGACATGTTGCTCAGCTGTTTGAGCACAGCCAGACAGTACTTCCTACTGGGATCAGGCTGAGGTTCTCCTGCTGGAACAGGCGGGGAACAGTACACTGACTGGTTCTGAGCAACTAATTTCTTTTGAAATGTAATATTCTACACACTACAACTAAAATAGCCTCCGTTAGATGAACCCAATAGAAGTTGATATTGTTGTTGTTGTTTGAGGGCGAGCTTAAGCCAGGGAATAGAGAGCATTTCCCACGGCTCCACCTCATCTATGTCCCAAGTTAATGTTATATGAGCTAAACACAACGACAACAACAATAAATATGTTTTTCCTACCTGTGGAAGGTAATCCCACGCAGTCCATTGTCCTTATTTTGTCTGTTTGTACAACCAAAAGCAGAACAGTGATGCGGTATCGTTGCTGAAGTCCTGACAAATGCCCCTCCCAAGATGGCGGACACACTGACGTATGTTCCTGCCAGTCGGTGAGGCGTCTAGTGTATATATCTATGTTGTGAACGGCTGCATAATGACGCAGGTATGTGACATCATCAGCAGAGAGACATGAGACTGTGTGAGTTACTGGTCCGTCTCCATCTGGTGCTCTGATGTTTGTCTCGGTACCATTAAACTGGAGGATGAAGCTGATGTTGTTGTTCACTTTGTTCCACTGCAGAGTGACACTGGTCTCACTTTGTCCTGAAGTCTTCTACATGAGCTGGAGCTGAGAACCACAGAACAACTTACTTACTATCAAAGGCAGAAGTGAAATGGAATGACCAAACATGTCTGTATCTCGTGTTTATAGTAGGCACTAATTTAATAAAACATTTACATTGTAATCCAGTGACGTGCCGTGATATGATTCACTGATTATTTCAAATCATCGCGAAAACAGTATCTGACAACAATAAAATCGGTTTCATTTGTAGAGGACAAACTATTGTTTTTGCAAAGATAATTTGCAAGGATGGAATTTATCTCATTGTTGGATATCAACCCCACATGCATGCAGTATTTAGTAATAAAAACAACATATATTACATATTACATTTTATGTCAGTAAAAATAATTACCTTTAGAATATACTGGACTCACCACTGTCTCTGTAACCTTCGGAGCTCTTGGGAACACCGACAGCGGCTAAAGGCTGGTTTGGCTCATATCAGTTTTCAGCAGCTGTGACTGAACAAAACAGTCAAAATGGTAACAAATAGTTGAAGTGTAAATATACAAAACACACACAAATAAAAAAAAAGATGGTAAAGACCATGGAGCAGGAACAGTTTTGTTTTAATTTGCTTTTCTCCGATCAAGTTCATCTCACATCTGAAAGTGTTTCCTTATGGGTTCATGAGCATTCAACACAGAAGTACATTCTACTTTCAGCTGTGTGTGTGACTGCTCCAAAAAACAAAGGGAACACCTGAACAACACAATGTAACTCCAAGTATATCACACTGGTGTGAAATCAACCTGTCCAGGTAGGAAGCAACACTAACTGTGAATCAATTTCACCTGCTGTTGCTCAAAACGCATTCATTACACAAGCCTACTTATACCCCACTGAGCCACAACTGGTGTCCAGTTGTGCCTTCAGGGCTACAATCTGACACGTTAAAGTTTTTTGTATGAATTTCCAGGACATTGCATGGATGTCTTGTCTGGAAGTCATATGAACGTCAATGAAAAGAAAAAGAAAAAGTGTGACTCAACCATGGAATCAAATCCACATTAAAGGAGACATATCATGCTTTTAAATCCTTCCTTTTTACATATAAATCATACAGTTGTGGTCTATACAACGCGAAACTGCAATGCTTGGGTCTGAATTCCTCATTATTATAGCTCCACAGGCCCCTTTTCAACCCCTTTTCTGATGTGCTTCTGAGAGCAACTCGTTTTGGGGCGGTCTCTTCATACCCCGCCTCCTCTCCAGGTTGCAGAGGTGACACTCGGTTCAACTCCACCCTGTTCGGCCATCTTTGTAGTTTGATAGAACAGATACAATTATCTAGCGGCGCAGAAACTTTATATTCACACATTATTTACAAAATGTCAACAACGGAAGATTTGTCCATCCTGCCATACATGTTGGAGCCAGAGTCGGACCCGGCGGAGCGAGATGAAAATGACGATGATGCACCTACAGAACAACGTCTTCATATGGATGTAACGCAATGGTGTGTTACTATATTTACACTAACTTCTCCATCCATGCCCACTACTACAATACTGCCTGTATTACAACGACTATTTAACACAGAAGTTACATTATAATCTAAAACGAGCACACAGCGCTAACATATGAAGACGGTGCAACTGCTAATGCTAACAAAACAATGACAGGGACGTCTTATCATCACACTTTTTAGCGTTATATACAGCTTACCGAAGTGCTCTGTTCGTCGTCTCCATAGATAGAAGGATCTGACCGCTCAATCAGACCAAGTCTTTCGGCAAATCCTTCTTTATACTGGCGGAGGTTGCTGAAGCAGTCGTCCTTAAAGTGCTTCGCGCACACAAAAATGACCTTACCCACAGATGTGGGTACATTTCTGTGAAAAATAAAACTCAACCAGGCACTTCGAAAAGGTTCTGATGCTGGGAGACGGTGTAACGAAGCTTGTGGGTTACTACATCCAACAACCGAACATTTCGACTTATCCTCTCGTAACTTCGGTTGGACTACAAAATCGCAGCGAGAAACAAAAATGGCGGATTGCTCGAAATGTCGATGTCCTAATTTGGCAGTTCCGCTGAGAATAATGTGACGTCATTGTTCAAAAAACGTAATAGAGAATAGAAAAATCGAAACCGATCGCAAAATATGACCAAAACAGAATATAAAGATATCAACGGAGCACCTGAAGAGACTACTTTGAACTTTTCTGTACTTCTAAACACTCTAAATATACAACAAAATGCATTTAAGGGCTAAAAAAGTGGATTTAGCATGATATGTCCCCTTTAAGCAATTACTTATATATGCAATAGATCCTTTTTAACAGGTATTTTTCCTGACAGGATGAAAATAGCCAAGGTGGTTCCAAGCTATAAAACTGTAGACAAATACATCATCTGATATTCTAGAATTTGTTTCCTCAGTTTGAGAAAATAACAAAAACTTTAAAACATCATATGTAAACAGACTGGATCATTTTATAGAAAATACAACTTACTGCATGATCATCATTATGAGTTGAGAAGAAAATGATCAACATCTTTGACATTAAATGGGTTTTGTTATGGGTGGATGGATGGACGCAATAGAAATACTGACCTGCAGTTCCCCCTATATCCAGTAGGTGTCAGTATGAAGCAGCAGCTTTGGAGACATGGGGAGCAGGAGGAGGGAAAAGGAGTATTTGAAGTACACGGCCAGTATTGCAGATACTTTTTACTAAGATAAGCAGCTCATCTACTTTAATGTGGGGGAGAACAATGTGTCATTACTTATGAAGCGAATCATCATCAATATGCAAATCTGAATGAAAATAAAAATAAAGTTTTCTCATGATCTTTGAATGATTTGGGGAGTTTTTTTCTTTTATCAGTTGATTGTGACCATAATAAAATGCAGGACAAAGTTTGTAGGTACACAGAAATTACTTGTTATGAACAAACTCAATATATGCAGGGTAAATAAAATCTACACAAAGTATCACTGCAGAACTGAGAAAGGATTTGTTCACAAACAATATCAACAAGAGAACAACATCAACCTAAAACAACAAATGTACTTTCACTACACAGTTGTTTGTGAAAATAAAGGCAACAGTGCAAATGTAGGTGAGTTAACAAAATAATTAACTCGATAAAATACATGTAACCTAAATATAAGAAGAGTAATGTTACTTTGACAGTGAACACAAAAGGGTTTTTCTATTCAGCCAGATTCATATTATAAGTATATATCTTTATATAGGTATTTATCTTTCAGTTCCAGTAAAATAATTCATGTAGATTTATTTCAACTGACTGAATATATTCCATGTCTCTCTGAATAGTCTAGAGTTAATCAGTCTACTGTAATTACTACTCTGAAGACGATGACCAATTACACTGAGAAGAACAACATGAACTAATGCTGGAGATGATTAAATCTAACTTTCCTTCTATAAATCTGCTCCCTGGATATTGCTGCCTTGCTCAAAGGCCTCTGGCAGTGACTGCTGTCTCTGTGCCGGGGTCCAGTAGTGGTTTGGGGATTCCCCTCCTCCTCCCTCCATTTTTTGGGGGGGTAATTTGCCAGCGAGATATATGATAAACAATAAAGTAAAAGAAGTATCTTTTAAAATAATCCACAGATTTCATGTGTTTTCTTAGAACGTTTTTAAAAAGACAAAGACATAAATCACCTGCTCTCTTTAACTTGTACATGGATGAGTTATCTCAACAACTGAATAGTTGTAAAAGTGGATGTGTGCTGGGTAACAAGATAATTAATCATCTCATGTCTGCTGGTGATCTGGTCATTCTCTCTCCCAGCAGGTTTCAGCAGCTTTTAAATATCTGTTCTGAGTATGGCTTAAAATCTGATGTTAAATATAATGTTAAATATAATGCCACATAGAGCACAGTTCTGGTATGTAGAACTAAGGAGGAGAAGGATCTCAACTTCCCTCATTTTTACCTGTCAGAACAGGAAGTCACTGTCAGTAGCAAAACAAAATATCTGGGACATTTCATCTCTGATAAAATGTGTGATGATGATGATCTGGATAGACGATGCCATACGCTGGATGTTCAAGCCAACATACGAGCAAGGACATTTTCTATGTGCTCCATCCATCCATCCATCCATCCATCCATCCATCCATCCATCCATCCATCCATTTTCTCCCACTTATCCGTTTCCAGGTCGCGGGGGTGGCAGTCTGAGCACTGCCACCCAGATTCTATGTGCTCTGATAATGTGAAAATGACTCTCTTTAGAGCTTATCGTACTCCCTTGTATACTGCCCCCTTGTGGATTAAATATAGAAAATCAAGCCCACGACGACTCAAGGTTGCTTACAATGATGCTCTGAGGATCCTGCTGGAAAAAACCTGGCTGGGAAACAGGAAGTGAGATGTTCTGTCAAGCAGGTGTTTCTACATTTCAGGCTCTCATGAGGAATCTGATGTATAAATTTATATGCAGGCTTGAGGACTCTCAGAACACCATTATAATGCTGCTGAATAATCTCAGTCATAGTCCTGTAAAAAACCACTCATCCTTGTGTATGGTATTATTGTATTGGTGTGGATGTCTTTTATAAATAGGGTCATATTTGACTTATCTGTGATTATCCTATTTCTGATATTTTGTTTTATATATTTGTTTAATGTATTTGTGAATGTTTTTTTTGGACTCCTGTGTCTGCAATAAAGATAAAGATGATGACGATATATAATTTTGTTTGATTGTAAAGAAAAAAAATCATCATTCTAAACTAGTTCTGTGTACAAATGTTTATCCACAAAGAAATGTTGACTATGACCTTGAATGAAAAACAGTCATTAATGTGTTCTTCTATTGATGAGGAAACAAGAGTGGAATTAATCACACAGTTTCACAGATAATTACCTTCAGCAGAATACATGGAATAAAACCAGATCTCGGGCTCAAGCACCAGTCTGTCCTGGAGGACCAGGCTTCAATGGTCAAGAGCCCAGAGTACAGGAAAACGCTGGTTTATAAGCATTTCTTTCACCCCTCCCTGCACATATGGTGTGGAGATCACATGTTGTCTTTATCGAAACTGACTATATCTCGTGTTCTGTCCCGAGAAGTTTTAGATATCACAATCGTACTTTCTTCAGACAAGGAGGATGTCACCTCGACATATGTTGCAAACTGGTGTGTTTGTAGTTGCATCCTCCCAGATATGGTCGTGTTATTAACAGTTCTGAACAGAAGTGATACAAGCTGATTATACTGGTATGTAAGCTAGTGCGTTGATAACTCATAACACCTATTTCTTCCTTTACCTACAGCAACAACAAAAGTTGAGCAAGATGGCTGAGCGGGAGTTCAGAGTGACGGCTCCTCCACTATCTAACTGGCCAGGTTTAAAACCTGTGGTTTATGAGACTGTTGACGGCAAGCTTCTAGTTGAGGACGAGTTTTTAAACTTTCTCCTGGTAAGAATGAGAACAATGAGCCAGGACCATCTTGTTCTAACAGCTTCCAACACGTTGGACTTGAAATGGATTGAATCCTGAAGAACGAGGCTGTTTGAACTCTGTCCTGACACCAAACAAAGATCTGTGGCTTTTAAAGGAGATCAGAAAAACATCAACAACATTAAAAGTTGCTTCAAGGTTTTGAATGAGTGCAGAGAAAACCTCCCTCGGTTCGTCTCCCACTATTTGGATGAGCTACCGCCTGTCACCTCTAACAGCATAGATTAGTCCAACTTGCTGAGTAACATGGAGCGGCTCCAGAGTGAAATGTCTGCGCTCAGACATGGAGTGAAACTACAAGCTGGTGTCAGCGAGGGGCTGCATGAAATCACCTCCACTACTGAGCACAGAGTTGCTGCTTTTAGTCACCATCTGAAACCAGGACATGACGGAGGGCAACACAGGGCTACGCCCAGCGTCATCGCACATGGCAGTGAGGCCTCACTCCCTGGAGCCTCTACCCTGGGTCAAAGACTGGTGAGGAGGATCTCGGCAGAGTTAAAGTAGAGACTTGGCCGTGATGTAACTTGTCAGCGTATTGACACTGCAAGCAACAGGTCCAGCTCATTTAGACCAGGATACAAAATAGAGCAGTCAAACCTCAGTTGATAACCTTAAGCCACTCCACACACCTTGTAGTCAGTGTTAACATCAGACAGAAGAGAGTATTTCAAGATCAATTCTAACTCTGCAGACCTGAGATCAGATCAAATCAACTGGCATCAATTCAAAATGTCTGATAAACAGAAGAGAGGTTGACATGCAGGAAAAAAAAAATCTGTTGTTTTGTTGATATTTTAGTCTAATTATGACAAACTGAAGGCAGCATGTAAAGAAGATGGATGAAATGTATATATAGAATAATCTCCTAGTTTGAGGCACATCACAGCATCCTGGTCTTTTTGTGAGTTGCCAAACCGTCTGTATATTCATCCTCTTTCATTTTGATAACTTTTTCTGAACGATGCACCAAAGATAAAGTCATGATCATGTTTTCAGTTGAGTTTATAGTACTGTGCTAATATTTACTATGTGAAACAATATATTGAATGAACTCGACGTTTCATGACTGGGCAAAGAACCAGCCAGTGTCATGATCTTGCTCAGTCATGAATTCTTGCATCAAAGCTACAATGAGAATCCCGAACCAAATAATGGTGAAAGTCAAATATTGTTGCAAATGTGGGTCAGGATACTCTGATAATCATACATACAATGAAATTATAACTTCAATTTGACTGGTGACTGGAATTGAGGGTCATGAATTTCAAATGCTGTCCTGTTGCATATTATGACTTGATTGTAAAATTATATTGTGTGTATGCCAATATCTTTTTGGAAGAAACACCTTAAATTCCACTATGTAGATAATCAAAAGGTAACAGGCTGTGGGTTTCATACAAGTGTGTAAAGTTATTCTCACCTTTCAAACAGGATGTGTGTGAGGGAGCGTTGGATGCTCTGCCTGAGCAGGTGATCAGGCTGACAGGGCCTGGAGGAGGGCGGGCTGGGTGCTGGTGATGCAGGCAGATACTGAGTTCCATTCCATGTTAAAGCTGAGGAAGGCTTCTGGGATGATGTTGAGACTGCGGGATGGCCAAACAGAGACTCCATTTTGTTTGCCGTGCAGTCTTAAGAGAGGCGGCTCAAGAGGTGCAAAGTCTCATGATCGGGGTTAATGGCACTTGTAGCCTATTGACAGAAAAGACACAAGACAGAGTTCTTTCATAGATTATGGTTTTTCAACACGTCTCTAATACATTTGAGGTAGGTCAAACATTCAGTAAAGAGCCTCTCCTTTGATCTCCTTTGCTCTCCTTTGCTCTCCTTTGATCTCTGAGTGCTAAAATAACTCAAAAATACCTTTGTTAATACCACATGCGTTTGCAAAACCAAGCTAGAGGAGGATATTTTGTCTATTGAAGCACAAGAAAAGTTCTCCCTGCTTGGACTCAACATATTAATTGACTTCACTGTGAGAACAGAAGTCAGCAGCACCGATATCATGACTCGAAGAGGTAAGTAACATTGTGTCCAGGACTCTGCGATCTCATTATGTCACCTAATGAGCTCCATGCTTGACAGTCACAATAGAAAATGGCTGTTTGGTGATCAGATGCTCAGTTTGATAATGAGAAGAAACAAAAGGCTGAGGCCAATAAGAGAAAATCAGTTTTAGTGTTTAATCATGGGCTTTATTGAGATGCAAGAGGAGGCGCAGGATGAGGTGCATTATGTGTGCAGGAGGAGGCACAGAAGGATGTGCAGCAGGAGGTGCCGGAGGAGCTGCAGGATGTGTGCAGGAGGAGGTGGAGGAGGAGGTGCAGGAGGAGGCGGTGCAGTTGGAGGCACATGATTGTGCAGGAGGAGTTTCAGGAGGAGGCGCAGGAGGAGGTGCCGTCTGAGATCATGAAGCTAAACTTGCTCCATTGTCTGATGGAAATAAAACAATGACTCAGCGATAACTCTCTGCAGCTCAATGCAGACCAAACAGAAACACTGGTTATTGCCCCTGATGATTCAATCCCTGGGATTAAACAGGACCTGGGTGACTGAGGCCAGTCTGCTAAGCCAAGTCTTAGAACCTTGGGAGTTCTCTTTGACAAAGACCTGTCATTAGTGCAGCACTGGAAGCAGCTGACCAGGAACTGCTTCTTTCAACTCAGGAACAGATCTAAACTTAGGAACATGGTCTCACGGAACGATTTGGAGCTTCTCATTCCTGCTTTTGTGTCTTCATGTTTAGACTATTGGAACCGTTTGTTTTCATGTCTGAACAAGAAGGAGCTCTCTCCACTGCAATTAATGCAAAACTCTGCAGAGAGAATTCTGAGCCGTACTAATAGGAGGACTCACATGTCCCCAGTTCTAAAAGAACTTCATTGGCTGCCAGTGTCCTATAGGATCAAGTTTAAAGTTCTGGTCCTGGTCTTCAGAGCCTTGCATGGTCAGGCTCCTTCTTATATCAGTGATCTGATCCAGCCTTACACACCCTGAACGGCTTTGAGGTCTGTGGATCAGAACCTGCTGAAGGTTCCACGCTCTCATTTTCTCACTAGAGGTGACCGATCCTTCCAGGCTGTTGCTCCGAGGCTTTGGAAGGATCTTCTTCCCTCTTTGTGCACAATTGACTCTGTTTACACCTTCAAGAGCAAACTTAAGACTCATCTAGTTGTTCCGGCTTTTAATTAACTCCCTTTGTGCTGCTAGGATTTTTGTCTTGTCTTGGCCTTTTATATTCTGTGTACTTTCTGATGTTTTTGAACTGTGTTGTGAAGTACTTTGTGGCTTTTTGTCTGTGAAAGGTGCTATATAAATAGGCGTTATTATTATTATATGATTATGGTTTGGGTGAGCGGTCCAAGGCTCTGGATTTTGGCTCCAGTCTCTCAGGAGGTGTGGGTTCAAATCCCACCACTGCCAGTTAAAAGGTTTTTGGTTGTTATATTTGCTTATGTAACAAGACGTCGTTGTCCATTAAGCTCCTAATATTTTGGAAACTGTGTTGATGACTTTCAAAAACCTTTCTTTGTGTTTCCGCCCGGTTTCGAACAGGGGACCTTTTGCGTGTAAAGCAAACGTGATAACCACTACACTACAGAAACTCTGCTGGAGGTTAACAGGGTCGTGTGAAAACATTTGACTACAAGCAGCAACTCAATCCAGAAGAGACTGGAACAAGAACACAGCTCCTTGGACCGCTTGGTTTCCTCACTCAACTCATCTCACTCTGAGGGAAAAGTTGTTCTTGATGATAAAAAAGCTCTTCTGAGAACATCAGTCCTCATCACTTTCTGCAGAGGAACATAGAGAGTGAGCTACCAGCAGCTTCTCTCTGTGGAGAAGAACATCAGTCCTCACCTCCACCCGTTCTGACAGGGTGTCTGATGGATGAAGAAGTGTGTGTGTGTGTGTGCGTGTGTGCGTGCGTGCGTGCGTGCGTGCGTGCGTGCGTGCGTGCGTGCGTGCGTGCGTGTTCAATGACAGTTGGATCTATTTGATGTTTCACATTGTGGATTTGCTGTGAGATTCTCTGCACTTTAACACTTGAATTGTGAATCTCTTTGTTTAGTGTTAAAGGTAAGATCAGAGTCTTCAATAGATCAGATCAAAGTACTTTAATAGAATGTATTCAGTCCTCCTGACTGTCCTTTTGGAATGCCAACAGTTGCACCTCTTTGTGGATCAGTGAAGCCTGGAGCAGCCGCGGTAGAAAAGGTGCTCTCTCAAACTGATGTTTCTCAACTTTATCGAGCCTTGCAGGTGAACACACCGTAATAACTACAATGTAAACAGAAAAATACCATCAGCAACTCTTAGCAGCATGTTTTACCTTTACACTTTTACCATATTTTCTACCTTAAATGAATTGCCTTAAGTTATTAACCATTGACAATCTCTACCTTGAGTGCTCTTAATATGTAATTTCCATGTATATTTACAACTTCGTCCTTTTTAACCATATGTCTGTACCATGAAATAATATAAATGACCTTTTACTTTACATTACAATTAAACTAAGCTTGAAATCACAGTACACTAAAATCCGCTTTTACTGCTCATCAACGTTTGTGGTACTTCTATCTGATTTACAACAATTACTTCTGATTTACCACACCTTGTCTGTGAGTTCTTTCAAAGTAAAAGCATGAGCACTATGCTATAATTACAACATAAAATAAACACTTATGAACCATTGTAAAAAAAGAACTTAATATCCAGGTCATTTCCAAAGCCTATTTTCTGACATATTTGTATCCCTGCTAATCTCTTGTTGGTCATGCTGAGGTGATACAGTGGACCATTTTCACTGTTTCTCTTCTTTATTCAAAGATTGTCATTCATTCAGAATATCAGATTCTGATCAAAGTAAAGATCAAACTAAAGAAGGGATTTTTGTCACTTTGATCTTTCCCAATCCTTGGAAATAGTATAGACTAGTTAGAACCAGCAGATGGCGAAATAATACTTCATGGATGCCAACTGCCATTAAAGCCAAAAGAAGAAGAAAGTCCATTCAGGATAGTGTTGGTGACTTACAGACTGCACATCTCCCTCTTCAGCCCACAACAATCAGGGTTCTAATTTACAGATGATTTAAGGCCCGTTTACACAACAACAAAAACAAGTGGAACCACAAAACTTTAGTCACATTTGGGCTCCGTTTATACGACAGTGGTGCTCGGATCCACTGCAACCAAAACTTTTTGGTCCCGGCTCTCAAGGTGGAACTTTTCTTTCACACTCCCGACTCCCCCCACAAGGACAGCCGGAGGCTACGGAGCGCTGTTACTGAGCATGTGCTGCTGAACCAGACTGTCAAACTGTGACCTGACTGTGTCAGAGTCTTGATCTCCTGAATTATTTATGACAATCACTGGAGTCCTTTAGCTGCTTCAACATGTTGGCTTGTTGGTCTAGGAGTATGATTCTCGCTTTGGGTGTGAGGGTCCTGGGTTCAATTCCTGGATGAGCCCTTTGGTCATCAACCATGATGCTTTGTGTTAAATTTCAAAAGAGGCTTTGACTTTGTGTGTGAGAATCCTCCTCCCAGACCAACCAGCAACATCTTCAAGAAGCAAAAGGACTCAACCAACAGTATCGGGGCTTTATTCACTTTGAGGAGCTTTCAAACAGCAACGCCGACACATTTCATGATTTTCTCCTAAAAACACTCGATGCTCTGGGTCTGGATGTTAAACTGATCCTGGACCAGGAACATGATGGAGCCAGAACAATGTCTGGCCTCATTTATAAAGGTTGATTATAAAATAAACTTAGGAGGAGACTGTGTGTACTAGTATGACAACAATGGACCTGGACCAGGAACATTTTTGTTACAGGAGAAAGCTGGTAGAACAGTGGTAAATTGGTGATGTGGACCAGATGATGAAGTGATTAATTGACCCAAATGGTGAATTGAAGCACTGTCTGGCCCAACGTGGGGCTCAAACCCACGACCCTGAGATTAAGAGTCTCATGCTCTACCGACTGAGCTAGCCAGGCTACTTGTTCTGAGGTCATGGAAGGTTCACTGTAATATCCTACACACTTTTCTTCAACAGACAAGTTGTTGTCACTTGGAACCTTGTGATGTAAATGGGGTCCAAACCGACCCGTTAACATGTGACTGGGTTGTGAAAGCTCACACAGGAGGAGGGTGAAGAAAAGATCTATTGCATCAACTGGCCGGGAATCAAACCCTCCTGAGTGGCAGGAGAGAATTCTACCACTGAACCACCAGTGCTTAAACTTCAGCTCATTCCAGCCAGGAAATGTGAAGCGTTCCACCTTCAGTGCTCCATGAACCCTTCCCCCACAGTTTGAGTGATTCTCACTGTCACTGAGTGAAACTGAACCAAACTGTGACCGGACACTTTTTGTCTCCTGCTGGAAAATAAGAGTCAAACTGTCAATAGTAAGAGAAACATGAACATCTGCCAACTCAATGGACAAAGCTCAGATCCTGAGAGGAGCTGAAGTCAACATTCTTTACACCTTTTTTCATTGTCATGTAAAAAGGTCATGTCATGTCTCTTCACTTTTGCACTGAAGTGGACGTAGCTTCTACATCGCCAGATAACATCTACACCATGAGCAAACTGAGTGAACTGAGGCGAGTACTGAAGTACTGAACCAAACTGTACAGACACATTTTGTACAGTGGAAACAGGGCTGAAAAGTCACCAGTCACATGGACACTCACCTTGGCAAACACTTTGTGATCTGAGAGGGAGTGATTGGGAAGAACGTCTGTCCTGAAAGTCTGTCCGTCTGACATCCCTTCATCCATCGATCATCCATCAATCCATCCATCCATCCATCCATCATCCATCATCCATCATCCATCATCCATCATCCATTACCCATCCATCCTTCCATCCATCCATCATCCATCATCCATCCATCCATCCATCCATCCATCCATCCATCCATCCATCCATCATCCATGATGTGATCCAGTAAACATGTCCAAGCAGTAGTGTTGTGTTGTTGCTTCTCATTGTCAATAGAAACATGAGAATGTATGAGAGTGACTGATACGCTTGTATGATCATTGGACCTTTTGAAAGCAGTCAGACTCTCATACTGTACCAGTAGCATCTGTTTCATTCACAACCCGTCTCCATCTTAACTGGACTTTCTGTGTACACATATGAGTTTGTGTTTTCATGTGTGGACTGGTGGTTAGTGAGTGTGTTGCCTTCAGTGGCAAAGGGAAATAAAACCTCTGCATGAACATGAATCATGGAGCCTCCCCCTTCTCAGCTCCAAGTGTCCAAATCTGAACAGCTGGTCTGGGCTCTGAGTGGAAGCTGAGGTGGTCATGTGCCTGGGCCTCCAGTCTAATCCACTCTAGTTCAAGTCCAAATCCGAGTGTAAAACTCAGTCTTTCTCTTGGTGCACGCACTCTCTCTCTCTCGCTCTCTCTCGCTCTCTCTCGCTCTCTCGCTCTCTCGCTCTCTCGCTCTCTCTCACGGTGCAACCTCAGCTCCGTGTCCGTGTCCGTGTCCGAGTCCGAGTCCCAGTCTCAGTCTCAGTCTCAGTCTCTCAGTTGATCCAGACAGGGAGCTGGACCCCATCAGCACCCTGGATGATCTCCTGGAGGTGAGTGGTATCTCCTGGGAAACGTCTGCTCTTATGAGTTCAACAGACAAGTTGAATTCTTTTCTGAATTCTTCTTTGGTTTCTTGTGTTGCTGCAGTTTACTGAAGAACCTGACGACCCGGTTGAAGAACATGACAGAGCGAGTTTTGTTGATTTGATCTCCAAGATGCTGGACGTGGATCATTAGAATGGGATCACACCAGCAGATATTCTCAGGCATCCGTTTGTGACTCTCATCCACCAGGACAACAGCCACAGCAGATAGTCGGTGTCTCTCACATGTTTGGGCCTTTATCAGCGTGCAGACAGACAAAGTTTTTGAACTCAATGATTGTCTTCCAGTGCACAAAGTTCCATCCAGACCATGAAGAGCTGACCCAATTGGCTGGTTGCTGAGGAGGAAGACGCTCCTCGTTGCTCTGAAGCGAGCAGCAGAGAGTCCCCGTCCACTCAGAATGCAGGAAAGACAAGGACAGTGAGCAGCACTCACAGCGGGCCAGCAAGAAGCGTTGCTCCAGGTCAGACTGCAGCTCTCCACAGAGGAAGAGGAGGAAGATCAGCCCCGGTGAAGACGTGAAGAAGAGCATTTCTAGGAAGACAATGTCAACCAGGATTTGATCAGTTGGGAATTATTTCACATGAGTGCAGTAAACGTACTGTGTGTAGTGAGAAGTTTCACCTGCGTTGTTTACAACCCAAACTTCAGAAGACGTCACAACAAAGACTGCTCCAACTCCAGTCGTGTGTGTGTGTGCGTGCGTGCGTGCGCGCGTGCGCGCGACATCCTTGCTGTGTTTTAAAGTCTGGTGTTTCTCCTCTCAGGGGTTTCTTTCTCTTTCCCACCACATTCTAGCAGTGAAACTGAGAGAAGCTCTCAGACACGCAGAGACAAAAAACTCCAGCTCACTTCCTCTGAGTCGAACCAGAGAGAAGCAGCTTGTTCTCATCCAGGAAAACCAGAAGCAGGAGGTCTGACATCCAGAGAGGAGCTGCAGTGAAGGAAGGGGAGCAGGAGGAGCAGGAGGAGCAGGGGGAGCAGGAGGAGCAAGAGGAGCAGGAGGAGCAGGGGGAGCAGGGGGAGCAGGAGGAGCAGGGGGAGTAGGGGGAGCAGGAGGAGCAGGAGGTCTGACATCCAGAGAGGAGCTGCAGTGAAGGAAGGGGAGCAGGAGGAGCAGGAGGAGCAGGAGCAGCAGGGGGAGCAGGGGGAGCAGGAGGAGCAGGAGGACCAGGGGGAGCAGGAGGAGCAGGAGGAGCAGGGAGAGCAGGAAGAGCAGGAGGAGTGTCTGGGCTGATGAGACGATGCAGGGAAGACTTCTGCTGCTGCTGCTCTGTAAGAACTTCTTCTCTACAGGTTCTTCGATCTCCTCCACCGAAGAGCCTCAAACTAACTCGTCTCTCTGTGCAGCTCTGACCTCAACACTCATCTCTACTACACTCCAACAAGGTCAGTGAACGCCTCGCGCCTCCATCATACAAGATCCAGTTTCTGTGAGCTGGTCAGGGGTTGTGAGTCCAGTGGCGTCCAGTCTGTCCTGAGTCTGACCGTCTACTTTCCCCACAGACAGACTAGACGTCCCAGTGACTCACTGCACCATGGTATTCAAACAAACACACACACATCCAAATCTTAGAAAAGGAGTTAATGTTTTCAAACTGAAATTAACTCATGAATCTTGGTGTTTGTTGTGGCTGTGAGTTGCTGTAGCGTCCGGTCTGCGGTTCATTGAATGTTTGACCTTGCTGACAGTTCCTTTGTCATTAGATTGACGGCAGACTAAGACCACAGAGTTAGTGAGCTCACAATTAAGTCCTGTTCAGTCACGACTGGTGACATTGTTTGGTTCATGGTGTTGTCGTGTGTCACTGCAGCGTCAAGGCTGCTCCAACCAAACCGGGACGATAGTGAAGAGTAGCCTGCTTCATGCATGTTGTTTGATTTATGTTGACTGTCCCTGCACTGTCCAGTCAGTCCTGGATCTTGCGACTCCTCAGAGTTTGTCGGCTCAACCGTTCGTCTTTCTTGTGGGTTCCTCATCCTCACCAGGTCCGACTGTGAGTCCCAACAGATCTCAGTTCCTTAAAGGAGAGACTGTGTCTCTGAGCTGTGAGGACGGATGGACGGTGACGAGGAACACCAGCAGAAGACTGAGGAGTTCATGTAGAGACGGGTGGGGGGACCCTGATGGTCCCTCCTGTAACATTGAATTCATGCTCATCTGGGACGGTGGAGTTTACTGGTGTGAGTCCAGAGAGGGAGCAGCTGGGAGCAGCATCAATATCACTGTGGCTGGTAAGCTGTGTGTGTGTGTGTGTGTGTGTGTGTGTGTGTGTGTGTGTGTGTGTGTGTGTGTGTGTGTGTGTGTGTGTGTGTGTGTGTGTGTGTGTGTGTGTGTGTGTGTGTGTGTGTGTGTGTGTGTGTGTGTGTCTGTGTGTGTCTGTGTGAGAGAGAGATGTTGAAACTCTGGTCTGTGTGTTCAGATAGAGTGATCCTGCAGAGTCCAGTCCACCCTGTGATGGAGGGACAGGATGTCACTCTGGGTTGTAAAACAAGCACTCCCTCCAACCGCTCGGCTGCTTTCTATAAAGACGGCGTCCTCATTAGGAGGACGACCAGGCCCGGAGGCCACACCACCCTCCGTAATGTTTCCCGCTCTGATGAAGGCTTCTACAGATGTAACATCGGTGCTAGAGAGTCTCCACCCAGCTGGATCTCCATCACAGGTGAGGAGCTGCACCCTAGCTCCTGTTCTGATTTCAGCCTCATGTTCACCAGCAGGAGCTCCACCGACTGAGGGAGCTCCACCCACAGGGGGAGCCCCACCAACTAATGGAGCTCTCCTCAATCTTACAGCTCCTCCCATGAATGGAGCTCCGCCCACTAATGGAGCTCTGCCCACTAGCATCACTTCCCCCCAGCTTATGCTCAGAGTGGTCTGCCACCTGGTGGTTTTCTGTCCGTACTTCATCTCCACCCTGCTGATGGTGTCTATATATCGACGTAGAGCCAAAGGTAACCAACTAACCAATCAACCATCTAATCAATCAAATTACTAACCAACCAATTTAACAACCATGCAACTCAATTCAGTTTCATTCAATTTTATTTACATGGTGCCAAATATAATCCAAAATACATACAATTATACAATAATACACAGTCATCTAAAGGTACTTTTACAGACCAAGTAGTCAACCAGTCAATCAAATAACCAACCAACTGACCACTAATCAACCAACCAACAAACGAATTAACCAACAAACTAATCAATCAAATATTAAACCAAATGAACCAACCAACTTACAAACTAATCAGCAACCAACACTAACAAATTACAAGTTAACGTTTAATTGAATAACTAACTTATCCAGAAATTAACCAACCTACCAACCAATAACTGAACAAGCGACCGACTGACCAAACAATCAAATAACTGACCAACCCACCGACCGACTGACCAACCAACAAACAAACCAACCAACCAACCAACCAACCAACCAACCAACCAATCAAATAAGTCACCAACCCACTGATCACTCAATCAATCAGTTAGTCAGTCAGTCAGTCAGTCAATCAATCCACCAACCAACTAACAAACCAATCATCAATCAACAGACAAGCTGATCAGAAGTTCACGTTTAATTGTTAACCAACCAACTAATCAAGAAATTAACTCACCACTAAACTACTTAACAGAATAATTTATCATTTTACAATCAGATCATCCAACAAACAGTCCAATCCCAAACCAGCACTAACTAATGACACGTACACCTAATGTCTCAATCTATTAAGTAACCAATCAACTTTATACCAACTAGTTACCTACCAACCAACAAATGACAAACCAATCAATCACCAACCAAAAATCCTGAAAATCAAGAAAACCAACCAACTAATCAATTATTCAACCAACACACTAATCAATCACAACTTCACTTTTGTCAGTCACCAATCACTAATTTGTCATTGATTGACAGCCAGCTGGATCTGTGATGTCATAATGAAATCTTTTCTTTTTTTAAACAGTCAGGACCTAAACAAGCTGTCTCCATGGCGACGTCTCCCTGCGCCCAGGCAGAGTTGGGATTAGTGGATGGTAATGATGATGTCATGACCAGTGTAACCAGTGAGTGTCTGCTCTGAGGACGCTGAGCTGTTATTGCCATGCAGAACAAATAAAATGTTCTGATGCTCAGTTACATGGAAAGATGTGGTGTTTGTGGTCACTTCCTGTTTCTCTCAGACTTCCTGTTCCACTGCGGCGCCTCACTTGTCAAACCACATGACGGTGTTCATGTTAACAGCACATTCTGATTTAGTCATCGTCTTTTGAATAACACATTTATTTTTAGTGATAATATAATCACCTGAAACCTTTCTGTCTTAGTCTAGTTTTAGTTGACATAAGAGTTTCAGTCTTTAATCTTTTAGTCTTAGACGAGTTTTCATAGAATAAATATTAGCAGATTCAAGTTAAGTCACCTTTATTCATACGTAGGGTTCTTCGGTATACCGGTACTGTATTGGTACACCGGTACTACGCCTTTAAAATGATACTATACTGGGCCTGGCTGGTACGGGTATCTTTTTGTATTTGATGTATTTATTTGATGTTTCACATTGTGGATTTGCTGTGAGATGTGAGGTGCAAGAGGAGCTGCAGGGTGTGTGAAGGAGGAGGCACAGGAGGAGGTGCAGGAGGAGGCGCAGGAGGAGGTAAAGAAGGAGCTGCAGGAAGAGGCACAGGAAGATGGATAGGAAGAGGTGCAGGAGGAGGTACAGGAGGAGGCGCAGGATGAGGCGCAGGAAGAAGTGCAGGAGGAAACGGTGCAGGAAGAGGCGCAGGATGAGGCGCAGGAAGACGGATAAGATGAGGTGCAGGAGGAGGTGAAGGAGGAGGCGCAGGAGGAGGCGCAGGAAGAAGTGCAGGAGGAAACGGTGCAGGAGGAGGCGCAGGAGGCGGTAAAGAAGGAGCTGCAGGAAGAGGCACAGGAAGACAGATAGGAGGAGGTGCAGGAGGAGGCGCAGGATGAGGCGCAGGAAGAAGCGCAGGAGGGGGTGCAGGAGGAGACGGTGCAGGAGGAGGCGCAGGATGAGGCGCAGGAAGAAGCACAGGAGGGGGTGCAGGAGGAGACGGTGCAGGAGGAGGCGCAGGAGGAGGTAAAGAAGGAGCTGCAGGAAGAGGCACAGGAAGATGGATAGGAAGAGGTGCAGGAGGAGGTACAGGAGGAGGCGCAGGATGAGGCGCAGGAAGAAGTGCAGGAGGAAACGGTGCAGGAAGAGGCGCAGGATGAGGCGCAGGAAGACGGATAAGACGAGGTGCAGGAGGAGGTGAAGGAGGAGGCGCAGGAGGAGGCGCAGGAAGAAGTGCAGGAGGAAACGGTGCAGGAGGAGGCGCAGGAGGCGGTAAAGAAGGAGCTGCAGGAAGAGGCACAGGAAGACAGATAGGAGGAGGTGCAGGAGGAGGCGCAGGATGAGGCGCAGGAAGAAGCGCAGGAGGGGGTGCAGGAGGAGACGGTGCAGGAGGAGGCGCAGGATGAGGCGCAGGAAGAAGCACAGGAGGGGGTGCAGGAGGAGACGGTGCAGGAGGAGGCGCAGGAGGAGGTGCAGGAGGAGATGTAAGGGGAAGCGTAGGAAGAGGCACAGGAAGTGTACAGGAGGAGGTGCAAAAGGAGGTGCAAGAGGAGGCACAGGAGGAGGTGCAGGATGTGTGTATGGGGAGGCACATAAGGAGGCACAGGATGTGTGCAGCGGGAGGTGTAGTAGGAGGCACAGCAGGAGGCACAGGAGGAGGTGCAGGAGGAAGTGCAGGATAAGGCACAGAAGGAGGTGCAGGAGGAGGTTCAGGGGGAGGCGCACAATGTCTGCTGGAGGAGATGCAGAAGCAGGTGCAGGAGGAGGTGCAGAAGGAGGCTCAGGATTAGGCTCAGGATGTGTGCAGGAGGAGATGCAGGATGTGTGCAAGAGGAGGTGCAGGGTGTGTGAAGGAGGAGGCACAGGAGGAGGCGAAGGATGTGAGCAGGAGGAGGCGCAGGATGTGAGCAGGAGGAGGCGAAGGATGTGAGCAGGAGGAGGCGCAGGATATGTGCAGGAGGAGCTGCCGGATGTTTGCGGGAGGAGCTGCAGGATAAGGTGGAGGAGGAGGTGCAGGAGGAGGCACAGGATTGTGCAGGAGGAGGCTCAAGAGGAGCTGCAGGATGTGTGCATGAGTAGGCACATAAGGAGGCACAGGGTGTGTGCAGCAGGAGGTGCAGGAGGAGGCACAACAGGAGGCTTAGGAGGAGGCGAAGAAGGATGTGCAGGATGAGGCTCAGGAAAAGGCACAGGAGGAGGCACAGGAGGAGGCACAGGAAAAGGCACAGGAGGAGGCACAGGAGGAGGCACAGGACAAGCTGTAGGAGGAGGTTCAGGAGGAGGCACAGGAGAAGCTGCAGGAGGAGGCACAGGAGGAGGCACAGGACAAGCTGTAGGAGGAGGTTCAGGAGGAGGCACAGGAGGAGGCACAGCAGGAGGTTCAGGAGGAGGCACAGCAGAAGCTGCAGGAGGAGGCACAGGAGGAGGTGCAGGAGAAGCTGCAGGAGGAGGCACAGGAGGAGGTGCAGGATGTTTGCAGGAGGAGGCACAGGAGAAGCTGCAGGAAGAGGTTCAGGAGGAGGTACAGAAGGAGGTGGAAGAGGAGGCGCAGGAAGAGGCACAGGAAGAGGTGCAGGATGTGTGCAGGATTAGTGCAGGAGGAGGTTAAGGAATAGGCGCAGGATCGTTCTATGGTAGAACTAGAAGCTCCGCCCACCTCACTACAACCTCCACTGGACTCTCTCCACCTATCAAGGCCAGCTGTCACTACAGGCTCAGAGGCTCAGGTGTTTTGTTGAGCTGCTGCTGCCCCCTGTTGACCGCTGTGTGACGGTGCAGATCACTCAGTGTGACCAACACACAGCGGAGGATTCATTTCACTTTCAAGACACAATCAGTCCAACGCTCTCTGTCCATGCAGCTCACTCTCTGTGCTGTGGACACGTCCTCAGGTGATGGAGGTGAAGGTGGTGAACAGCTCCTGTGCCACTCTACACAAGCTGAAAAACTCACACACACACAGGACACACAGCGTCCTCTCTGCTGTCCTCCACCTGCAGAGAGGACGGAACACAGGGGCCATCTTGGATGTTCTGTTAAAGAAGTGATTGGAGGTGAATTCATATGTTCTTGTAGAACATCTCTTCAATCAAAGTTCTTGTTCCAGGACAGAAAAACTTGTGAAAACTTTCCACACACACACACACACAGGGAGAACATGCAAACTCCACACAGAAAGGCTCCCTGCTGGATTTTAACCCACAACCTTCTTGTTGTGAGGCAAGCACGCTAACCACTGCTACAGCGTGCAGCAAAATATTTACTGCTTGAAATGTAAAAAATAAATGAAAAGTAAAGTTTCTCGGTACCAGCAGATACTGAGTGTGGAAACTGAGTGTGGAAACCAGAGCAGTTTGTTTTAATCAACTCCACATTTGAACCAAAGTAAAGCCTTTTTTAAATCACAGCCACCTTGAAAGGACAATTCCTGCTTCATCAGCTCACTAATTGATTACTGTAATGCACTTTATCAATCCTGTCATGACAGAATCATATGGAGACACAACCTGGGTAGCTCAGCTGGTAGAGCATCAGACTTTTAATCTGGAGTTCAGGGTTCAAGTCCCTGTTCAGGCTCTTTGTGGGAACAAACTTGAAACTGAGCAGGATGACTATTGCAGCAACACATCATCAGTAAGATAAAACTAACCTGTCTCCTGATGTTCTATGTCAATGTAGAACAGTTCGCTGGAGTCTCCATGCAGAGGAGTGTTGCTTTCATGATCTACACCAGGGTTCCTCAATTCTGGGCCACTAGGGCCGGTGCCCTGCACGATGTAGCTCTCCCAGCTTCAGCTGAGCTTCCTCAATCTGATGTTGTCATCATCAAGCTTCACAGTCTTTTAATTACTAGAGGTTTGTATTTCCAGAAGAAAATGCAAGTGTGAATGCTGAAGATTGAATAAAGCTGATTTCCTTTGATCTTAGCGTCTCCATGGCTCCAGTGCTGATTTCCTATCAGATCAAAGGAGATCAGTGCCTTTTGCCATGGAGATGCTCAGATCCAAGATTTCCTCTGGCTTTGATCTCCGTTGATCTCCATCCGGTGCCTCTCCAATCCACTTTGTAATGAAAGGCTCATTATTGTTCCTTTTCACAACCTTGGTGATGACGTCATCATTAGATTCAGGTATGCTGAAGCAGGCAGAGAACTAAAACATGCAGGACACCAGCACTCTAGGACCCAATTTGGACACCTTGTCGTAGACCATCAAGAGACAGGTTAGTTTTATCCTACTGATGATGTGTTGCTGCAATTGTCATCCTGCTCTGTTTCTAGTTTGTTCCCACAAAGAGCCTGAGAGGTGAAACCACTCAGAGTAGTGATGGTGGTATAGTGGTAAGCATAGCTGCCTTCCAAGCAGTTTACCCGGGTTCGATTCCCGGCCGTCACAGTGGAGAGACTTTCCTCTACTAGTTGGGATGTTGGATCTTTTTCAGTTCTTTCAAACCTTTATTCAAAGACTCAGTCTCCTGATCATTGAATGTCCACTGAGAGAAAACACAACTCTTGGACTAATGAGCCACACCCTTCTAAGAAAACCAGCTAGAGCAACCAGACACACAACACGGTAGAATCCTTTCCTTCCATGCAGGAGTCCAGGGTTTGATTCCCGGCCAATGCAGCATATAGTTTTTAACCCTCCTCCTGTGTGAGCTTTCACAACCCAGTCACATGTTAACAGCTCAGTTTTGATCTGAGTCTTAGGCTCCGTTTACACCACAACATGCCAAGTGACAACAACTTGTCCGTTAAGGAAAAGTGAAGCTTTTACAGGACAGCAGCTCTACGGAGGCCGCCATGTTTGTTACTCACACATGAGTAGAAGCACTATTTACCACGGCGGAGGTGTACATGCTCAGTAACAGCGCTCGGTAGCCTCCGGCTGTCCCTGTGGGGGGAGTCGGGAGTGTGAAAGAAAAGTTCCACCTTGAGAGCCGGGACCAAAAAGTGACGGTTGCAGTGGATCCGAGCACCACTGTCGTATAAACGGAGCCCAAATGTGACAAAAGTTTTGTGGTTCCACTTGTTTTTGTTGTGGTGTAAACGGACCTTAAATCATCTGTAAATTAGAACACTGATTGTTGTGGGCTGAAGATGGAGAAGTGCAGTCTGTAAGTCACCAACACTATCCTGAACTGACTTTTTTCTTCTTCTTTTGGCTTTAATGGCAGTTGGCATCCATGAAGTAATATTACGCCATGTGCTGGTTCTAACTAGTCTATACTATTTCCAAGGATTGGGAAAGATCAAAGTGAAAAAATTTATTTATTTTTCTTTGATCTTTACTTTGATCAGAATTTGACATTCTGAATGAATGACAATCTTTGAATAAAGAAGAGAAACAGTGAAAATGCTCCACTGTATCACCTCAGCATGACCAACAAGAGATTAGCAGGGATACAAATATGTCAGAAAATAGACTTTGTAAATGACCTGGATATTAAGTTCTTTTTTGCAATGGTTCATAAGTGTTTATTTTATGTTGTAATGGTAGTATAGTGTTTATGCTTTTACTTTGAAAGAACTGACAGACAAGGTGTGGTAAATCAGAAGTAACTGTTGTAAATCAGATGGAAGTACCAGGAACGTTGATGAGCAGTAAAAGCCATGCTTAGTGTACTGTGATTTTAATTTTACAGTTTAATTGTAATGTAAAGTAAAAGGTAATTTATATTATTTCATGGTACAGACATATGGTTAAAAAGGACTAAGTTGTAAATATACATGGAAATTCCACATTAAGAGCACTCAAGGTAGAGCTTGTCAACGGTTAATAATTTAGGACAATTCATTTAAGGTAGTAAATATGGTAAAAGTTTAAAGGTAAAACATGCTGTTAAGAGTTGCTCATGGTATACTCTTGAACAAAGAGTACAAAGAAACCATGTGCTCAACCCTGGAAAATTCGCCATTGATCACATGACACCCCCCCTCCGCTAGCTGCGGCACTGCAGCTCAACGGCAGGGGGACCCAAAACCCCGTCATCACCGCGTCACTGGCCCGGTGACGCGCATGCCAACCCCGCGTGGATTGGCTAAACCACGGCCAACGCAGCGGGGAGCCAAGAAGACATCATAACGGTATAAATTCAGGCCCAGGAGGAAGATCCACCTCTTCCAAAACGAAATCGCGTGAACCCAGACGCACCTTTTCGTAAGGAGACAAAGCGCCTCATGTTAACTCACCTGGACCGGGCCCGAGTTTCTTCACCTCGCTGGACGAGCTCAAGAAAGCGGGAATTCCCTTTATTTTTGTTTTCTTCTTTTTTTTTCCTCCTCCGGAGTCCGAGCGCCGCTGCACCGGCACGCTCACCTGCAGACCGACCTGAACATCGCTTCTTCACTGCCCCTCATCGCAAGAAGCGGCTGATCGCCCCTCGGATCACACTACGGTTTTCCCCTCCGTAGTCCACGTCAGGTTTTCTACTTTCTGGGACGCCAGAAAAACGCCCGCGGCCACAAATCGACGGATTTCACCTGGCCACGGAAGCACGTTTTCCCCCTCGTCCAACCAAGTGAGGCTTAGAGTCTGGGCAGGAATTAGAATAACGTGATATTATTATTGCTGTGTGTTTATTGTTGGTACTTGTAACTTTAGGACGCCGATCCCTGTTCTGAGTACTTTTGTGTCTACACGTGGACGGCCATCCACGCGAATCACCGCACACACGCGCGAGCCTCCTCAACCTCAGCTCACGCTTCTGCTCCCAGAGTCCATATCTGCCTGAACAGCCATTTTTGGACTCTGTACGTGTAAGCTGAGGTGGTCGCGTCGGTGTACATAGTCAGACACCCCCTCCTCTTTCTCCTCTCTCTCCTTTTTCCTCTCCTCCTCTGTACACTAACCCGCGCACGGTACAGCCGCCACTGCACCCGAGCGCCTCCTTTCATTGCGTCCCTGGGACCGTGTGCAGCTCGGATTTCTCAGCCACGAGAAATCCGGCGCGCTCCCGACGGCTACGGCCCGTGCACGGAGCTCAGTGACGTCACGCTATCCCAGGCAGAGCACGCCGAGCACCCCTGGTGACCGGTGGGGGTAATCACACCCATTCCCCACTGAGTCGCCGAACCGTTCGGCGCCCTCTGGTAGTCGCGTGGGTAATTGCAACCGCTCGTGCCGCCATCTGGTGGTTGCATTAAGTCATTACACCCGCCCTGCGCGCCGTCGCACATCTAGTGGCCACATTGGGTGATTGCACAGGACCGCTGACGTCTACCTCACTCTGGTGGACGTTTGTGGTCATTACATCCTAACCCATTCACGCCCCCTTCGCTCCACAAACTTCCACCCACACGGCTTTTCCACACTCGAACACACACACACACACACACACACACACACACACACACACACACACACACACACACACACACACACACACACACACACACACACACACACACACACACACACACACTTTATTTGCTGACTTTCGTTTTGTATTGTGTTGTTTTATGAGATCTTGCTTGATGTTTATTGATTAGATGTGATTCGTAGATTGATGATTTAGGAATAGACGTTTGTTAATAAACACTTAATAGTTGAATTGAACGATTCTTGGTGGTTTTTGTGTGCTTTTTGGTGACAATTGCTGGTTGTAACAGTCAGTGCTCGGATTTACAGCCTTCCTTTCCTGCTTCAGTTAAAGTGCGATTATCATTTCAATCAGAAATAATAATTTAACCATTTTAATTGAACCTTTCTTTTAAGACTGATGTTAAGTTAAGACCCTAACTTCAGCTGGTGCCCCGACTTTGATTAAGTAACGGTAATATTCAATTAATTAATAGTTTGAATGGTTTAAAATCAATTTCAATGATTTTAACACTTTGGGTAATTTAACACACCTAGGAGTTGTTGGCGAATGAATGCAGGTTTTCTGCAGGGATAACCCGCATTGCTTTTAAATCATTTTTAAGTGTTTTATCGTATTTTACGTGGTTAATTACTCACACTATTATTGATTGATCTGTTACCCAGTTAACCTAATCACAACTTGAATTGCCTCTAAAGCTATTGTTCATTGACTTCATTGCAGATAGATAATTTGTATTCTTTATTAATTAATAAATTAATCAATTTATTCAATTAATAATCAAGATTGCTTTTGATCATTTTTAAGTGGTTTTCTTGCATCTCAACATCCAATTATCCAGTATTATTAATTCATAAAGCGCAAGTTTATCCAATTGATAATCCTAACTGCATTTAATTCATTTTCAATGGTTTAGCGCATTCAAATAACTCATTGTATTAATTAGTAAATCACGACTTTACTTAATTAATTCCAACTGCTTCTTGATTACTTCCGATTGTTATTAAATAAATAACCAAATTTGTTTAATTAACAACTCATTCTAACTTACTTGCAGATCACCCTCGGTGGTTCACGCCACTGAGATAATTTAGCCTCCCTTCAGTTATTGATTTACAAATCGCAGGCTTGTTTCATTGATAACTTGAATCATAGATTGCTTTCCGTAAGTTAATCGTCACTCGTAATCAAGTGCAGTTGTTCATTGATTGGTCAATGGCCATTTGTAGCGCCTTAGCAGCTTGAGTTATTCCCAGGTTATTTCAGTGAGTCACCTCCTGTGGGTCCACAGACGCTTCGGTAGTTCACGCCACTGACCCGCAGTTGTCAACAAAGGAGTGACCAGTCACTCCTGTTGACAGGTCGCGTCACTGGTGGACCGCCTTAGCGATCTGGCACCTGTGGAGGTTCCTCCCGTCAGGCAACCCTTTTTAGCTCAAAGCTGTTGGCCGACAACTGACTATTTACTTTAATCAACCTTTATAGCTTTGCATAACTTACACTTGGTACATTGCCTTAGTAATCTATTACTCCAGTAATCCATTACTTTGGTGGTCTACCGCTAGTGATCAGTAATTGTCAACCCGTAAATAACAATTTACTTCTGTTTGGCGATTCTTTGATATGTAAATTACCTCTGACGGTGTAGAACCTTCCGGTAGCCTATCACTAGGGTAATTTGCATATTCTGATCAAACGCTGACCCCAACAACACGATCAGTATTTGACTTACAAAAGCTTAAAAAATATATGTTGAGGTTTTTGTCCTACAGAATAAAGACTTTTAAGAACAGGGTTGCAGATGTATATTGTCCCGGACACATGAACTGTGTTTAGAGCAGAACTTGGCCCTGACAGTAAAGGTTCTCACTCTATTAGAAGAGCTCTATGTTCTATCATTCTCCTGATGAAACATTTTACACATAATGTCTCATATAAAGTCAAACTCGTTGATAAATGTTGGAGTGATTCGATGTTCTCCTTGTGTAGAGTAACGTTACTCATACTGACATTACTCTTTAAAAAAACAAAGCAAGTCTTGCTGCAGTTTCCACCTTTTCTTTGGTGGGGACGTTGTACTGGAATAAGAGGACAGAACACTTTGACAAGCTTTGACGATACTTGGGAACACTGACAAAGTTTGTAGGTAAATAAAGGAGCAATGAGCATCTCAGGATTAAGAGGATTTCATTCAGAAGATCTACTTTCTAAATATGAATGTAAACAACAACATGATGTTATAAACAAGCCATATTCGTGGGAAGGTTCCCTGCAGACCGTTTGACCTCCTTCATAAGAAGTCCCCTTATTAAATATCTGAGGGAGCGGGTGAGGGAGGGGGCGGGGCAGTGGCAGATAGGTGTGCTGCGCCGTCAAAATAAAAGCACGCCAGTTAAAAATTTCTAAATCAAATATTTTTCTCCTCTGCGGGATGATTATTGGGGGGGACAAATGCGCAAGTCTCCAATATTGGTGGGGACGTCCCCCCCGGTTCCTACGCCTATGTGTCTCACTAACAAAGTTGGTACTGAGTTCTGTTCAATGTGTTTGCTTGTTTCTTGAGCTGGAAACACGAATATCTATTACAACATTCAGGAGCATCATTAGAATTACACCTGAGGACGTGTTTTGTTGGGATTCATAAGACATCTAAATAACAAGATTTGATTATTTTGGCACTCGTAAACATGTTTTGTTGTGTCTTTAGGGTTTAGCCACGATGTCTTATTTGGCCGGTTTCCAGTGTGAAAGAAATCTCTAACTTGTTGACACTTCCTGGTAAAATGAGGGACATGTGAGACACGCAGGACGGTGGACCACCAGGACAAAGACTGCTACTTTATTGTGAAAAACGCCCCCTTGTGGCCACTCAGCATCAGACACTCTCTGTTGACTCTCTCTCTCCCCTTTGGAAGACGCCTCGCTTCACCTGGACTTTTAGCCAATCACAAGTTGACTCAGGCTCGCTGCTCGCGGGCTGCTAACATTCGGTCCCAGACTTTAGCCAGTAGTTCCTGTTCTCAGCACGGACTAGCTGCCTGCTTACATCTGTCCTGTTTTGTGTGTCTTTACAAGTAAGAAGGGCTATTTTGTTGTTCCTTTACTGTCGGTGCGAGATTGGAAGTGTTTTGTCTGCTTAGCGTTGCTAAATGTGAGCTCAGGCTTTGCCTGCCTGGCTCGGCCTCGTGCCGTGACTTTCCTTTCTGGAGATGCTATAGTTTGTCATTTATCTCTCTTATATTCGCTGTAAATCCAGCTAATTGGCGATAAGGCACCGCCTCCCTCATGGCCACCCGTTGTCACGTGACACCTCCCAGTGCGGCCTGTTGTAGTTATTCATGCGACCAGCAGAGGGAGCCATTGTATTGCGGATGGTTTCTTTTTCTCCATTTCATGGTTGAAGCTGTTTCGGCCCACAGAGCAGCCTTGTTTCATTATTTAATGCCAGTTTCGGCCATGTTTATACTTTATTGTTATTATTTCAGCTCTATTGCTATACTAGCATATAGTGAAGACAAATGGATGTTTCTTGCATTATAGACCATTTGTGTTATGTTATGTTATGTTTTAATTCTGTTTCTCTGTTTCAGAACCACACTAACGCACATGTAATTATACATATTAAATCATACAGTTGTGAACTCAATAAATCATCATCCAATGAGGAAATCTCGCGTGATTCTGAGCGATCCCCCGCTGTGAGCCCTACCTAACGATCCACCCCAGTCAAAGACAAAGCCAGCATGGTTTCCTCAAGGAGAACTGAGGCGATCCAGTCCTTATGGTTTGATCCAAACTTAAAATGATTTAATGTAGAAGTTTGATCCTGTGATGTCTATTGTTGCCCGGTGCAGGTTCCGTTTGCCTGATCAGCATCTCTCACTGACTGATGAGAATTTAATGCAATGCTATTTTGCCCACAGGGTGTAGAATTGCTCTGAAGGTCAGAGAACAGAAGATGACCTCACAAGACACTCCTCCGACGTTCTTGAGCCACTGGAAGGCCCCATGAGCCGACCAACCCCATTCACACCCTGAGCACAGACAGGAGACGGAACGAGACCTACACAGTGATCATTTCACTCCAAAACAGGAAGTCACACTCTAACTCATGTCACCATTCACTATTTATTCTGATAAAAATTATTTCTGAACTGGTCAATTTTTTTTGAAACTTGCTATTTAAGGATCCAAACACCTTCAGAAAATCTGTAGAATTTTACAAAACATCAATTGTAAAAATTTTTAATAAATCCAAGAAAGTTCCAGAAGAAATGTGTTCCTGCTTCTTGCTGGCAACATCCTCTGATCTCCTCCATGAGGCGCCTCTTCCATCCACTTTGTATCAGACTTTTATTTTGATGTTTTTTGCTTTTTATCCAGAAAGTGTTTCCGGAATCGTGAAGAAAAGTCATAGCAACCTATTCCTGAACGTTGATTCTGATGTCTTGAAGAAAAGTCAATGTAATTATATCTCCAGTTTCCTCGTCCTTTTCTTGAAACTGGGAACTGTTCCAATAACACACATTTCCCACGTCATGTCATTACACAACATTTAGCTCAAGAGTATGAACGACACACCAAAATAATACAAACTCTTTGTACAAAGTATCAAGTGACAAATTCAATGGAGATTGTTTGTGATGAATAAAGTGAATAAAGTCTTAATTCCTTCAAAATCTAATATAATTCCAGTAATTAAAATGCACCATTTCTATAAGAAACCTAAAGAACAATAACTGTATTGTGACAAATGAGAAACCTCACCCAGTTCAAATCACACTTTCATTAGAGATGAGGGGCTTTATTTTACAAGAAGAATAACTAGTCAGTGATGTTCTACTTTCTTCTGTTCAAACCAACAGCTGCACCTCTTGCACCACCAGCTGCCAAGAGGTTCAACCAGATCCTCATTGAATACTTTCATACATATTTTAAAGAAGGCTTTTCATCTCATACCAGGAAGTAGAGTATTGAATTGAAATCACAAGGGAATCTTCCAACACTTACTGTTTCTGCTGGAAGTTTTGAGAGCTGTTACTCATGATGGCGTCTCCATCACCATCAGTGAGCCTGGAACGCTGTCCAGGACGGTCTCTGTGGGCCCTGTCAGACCTGGGGCTTGAATATGCTAAAAGAAATGACAAACATTCATCCTCAAGAACAAAACATAGAGATTTCTAATGAATTCAAGTTAGCTGCTTTGATTTGCAAAGGATAAGCTGAGAGATAATGAAGCCTGACACTTTCATATACATTCTCTTGGTTTGACCAATTATTTGGACGGATGTACTCGAAGTCGGTTTTGCATTTTTGGTTCTTAATAATTAAAAATGTCAACTGAATCATCCTCTTCTTTGACAATTACATTTCCTGTTTGCAAGGTTTCAGCTGTTATTTGGCAGCGATTTATTTTTCTCCACGTTCCCTGAGGTGGAAGTTTGGTTCTGAATTCCTAAGCCTGTAGTCACAATCCTGAATTACAACATTGGGCTGTCCTAACATAAACATTGAGCACTCATGAGATTTAAAATCAAATCTTAGCACTAAGCTAATCTACAAATGGAGGAAAAAATGAGAAGGGTTGTTAAATATATTATTTCCCCCAAAATAATGGAAATGGTGATGGTTCCAATAAAGCCCAAGATTAAACACTAAAACCGATTTTCTCTTTCTCAGTCTTTTGGTTCTTCTCATAATTAAACTGAGCATCTGATCACCAAACAGCCATTTTCTATTGTGACTGTCAAGCATGGAGCTCATTAGGTGACATCATGAGATCGCAGAGTCCTGGACACAATGTTACTTACCTCTTCGAGTCATGATATCGGTGCTGCTGACTTCTGTTCTCACAGTGAAGTCAATTAATATGTTGAGTCCAAGCAGGGAGAACTTTTCTTCTGCTTCAATAGACAAAATATCCTCCTCTAGCTTGGTTTTGCAAACGCATGTGGCATTGACAAAGGTATTTTTGAGGTATTTTAGCACTCACAGATCAAAGGAGATTAAAGGAGAGCAAAGGAGATAACATTTTATCAAAGAATATCAAAGAATATCAAAGGAGAGCAAAGGAGATCAAAGGACAGGCTCTTTACTCATGTTTGACCTACCTCAAATGTATTTTGGACGTGTTGAAATACCATAATCTACTAAAGAACTCTGTCTTGTGTCTTTTCTGTCAATAGACTACAAGTGCCATTAACCTCGATCATGAGACTTTGCACCTCTTGAGCCGCCTCTCTTAGACTGCACGGCAAAGAAAATGGAGTCTCCGTTTGGCCATCCCGCAGTCTCAACATCATCCCAGAAGCCTTCCTCAGCTTTAACATGGAATGGAACTCAGTATCTGCCTGCATCACCAGCACCCAGCCCGCCCTCCTCCAGGCCCTGTCAGCCTAATCACCTGCTCAGGCAGAGCATCCAACGCTCCCTCACACACATCCTGTTTGAAAGGTGAGAATAACTTTACACACTTGTATGAAACCCACAGCCTGTTACCTTTTGATTATCTACATAGTGTCATTTAAGGTGTTTCTTCCAAAAAGATATTGGCATACACACAATAGAATTTTACAATCAAGTCATAATATGCAACAGGACATCATTTGAAATTCATGACCCTCAATTCCAGTCACCAGTCACATTTAAGTTATAATTTCATTATATGTATGATTATCAGAGTATCCTGACCCACATTTGCAACAATATTTGACTTTCACCATTATTTGGTTCAGGATTCCCATTGTAGCATTGATGCAAGAATTCATGACTGAGCAAGATCATGACACTGGCTGGTTCTTTGCCCAGTCATGAAAGGTCTAGTTCATTAAATATATTGTTTCACATTCTAAATATTAGCACAGTACTATAAACTCAATCAAAAACACAATCATGACCTCATCTTTGGTGGATCGTTCAGAAAAAGTTATCAAAATGAAAGAGGATGAATATACAGACGGTTTGGCAACTCACAAAAAGACCAGGATGCTGTGATGTGCCTCAAACTAGGAGATTATTCTATATATACATTTCATCCATCTTCTTTACATGCTGCCTTCAGTTTGTCATAATTAGACAAAAATATCAACAAAACAACAGATTTATATTTCCTGCATGTCAACCTCTCTTCTGTTTATCAGACATTTTGAATTGATGCCAGTTGATTTGATCTGATCTCAGGTCTGCAGAGTTAGAATTGATCTTGAAATACTCTCTTCTGTCTGATGTTAACACTGACTACAAGGTGTGTGGAGTGGCTTAAGGTTATCAACTGAGGTTTGACTGCTCTATTTTGTATCCTGGTCTAAATGAGCTGGACCTGTTGCTTGCAGTGTCAATACGCTGACAAGTTACATCACGGCCAAGTCTCTACTTTAACTCTGCCGAGATCCTCCTCACCAGTCTTTGACCCAGGGTAGAGGCTCCAGGGAGCCATGTGCGATGACGCTGGGCGTAGCCCTGTGTTGCCCTCCGTCATGTCCTGGTTTCAGAT
Organism: Lipophrys pholis; assembly: GCF_963383615.2. Taxonomy (NCBI): domain Eukaryota; kingdom Metazoa; phylum Chordata; class Actinopteri; order Blenniiformes; family Blenniidae; genus Lipophrys; species Lipophrys pholis. The sequence continues at coordinate 2,431,582 of NC_137646.1, read as the reverse complement.
GGTGACTAAAAGCAGCAACTCTGTGCTCAGTAGTGGAGGTGATTTCATGCAGCCCCTCGCTGACACCAGCTTGTAGTTTCACTCCATGTCTGAGCGCAGACATTTCACTCTGGAGCCGCTCCATGTTACTCAGCAAGTTGGACTAATCTATGCTGTTAGAGGTGACAGGCGGTAGCTCATCCAAATAGTGGGAGACGAACCGAGGGAGGTTTTCTCTGCACTCATTCAAAACCTTGAAGCAACTTTTAATGTTGTTGATGTTTTTCTGATCTCCTTTAAAAGCCACACATCTTTGTTTGGTGTCAGGACAGAGTTCAAACAGCCTCGTTCTTCAGGATTCAATCCATTTCAAGTCCAACGTGTTGGAAGCTGTTAGAACAAGATGGTCCTGGCTCATTGTTCTCATTCTGACCAGGAGAAAGTTTAAAAACTGGTCCTCAACTAGAAGCTTGCCGTCAACAGTCTCATAAACCACAGGTTTTAAACCTGGCCAGTTAGATAGTGGAGGAGCCGTCACTCTGAACTCCCGCTCAGCCATCTTGCTCAACTTTTGTTGTTGCTGTAGGTCATAGTCAACATTTATTTGTAGATAAACATTTGTAGCACACAGAACTAGTTTGGAATGATGATTTTTTTGTTCTTCACAATCAAATAAAATTATATATCATCATCATCTTTATCTTTATTGCAGACACAGGAGTCCATAAAAAAACATTCACAAATAAATAAAACAAATACATAAAACAAAATATCAGAAATAGGATAATCACAGATAAGTCAAATATGACCCTATTTATAAAAGACATCCACACCAATACAATAATACCATACACAAGGATGAGTGGTTTTTTACAGGACTATGACTGAGATTATTCAGCAGCATTATAATGGTGTTCTGAGAGTCCTCAAGCCTGCATATAAATTTATACATCAGATTCCTCATGAGAGCCTGAAATGTAGAAACACCTGCTTGACAGAACATCTCACTTCCTGTTTCCCAGCCAGGTTTTTTTCAGCAGGATCCTCAGAGCATCATTGTAATCAACCTTGAGCCTTCGTAGGCTTGATTTTCTATATTTAATCCACAAGGGGGCAGTATACAAGGGAGTACAATAAGCTCTGAAGAGAGTAATCTTCACATTATCAGAGCACATAGAAAATATCCTTGCTCTTATGTTGGCTTGAACATCCAGCGTACGGCATTGTCTATCCAGATCATCATCATCACACATTTTATCAGAGATGAGATGTCCCAGATATTTTGTTTTGCTACTGACAGTGACTTCCTGTTCTGACAGGTAAAAATGAGGGAAGTTGAGATCCTTCTCCTCCTTAGTTCTACATATCAGAACTGTTCTCTTTCTGGCATTATATTTAACATTATATTTAACATCATATTTAACATCAGATTTTAAGCCATACTCAGAACAGATATTTAAAAGCTGCTGAAACCTGCTGGGAGAGAGAATGACCAGATCACCAGCAGACATGAGATGATTAATTATCTTGTTACCCAGCACACATCCACTTTTACAACTATTCAGTTGTTGAGATAACTCATCCATGTACAAGTTAAAAAGAGCAGGTGAAAGCCCCCCCCCCCCCCCCACTGGCCTCATGAAGCAGCTCAGGAAGATGATCAACATTAAGAGTCATAGCAATGGTCCATGATCAGCTAGAGACGTGTCATACAGCAGGCTCATCCACTGTAAGATGCTTCAATACTAGTAGAGATCAAGGTGCAAATATCTTCTCAGAACTTGTTAGAAAAGGGGCGAGACAAAAACACATGAAATATATTTTCAGGGAGTTCTTTACAGAAAGAGCAATTTATATCTATGTCTTTTTAAAAACGTTCTAAGAAAATACATGAAATCTGTGGATTACTTTAAAAGATACTTCTTTTACTTTATTGTTTATCATATATCTCGCTGGCAAATTACCCCCCCAAAAAACGGAGGGAGGAGGAGGGGAATCCCCAAACCACTACTGGACCCCGGCACAGAGACAGCAGTCACTGCCAGAGGCCTTTGAGCAAGGCAGCAATATCCAGGGAGCTGATTTATAGAAGGAAAGTTAGATTTAATCATCTCCAGCATTAGTTCATGTTGTTCTTTTCAGTGTAATTGGTCATCGTCTTCAGAGTAGTAATTACAGTAGACTGATTAACTCTAGACTATTCAGAGAGACGTGTAATATATTCAGTCAGTTGAAATAAATCTAAATGAATTATTTTACTGGAACTGAAAGATAAATACCTATATAAAGATATTTACTTATAATATGAATCTGGCTGAATAGAAAAACCCTTTTGTGTTCACTGTCAAAGTAACATTACTCTTCTTATATTTAGGTTACATGTATTTTATCGAGTTAATTATTTTGTTAACTCACCTAGATTTGCACTGTTGCCTTTATTTTCACAAACAACTGTAGTGAAAGTACATTTGTTGTTTTAGGTTGATGTTATTCTCTTGTTGATATTGTTTGTGAACAAATCCTTTCTCAGTTCTGCAGTGATACTTTGTGTAGATATTATTTACCCTGCATATATTGAGTTTGTTCATAACAAGTCATTTCTATTTACCTACAAACTTTTTCCTGCATTTTATTATGGTCACAATCAACTGATAAAAGAAAAAAGTCCCCAAATCATTCAAAGATCATGAGAAAACTTTATTTTTATTTTCATTCAGATTTGCATATTGATGATGATTCACTTCATAAGTAATGACACATTGTTCTCCCCCACATTAAAGTAGATGAGCTGCTTATCTTAGTAAAAAGTATCTGCAATACTGGCCGTGTACTTCAAACACTCCTTTTCCCTCCTCCTGCTCCCCATTTCTCAAAAGCTGCTTCATACTGACACCTACTGGATATAGGGGGAACTGCAGGTCAGTATTTCTATTGCGTCCATCCATCCACCCATAACAAAACCCATTTAATGAAAAAGATGTTGATCATTTTCTTCTCAACTCATAATGATGATCATTCAGTAAGTTGTATTTTCTATAAAATTATCCAGTCTGTTTACATATGATGTTTTAAAGTTGTATTTTCTATAAAATTATCCAGTCTGTTTACATATAATGTTTTAAAGTTTTTGTTTTTTTCTCAAACTGAGGAAACAAATTCTAGAATATCAGATTATGTATTTGTCTACAGTTTTATAGCTTGGAACCACCTTGGCTATTTTCATCCTGTCAGGGAAAATACCTGTTAAAAAGGATCTATTGCATATATAAGTAATTGCTTAAGTATACAATCTATTACATCTTTTACACAAGACATATCAATTGTTAGAATCACGAGACTTTTAAACTTTCTGTGCACTTCTGAAACATCACTTTCAAAAACTCCATCTAGAAACATTGAAATACTGTTTTAAAATGTAAAATCAAAGTGACAGTCTCATACATGAGGTTTAATTTCCTTTGTCATCTACTGAAACATGGTGTGACTGTGGTACTTAGTAGTGTAAATGTAATCAATGAGAGATTTGTACAATTCAGAAACTTTTCGATATAGAAATCTTAAAATATGAGTTACTTCCAGATTAAAGTCATTGAAAGAACTTAACGGTTTGATCTCATTTAAAATGGTCTTTTTGCACAACTTGCTGTTTCTTAACAAGCTTAACAGCCTCATCTAACGTCTCAACACTCAACAGTGTGCTTTAAGGAACGTGAAGTTTAAATGTCACTCAAGTCAAAATATTCCACATCACATACTTTTTTTTGTTGTTGGTGGTTGTTGTTAGAATAAATAGTTTGAGACGAGGAAATCATTGCATGTTTCCACTGTAGAGTTTTACTTTCATGACATGTACTTCAGTACGTGTTGCAGGTAAACAAACAGTAGTTTTTCCTCCGTAGTGTAAAAAGAGTGAAAAATGAAATTACGACTCATTAATGTTAAATAAAAACAGTGAAGAACAAAAGCCATTGGATTCATGTCAACATTTTACTTCCATTTCTTCAAAGTTCACATCTGCTCATACAAGATTTTTAACCTCACATTTTTCAAACCACAGAAAGCAGCATTGTTAGAACTAATAATGAAATGTGCTTCTTTAACATTCATTATCAAGCAGGGACCTTTTGTCAGCCTCTGTGCAGTTCAACACAAATGGAAACCAAACTGATTGAAATCTTCTCATTTTGGTGACGAACCAGAAACTAAATGATTTCCTGAAGCGTCTCAACAGGGTTTAAATCAGCAATGTTGACTTCAAACTGGAGGAGACCTTGTGATTCTGGGCTCAAGCTGGACTTCCTGAACCACATCTGTTGGAGCTCCATTCCCATCTCCACCTGTCCACATGTCCAAGTGTCCTTGAGCAAGACATTGAACCCCAAACTGCTCCCAGTGGATGGACTGAGTGCCTTGCATGGTCGCCGCCTCCATTGGTGTGTGAATGAATGGGTGAATGTGATGAACAGTGTAAAGCACTTTGGGGACTGCGAAAGGCCTCTGCATCCTCCCATAAGAAGAAGAAGAAAAGTTCAGCGCTGACGTCAGCCAGCTGCTGGAAAAAATGCTTGTTCAGCAGGAGAGTTCATACTCTCACGCCCTCACAGCTGACACTTCTGTAAAACCTTTTAACTTTTCAACTGCAGCTTATTTCTCACTTCAAGCGTTTTCAGAAATACATTTCTCTGAAGTGTTTCAGTAAGAAAAGAGAAAGTTTGTGTCCAGGACATGATGTTGGTCTGGTTTTAACTGCAGGAACTGACAGTCCTGACGGTTGGTACTGCTGAACAAAAAGTCTCTGGCCAGAGGGAGCTGGCTGAAGAACATGACATCATTTAGTAAGGCAAGACTCTGGAGTGCCCAACTTTCTTCTTGTTCTTATGGAGGATGAATCGGCTTTTATACGCTGGAAAAACACTATATAAGTGAAATCCATCCACACATCTCACATAGAGTCTTTCATGATTTCATCTCTTTATGGTTTTTCATGTGTCGCCGCAATTTAATACGATCACAGAAACTCCACCCACATGTTTCACAAGAATACGGCTTCTCACCTGTGTGAGTTCTCTTGTGTATCTTCAAATCATTTGATGCACTAAAACTTTTCCCACATGTTTCACAAGAATACGGCTTCTCACCTGTGTGAGTTCTCTTGTGTCTCATCAAATCATTTGATCCTCTGAAACTTTCCCCACATGTTTCACAAGAAAATGGCTTCTCACCTGTGAGAGTTCTCTTATTAACCAACAAACCATCCTGTCCGGTGGAACTTTTAACAAAGATTTCACCACTTTTCTTCTTATCATTGAAAGTTGTTAAATTCTGACGTAATTGAGGTTTTTTCTGGACCATATTTCCACATGTTTCCTCACAAAGAAGCTTTTCACATTCAGCCTGCTTCTCTGACACAGGGAACTTGTCCACACAATCACTCTGAAACATGCTTCTTCTTTTTATCTCTGCATTTCTACTTGATTCTGAGTCAACAAGTTTTTTCACATCGTGGACTTCAGAGTCATGAGAGAGGAACTGCTCAGTGTCTGGTACTTCTTCTGGTTCACTCAGGGAACTTTGCTCCTCAATTGAAGGAACCCTAAAGGAATCACCTTCAAACTTCAGTAGAAGCCGCTCTCCTTCCTGGCTGGTACCGAGTTCCTGGTGCTCCTCAATCTGTGGAGGTTCTGGTTCTTCTGATTCCCCTTTGATCCGTGGAGGTTCTGGTTCCTTTTTGATCTGTGGAGGATCTGGTTCTACTGGTTCCTTTTTGATCCGTGGAGAGCCTGGTTCTTCTGGTTCCTCTTTAATCTGTGGAGGTTCTGGTTCTTCTGGTTCATCTTTGATCTGTGGAGGCTCTGGTTCTTCTGGTTCCTCTTTGATTTGTGGAAGTTCTGGTTCTTCAGGTTCTTCTTTCATCTGTGGACGTTCTGGTTCCTCTTTGGTCGGTGGAGGTTCTGATTCTTCTGGTTCCTCTTTGATCTTTGGAGGTTCTGGTTGATCTGCTTCCTCTTTGATCTGTGGAGGTTCTGGTTGTACTGGTTCCTCTTTGATCTGTGAAGGTTCTGGTTCTTCCTGCTCTAGACTGGAGTTTGTTTCTGGTTTAAAGAGCTGCTCCTCCCTACAGCCACGGTGCAGTTGGAGCTCTGGAAGGACAAAAGTTCAAATTAAAAGTTACATTACTTCTACAGTTCCAGCTTTAAAATGACTCAGACGAGTAATTTGATTACAATAAAATCACCTGAGGCAATTATGGCATTAAAGGCAGATCTTATAAATCACGACTGGCAGGACCTTTTTGTATAAGATACTAATTGTTAGAGAAATCTTGTTTTGTCTCATAAATAATGATGTGTAATTTTGCAGTCTGTGTTCTAGGATGACCTGTGTCAGCACTTTTGGAACCCCTGTGCTACTTTTGCTGACCTTCAATGCAGACTCAAAACAATTCAGCCTTTAAGAAGGAGCTGTCTGACTTCAGAGTAAGAAGAACTCTTGGACAATCATGTAAAGGTTCTACTGTGACTTTGTCTCTTCTTGCAAGAATAATGTAATAAATTTCTCTTATAGGAAGAATTGAAACTATACGGATGAATGTTTTGCCAAAGCTGCCATTTTTGTTCCAATCCTCACCAATTCAGCTCCCAAAAGAAACATTTAATAGATAATAGACAAAATTATATCAAAATGTATTTGGAGAAATAAAAAGCCAAGAGTAAGGTATACACTATTACAGTGCCCTAAAGAAAAAGGTTTGAATTTACCTAATGTAAAATATATTATTGGGCGGCACAATTAAGAATCATAAATAAGTATGAGGAGACAGGATGGAGGGATATGGAACAAATCTCATGTCTGAACGTAATATTAGAAAGTTTACCTTTTTATTACAAAAACTAATGAATGAATTAAAGATGAAAAACAAATGTGTTAAAGGAACAATGAAAATATGAGCAGTAATAAAAAAGAGAATGAAAATGTCTGGTTCAATCTGCAGGGCGACTAAAATAGGAAAGAATTTAGATTTTCTTCCTTCAACCATAAACGGGGGATTTCATAGGAGGGAATCCAAATGGCTGCTCTATATTGGACGGCTTTTCAAAAAGGGAAAATATGAAACCATTTGAGCAGCTTAAAACTGAATTTGATCTGCCAACACAAGACTTTTATAAATTCTTACTAATTAGAAGCCGTCTTCTAAAACACAAAGGATGGGAATTCTTAGGTAAAGAACCAAATGAAGTAGAGAAAGTACTAATGACCAAGCTGGAGAAGAAGAAGAAAGTCATTTCAAAGCTTTAGAAAGCAGCTGAACAAGACAACAACATGAACTTTAAATAGAAATGGGAAAGTGAAAGAAAGAAGAATTGGGGGGAATCATTTAAAGAAGGACATCAAATGTTTAGGAGCATTATATGGAAAGAAGGTGAATGGAATTAAAAACACAAGATTTTCTGCTCCCACTAAATATGTCCTAACATAGTAAAACATGTGATAAATGCTGGAGGGGTTGTGGTCCAGAAGGAGACTAGAGACATATATTCTGGGACCGTCCCAAACTCAGAGAATATTGGAAAAATATACAGAAAGAGATCAAAAGAATCTTGGATGAAAACATTGATTTAGACCTGAAATGATTTTTATTGGGTTTTAAACCCAAAAATGATTAGAATGTTACTTATTGTAGAAAAGTAAAAGATTAGAGTGTGCTGGCTGGAACCAAACCCCCCCTGCATAAAGCAATGGTGGGACCCAATCAAAGATGTGCTGAATATGGAACAAGTAAGAGCAAGGTTCCAAAACAAAGTGAAGGAATGTGAAGACCTGTGGTCTCCCTATATACAAAGGAGGATTCTAACAGAATCACCCCACAAGGGACTTACTTCATTATTTACAAAGCACTCTCATTAAGATCTACTGCTTTGTTTGTTTTGATTTGAATTAACATCTCTAACTAAGGTATTTACTTGTTGTGTTTGCATTAAGCAGATTTGTTTTAGGATCATTTCATTACATTATTTAGACATTTAAGAAGCGGGTGTCTGGACACATGGTGAAAGGGGGAGAAGAATAAAGAGGTAGAAAGGTAGACCTACATTCTCGGAAGGAGACGGAGGGCATCCATCTTTCTCTTTCTTTTTCCTTCTCTTGATTGGATGGAAGGTTTTTTAACAGACCTTCAGTACGGCTGTTTGTATGGAGGGACGGCTGTTTAAAGTAGGAATGGAAAAGAGAAGTTTCATTGATCTACAATCTATTTATTTATCTTTTCATTTACTTAATGACAAAAGACTAGATTAATAGGAGGAACAGAGGAGGAAGAGAAGGGAGGGTCCCACATTTGTTGATGATGTCATTTAGTTGTTTGGTTCTTTATGTTTTTATGTCCTTCTAAACAGATATTGGGAATGTATTTGTAAGATAAGAATACTGCATGTACCATACTCATATGCTTATTTGAAAAAATAAAATGAAAAAAGGAAGTGCAACAATCTTTTTAAACATCTTAGATGTTCATATTTCTAAAACTCTAGTTGCTGAAGTATTTTAACTTGATAATTCTTCCATGTTGCCATTTGGAGCCTCACTGTTCCAGAGACAAGAGGTTTACATTCTTCCAGGTGCTTTTGCCTCCATGTTCCTCCATGTTGGTTTCACTGATACTCAGAGACAATCGTCTTTTAATATGGAAACCTGGAGCCAGGAAGTGTCTGCATCCTGAGGCTGGAGGCTTGAGCCCGCCTTTGGAGAGAGGAGGGACTATTCTCTGCTGTGATTGGACTGGAGAGGACAGGAAGTGACCAAACACAGGAAGTTGCAAACAATGCAAATCCACTGAAATCAGAAATGATTAAGAAAAAGACCCTCTATGTTTTGTCAATGGCTGCTCATATTATTATTTTAACCTTGTTTCAATGTATTGTCAGGTAGTTCCAGGTGATTCTAGACGCTCTTCTCCTGTTTCTGACTTCAACTACAACTGTGTATTGATTAAAACCTGGAAACAAGTAAAAGAGTCAAAGTCTGAGTTCAATCCAAGTTTCCCTCCAGAAACACAAATCCTGCTTCTGTGTGCGGTGGATAAACCAAACCCAGTCAGAACAATGGAGATCCTGCTCCAGTCACATTCATGTGTTCATTCACACTTTTCCAGACCTGTTCTGTGGAGCTTGATTTGAGGGTTCCAGATGGTTTCCAGCAGTCTGTGCTGACGATCAACCTCCTCCTCGTGCTGGACGATAGTTTGTTCAAACTCTCCCAAAGCCTGAACTGAACTCATTGTTGCTGCACGAGATGAAATGTTTCCTCTGTGAGACACGACAACACAGCCGAGAGAGTCCAACAAGCTCCAAACAGTAGTGGAGGGCGGCTCGAGCTAAAATATCGACGTATTCTCCGTGGCTCTGCACGCTGCTGGAACTCCACTCGCGCTTGCTCCGCTCCTCCCGTTCCTGTTTCCGGTCTGATGTCACGTGATCACCCAGGAACCATAGACATAAACACACAAGACGCCGCGCAGCCTGTCTCCGCCCACCGCTCCTTACGTCAGAGCGGCCGCCATCTTGTGAGGGGCAAGTCTGACAAGTCAGCCTAAACAAGTCTCTGTGACCACGATGTGTTTTCTGAAGAAAACCACGCAAATATACATTTACATGACTGTGAAGAATCATTGCTTTTATTTTGAACTTATTAAATTAAAAATGATTTCATTTATTTATTGATTTAATGTCGCATACTGATAGAAAGTATTGAGAGGAAATGGAAGAAGTTTGCAGACGGGACATTGGGACGCTGTCCTCTCCTTTTAGAGCAGTAACATGATGGAGCCATGACAAAAATATGTAAAAGCCTTTATTTACACACAATGTGGCATTTATGTACAATGAACATGTACATTAGGGCACAAGTTATTCATTTTTGTGTAACAAATTTAGATTTTCTTTTACATATTTACACACAATGACATATTTACCTATTATACTTTCATTTATTTATACATAGTTACCTTTAATATTACATAGAAAATAATTGTTAGATATTTATCTATTACATATTTATTTATTGTTACACATTTATCTATTATTCCATATTATATGACATATTCTCTTTCAGCTCTTCATTTATTAGATTTTTCACTCTCAGTTCCTCCAGAAGACCACACACTGTGCTCTTTGCCCTCCGTTCTCCATCTTTTCATTCCTCTTCTCTCTTCTCAGACTCTCCACCTCGGCCATGGCTTCACTGAGTCTGGCTGTCAAAGCATCAGGACATGTGGGCAGTGCATAGGAGAGGTCCTAGTGAAGAAAAAGATTTACATGTTCAGAGTCCTGTGTTATCACATTAATTCACTGCTTGTGCAACGTGCAATCAATTGATCTGCTATCCTAATCAATATATATAATAATAATGTTTGTGTACATGTCAGTATGTCTAAAAGGAGTGAGGTGTGACATGTTGCTCAGCTGTTTGAGCACAGCCAGACAGTACTTCCTACTGGGATCAGGCTGAGGTTCTCCTGCTGGAACAGGCGGGGAACAGTACACTGACTGGTTCTGAGCAACTCATTTCTTTTGAAATGTAATATTCTACACACTGCAACTAAAATAGCCTCAGTTAGATGAACCCAATAGACCTTGATATTGTTGTTGTTGTTTGAGGGCGAGCTTAAGCCAGGGAATAGAGAGCATTTCCCACGGCTCCAGCTCATCTATGTCCCAAGTTAATGTTATATGAGCTAAACGCAACGACAACAACAATAAATATGTTTTTCCTACCTGTGGAAGGTAATCCCACGCAGTCCATTGTCCTTATTTTGTCTGTTTGTACAACCAAACGCAGAACAGTGATGCGGTATCTTTGCTGAAGTCCTGACAAATGCCCCTCCCAAGATGGTGGACGCACTGACGTATGTTCCTGCCAGTCGGTGAGGCGTCTAGTGTATATGTCTATGTGTGTGAGCCTCTAGTTTTCACACCATACAGTGATAAACGATCTACTAGAGCAGTGGTTCTCAAACTTTTTACACCAAGTACCACCCAGAAAATACTCGGCTCTCCAAGTACCACCATAATGACCAACACTATACAGTAGCCTAGTAAGCCTCAGCATTCATCAAAAACATGGCTGAGGTTTTACTCCTAAAGAAGTATATTTAATATTGTCAGCCATTGTCACATTTTACACAGCAATATAAGAAAATAAAAGACTGTACTTAAATAATGATGATTCAATTATAATATATTGCACAGAAAAGTTAAATACTTACTCATAAGTACTTAAATAAATGAAAAACAAACGAACAAAAAACAGTTCTTAAAGATTGAATAAAACTGTACTGTACTTAAATGTTAAGTAAACAATGTACTGTACTTGATTACAAAATTATCAAAACAGGCTGCCTGAACTTCACACACTGCTGTATGGCTGCTTTCTGAAACACACACACACACACACACACACACACACACACACACACACACACACACACACACACACACACACACAGAGAGAGAGAGAGAGAGGAAGAACAATAAGATTAAGAATAAAACTATGATAAAAAAGATGGTCAATGGATTCTAGTGAATGTCTCTCTATCGTTCTACTATAGATCTGGGATCCCCCCTCCCTTCTCGTGTCACATGGCCCCCGCTTGAGCCAATCGAAAATGAAACATGACTGGCATTTCAGGAAATGATGTTTTATTCAGGGACTGAGTATTTCAGAAGATAAATATGATGAAGTAGATAACGGCTTTAGAAGCGATCGAAGTAACTCCTCTTTCACCGTCCAATTCATCCATATTAGTAATCAGCGGGCAGCGTTACGGCAGTGGCGGCACTTCGTGTCACGATCGCCCGTAATGCTACGCTTAGCAACCCGCTAACCTCCGGGACTCGACGTGAAAAGTCATTTTACACACAAAATACTTCACTTTTTTCACTAGAATCAGCTTCGATAGGCCTTTTCTCACAGAGCTGCTAAATCCCGTGTTTTCAGCTGCAGTACAGAATAAGTTACGAGTATAAATGCTCTACCGTGAGTTGCCGTGACGGGAACCCAGAAATGAGGTCCCTTTGTCGGGGTCAGTCCACAGAAAGCACCGCTGAATAACTGTTTTCACATAAAAACTTTATTTTTTATAAGAACTCGATTGTATATGTCATTATTCATGGTACAGTGGAGGAATTCTTGGAAATTCATGTTCAGAAACATTGTCCGGAGCTGTATAGGCGGAGATGCCCACCTGTACCCACCATCAGGTGGGCATGACAACACCGACTGGCACAGCTGGTCACCCCGCAACTGATTAGTTCACACGCCGGGACCAAATTTTCAAGAAAAACACTTTATATAGTGAGATATGAACGTAAAAGCAACAGCAGTGAAAACAGTCAAAATGAGCTTTAGGGTCCAAAGGGTTAAAAACCTCCACCTCTTGCCATCAATTCCTGCCTGCTACCGTGAATAACTGTTGATGTCAGCGCTTTTCTATTTATGTCAGTGATCCTTTGGTGTACTACTAGAGGGAGCCCCGAGTACCACTAGTGGAACGCGTACCACACTTTGAGAATGACTGCTCTACAGGAACAATTCGATTTCATCCCAGATAGACTCTAGTGTTTTTCCCATGTGAATAATGAGACCATGAGTGAGGTGTATGTGTGAGTGAAAGGAGTGTGTGTGTGGAGCGTGTACAATTCATACTTACCTGGTAGGGGAGATACTGTGATCAAGAAGGTGGTTCACCCAGGCTGAGGCTCAGCCATTGCACTCCAGCTGTGCTGACCCCTGCGAATTCTCCAAATGTGGGAATCTCGACTGCATATTTTCTGGTAGTGGGGGACTGCGTCCGCGCTCTCCCCTGATCACTTGTTCAAGAAAATGTATTATTATCAAACATTCCCACATCTTGCGGAAAGATAGTCTGTGTTACTCAGTTAATCCATTTCTCTGCTGATTATATTAAATCATCCTGATCTGCAAGTAATGCAGAGAAAAGCAGTGATAGCTAGCCTCTATGAATATTTACATATGAAATAGACCAAAAGCGTAGAACATATTAGAACACAAACAATACAAAAAAGCACAAGTAATTATAAACTGTAATACAGGGTTGCAGCTAATCATTTGTTTTGAAATTGACTATTTTACCAAAGATTTAAACATTTTCAAACAACAATACTATTACTAAATGTGACAGAAAAGACAGGCCAGTTAAAATCAAATAATTTGATTATGTTTCTGAAAAAAAATGACTCAACTGAATAAAGAATAATTGATAATTGATAATACAACTGAAATTTTTGGCTTAACTTTGTCCTTTTCAGTAATAACACTTGAACCTTTAAATGTAAAGTAAATGAATTGATAACAGAAATAACAACAAGCGAGTGAAGCCCATTAGGCCTCAATGTTGTCCTTTCCTCTACAGCAGTGGTTCTCAAACTTTTTACACCAAATACCAACCCAGAAAATAAGTACCACCACAATGACCAACACTATACAGAAGCCTAGTAAGCCTAAGCATTCATCAAAAACAAGGCAGAGGTTTTATTCCTAAAGAAGTATATTTATTATTGTCAGCCATTGTAACATTTTACACAGTTAGATTAGTAACACTACACCTAAATATAGGAAAATAAAAGACTGTACTTAAATAATGATTTAATTAAAATATATTGCACAGAAAAGTTAAATAAACATTATTAGTTGCTACGGTTGATGGTAGTCATGGCAGCAGGTCCAAGGGGGTGGGGCTTAACTCCTTTGATCCCGTGTGACCACACCGAGCCTTGAAGTTGGTAAAGGCGCTTTGTGATGTCACACTGAGCTTTGAAGAATCACCCAACAGAGTTTACAGAACCAGTTGGCTCTTCACTCATCAGTTAACCTCAGGAGACACCAGTCCAGGAACCTTTACAACCAGAATTCAACTATTTCTGAAGTGCCACTTCTAAACTTTGTCCACGAATGTTTTAACTGGAGAAGTCAGTATATTGATTGTTTTTGTTGGTAAAAGGTGAAGCCACAATAACCATCGATGGAGTTAATATTGAGAACGTATATCAGTTTAGGTTTTTGGGAATCATATTCTGTCTGTGTGGATTTTAAACTTTAGACACTAGGAGGCGCGGTTTGGCGCAGACGCGCGATTTTCCTCCATCTGACTAGCAATTTCACACTTGCACTCTGAAGCGAGCCAACAAAGAAAACTTCATCATGACCCTCCTGGGGTGGGACTGAACTGAGGCTCGTTGCTGCTCTGTGATATTTTGGGATTTTTCACGGAGCACATTCATAGCGCACACTAACTAATTACCAGAGGATTTTATTTTGAATGCCAAATAAGAAAAGTTTAACTGGAGTTTATGAGAGCACATTTCAACATTTTGTCTCGACTTTCCACGGTCTGTCACTCTCACCGGTCGATTGATTTAACATTATAACACTACTAAGCTGGAGATAAACCCAGTTCAGTGAAAAGGTGGGACATTTCTTTGTAATATAGATTCAGAAGGACTAAACCAAAGCAAAAAAAAGTCTATTTCAATAAAGTCAATATACATCTAATGCACGAGCAAATGCCAAGCTGCATAATTCAGTAATTTGAAACAACATTCTGCACCAATCACCACCGTATGGTGCCATTTCTTTGATGGACCCAGTGCTCCAAAGAAATGACTCGTTAAATACAAAACAAACACAAAACAGATAAAGATAATGTCCTCCATGCTACATCACAAAAAAAACAAAAATGAATTTCATGTTCACAGCTTAGGTTGTTAAAAGAAGTGCTGATGCAACTGTGTGCATTTTTCTCATCTGATTTTCTCAACTAGAAAACTATCAGAGGACCTGTTTACTACAGCCGTGGTGCACATGCACAATAGCAGGAGTGTAATGATTCTTGAGTGTAATGTTTAATGATTCTACCAATATAAGAGCCAGAATAGAGCTGAGCAGGTCTGGGATGGATTTCTTTATTTCTCTGCCATGTGTAGTGAACTAGAAATCAAGCTCAACACCACAGAAGCTGTTCTGTCCTTCATCATCTGCAGCCATATGGAAAGGACATACCAGTCAGTCACTAGTGCAAATGCAGAACGCAGTTTCAACCTGAAATGAATTCAAAACTCTCTCTGGGCATGAAGGAGGCCAGACTCTCAAAGCTCACTTTGCTCTCCATAGAGAGACGTTGTGCTTGATAAGAAGGAGGTGGCTGAAAGGTTTGTGAGAATGAAGGAGAGGAAGATGGTGCTATAAGATATGAGGCCACGTTACTGTACACGGTTCAGAAATACCTTGGGGCCAGTTGTTCAAAGGTAATCTGATTGGATTTTGGTTATGGGATTGGATCAAATCTTGAAAATGGGTTGTTCAAAAGGGAAAGAAAGATTCTGAAATCGGATTAGATCATCTAATCCAATCTTAGTTTTAATCTGGATCGAACCTTCAGTTTGTGTTGTTCAAAACATTTCAGTAGGATCTGGATAACTTTGATCCCAAAAAACAGGATTATTCTGGTCCCAAGAGGGGGCAGGATTTCAATATGGATTTCAGGAAGAAAATGTAGCAAAACTTTAAAATTGGTCAAAACTCAATTTGTATATATACTTCTATTTATATTTTGCACTTGATTTGTTCATCTGTTGTAGTGATTAAGTAGATAAAGAAGACATAAGCTACCATTTGAGCCTTTCAGTATATCCATAGTCTTCCGCTTCTCCCTTTCCGGGTCATGGGAATCACATAGTACCGATTAAGAGCCCATGGGAAGGTGGCACCCAGCAAGGGGCATGAACCCACTACCTTGAGATGGGGAGGCTCATGCTCTACCAACTGAGCTAGCCGGGGCCTTTGGAACAGTGTTTCCCGGAATATTCCCAAATTCTTGCAATGGAAACCCGAACCATAACGGACTATACCAGTCCATTCCTGTACTTTTTGTGCGGTGGAAACACATCTTAAGTGACCTGAGAGGGAGTGATTGGGAAGAACGTCTGGCCTGAAGGTTATCAGGAACAACACACAGAAAACCTTACACTGCCCTTTGAGGAATTGAATCCTGGTCTCCTCAAAAGGCAATAAAGTGGGTTAATCCTGATGTAAAACTGCACTGAAGCATGTTGTTGTGGCCAAGAGGTTAAGGCGATGGACTCGAAATCCATTGGGGTCTCCCTGCGTAGGTTCGAATCCTGCCAGCAACGCTGCTCAATACTTTGAGAAGGTTCAAGAAAAACTCTTCTTGTGTATTATTTTGTACAGTAAAACCTCTGATGTAGAGACGCCCTGAAATCCAAGGACAAGAGTCCCCTGAAGATAGGTTCTCCTCTTCAGAGGGTCTCGTCATGAGGACCAGAATGGACCAACCACCAAATATCTTATGGTGGCTGATAATGATCCTACAATTGCAGAGTCACTTAACATACCGAGCAGAACATAGTTCAGCCCCAGATGCATAGAAGCGCAGAGCAATGAGGACCTGTTCTTCCACTGACTGTGACTCGTTTGGGTTCTGCGTTGACGTTTTGGCCTGACAAGGTCTGCAATGTACTTAATATCAGCATTCCCAAAGGGGAAGCGAGCGTACAGTTCTTCAGTGGTGTATTGCTCCAGTGGTTTTGCACACTCAACATACACCCTTTGACGGTGTCCTCTTCCACCAAAATGGTGGTGGCGATGGACAATACCTGCCATGTGAGTGTCTCTCTGTAAGTCCTCTGAGAAAGGCTTAATATAAGATGGCTGTCAAAAAGCAGACCACTCATCAGCTGACATCTTTTGGCTTGTGATCAATTAAGTCAATCGTGTCCAAGGCCTATTGTGAGGTGGACACTGTTTTGCTCACTGTTCCCACAGGACTGGAGATTTTTGTTGGGATTCACTCCCAAATGATGAGGCTTAAGTTTCTTTTCCCCATTTATTTTTCAGGTGAAAAACCTGGAACACACAGTGTAAATATTCATTCATTCATTCAATATTCATTTTTAAATAAAGTAGAACAATATCAAACAGTAAATGTTCAGTTATATATTAAATAAGTACATTTCTATTATATATATCTATATATACATATACAGTACATACACAGATACAGATATATATATATACTCATACACATATGATATTTCATTGATATACTTCACAATAAATAGGTAAATATTATTTCCATATTTTTTAATTACTGTACATGATACAAATAAATACAATACAAATCGTATAAATAATACTTCATGTATTTTTAAATTCACTAATCTAACCAACAATCATGACTTCCTTTTCATTTAGGTTGAGATATCAATTGATTTCATTTGTACATTTATTTTCATTGCACGTTTAATTTAATAATAACACGTTACCGGTTAACGTAAACACAAATTTAGCCAACTGAGGGCAAACTACAACGTGAACAGCTGTATTTAAAAGGTCCCACATTTCCGGACGCAATTAAACGCACCTCATAGTCCAAATTCAGCGTAAAAGTGAAAGTAAACAATCGCCTCTTACCGGCAGTCATCTTCAGTTTTATTTGAGTGGGTACCCGTTTCTGCACGTCCATCGGCCACGCTGAAGCACTTCAGCGCTTCCTCAGCTCACTTCTTCGGCTCTGGCTTTCACACACGCCACAGCTGATGACGTTGAAGAGAAGCTGAAACACTTCCTCCTCTCTGATTAAAACAGCTGGAGCACCGCTGCTGCTTCCGTGAGGGGAGGGCTGCGTGGCTGTGTAGCACTCTTCCTTGTTCACCACAACACATACTATGCTCACTGCAGACCAGGTGGAACCATGGACTCAAAATGACCTGATTTCACTCTAGCAGAAACCCATGCACTGCTGGAGGGTGTAAAGTGCCATTATGCCTCAATAGTAGGAAGTTCTGTTGTGGCTGGAATGTTGAGGAACAAAAGGAAGAAAGACATTTGGGTTGAATTCACCCAGAATGTGAATGCAATGGGGTCTGGCCAGAAGAGGATCTTGGAGCAGGTGAACTTTAGATGGAAGAATCTGAGGGCCAGAGCCACATAGGACCTTGCTGAAACAAAAAACACCCAAACGGGCAACAAATTCTTTCAGAAAGGTGAATACACAGATGTGGTTCTGGACGTTATTGGAGGTGAGAAGGACAGATACTCCTGGCAGAGGAACAAATCAAGCTGGCCAAACTGCAGCAAACCAGGGCAAAACTTCACATCTGCCTCCTAAAAGCAAGGCTTGATTTTCAAGATTGCTTTTAGGTCCCACTCGTCTGGTCTGTCCTACTCGGATGAAGAACCCTGAACATTCTTTATTCTGTTAACTATTGGACATTTAGCCTTTTTTTTTAATTTTTTTTTTTATTTAAGACTTTTTCAAAATATCCACAAAGTATTTCTTTATGTACACTTGTTATTTGTTGTGGCTCAGATGCGTGGTCATAAAAGAAATCATAAATAGAAGTGGATGTTTATGTTTATGTTATTTTTGTGTTTTGTCTCAAAATAAAAAACACTTAAAGTGTCCCCATGTTGGCTCTTCTACCTGTTGTTCTTTACATTGCTGGTAGCCCACATTGTGATATGTTGTCCCATTTAGAGCACTGGTAATCTGGATTTGGTCATCTTGAAAACTGTATCTAGATCAGGTTGATCCAATCCAATGTGGCTTTGAAAAACCGACATAAAAGTAAGACGGATTACCTGATCCTGGAAAGCAACAAATTAGATTTTCAAATCTGGATCATTTTGATCCAGATTACATTTTTTTGAACAACTGGCCCCTGGTGTTCTATAAATGCAGCTTACAATTACATTCTTTTTTTTCATACAGAGTTCAACTGTGTTGCATTCAAACACATCTTTCATTGCTCTTGTCATTTTCTCCACCACTTTATAGTTCAGGTCTACACCCACATATATAGCTCCCCCTCCACCCGCCTTCCCCTCTCTGTTTAAGGAGTTGAACTCGTATCCATCAGGTCAAATCAGCTCCCTTCTCAGTGCTGATCCATGTTTCAGAGATGGTGACAATACTGAATGGTTGTTTGAACTGACCTACATACTGTTTGATTTGGCTGAAGTTTGAATAGAAGCTCCAACTATTGAAGGTAGAATTGAAAGTTCATTGTCCCTTTGAATTGTCCTGTTGAATTCATCTTGAGAGTAATAGCAGCAGTTGTCAGTGATGTTGTAGTGGAAGTTATTGTGTGGGTCGACATCATCCTCCATGTCCTGATGTTTGTATTCAGTGTAATTGAATGTTTTTAATTCTGGAGGTTCAGTGTTTACAGTCATAGTAGCTGATGATGCCTTGTTTCTGGAGTTGTGTTTCATGTGGTTCCTTCATGTAGTTTAACCTTATTCCAGTACTCAGCCTAATCTCTCCAGCTCCTCCATGTTGTGGATAGGTCTGTCGTGATCATCAATAAATCAATTAATTGCACAATAATTAAAAATGAGCTTGATAAGTTTGCCAGGCTGGATAATGTTTCATTTACCAAAGACGTCACTGTGAGCGGCGCTCATTCTGGTGTTAGCGAACAGCGCTCTCACAGTTTAACGTTATTTTAGAGAGTTGCCAGATTTCGGAGCCTTCCAGTGGAAAACCCGGGTAAGGCTCACTGTAAACGGGCCTTAACATGTAGGGGGAAAACAGCCAATCTGGCAACAGAAGCCACCAGAGTCACACCACCGCATACGTCATCAAAATGTGAAGCATCACGACAAAACCAAGTAGAAGACAGCAGCACTACCTCAGACTCTGTGTCCACCATTAATACTTCATCTTCATATGGTTACCGTACTTTCCAGACGACAAGCCACTACTTTTTTTTCTTTACATGCTTTGAACCCTGCGGAGGACGACTCGGCTTTTTAAGGGTTAACAAGCTTCATGCTGCTGAAACTGGGTGATGCGTTCAGGTGCATCACGTAACTCCAATTCTCGCAGCAACATATTGAAAAAAAAGAATTATGACCTCGTTAATTTTTGGAACTATGAATTTAGAACTATGAACTGAACTAGTTAATATTAAAATTTGTTAACTGAACTTTGAACTAGTTCATGTAGAAACTGAACCTTCCCAACACTGCCTGACAATCACTCTTGTATGGGGAGGCGGGGCACCTGGCACACCTGAGTGCAGCATGAGAGCCGCGTGAGGAGGAGAGGGAGACATGAGGTTGTTTTGATTATTTCCTTTGGATATTTACAATCTCTTTTTTCATAATACAATTCCAATTTTAAATATTCTTAAGAAAAAAAAGTTTATTTATCTTGAAAAGGGTATGCTTGCGTTATTATACATTTATTAATATATTAGTGGAAAAATGGTACGAAAACAGCAATATTATCGTTTATCGCAATAGATTCTGGGACAATTTATCGTCCAGCAAAATTTATTATCAGGACAGGCCTAGCGCTGCGTTCCGTGCACGCTCTCGAAGTCTAAAGGTGAAGCTCAAGGACCAAACTTCCCAGTCGCCGGCTGGCTGGCCGAGGTCTGAGTTGTTTTGTTTTTTGTTCCTGCGATTTGAAATGACTTTTATCAGTCAGATGGAGCAAAATCGCGCGTCTGTGTCAAACTGCGCCTCCTAGTGCCTAAAGTTTAAAATCCACACGGACAGAATATGATTCCCGAATACCTAAACTGATATACGTTCTCAATATTAACTCAATCGATGGATATTGTGGCTTCACCTTTTAGCAACAAAAAAATCAATATACTCACTTCTCCAGTTAAAACACTCGTGGACAAAGTTTAGAAGTGGCACTTCAAAAATAGTTGAATTCTGGTTGTAAAAGTTCCTGGACTGGTGTCTCCTGAGGTTAACTGATGAGAGAAGAACTAACTGGTTCTGTAAACTCTGTTGGGTGATTCTTCAAAGCTCAGTGTGACATCACAAAGCGCCTTTACATACTTCAAGGCTCGGTGTGGTCACACGGGATCAAAGGAGTTAAGCCCCGCCCCCTTGGGCCTGCTGCCATGACTACCATCAATCGTAGCAACTAATTTGTAGACCTGTGACTGTTTAAGCAAAACTTTAACACCTATTTTATCTTCAATATTTATCAAATAAAAATCCAATGATGGATGAACAAAAGTAAACCTCTCCAGTCTGAAGTCTCACTGTCACTTGGAATTGTATTTTTGCCATCAACCAGCTCAACCATCACTTCCAGTTTTATAAATTCTGCTATTTTGCTCACAATAAATGACTTTACATCTGATTTAATCTCAAACTGCTCAGGCCAAAAAGTCAACAGGTGCTAAATCAGCACCGTGTAGTACAGAAGATCAGTTTGTGATCTGTAGTCGTCTGTTTCTGTAAATATACATTTTGCTGATTGATTGTGTGGAACTGATGTGAAAACTCAGTGAGTGAGGATGGTGCTACGTAAATCCCCCCCAAAAAACACACATGAGCCACACATCATGGACTTTATAGGTCAAAGTAGTGAGGAGAAGAAAGAAGATTCCCATGTGGCGTTATCATGGACTCTAATGTTCTTGTGCCATTTGCATTGCAGATTGTTTGTGTGATAATTATTTCTCCTACTTTTAATGTTGGATGAATTATTGCTAAAATCAATAATTAGGGGCTGGTGTATAGGAATCAGGGTTTGGGGAGCACAGTGTGAATGCGTGTGTGTTTGCTGGCCCGTGTGGCATGAAGGAGTATTGTTGTGTTGGAGTAGATGGAGGCTTGTGTGAGTGTGCTTGGGGGCGGATAGGAGGCTTGAAAGGTGCACTCACCTCGGGGTGTGGTAAGGAGAGAGACAGGTTGGGTAGCCGCAATTTTTGTGGAGCGCTTTGCCTTCGCTTTGCCTTATTTTCTGCTTTTATTTTATTTCATCCAGCAGTCATTCTGACAATATTCTCGCTCTCGGTCCATATCCTTTCGTCCGCTGTGGAAACAGTTTGTGCGCGACAATAAATCCATATCAACACGCATCCTGGATCCAGCGTCTCTGTAAAGGCTAAAAGCGCCTCATTCAATCTACAGGACCCAAAACTAATCTCTGGCGGCTAGTACAGGAATCAGCTGATAAAGAAGCCGCTACACCCCCTACGTAAATAGCCTGGGATTACTGCAAAAAGTGTCCAAATTAAGCATCACCAACAAATATTCAAGCCAACTAAAAAAGTTGCCAAAATGACTCTTGCACACTTTGTGTTTTGTAAAATGCCTTAAATAGGCACGGCTCAATGTCCGACTGGGACTTGTGGTGACTGTGCATCCAGTGCGCCCATTAGCTCAGACCCATTGTGGTATCGCTTCTCGGCCTTTTGGCTAAGACAGTGGTCCCCTCCTTTGGGTGGTGAACTCATTTACCTGTTGTGGTTTTGATTTCATACTCGTGTAGGAGGACATTTTGTTTTTTTCAGGAATATTGTTTCTCTTTTGCATTTTATTTGTAGTTGAGTGATTGTCCTGAAAAAAGTGTTGTTGTGCAGACTGAGGGGAGCTGTTCTAATAGCTTTCTCTCTGTCTGCTCGACCTTTTATTGCTAACTTTTAAAGTTTATTTATAGATTTGAACTATTTATTGTATTCTTAATTGTTTTTTTACCTTTTTAAGCTGGTGGTGCCTCCAACATGTCGGCCAGTCATGCCGGCATTAGGAGGCACCACAGCGTGCGTTTTACCTTTTTAGAAAAAGAAGGGAAATTGGTATGTATGTCACGCCTTGATTTTTCCAGGAAGCTCGTGCAAGGTGTGCTCAACTTTTCCCCAACAGACCTGAATTGTGTCCTGACCCTGCCCTTTAACAAAGGATTTGATGTAAGTTTTTGTTCTGCAGCACTCCTGCGACAGTTCTGGTTACGCTTTGAAAATGTAAAACCCCAGTTTGCTGTGTTCAATGTGGAGAAGCTTTCTGACAATGCGCTTAAAACCGTTATTGTCAGAATGTTCAATGAAACAGTGAATGCAGAAGACATCTGTGCATGGCTGGGTAGATACTGCACTGTTAAAGGCCAGGCTACCAAGGTGAGGGATGAGGACGGCATCTGGAATTGCGCTTGGAGGGTCCCCATTCAACAATGGCAGGACCCCCAGAGCTTCCAGGGCCTGAAACACCTCCCACCCATGGTAGTCCTGGGTGACAACAGGGGCTATATTCATTACCAGGGCCAGCCCAAGCTCTGCCGTAAGTGTGGTCAGCACGGCCACCTGGCTGAAGCCTGTGAGCTGGTCGTTTGCAGGAAGTGCCGAGAAATTGGTCACACCTTTGAGGAGTGTACCAATGGCAGAAGGTGCAACCTCTGTGGAGAGATCAACCACCTCTTCAGAGATTGCCCCAAATCCTTTGCCAACAAGTTGAAGGCAGCAAAACAGACAGAAAAGGAAGTAAGTGACGGACACGAGGAACAGGTGCAAGAGATAATTGAAGAGGCGGGTATTGTGAACCCTGATCCCCCACCAACCACTGTGGTTGGAGGAGAAGGATCAGTTGAGGCAGAAGGGGAGGGGCCTGCAAAGACCTCCTCAGGTGAATCCACCGGAGATGAGAGCAGGCAGGCAGCAGGTGGAGCTGTTTCCAGTGGTGAGGAAAGCCAGGGATCCAGCAATGATGCCTCCCTCCCCAATGCCCAACTCCCCAAGAGACCGGCATCAGAATTGTCCTCTGAGTCTCCCCAGGGCTCAGAGAAGAGGGGAAGAGTTGAGGTGTACTCAGACAGTTCGTCTGTGGAGGAACCCAGAGTCTTCCCCTCCAATTCACCCAATGAGGTTTCTTTTCTTTCAATTGCTCTGCAATCAACCCCAAAAGGCTCAAAAATGGATTGCAGGTTGCAGGAGAGACCAACTCCCAGAGCCCGAACGGGGAACAGAGCTCAAACCCTTCACACCTCACCTATGGAAGTGAAGGAAGAGCTCAGTTCACAAGTGATAACTTAGTCACTGTTTTTAACTGATTTTATAGTTCAAAATTTGTAAATGTCCTACCTGTTGTTTTAACCATACTCATGACCCTCACCTTCTCTACCATCAATGTGAGAAGTGTGAAGTCGAGAGTTAGAGCCCAGAGTGTTTTATCCTTTTTAAGTTCATTTAAGTCTGATGTGTTTTTATTACAAGAGTGTGCTATACCGTTTTTAAATTCTTACAAACAGTGGGAGGAAGTGTGGCCACTCCCGTCAGTATGGAGTGGCTCCAGCAGTAGTAAAAATGATGGAGTGGCCATTTTAATAAATAACCCCCAGATCTTGGTGAAGGGCAGCACTGTGGTGAGAGACGGTAGGGCACTTTTAATACATTTGACTTTTATGGACCAGGATTTTAAGCTCTTGAATATTTATGGTTTTAATGACGAAAATGATAGGTATGACCTTTTAAAGGAACAGCACATGGCTGTTGACACGGACCCCTCCATGAACCCAAAGACGACAGCAATGGCTCGTTTCTGGATGGGGTCCTACCTTCGAAGGATTAAGATTTTACCCATTGATCTTAAAATACCAGTTTCTTTTAACCTGCCATCGGCCTATGATTTTATCAAGACATTTTTTAAACAGTTTAACCTGGAACAGGAGGAGTTGCAGATTTTAAATAACCACAAATCTCTCATTTCTGTTGTGCAGGAACGGGAACCAGTGAGTCCAGTGCGCGGGCTTGCACTCGGTGAGCCCTCCACAGTTTGGCGCAACGTGAACCATCCTGTCCTCCCAAACAGACTCCGGGACCTGTCATGGCTGGTGGCTCACGGGGTTCTCCCAGTCAGGGCCGTCATGCACTCCCGAGGAATGGCAACGCACTCAACTTGCCCCCGGCCTGGTTGTGGCGCGCCTGAGTCGGTGAGGCACCTCCTCTGGGAGTGCAGCGCTGCCGTAGACCAGTGGGCAACGGCCGGCTCCTTGCAATTCCCGTACTTACCAGCAGGGGGGGGTCCTTACAGCACAGCTGGTGCTATACGGGGTGAGCCACGAGTTCATGACAAAGAAGGACTTTGAAAAGATGTGGCTCACCCTGGCCGCCATCAAAGACGCCACCTGGACCTCCAGAAACCTGCTGGTGAGAAGGCATAGGCAGATCCCCCCCGTGGCTGTGATCCAGATGGCCGCAGCGACGGTCCGCGAGGTGGAAGCTGCAGGCGGCAGGCCGAGGACACAGCCACAAAGAAGAATCGCCTCCCTGCCCATTCGGACGAAGGAGCCGGAGCCTCACGAGAAAAGGTCAAGGCAGCGGCGGCCTGGCTCTCCGGGTGTGGACGGAGGGAAGGAGCAGGAGGGAGAGGACCTCCTCTGAGCACCATGGCAGAACCCCGAGAGACCAAATGTTTGAGAGAACAGGATGAGTTCCCCTTGATAGGGACTCACTGCTCTCCTGCACAACAGAATAGACCTTTTAAACTGAATGCACTCCTATTTATTGACTTTTACAACGACAGACACTTTTTATTTCCTCATGTTTCTCATTTTACTCAACAGGTCCTGCTTTATTTGTAAATCTCTATTTATTTAAAGTACTGTATTTATGATATTTTAAAACAGAAGCTTGTACCTTGTTGGCTTTTATGTTTTAAATGAGTGTAAACATCTGTGGAAGAAATGGAAGAAAATGACCTGTAAAATGTGTCAATAAAATCTTATAAAAGAAAAATCTGTTCTTATCAGTTTAATATCTGATATGTCCCCTATCTGGGGACTGTATATTAAATTGATTTTTGGAACAGGGAGATGGAATAGGAGCTTGCTCTGTCCACTCCACGCATCATCCTGGTATTGCAGTTCATCTGGGAATGGTGCACCCTCCTCTCCTGTTGAATGAAAACTAAATAGTTCTTTCTTGAAGGGCTGAACTCAAAGTTAAGTAAAGAAAGCAAGTTTCAAAAGAAGTGTAGAACAAAGATCCTGTCTGTGTCAGCAGGGGTGTGAGCCTGTCACTGTTGCCAACTTGGTGACTTGGTCACTAAATCTGGTGACTTTTCAGGTCCTGTTGCCAACTCTATTTGTAAAAAGCGACCAGCGACAAATCCAACGACTTTCTAGTGTGTTTGGCGACTCTGAGTTGAAAGCAGGTCTGGTTCTGCAGTCACTGTGGTCAACGAGCAGCGGGTCCTGCTGTGAGCCCCTCCCCCGTCCTGAAGCATTGACAGACCTGCGGTCAGTCTGACAGTCCCTCCCTCCCTCCTGCAGTCAGACCAGAGGAGACCCTCACCACACTGCGTCCACACTGAGAAGGAACCGCGCATGCACAAGGCCGCTGCTGGTTTACTGAGCGGCAAGTAAATATAAATATTGTTTCAATCACACTGAGGCCTGTGGCCTGTACTAGGAACCCTGATCAACATATCCAGGATCTCTCTGTTTCCTGGGTTGACTGATCCTGATCACCGTTACTATCAAGCAGGTGATCAACCCTCTGGTTCAACCCAGACCTACGTGTGCTTGTTCACATGAAAGGGGCGGAGTTTGCAGCATCCGACCAATCACACACAGAGAAACTCTGCAGAGCAGTTTACAGATTACTGAAGGAGCAGTTAATCTCTGAGATTATGAAGAATTAAAACACATCCAGCAGCTAAAAGCAACTCTGCTGCTGCAGCCAAAGCCAGAACATTCCTGACTTGTTAATGCTGACTTGGTGAGATTATACCAGATTAATTCATCAGACATATTCATATTCAGAACCGCCATACGTTCCACATTGCGTGTCCGGAGACTGTCCGCGGGCCGCGGGTGATACACGATTGCCTCCATCCTCCACTCCTGTGCTCGTATTCAGGAAGCGTCTCAGAGTCCTCTTAGGGAGCTCCTGTCTTAGCCTCAAAGTTCTTAGCAAGGAATCTGAGCTTCAAAGTGATTCAGGAAGTTTCTAAGAGCAACTCTGAGCGAGGAGTTGACAGCAACTTTTATCTTAGTGAGGAGGCCAGGTCGACCCCGTTGCCATGCATGACGTAGTCTGCTGAAAGCTGATTGGTTGTTAGAGAAAGGAAGAAAGAAAAAAGCCTCTGTGCTCCTCCTAATGAATGGAGAGTAAAATTAACCCATAAAATATCTTGGGCTCTATTAAAAATGTGTAATCATGAAAATTATTTAGGTCTATTTTATGAAACTCAGACAAATTAATTGAATTTGTACACAGCTTAAGAATGATAGAACTTTCCTGGTTCACATGTCGATTATTACATTGATTTGATTCTTGTTCTCTTATTTTTACCACTTAATGTATTTGATATTAATGGTGGAGGCGACGCAGCGTCACCACTTCCTGTGATTTACCACCAATGTGGGGCTGTGAAAGAACCGTAACGGTCAGACTGACACTCTGCTGACGGAGGACTGGGACAAACCCCCGTCATCACCGCTGCACTGCTGCAGCCTACTTGTAGTGACGTAGCACAATGTTGTGATCACCTTCATCTGGGGCGTTACTGCGTTGCTTTGCTGTGGGAGAAATCAGCTTTCTCACTTCTGCAGTGATACTTTGTGCAGATTTCATTTACCCTGCATATATTGAGTTTGTTCATAACAAGTCATTTATATTTGCCTACAAACTTTGTCCTGCATTTTATTATGGTCACAATCAACTGATAAAAGAATAAAAAGTCCCCAAATCTTTCAAATATCATGAGAAAAGCTTTATTTTATTTTCATTCAAATTTGCATTTTGATGATGATTCGCTTCATAAATAATGAGACATTGTTCTCCCCCACATTAAAGTAGATGAGCTGCTTATCTTAGTAAAAACTATCTACAATACTGGCCGTGTACTTCAAACACTCCTTTTCCCTCCTCCTAATCCTCATGTCTCCAAAACTGCTTCATACTGACACCTACTGGATTTAGGGGGAACTGCAGGTCAGTATTTCTATTGCATCCATCCATTTTCCAATATGTTGCAATAAAAGAAACTACAACTTCTTTCAACCACCTTCACAGTGTAACTATTTAAAGTGTAACTGTTCTACTGAGGAACATTATTCTTTGCTGTCAGTTTTTTAATGTGTAACTATATTCAACCTTGCTAAAAATACATTTTGCTTCTCTGAATAAAATGAGTTTAAAAACTTAAAAACTTTCTGATGAAAAACAAAAAAAAGGTTTGTTGTGCTAAAATGAGACCTTTAATCCACACATCTTTCCAGTGATGGTGTGAGGCTGCTTGTTGCTGCAGATCATCTCAAATCTGGGTTGCAGTTGTGAGACTGTCACTCTAGTAACTAGAGTGACAGTCTCACAACTCACTCACTCACTCATCCATCGTGAGGCACTGGCAGTGAAGAAGATGCCTGATGAGCTGAAGTCTGTGCTGGACTCTGCTGTAAAAACTGTGAACTTCATCAAGGCCAGAGCGACGAATGCTCGCTTATTTCCTGTGCTCTGCGAGGAGATAGGGAGTGAGCATGTCCAGCTCTGGCTTCATACTGAAGTAAGGTGGCTTTCAGAGGAAAGGTGCTTTCGAGGCTTTTCTAATTGCACAGAGAGTTCCAGATGTTCTTGCAGGACACAAATTCCCCCTCGTCAGACATTTGTGAGGATGCTGTGTGGCTCAGTCAGCTGGCATACGTGTCTGACATTGTTTCACGTTTAAAGGACCTGAACTTGGGACTGCAGGGACTCTCCATCAAGGTTTTTGATGTGCAGGACAACATGAATGCACTGCTGAAAAAGTTGGAGTTATTTGAACTCAAAGTGAAGACAGGTGATGTTTCAGCTTCCCCTGCTTTGGAGAGTTTTCTGTCTGATAATGAGCTGGTGCTTGATGATGGAGTCAGGGAGAACATGGCTGCACACCTCACATCACTCAGACAACAGCTCCACAGTTATTTCCCAGTGATGCCTGAAGCTCCAGCGAGCAGCAGGATGAAAAACCCTTTCAACATTGACACCTCTCACATGGCCTCAATGGATTTAACTGCTGTTGAGCAGGAGAGTTTAATAGAGCTGTCTTGTGACGAAACACTGAAGCATCTTTCAGAAAGCAGACTTTGTAGGACTTTTGGCTGAAGCAGTCCAGGGAATACCCGGTGCTTCCTGACAAGGCCGTGTGCTTTCTCCTTCCGGTTGTAACCACCGATCTGTGCGAAAAAGGCTTCTCTTCACTTGTTGTTATAAAAACAAAGTAGAGAAGCAGGGTGGATGCTGAGCCAAACCTGAGACTGAAGCTGACCTCCATTGACCCAGACATTGCAGGACTGTGTTCACAGAGGCACGCACACTCATCACATTAAGCTCATGGAAGTTGTTTAATTACAGCCGTTATTCTTAATGCTCTTCCTCACTCTTGTTTTATTCTTAATCTTATTGTTCTTCCTCTGTGTGTGTGTGTGTGTGTGTGTGTGTGCGTGTTTCAGTTTCAGAAAGCAGCCATACAGCAGTGTGTGAAGTTCAGACAGCCTGTTTAGATTATTTTTTTATCAAGTACAGTACATTGTTTACTTAACATTTAAGTACAGTACAGTTTTATTTAATATTTAAGAACTGTTTTTTGTTCGTTTGTTTTTCATTTATTTAAGTACAATGTTTATTTAACTTTTCTGTGAAATATATTTTAATTGAATGGTTATTTAAGTACAGTCTTTTATTTTCCTATATTTAAGCGTAGTGTTACTAATCTAACTGTGTATAATGTTACAATGGCTGACAATATTAAATATACTTCTTTAGGAGTAAAACCTCTGCCTTGTTTTTGATGAATGCTGAGGCTTACTAGGCTACTGGATAGTGTTGGTCATTATGGTGGTACTTGGAGAGCCGAGTATTTTCTGGGTGGTACTTGGTGTAAAAAGTTTTAGAACCACTGAACTAGAAAATACTACAGTATTTAAAATAATCTTCAGTCCAAGAGACGGGTGACTTTGCACTTGTTTATGATCAAGTTATATAGTAAAGAATTTTCAAAATATTCTAAAAGCGATCTCCAAGCCCGTAAAATATTTCAACAGTTGAGAAGTGATTTGCAGGAGTGGTCAGCAGCTCCTTAACTGTCTGGTAAGCCATTTATACTGTAATAATTAATACACACTCAATTAATACACACAAGTTTTCAACAGCAAAGCTGGTTCTCAGTGCTGCCCCCTGGAGGTTGATAGCTTTTCTACAGTGGGAAAGTGGGAATTTCCCCAATAAAATATAGAGATTAACAATAGAGCAGAATTTCTTCTCATTGAATTCAAAACAGGTAATAAAGTTTTTCTCTTCAACATTAATTTCATGTGTTGTTTTGTACAGAATATAGTTCTCTGGTTCTTTTCAAAATGTAAAACTGTATGAGTAACCATAAACTGTTCCTGGGTGATCGCGTGACGTCAGACCGGAAACAGGAAAAGGAGGAGCGGAGCAAGCGCGAGTGGAGTTCCAGGAGCGTGCAGAGCCACGGAGAATACGTCGATATTTTAGCTCGAGCCGCCCTCCACTACTGTTTGGAGCTTGTTGGACTCTCTCGGCTGTGTTGTCGTGTCTCACAGAGGAAACATTTCATCTCGTGCAGCAACAATGAGTTCAGTTCAGGCTTTGGGAGAGTTTGAACAAACTATCGTCCAGCGCGAGGAGGAGGTTGATCGTCAGCACAGACTGCTGGAAACCATCTGGAACCCTCAAATCAAGCTCCACAGAACAGGTCTGGAAAAGTGTGAATGAACACATGAATGTGACTGGAGCAGGATCTCCATTGTTCTGACTGGGTTTGGTTTATCCACCGCACACAGGAGCAGGATTTGTGTCTCTGGAGGGAAACTTGGATTGAACTCAGACTTTGACTCTTTTCCATGTTTCCAGGTTTTAATCAATACACAGTTGTAGTTGAAGTCAGAAACAGGAGAAGAGCGTCTAGAATCACCTGGAACTACCTGACAATACATTGAAACAAGGTTAAAATAATAATATGAGCAGCCATTGACAAAACATAGAGGGTATTTTTCTTAATCATTTCTGAGTTCAGTGGATTTGCATTGTTTGCAACTTCCTGTGTTTGGTCACTTCCTGTCCTCTCCAGTCCAATCACAGCAGAGAATAGTCCCTCCTCTCTCCAAAGGCGGGCTCAAGCCTCCAGCCTCAGGATGCAGACACTTCCTGGCTCCAGGTTTCCATATTAAAAGACGATTGTCTCTGAGTATCAGTGAAACCAACATGGAGGAACATGGAGGCAAAAGCACCTGGAAGAATGTAAACCTCTTGTCTCTGGAACAGTGAGGCTCCAAATGGCAACATGGAAGAATTATCAAGTTAAAATACTTCAGCAACTAGAGTTTTAGAAATATGAACATCTAAGATGTTTAAAAAGATTGTTGCACTTCCTTTTTTTATTTTATTTTTTCAAATAAGCATATGAGTATGGTACATGCAGTATTCTTATCTTACAAATACATTTCCAATATCCGTTTAGAAGGACATAAAAACCAAAAGAACCAAACAACTAAATGACATCATCAACAAATGTGGGACCCTCCCTTCTCTTCCTCCTCTGTTCCTCCTATTAATCTAGTCTTTTGTCATTAAGTAAATGAAAAGATAAATAAATAGATTGTAGATCAATGAAACTTCTCTTTTCCATTCCTACTTTAAACAGCCGTCCCTCCATACAAACAGCCGTACTGAAGGTCTGTTAAAAAACCTTCCATCCAATCAAGAGAAGGAAAAAGAAAGAGAAAGATGGATGCCCTCCGTCTCCTTCCTAGAATGTAGGTCTACCTTTCTACCTCTTTATTCTTCTCCCCCTTTCACCATGTGTCCAGACACCCGCTTCTTAAATGTCTAAATAATGTAATGAAATGATCCTAAAACAAATCTGCTTAATGCAAACACAACAAGTAAATACCTTAGTTAGAGATGTTAATTCAAATCAAAACAAACAAAGCAGTAGATCTTAATGAGAGTGCTTTGTAAATAATGAAGTAAGTCCCTTGTGGGGTGATTCTGTTTGAATCCTCCTTTGTATATAGGGAGACCACAGGTCTTCACATTCCTTCACTTTGTTTTGGAACCTTGCTCTTACTTGTTCCGTATTCAGCACATCTTTGATTGGGTCCCACCATTGCTTTATGCAGGGGGGGTTTGGTTCCAGCCAGCACACTCTAATCTTTTACTTTTCTACAATAAGTAACATTCTAATCATTTTGGGGTTTAAAACCCAATAAAAATCATTTCAGGTCTAAATCAATGTTTTCATCCAAGATTCTTTTGATCTCTTTCTGTATATTTTTCCAATATTCTCTGAGTTTGGGACGGTCCCAGAATATATGTCTCTAGTCTCCTACTGGACCACAACCCCTCCAGCATTTATCACATGTTTTACTATATTAGGACATATTTAGTGGGAGCAGAAAATCTTGTGTTTTTAATTTCATTCACCTTCTTTCCATATAATGCTCCTAAACATTTGATGTCCTTCTTTAAATGATTCCCCCCAATTCTTCTTTCTTTCACTTTCCCATTTCTATTTAAAGTTCATGTTGTTGTCTTGTTCAGCTGCTTTCTAAAGCTTTGAAATGACTTTCTTCTTCTTCTCCAGCTTGGTCATTAGTACTTTCTCTACTTCATTTGGTTCTTTACCTAAGAATTCCCATCCTTTGTGTTTTAGAAGACGGCTCCTAATTTGTAAGAATTTATAAAAGTCTTGTGTTTGCAGATCAAATTCAGTTTTAAGCTGCTCAAATGGTTTCATATTTTCCCTTTTTGAAAAGCCGTCCAATATAGAGCAGCCATTTGGATTCCCTCCTATGAAATCCCCCGTTTATGGTTGAAGGAAGAAAATCTAAATTCTTTCCTATTTTAGTCGCCCTGCAGATTGAACCAGACATTTTCATTATCTTTTTTATTACTGCTCATATTTTCATTGTTCCTTTAACCCATTTGTTTTTCATCTTTAATTGATTCATTAGTTTTTGTAATAAAAAGGTAAACTTTCTAATATTACGTTCAGACATGAGATTTGTTCCATATCCCTCCATCCTGTCTCCTCATACTTATTTATGATTCTTAATTGTGCTGCCCAATAATATATTTTACATTAGGTAAATTCAAATCTTTTTCTTTAGGGCACTGTAATAGTGTATACCTTACTCTTGGCTTTTTATTTCTCCAAATACATTTTGATATCGTTTTGTCTATTATCTATTAAATGTTTCTTTTGGGAGCTGAATTGGTGAGGATTGGAATAAAAATGGCAGCTTTGGCAAAACATTCATCCGTATAGTTTCAATTCTTCCTATAAGAGAATTTAATTCCATTATTCTTGCAAGAAGAGACAAAGTCACAGTAGAACCTTTACATGATTGTCCAATAGTTCTTCTTACTCTGAAGTCAGACAGCTCCTTCTTAAAGGCTGAATTGTTTTGAGTCTGCATTGAAGGTCAGCAAAAGTAGCACAGGGGTTCCAAAAGTGCTGACACAGGTCATCCTAGAACACAGACTGCAAAATTACACATCATTATTTATGAGACAAAACAAGATTTCTCTAACAATTAGTATCGTCTACGAAAAGGTCCTGCCAGTCGTGATTTATGAGATCTGCCTTTAATGCCATAATTGCCTCAGGTGATTTTATTGTAATCAAATTACTCGTCTGAGTCATTTTAAAGTGGGAACTGTAGAAGTAATGTAACTTTTACTTTGTACTTTTTTGTCTCTCCAGAGCTCCAACTGCACCGGGACTGTAGGGAGGAGCAGCTCTTTAAACCGGGAACAAACTCCAGTCTGGAGCAGGAAGAACCAGAACCATCACAGATCAAAGAGGAACCAGAACAACCAGAACCTCCACAGAGCAAAGAGGAACCAGAAGAACCAGAACCTCCACAAATCAAAGAGGAACCAGACCCTCCACAGATCAAAGAGGAACCAGAAGAACCAGAACCTCCACAGATCAAAGTGGAACCAGGACCTCCACAGATCAAAGAGGAACCAGTAGAACCAGAACCTCAATGGATCAAAGGGGAGCCAGAAGAACCAGAACCTCCACAGATTGAGGAGCACCAGGAACTCGGTACCAGCCAGGAAGGAGAGCAGCTTCTACTGAAGTTTGAAGGTGATTCCTTTAGGGTTCCTTCAATTGAGGGACAAAGTTCCCTGAGTGAACCAGAAGAAGTACCAGACACTGAGCAGTTCCTCTCTCATGACTCTGAAGTCCACGATGTGAAAAAACTTGTTGACTCAGAATCAAGTAGAAATGCAGAGATGAAAAGAAGAAGCATGTTTCAGAGTGATTGTGTGGACAAGTTCCCTGTGTCAGAGAAGCAGGCTGAATGTGAAAAGCTTCTTTGTGAGGAAACATGTGGAAATATGGTCCAGAAAAAACCTCAATTACGTCAGAATTTAACAACTTTCAATGATAAGAAGAAAAGTGGTGAACTCTTTGTTAAAAGTTCCACCGGACAGGATGGTTTGTTGGTGCAGAAGAGAATTCACACAGGTGAGAAGCCATTTTCTTGTGAAACATGTAGAAAACGTTTCGCTCAACAGAGTTATTTAATGACTCACAAGAGAACTCACACAGGTGAGAAGCCGTATTCTTGTGAAACATGTGGTAAATGCTTCATTACACAGGGTAATTTGACGAGACACAAAAAAACTCACTCAGGTGAGAAACCATTTTCTTGTGAAACATGTGGTAAACGCTTCATTCAACAGGGTAATTTGACGAGACACAAAAAAACTCACTCAGGTGAGAAACCATTTTCTTGTGAAACATGTGGGAAAAGTTTCAGAGGATCAAATGATTTGAAGATACACAAGAGAACGCACACAGGTGAGAAGCCATATTCTTGTAAAACATGTGGGAAAAGTTTCTCTGATCGTAGTAGTATGTGGCGACACATGAAAAACAAAAAGATGAAATCATGAAAGACTCTATGTGAGATGTGTAGATGGATTTCACTTATATAGTGTTTTTCCACCGTATAAAAGCCGATTCATCCTCCATAAGAACAAGAAGAACGTTGGGCACTCCAGAGTCTTGCCGTACTAAATGATGTCATGTTCTTCAGCCAGCTCCCTCTGGCCAGAGACTTTTTGTTCAGCAGTACCAACCGTCAGGACTGTCAGTTCCTGCAGTTAAAACCAGACCAACATCATGTCCTGGACACAAACTTTCTCTTTTCTTACTGAAACACTTCAGAGAAATGTATTTCTGAAAACGCTTGAAGTGAGAAATAAGCTGCAGTTGAAAAGTTAAAAGGTTTTCCAGAAGTGTCAGCTGTGAGGGGGTGAGAGTATGAACTCTCCTGCTGAACAAGCATTTTTTCCAGCAGCTGGCTGACGTCAGCGCTGAACTTTTCTTCTTCTTCTTATGGGAGGATGCAGAGGCCTTTAGCAGTCCCCAAAGTGCTTTACACTGTTAATCACATTCACCCATTCATTCACACACCAATGGAGGCGGCGACCATGCAAGGCACTCAGTCCATCCACTGGGAGCAGTTTGGGGTTCAGTGTCTTGCTCAAGGACACTTGGACATGTGGACAGGTGGAGATGGGAATGGAGCTCCAACAGATGTGGTTCAGGAAGTCCAGCTTGAGCCCAGAATCACAAGGTCTCCTCCAGTTTGAAGTCAACATTGCTGATTTAAACCCTGTTGAGACGCTTCAGGAAATCATTTAGTTTCTGGTTTGTCACCAAAATGAGAAGATTTCAATCAGTTTGGTTTCCATTTGTGTTGAACTGCACAGAGGCTGACAAAAGGTCCCTGCTTGATAATGAATGTTAAAGAAGCACATTTCATTATTAGTTCTAACAATGCTGCTTTCTGTGGTTTGGAAAAATGTGAGGTTAAAAATCTTGTATGAGCAGATGTGAACTTTGAAGAAATGGAAGTAAAATGTTGACATGAATCCAATGGCTTTTGTTATTCACTGTTTTTATTTAACATTAATGAGTCGTAATTTCATTTTTACTCTTTTTACACTACGGAGGAAAAACTACTGTTTGTTTACCTGCAACACGTACTGAAGTACATATCATGAAAGTAAAACTCTACAGTGGAAACATGCAATGATTTCCTCGTCTCAAATAATTATTCAATTATAAATTATAATTTATAGTTAATTTACTATTGCATCAACACATCATGAGTAGGGTAAAACTAACCTGTCTCACGACGGTCTAAACCAGCTCACGTTCACTATTAGTGGTGAACAAGCCAACGCTTGGTGAATTCTGCTTCACAATGAGAGGAAGAGCCGACATCACTATGAACGCTTGGCCGCCACAAGCCAGTTCTTCCTGTGGGAACTTTTCTGACACCTGCTTAAAACCCAAAAAGTCAGAAGGATGCAATGGAAATACTGACATGCAGTTCCTCTTAAATCCAGTAGGTGTCAGTATGAAGCAGCATTGGAGACATGGGGAGCAGGTGAAGGGGAAAGTATGGATAGTATGGAGCTCCATAGGAAAGGAGTGTTTGAAGTACAGAGCCAGTATTGCAGATACATTTTACTTAGAAAAGCAGCTCATCTACTTTAATGTAGGGGAGAGCAATGTGTCATTATTTATGAAGCGAATCATCATCAATATGCAAATCTGAATGAAAATAAGAATAAAGCATAATAAAGCACAGTGCAAATCGAGGTGAGTCAACAAAATAATTAACTATAAAATGCAAGTAACCTAAATAAGGAAACTTCAAAGTGTACTATACACCATAAAACGATGACCAATTACACTGAGAAGAACAACATGAACTAATGCTGGAGATGATTAAATCTAACTTTCCTTCTCTATATCAGCTCCCTGGATATTGCTGCCTTGCTCAAAGGCCTCTGGCAGTGACTGCTGTCTCTGTGCCGGGGTCCAGTAGTGGTTTGGGGATTCCCCTCCTCCTCCCTCCGTTTGCTTTACAGCTCAGAGTTTTCTTTTGCCTGTTTTTAAGTGTTTAAATAAATGTGTGGTGTTTCCTCAGGAACTAGTTTCTTGTTCAGACATCGTAGCTTGAAGTGTTTTGGTCTGCAGCTGTGAAATAAGTCCACACATTTTTCATATGGAGAAACAAGAAGCATCAAAAAAACCAGTAATAATGAACTCAGATGATAAGGGTGGACGTAACTTTTTAGACTTTTCCACCTTAAATAATACTTTCAAAATAAATTGGCTAAAACAATTAATCACGAACCATCTTCACTTTGGAATTTCATTCTAAAACTTGTTTTCTCTAAGTTGGGAGGCCTAAATATTCTTTTATTTTGTAATTATACTGTTGTAAAAGTCCCCTTGAATCTATCCAGTTACCATAACCAGATGCTTCTCTCTTGGTCTTTGATCTACAGACATCATTTCTCCTTGCATAAGTACTACACCATAAGTACTACACCATAAGTACTACACCATAAGTACTACATATGGAATAATAAAGACGTCTTCCATAGAAACAAATCCTTATTTTACCCTGACTGCTTTACTCAGAACATACTTCTGGTTCTTCAGCTGTTTAACTCCGATGGATCATTAATAAATGATCAAGAATTTATTTCAAAATATAGAATTGCAATTCCTATAAATGAATTTAATAATGTTATAAAAGCTATACCCACTGGAGTAATTATGTTATTTAAAAGTACTGCAGGACAAAATCCAACACTTTTACTCTTCGATCCAACTAAACTAGATATACGTCAAATTTATTTCTCATCAACACGTAATAATAATAATAATAATAATAACAATAATAATAATAATAATAACAATAATAATAATAATAATAATAATAATAATAATAATAATAATAATAATAATAATAATAATAACAATAATAATAATAATAATAATAATAATATTACGCTCATTATTTCAAAAACATGTTGTCTCAGTTCCACATGTGGAATCATATTGGAACAACTTTATTAGTGACCTTGACTGGAAAAATGTGGTGAATTTGCCAGCTGGATATATGATAAACAATAAAGTAAAAGAAGTATCTTTTAAAATAATCCACAGATTTCATGTGTTTTCTTGCAAGGTTTTAAAAAAGACAGAGATATAAATTGCTCTTTCTGTAAAGAACTCCCTGAAAATATATTTCATCTGTTTCTGTCTTGCCCCTTTTCTAACAAGTTCTGAGAAGATATTTGCACCTTGATCTCTACTAGTATTGAAGCGTCTTACAGTCAATGATATTTACTATATACTAATATTTTACTTATCTGTGATTATCCTATTTCTGATATTTTTATATTGTTTTATTCTCATTTTTTTGTATTTGTGAATGTTTTTTTATGGACTCCTGTGTCTGCAATAAAGATAAAGATGATGATGATATGCAATTTTATTTGATTGTAAAGAAAAAAAAATTATCATTCTAAACTAGTTCTGTGTACAAATGTTTATCCACAAATAAATGTTGACTATGACCTACAGCAACAACAAAAGTTGAGCAAGATGGCTGAGCGGGAGTTCAGAGTGACGGCTCCTCCACTATCTAACTGGCCAGGTTTAAAACCTGTGGTTTATGAGACTGTTGACGGCAAGCTTCTACTTGAGGACCAGTTTTTAAACTTTCTCCTGGTCAGAATGAGAACAATGAGCCAGGACCATCTTGTTCTAACAGCTTCCAACACGTTGGACTTGAAATGGATTGAATCCTGAAGAACGAGGCTGTTTGAACTCTGTCCTGACACCAAACAAAGATGTGTGGCTTTTAAAGGAGATCAGAAAAACATCAACAACATTAAAAGTTGCTTCAAGGTTTTGAATGAGTGCAGAGAAAACCTCCCTCGGTTCGTCTCCCACTATTTGGATGAGCTACCGCCTGTCACCTTTAACAGCATAGATTAGTCCAACTTGCTGAGTAACATGGAGCGGCTCCAGAGTGAAATGTCTGCGCTCAGACATGGAGTGAAACTACAAGCTGGTGTCAGCGAGGGGCTGCATGAAATCACCTCCACTACTGAGCACAGAGTTGCTGCTTCTAGTCACCATCTGAAACCAGGACATGACGGAGGGCAACACAGGGCTACGCCCAGCGTCATCGCACATGGCAGTGAGGCCTCACTCCCTGGAGCCTCTACCCTGGGTCAAAGACTGCTGAGGAGGATCTCGGCAGAGTTAAAGTAGAGACTTGGCCGTGATGTAACTTGTCAGCGTATTGACACTGCAAGCAACAGGTCCAGCTCATTTAGACCAGGATACAAAATAGAGCAGTCAAACCTCAGTTGATAACCTTAAGCCACTCCACACACCTTGTAGTCAGTGTTAACATCAGACAGAAGAGAGTATTTCAAGATCAATTCTAACTCTGCAGACCTGAGATCAGATCAAATCAACTGGCATCAATTCAAAATGTCTGATAAACAGAAGAGAGGTTGACATGCAGGAAATAAAAATCTGTTGTTTTGTTGATATTTTAGTCTAATTATGACAAACTGAAGGCAGCATGTAAAGAAGATAGATGAAATGTATATATAGAATAATCTCCTAGTTTGAGGCACATCACAGCATCCTGGTCTTTTTGTGAGTTGCCAAACCGTCTGTATATTCATCCTCTTTCATTTTGATAACTTTTTCTGAACGATACACCAAAGATAAAGTCATGATCATGTTTTCGATTGGGTTTATAGTACTGTGCTAATATTTAGTATGCAAAACAATATATTTAATGAACTCGACCTTTCATGAACCAGCAAAGAACCAGCCAGTGTCATGATCTTGCTCAGTCATGAATTCTTGCATCAATGCTACAATGGGAATCCCGAACCAAATAAAGGTGAAAGTCAAATATTTTTGCAAATGTGGGTCAGGGTACTCTGATAATCATACATATAATGAAATTATAACTTAAATTTGACTGGTGACTGGAATTGAGGGTCATGAATTTCAAAGGATGACTTGTTGCATATTATGACTTGATTGTAAAATTCTATTGTGTGTATGCCAATATCTTTTTGGAAGAAACGCCTTAAATTACACTATGTAGATAATCAAAAAGTAACAGGCTGTGGGTTTCATACAAGTGTGTAAAGTTATTCTCACCTTTCAAACAGGATGTGTGTGAGGGAGCGTTGGATGCTCTGCCTGAGCAGGTGATCAGGCTGACAGGGCCTGGAGGAGGGCGGGCTGGGTGCTGGTGATGCAGGCAGATACTGAGTTCCATTCCATGTTAAAGCTGAGGAAGGCTTCTGGGATGATGTTGAGACTGCGGGATGGCCAAACGGAGACTCCATTTTCTTTGCTGTGCAGTCTTAAGAGAGGCGGCTCAAGAGGTGCAAAGTCTCGTGATCGGGGTTCATGGCACTTGTAGTCTATTGACAGAAAAGACACAAGACAGAGTTCTTTCGTAGATTATGGTTTGTCAACACGTCCCTAATATATTTTGAGCCTGTCCTTTGATCTCCTTTGCTCTCCTTTGATCTCATTTGATCTCCTTTGATAAAATGTTATCTCCTTTGATAAAATGTTATCTCCTTTGCTCTCCTTTAATCTCCTTTGATCTCTGAGTGCTAAAATAACTCAAAAATACCTTTGTCAATGCCACATGCGTTTGCAAAACGAAGCTAGAGGGGGATATTTTGTCTATTGAAGCACAAGAAAAGTTCCCCCTGCTTGGACTCAACATATTAATTGACTTCACTGTGAGAACAGAAGTCAGCAGCACCGATATCATGACTCGAAGAGGTAAGTAACATTGTGTCCAGGACTCTGCGATCTCATTATGTCACCTAATGAGCTCCATGCTTGACAGTCACAATAGAAAATGGCTGTTTGGTGATCAGATGCTCAGTTTGATAATGAGCAGAAACAAAAGGCTGAGGCCAGTAAAAGAAAATCAGTTTTCGTGTTTAATCTTGGGCTTTGTTGGAACCATCACCATTTCCATTATTTTGGGGGAAATGATATTGCTAAGAATTCATTTGAAATCTCATGAGTGCTCAATGTTTATGTTTACAGCCCAATGTTGTAATTCACGATTGTGACTACAGGCTTCCTCACAAAGTGAAATAAGCCAGACCGTTCCTCTGACAGGGGTCTACTAATGGTACCGAGAACAAGGCTCATTACCAGGGTGACAGAGCCTTTACTCTCCGACCCCTCGGCTCTGGAACTCAGGCAGGAAAACTCAATATCCTGTTTTAAGTCTCATCTTAAAACTGATTTTTATCACTTGGCTTTTAGAAACTGATGTTCTCTTATTTTTAGTTTATATTTCTTCTTGTCTATTTTTAATTGTTCTGTATTTCATTGTTGTACATTATATTGTGGTTTTAATGTAAAAGTACTTTGTAACTGAGTTTAGAAAAGTGCAATAGATATAAAGTCATTATGTTTGCTGGTTATGTAACCTCAGAGACTTTTAATACTTGATATGATCAAGATAAACAGCAGCTCCACCAGAGTATTTCTCTACTGGACAGCAGCTCCTCGGGATATCAGTCATTTGACAATTGGGTGCAGATCAGAGTTCCACAATTCTTGGCCGCGTTTCAGGTTTCTCCCAGTTGTAACACACCTGAACACAATAAGGGCCTCCTTACCTGGCTTTTTGACAAGCTTGATGATGACATCAACATCAGATTGAGGTGTGCTGAAGCTGGGAGAGCTAGAACGTGCAGGGCATGTTGAGGCCCAGAATTGAGGAACCCTGGTGTAGATCATGAAAGCAACACTCCTCTGCATGGAGACTCAAGAGAATTGTTCTGCGTTGACATAGAACATCAAGAGACCGGTTAGTTTTATCCTACTGATGATGTGTTGCTGCGAAAGTGATCCTGCTCAGTTTCTTCCCACCAAGAGCCTGAACAGGGACTTGAACCCTGGACCCTCAGATTAAAAGTCTGATGCTCTACCGTCTGAGCTACCCAGGAAGACATAGTACGCCACCAAGGTTGTGATTTTCATGGACAGGGTGTCGAGGTGCAGCTGAAGCAAGAGGAGACAAAAACTCAGAGAGGCTGACAGTAAGGTAAGGCTCTATACTTTCTATTTCATTGGACTTACACTTTCTTACAGGTCTGTGCCCCCCCCCCCCCCCCCCCCCCTCTCTCAGCCTGCTGGTCACTCCATAAGTACAACCAGTCCATCAAAGAAAATTACTTCTTTATCACATCACAGCTGAAGCTCCAGACATTAGCCGACATTTTACTGTGTTAATGTGACGTAGCTAAACTGTACAGCTGAAACACTAATAACTAATAATTAAAAACATAATTAATGCTATATATCTTTTTGTCCATTTAACCATCAGCTTAATTCCTCCATGTAAAAATCCTGCAAACTTATTTACAGCACATTCAGGCAGTAGGTAGGTAATAAACATTTTAATAAACTGGTGACATCTTATTGTTCCATGTGTGATACTCACAAAATGTGTTTTGTTTATTATTACTGTCTAAAACAATTAAATACATCTTCAATAGAAGGAAAATAATCAGCCTGCAAGACAGCAACACAATTGACATGCTGTACCACCAAATGGACACTGGGTGGCAGCACCCTCCAGCAGCGTCACTCGGGGACCCTTGGCGAGCCGCCGAGCAAGTTGGGTTCATACTCCGGTTGAATGGAAAATGAACAGCTGTGTCCCTGCGTCGCTGATTTCATTACAACTTTTTCATTATTTACAGTGAACACCCATCAACGGGTTATCTATACATCTGCCAGCGGAGACCTAGCCGGGACCCGCTACAGATTCTTGGGGGCTCGTCCGGGATTCTTCGGCACCACCTATGGGATCGGGAGCCGAGTTGTGACTACGCTGACCAGCAACTAGGAGGGAGGAGTGCATCATCCAGCCGCCAACCAGCAGCCCTGTCCAGCCGAACTGCGCCAGCCGTGAGGGAGACGAGGAGCCAACATGTCGAGTGGTGAGAGGAAGAGCCTAGTGTGGGACATTAGGAAGAGCCTGCTCACCCTGTCAGCTGAAGAGCTTCTTCGGGTCGCCAGAGCGGTGGACCCAGTGTCGGATGAGGACGAATCAGAGCTTGTCAAGGAGGACCAGGAGGGATGCTACGATCACATTAACTCGTTTATGTACAGTAAGCGGTTACTGGAAACAGAGGACGAGGGTATGGTTCAGTTGCTGATGTTAAAAGATGCTATTGATGATGTAGTGAAATGTCGGGAGGACGAAATGTTAGTGTTAACTGGAAAGGGTGATTCTGAGCTACACACGGGGCAGAGTGTTTACAAGCTTGGTGACCAGGTTGATTTTCCTGATGGTTCGGTTATCATCCAAACACATCCTGAAATCACCACAGACACTCACAGTCGAATTCGCCACCCTCCTATTTCAGTCAGTACTGCATCACCTAGGGATATTGTGATACCAGATTCAGACTCAGTTAAGACCAAAAAGTTAAACGCACCTGATACAATGAACGCTGATTTGCTTAAAGCTCTTGCTAGCTACGAAGAGCTTAGTAAGACGCTCATACAGTACATACCAACGCAGGCTTTGCCACCACAGACCCATACTCCCTCGTCTTCATCTCTGCAAAGTCAACCAAGCAGAAACCCACCAGGGGAGCTCTCCTCTCAGTCGGCTTGTGAGGGGATGGTGTCCTTAAGGGAACTCAGTTACCTTCCCCGGAGAGAGTTCAAAGTGCAAGGGGGTCAGGTAGGTGATCAATCCTCAGACATCAGCTACAACAATGTTTGCAGGCAACTTGATGATGGCATCAGAGAAGGTTTTTCAGACTCAGAGATTGTCCGTGGTGTGCTCAAAATCATAAGACCGGGCATATTCAAGGAGATGTTGATAAACAAAGATGACATGACAGTGACTGAACTCAAGGGATTTCTCCAGACCCACCTGAGAGAAAAAAACAGCACAGAGCTGTTCCAAGAGTTGATGTGTACAAAACAGGATGAGAACGAGACACCACAACAATTTCTCTATCGCTTGATTGGTTTAAAACAGCGCATCCTATTGACCTCAAGATTGACTGACACTGACATTAAATACTCTGCAGCTACAGTACAAGATGTTTTCCTGCACACGGTGTACCAAGGCTTTGGACACAAACATACGGACATACGGAGAGAGCTCAAACCTTTGTTGACAGACAGTGGGATCACTGATGAGATGATTCTTCGTCATGTGATGA
This sequence comes from Lipophrys pholis, assembly GCF_963383615.2. Taxonomy (NCBI): domain Eukaryota; kingdom Metazoa; phylum Chordata; class Actinopteri; order Blenniiformes; family Blenniidae; genus Lipophrys; species Lipophrys pholis. The sequence continues at coordinate 2,387,666 of NC_137646.1, read as the reverse complement.
AAATCACCCGTGAAGAAAATGAGAGAATGAAAAGACTTGGCTCTTCCCGCCGACAGACTGTAACAAATGCGCACAGTGCACAACTCGAACCTGATTTGGGAAAGGGACCTAGTACCAGGTCGGAGAGTGTTGAGTCCAAGTCAAAACAAACAAAACCAGATCCCCTGAGAGACCTTACGACCAAAGTAGAGGAGCTTACCAGAATGGTTGAGACCATCCAGAAACAAAATCAACAACTAACCCACAATGGGCGCCAGTACAGTGAAAGTAGGACCAAATCTCAACGTGGAAAACCCTATGGTTGTCCAAGCTGTGTGGAACAAGGCAGGCAAGACTGTAAGCACTGTTTCATATGTGGGGAGGACGGACACCGTGCAGCAGGCTGTCTAAAACGACCAAAGAGACAGGGAAACTCCAACCGGCCACTGGAGAGGGACATCTAGTGACCGAGCCTGAAAAGAAGTCCCAATCAGAAAGTGAAAAAAATGACAAAACACGCCCTTTCTCACTCTCAACCCCAGTAATAGCAAGCACACAAAGTCATTACAAACAAGTATCTCAGCTCCCTCCCCAATCACCACGTGTGGCTAAAGCTGGAGCTATTGCTAGCTTGATTGGGAAACAGGCCCTTGTTCAGAGTTATCTAAATGGCTTAGCAGTCACTTCTTTGCTCGACTCTGGGTCACAAGTCAGTATAGTTAGCCGTGCCTGGAAAAATGAGTACGTACCTGACCTCAGTACTCACCCAGTTTCAGAGATCTTAGGGGAGGAGGAACTGAAAGTTATTGCAGCAAATGGTGGTCTCATTCCATATGATGGGTGGGTAGCTATTACAGTGAACTTACCAGGGAATTTGGACCCCAATCTGTCCATTAGTGTCCCATTCCTCATCAGCAGCTACCCCATAGATAGACCATTGATTGGCTTTAATGTTTTGGAAGTGCTAATTTGTGGACAACCAGAGAGGCTAACGCCAGTCCTTGCTAGCCTTCTTAGCAAGGCTATATCTGTTCCAAATGAGACAGCCGAAGCTCTAGTCAGCTTTATTCAGACAGCAAGGTCAGTCATGCAGCAGGTACGCTTAAGAACAGGTGCCAAGGATATTGTACTCCCAGCTGGTCAAGTGTCGTGGGTGAAGTGTCGGATTCCGTCCCAAATGGATGCCTCTACCCGGTTAGTGTTGTTCGAGACAGATGAGGACAGCCAACTGTCTGCACAGTGGGATGCAGGGACAGGTTTGTTTGAAATCCAGAACCCAACAAAGCCCTATGTCACCATTCCAGTTGGTAACAACACCAACCATGACATTACAATACAACGTAAAACAGCCCTAGGAATTCTCCAGCATGTTGAAAATGTTGTGGAGGCTGATATTCTGGACAAATCACAGCCTGCAGTGACTGCCTGCCAGGTCACCACCACTCAGATCAGCAACTCAGATCCACCTCTGTGGCACCCACCTGTAAACCTCGATCATCTTGAGGAAGAACAGCAGGAGGTTGCGAGAAAGATGCTTCATGAGGAGTCAAACGCCTTTGCAAGGGATGGGAATGACCTTGGCTGTATCCCAAATCTACAAATGGTGATCAACCTAAAAGACGACGTTCCTGTGCAGAGAGCGTACACATCCATTCCCAAACCATTATTTAAAGAAGTTAAAGACTACATTCAAGACCTTCTGGTAAAGGGTTGGATCGTGAAATCTAGGTCTTCCTATTCAGCTCCAGTTGTATGTGTGAGGAAGAAAGACGGCACTCTTCGTCTTTGCATAGATTATCGTCTCCTAAACCAAAGAACCGTGCCAGACAGACACCCACTGCCGCGAATACAGGATTTGATAGACACGCTAGGTGGATATTCAATGTTCAGTATACTTGACCAAGGGAAAGCTTACCACCAGGGATTTATGGAAGAAGGATCACGCCATCTCACTGCCTTCATAACCCCCTGGGGGTTGTACGAATGGGTTAGGATCCCATTCGGACTTTCTAATGCACCTGCAGCTTTTCAGAGGAGCATGGAGGAGATGCTGGGCTCTCTGCGAGACGAGTACTGCATTCCGTACCTGGATGACCTACTATGTTTCTCCAAATCCTTCAGTGACCATGTGGAGGTGATTCGCAAGGTCCTCAAAGCGCTGCAGACCCATGGGGTGAAACTACGGGCGGAAAAGTGTGGGATGTTCCAGAAAGAGGTTCGCTATGTGGGACGCTTGGTGTCGGCTGAGGGAGTTCGAATTGACCCCAGAGACCTCGAGGCAGTGATGGCTTTAAAAACCAAAACACCCCAAACAGTTGGTGACCTCCGACGGGTTCTCGGCTTCCTGAGTTATTACCGCTCCTACATACAGGACTTTGCTAAAATAGCAACACCATTGTATGAGCTGCTCCAAGTCAAGTCCTCCATGCCCCAACCCCCTCTACGTCACTGTAAGTCTAAGGGTCCGCAACTTCCGTCCAAAACACCTATCAAGTGGGAGACGGATCACCAAAGAACCTTGGAAAGGCTTGTCAGTATGCTGATCAAACCCCCAGTCCTCGCATACCCCAACTTTGAGGAACCATTCGTCCTACACACAGATGCCTCCGAGAAAGGGCTGGGCGCAATCCTCTATCAGCGACAGTGTGGAAAAATGCGAGTCATTGGGTATGGATCACGAACTCTGACACCTGCAGAAAGAAACTACCGACTGCACAGCGGAAAACTTGAGTTCCTTGCTCTGAAGTGGGCAGTGTGTGAGAAATTCAGAGACTATCTCTTCTATGCTCCACATTTCACCATCTACACGGATAACAATCCGCTTACCTACGTCATGAGCACTGCAAAACTCAATGCAGTTGGACACCGCTGGGTTGGAGAATTGTCAGAGTTCCACTTCAATATTAAATACAGACCTGGAAAAAACAATATAGACGCCGATACGCTCTCACGTATTCCACTCGATATCGACAACTATGTGGCGACATGCACGGAGGAACTGTCTCAGGATGTGCTGCATGCGACTTGGGAAGGTGGTAGAGCAGCCCAGAAGAAAGATGTAGCATGGATAGCTGCACTGTACACCTCTGCTAATGTAATGCCACAGCCTCATTCACTCTTGCCCGAAATAAGTCAAGAAGAGCTGGCAAAAGCCCAACGAGACGACCCTGGGATAGGGGAAATAGTAAGACTGAAAGAGACAAATAATGTTCTCACTGATGAGGTCAGAAGGTCAGGGAGTGGTCTCACTCGCAAGCTCTTTCATGAGTGGAATCAACTACATTTAGAGAATGGAGTTCTGTACCGTCAAACACAAGAGAGGAAACAGTTAGTCCTGCCCAGCCAGTATCGGTCAGTTGCTCTAAAACATCTCCATGACGACATGGGACACATTGGCACAGAACGTGTGCTCCATCTGGCCAGAGAACGTTTCTATTGGCCACACATGAAGAGATGTATAGAGGAGTATGTGACAAGAAAATGCAGTTGCATAAAACAAAAGAAACCCACCACACATGTACGCGCGCCAATGGGTGGCCTGACCTCTGCTTCCCCTCTCGATCTGGTTTGCATAGACTACTTACATCTGGAGAAAAGCAAAGGAGGCTACGAGTACATTCTGGTAGTAATAGACCATTTTACCAGATTTGCTCAGGCTTACCCAACCAAAAATAAATCAGGACAAACTGCAGCTGAACGGATATACAACGACTACATACCCCGTCTTGGTTATCCAAATCGTCTCCACCATGATCAAGGGCGCGAGTTCGAGAACGACCTTTTCCGCACCCTTGGACGGCTGTCAGGGGTCGGACACTCACGAACATCCCCATACCACCCGCAATCTAACCCCGCTGAGCGGTTCAACCGCACACTGCTGCAAATGTTACGGACACTGACAGACAGGGAAAAAGAGAGATGGAAGGAACACTTGCCACAAATGATACATGCATATAACTGTACTCGCCACGAGTCCACCGGTTACTCACCTCATTACCTGCTGTATGGGCAACACCCCCGTCTCCCCGTGGATCTGTTGTTTGGATTATTGGGAAACGCCGAATCAGTAACACACATGGGATATGTGGAGAAATGGTCAAAAAGAATGACTGAAGCATACAAGATTGCAAACAAATCCAGCCTGTCGTCAAGTGCAAAGAACAAGTCCTACTATGATCAAAAGGCGAGGGGCGTGGTCCTCAAACCAGGAGATCGAGTACTGGTTCGAAACATGGGTGAGCGAGGTGGACCCGGTAAGCTACGCTCATACTGGGAAAAGAGGATCTATGTGGTGAAGGAGCAAATCTCAGACAATCCTGTATATGTCATTCATCCTGAGGGAGACCCAAATGCAAGGAACAGAACCATACATAGGAACTTGCTGTTGTTAGTAAATGACCTGCCTGTTGAAAGCCCAGCACAGTCAGCTGACACTGTCTTAACACCCCGTCAGAGACAAAAACAACCTCAACAGAGGGCAAGCCCTGCCGACTATGGTGGTACACTGGACACCGATGAGGAGGATGGTGAGTGGACAGGAGGTTATTGGTTGAGAACACCTGTAACCAGGACAGTGCCTGGTCAGACTCCAAGGGGTCCAACTTTGACCCACAAAGAATGTCCAAATACATTACCGACGAGGGGGACCAACCCTAGTGATACGGATGAGACAAACCTACCTGAAAGAGACAATACGCACACGGATGAGACAAACCTACCTGAAAGAGACAATACGCACACGGATGAGACAAACCTAGCTGAGAGAGACAACACGCACACGGATGAGACAAACTTACCTGAAAGAGAGAATGAACAAGGCATTCCTGTAAAAGACGATAAACATAGCCCAAATGACAGAAAAAGGGATTCAGTCGGTAATGAATCGCGGATTAGTGAACAACCTGATGTCACTTACCTACGACAGCCTGGAGAGGATGAGCAAAATAGACAGGCTGAACAAGTACAGGAGGGAAGACTAAGTGGCCACCCTTATATGACTTGGCCCGCAGAAGAGGCACACAGAGAGATGAGGAGGTCGACCAGAGAGAGGAGACCGAGACCAATGTTCACTTATGAGTCGCTGGGCCAACCTTCAATACAAACCCATGTAAATCCCATCTCCTCACAGATTACCTCTACCCCCCTATCTTTCATGCCACACATGGCCAGACAATTAGTCCTCCCTGCACCTTGCGTGCCACAAATGTACATGCCTTACACATATTACATGCCAGTCACCGCACAAGTTTATTAAAAGAAAGCAAAAGGGGGAAAGAAAAAGGAAATTTTTTTTTTTCCGTTGTCATAAATGTCTGGAGCCATTTTTGTTTGTCGGGGTGGATGTGATACTCACAAAATGTGTTTTGTTTATTATTACTGTCTAAAACAATTAAATACATCTTCAATAGAAGGAAAATAATCAGCCTGCAAGACAGCAACACAATTGACATGCTGTACCACCAAATGGACACTGGGTGGCAGCACCCTCCAGCAGCGTCACTCGGGGACCCTTGGCGAGCCGCCGAGCAAGTTGGGTTCATACTCCGGTTGAATGGAAAATGAACAGCTGTGTCCCTGCGTCGCTGATTTCATTACAACTTTTTCATTATTTACAGTGAACACCCATCAACGGGTTATCTATACATCTGCCAGCGGAGACCTAGCCGGGACCCGCTACACATGCAGAGACGTCCCCCTCCGTCCCCCCCGGCTTTTATTAACACATGATCAATCTGAAGTTCAGAGTCAGTGTTGTCTCCAAAGATTGCTGAGATATTATCATTGTAATGTTTCCTTGTGGCCGTGATCGTATAGTAGTTAGTACTCTGTGTTGTGGCTGTGATCGTATAGTGGTTAGTACTCTATGTTTTGACAGTGATCGTATAGTGGTTAGTACTCTGTGTTGTGGCCATGATCAAATAGTGGTTAGTACTCTGTGTTGTGACCGTGATCGTATGGTGGTTAGTACTCTGTGTTGTGGCCATGATCAAATAGTGGTTAGTACTCTGTTTTGTGACCGTATAGTGGTTAGTACTCTGTATTGTGACAGTGATCATATAGTGGTTAGTACTCTGTGTTATGACAGTGATCGTATAGTGGTTAGTACTCTGTGTTGTGGCTGTGATCATATAGTGGTTAGTACTCTGTGTTGTGGCTGTGATCGTATAGTGGTTAGTACTCTGTGTTATGGCCGTGATCATATAGTGGTTAGTACTCTGCGTTGTGGCTGTGATCGTATAGTGGTTAGTACTCTGTGTTGTGGCCGCAGCAACCCCGGTTCAAACCTGGGTCATGGCAGTGGCTCCTAAAGTGTATATGTTGTCGTCACTCATGAAGCTGCTCTATCATCAACTTGTAGACTGAAGGAATCTCAAGAAGATTCTAACTCCTTTAAAATCTACCATCAGTATGTCTCTCTGTGTCATAGTTACTCTAGAATAAAATAGTTACTCATTATCTATTATATGTTGTTGTTTCTGTTCATATTTATTTATGTTCTTAAATTCTATTAACGTTTCAGTACAAATATTAGGGGTCCATATATTCTGCTGTGGAAAATGGACCTCAGGGTTCAGATTCTATGAGGGTCCTTTTACAATCTTACACCGGCACTGAGCCTCGATGGAGCCTTGGCCAAATGAAGCCTCATCAACCATTTTCTTTATTTTCTGACTCCACCAGATGGCGCTGTTGGTTTGAAGCTAGAGGCTGAAAGATTGGCCATGAAGTGTGTTTTCAAACATTTGTTGAACAGACAGCGCCATCTTGCGCCTTCTGCTTGTATGGGAGACTGCCTGAGAATAGCAGGTGCTGTGAGCTTTTAACCCCCCTGGCCAGAGGGGGCGCTCTTCTTGCTCTTTTTCAACTCAAATTTTCACAAACACATCAATGTTGGTAAACGCTGTGTGACCTGAGGCCTGACTACGAAGCTGGATTTTCTCTTATCCAGATAACTTTCCATACTATGACACTCATTCACTTCTCACCAGGATAAATCACCATGGTAACTTACCCTGAATGTCTAACCTCCGGAGCAGGTTATGTTCTGGATAAGAGGTCAAAGCTCCGCCTCCTGACCAATCAGATCTCTTGGAAAATGCCCCGCCCATTCTTAAATGATGGTGATTGGTGGGCAGGTTCAGCACTGAGCTGCAGCAGAGCGGAGATGAGAAAGTAATTTAGAAATCTTTTTGACATAATAGAATAAATCCTGGTCTCTGAGGCTTTGAAGGAAGTTTTTGTTCTTGACTTGTTCCAAGTCTGTTTATCTCCACGAGGGTTGATCTGGAATAAAGAGCTTAATGATCACACCTGACAGAACTGCAGAAACATGAATTTATGGAACCAGAACTACTCCTGTCGTCACGGTGATGAATTAATATTCCAACATAAAACACAAGAGAAACTCAGCCTCAAAACAACTGGATGGAAAATCTAAACTAAAAGAAGATCAGTGAGGAAGTTCAGCCCGACACGTTTCTGCTGGAATAAAGTGAAACTGAGTGATCACAGTGCTGTCTGTTTATATAGTCTGATGAATTAATCTGGTATAATCTCACCAAGTCAGCATTAACAAGTCAGGAATGTTCTGGCTTTGGCTGCAGCAGCAGTGTTGCTTTTAGCTGCTGGATGTGTTTTAATTCTTCATAATCTCAGAGATTAACTGCTCCTTCAGTAATCTGTAAACTGCTCTGCAGAGTTTCTCTGTGTGTGATTGGTCAGATGCTGCAGACTCCGCCCCTTTCATGTGAACAAGCACACATAGGTCTGGGTTGAACCAGAGAGTTGATAACCTGCTTGGTAGTAACGGTGATCAGGATCAGTCAACCCAGGAAACAGAGAGATCCTGGATATGTTGATCAGGGTTCCTAGTACAGGCCACAGGCCTCAGTGTGATTGAAACAATATTTATATTTACTTGCCGCTCTTTAAACCAGCGGCGGCCTTGCGCATGCGCGGTTCCTTCTCAGTGTGGACGCAGTGTGGTGAGGGTCTCCTCTGGTCTGACTGCAGGAGGGAGGGAGGGATTGTCAGACTGACCGCAGGTCTGTCAATGCTTCAGGACGGGGGAGGGGCTCACAGCAGGACCCGCTGCTCGTTGACCACAGTGACTGCAGAACCAGACCTGCTTTCACCTCAGAGTCGCCAAACACACTAGAAAGTCGCTAGAATTGTCGCCAGTCGCTTTTCACAAAAAAAGTTGCCAACAGGACCTGAAAAGTCACCAAGTTGGCAACAGTGACAGGCTCACACCCCTGCTGACACAGACAGGATCTTTGTTCTACACTTCTTTTGAAACTTGCTTTCTTTGCTTAACTTCAATAAAGAACTACTTAGTTTTCATTCAACAGGAGAGGAGGGTGCACCATTCCCAGATGAACTGCAATACCAGGCTGATGCGTGGAGTGGACAGAGCAAGCTCCTATTCCATCTCCCTGTTCCAAAAATCAATTTAATATACAGTCCCCAGATAGGGGACATATCAGATATTAAACTGATAAGAACAGATTTTTTCTTTTACAAGATTTTATTGACACATTTTACAGTTCATTTTCTTCAATTTGACACAGATGTTTTCACTCATTTAAAACATAAAAGCAAACAAGGAACAAGCTTCTGTTTTAAAATATCATAAATACAGTACTTTAAATAAATAGAAATTTACAAATAAAGCAGTACCTGTTGCGTAAAATGAGAAACATGAGGAAATAAAAAGTGTCTATCGTTGTAAAAGTCAATAAATAGGAGTGCGTTCAGTTTAAAAGGTCTATTCTGTTGTGCAGGAGAGCAGTGAGTCCCTATCAAGGGGAACTCATCCTGTTCTCTCAAACATTTGGTCTCTCGGGGTTCTGCCATGGTGCTCAGAGGAGGTCCTCTCCCTCCTGCTCCTTCCCTCCGTCCACACCCGGAGAGCCAGGCCGCCGCTGCCTTGACCTTTTCTCGTGAGGCTCCGGCTCCTTCGTCCGAATGGGCAGGGAGGCGATTCTTCTTTGTGGCTGTGTCCTCGGCCTGCCGCCTGCAGCTTCCACCTCGCGGACCGTCTCTGCGGCCATCTGGATCACAGCCACGGGGGGGATCTGCCTATGCCTTCTCACCAGCAGGTTTCTGGAGGTCCAGGTGGCGTCTTTGATGGCGGCCAGGGTGAGCCACATCTTTTCAAAGTCCTTCTTTGTCATGAACTCGTGGCTCACCCCGTATAGCACCAGCTGTGCTGTAAGGACCCCCCCCTGCTGGTAAGTACGGGAATTGCAAGGAGCCGGCCGTTGCCCACTGGTCTACGGCAGCGCTGCACTCCCAGAGGAGGTGCCTCACCGACTCAGGAGCGCCACAACCAGGCCGGGGGCAAGTTGAGTGCGTTACCATTCCTCGGGAGTGCATGACGGCCCTGACTGGGAGAACCTCGTGAGCCACCAGCCATGACAGGTCCCGGAGTCTGTTTGGGAGGACAGGATGGTTCACGTTACGCCAAACTGTGGAGGGCTCACCGAGTGCAAGCCCGCGCACTGGACTCACTGGTTCCCGTTCCTGCACAACAGAAATGAGAGATTTGTGGTTAGTTAAAATCGGCAACTCCTCCTGTTCCAGGTTAAACTGTTTAAAAAATGTCTTGATAAAATCATAGGCCAATGGCAGGTTAAAAGAAACTGGTATTTTAAGATCAATGGGTAAAATCTTAATCCTTCGAAGGTAGGACCCCATCCAGAAACGAGCCATTGCTGTCGTCTTTGGGTTCCTGGAGGGGTCCGTGTCAACAGCCATGTGCTGTTCCTTTAAAAGGTCATACCTATCATTTTCGTCACTAAAACCATAAATATTCAAGAGCTTAAAATCCTGGTCCATAAAAGTCAAATGTATTAAAAGTGCCCTACCGTCTCTCACCACAGTGCTGCCCTTCACCAAGATCTGGGGGTTATTTATTAAAATGGCCACTCCATCATTTTTACTACTGCTGGAGCCACTCCATACTGACGGGAGTGGCCACATCTCCTCCCACTGTTTGTAAGAATTTAAAAACGGTATAGCACACTCTTGTAATAAAAACACATCCGACTTAAAAAGGATAAAGCACTCTGGGCTCTAACTCTCGACTTCACACTTCTCACATTGATGGTTGAGAAGGTGAGGGTCATGAGTATGGTTAAAACAACAGGTAGGACATTTACAAAGTTTGAACTATAAAATCAGTTAAAAACAGTGACTAAGTTATCACTTGTGAACTGAGCTCTTCCTTCACTTCCATAGGTGAGGTGTGAAGGGTTTGAGCTCTGTTCCCCGTTCGGGCTCTGGGAGTTGGTCTCTCCTGCAACCTCCTATTCATTTTTGAGCCTTTTGGGGTTGATTGCAGAGCAATTGAAAGAAAAGAAACCTCATTGGGTGAATTGGAGGGGAAGACTCTGGGTTCCTCCACAGACGAACTGTCTGAGTACACCTCAACTCTTCCCCTCTTCTCTGAGCCCTGGGGAGACTCAGAGGACAATTCTGATGCCGGTCTCTTGGGGAGTTGGGCATTGGGGAGGGAGGCATCATTGCTGGATCCCTGGCTTTCCTCACCACTGGAAACAGCTCCACCTGCTGCCTGCCTGCTCTCATCTCCGGTGGATTCACCTGAGGAGGTCTTTGCAGGCCCCTCCCCTTCTGTCTCAACTGATCCTTCTCCTCCAACCACAGTGGTTGGTGGGGGATCAGGGTTCACAATACCCGCCTCTTCAATTATCTCTTGCACCTGTTCCTCGTGTCCGTCACTTCCTTCCTTTTCTGTCTGTTTTGCTGCCTTCAACTTGTTGGCAAAGGATTTAGGGCAATCTCTGAAGAGGTGGTTTGTCTCTCCACAGAGGTTGCACCTTCTGCCATTGGTACACTCCTCAAAGGTGTGACCAATTTCTCGGCACTTCCTGCAAACGACCAGCTCACAGGCTTCAGCCAGGTGGCCGTGCTGACCACACTTACGGCAGAGCTTGGGCTGGCCCTGGTAATGAATATAGCCCCTGTTGTCACCCAGGACTACCATGGGTGGGAGGTGTTTCAGGCCCTGGAAGCCCTGGGGGTCCTGCCATTGTTGAATGGGGACCCTCCAAGCGCAATTCCAGATGCCGTCCTCATCCCTCACCTTGGTAGCCTGGCCTTTAACAGTGCAGTATCTACCCAGCCATTCACAGATGTCTTCTGCATTCACCGTTTCATTGAACATTCTGACAATAACGGTTTTAAGCGCATTGTCAGAAAGCTTCTCCACATTGAACACAGCAAACTGGGGTTTTGCATTTTCAAAGCGTAACCAGAACTGTCGCAGGAGTGCTGCAGAGCAAAAACTTACATCAAATCCTTTGTTAAAGGGCAGGGTCAGGACACAATTCAGGTCTGTCGGGGAAAAGTTGAGCACACCTTGAACGAGCTTCCTGGAAAAATCAAGGCGTGACATACATACCAATTTCCCTTCTTTTTCTAAAAAGGTAAAACGCACGCTGTGGTGCCTCCTAATGCCGGCATGACTGGCCGACATGTTGGAGGCACCACCAGCTTAAAAAGGTAAAAAAACAAACAATTAAGAAAACAATAAATAGTTAAAAATATAAATAAACTTTAAAAGTTAGCAATAAAAGGTCGAGCAGACAGAGAGAAAGCTATTAGAACAGCTCCCCTCAGTCTGCACAACAACAGTTTTTTTCAGGACAAAATACTCAACTACAAACAAAATGCAAAAGAGAAATAATATTCCTGAAAAAATAAATGTCCTCCTAAACAAGTAGGAAATCACTACCACAACAGGCAAAACGATTTCACCACCCAATGGAGGGGACCGCTGTCTTAGCCAAAAGGCCGAGAAGCGATACCGCAATGGGTCTGAGCTAAAGGGAGCACTGGATGCACAGTCACCACAAGTCCCAGTCGGACATTGAGCCGCGCCTATTTAAGGCCTTTTACAAAACACAAAGTGTGCAAGAGTCATTTTGGCAACTTTTTTAGTTGGCTTGAATATTTGTCGACTTGTAGAATATTTGGCGGCTACCCAAACTGTCTCTCTCCTTACCACACCCCGAGGTGAGTGCACCTTTCAAGCCTCGTATCCGCCCCCCAAGCACACGCCTCCATCTACTCCAACGCAACAATACTTGTTAATGCCACACGGGGCAGCAAAAACACACGCATTCACTCTGTGCTCCCCAAACCCTGATTCCTATCCCTTTTGAACAACCCATTTTCAAGATTTGATCCAATCCCATAACCAAAATCCAATCAGATTACCTTTGAACAACTGGCCCCAATGTATTTCTGAACTATGTACAGTAACGTGGCCTCATATTTTACAGCACCATCTTCCTCTCCTTCATCCTCACAAACCTTTCAGCCACCTCCTTCTTATCAAGCACAACATCTCTCTATGGAGAGCAAAGTGAGTTTTGAGAGTCTGGCCTCCTTCATGCCCAGAGAGAGTTTTAAATTCATTTCAGGCTGAAACTGCGTTCTGCATTTGCACTAGTGACTGACTGGTATGTCCTTTCCATATGGCTGCAGATGATGAAGGGCAGAACAGCTTCTGTGGTGTTGAGCTTTATTTCTAGTTCACTACACATGGCAGAGAAATAAAGAAATTCATCGCAGACCTGCTCAGCTGTATTATGGCTCTTATATTGGTAGAATCATTACAGGCTGCCTGTCAGTTTTAGACGAGATTTTAAAATGCTACTGCTTGTTTTTAAAGCCTTGAATGGTCTGACTCCTCCATATATCAGAGACCTGTTATGATAACAATAATTACCAGAAGTATGTATTTCCAGAAGAAAATGCAAGTGTGAATGCTGAAGATTGAATAAAGCTGATTTCCTTTGATCTCAGCGTCTCCATGGTTCCAGTGCTGATCTCTTATCAGATCAAAGGAGATCAGTTCCCTTTACCATGGAGATGCTCACAACAAAGATCTCCTCCGGCTTTGATCTCCATTGATCTCCATCCGGTGCTTCTCCCATCTTCTTTGTAATGAAAGGCTTGTTATTGTTCTTTTTCACAACCTTGGTGATGACGTCATCATTAGATTCTTTTTTTTAAGAATTGACAGAACTATTTGAAAATATCACATCCAAACTGTAAAAACATTGTTGGATATGTTTGTTTCTTTAAGAAACTCAGACCAACTTGTTACTACAGAAGAGTTTTAGGGCCACTCATGACAAAATAAAATAAGAGTTTGTTTCTTTTCATGCAATTTGATTTAAAGTCAAAAAACAATGTTGAGATATTTTTTCATCATACAATATGATAACAAAGTTGAAATACTGCATCATTCTGCAGAACTTCCTGTCCATCCTCTAGGTGGCGCTATCACTGAGACTGTATATTGGTCTATTGAATTGATCAGGGCAGGACTCTGATCACACATGTAAAGAACTGTATAATAAGTGTAGTATTGAGTAACAGTCACCTTGATCCAGTGATACAACATAGTAACACCAGGACAACAAAAGCTGCCGTCACAGTGAGGAATTAATATTCCAACAAACAAACAGGCTCACACGGGGGGCGGAGCCTCAAAAGAACTCAATGAAAATCTAAAGTAAAGGAAGGGCAGTGAGGAAGCTCTGCCTGAAATGTCTGTGCTGGAATAAAGTGAAACTGACTGATCACAGTGTTTCTATTGTACCATGAATTAATATTGTAGAATCTCACAAAGTGACTCATTAACAGAGTCGCTCATTTTCTGCAGCAATCCTTCCTGGATTTTGTTGCAGCAACAGTGTTGCTTTGTCCTGGATGATGAGTTTGAATTCTTCAGTGATCTCTATTGGAGGATAGGAGGTTTTATTTTATTTTTTTAAAATTAAAGTGAAAATAGGATTTTTTTTTCAAATTAAATCAAACATCACCTGGAAAATGTTATATATTTTTTTTAAATCAAAGTGACTATCAAAGGGAAAATAAGAGGTTTTTTTTTCAAATTAAAGTGATTTCTAAATGATGTAGAAATCATCATCCTCCACTATGAGCAATTAAAAAGCAAATAAAGCTGCAAATGGATCAGAACTCCTGGAGTGAAACATAAAGTACTTCAGGAAAGGAGGAGAACGCCGCCACTAGAAGTAGAGATATTTTCAGGATTGTTACGTTACGTTTTGGAACGAACACTAAAGTTAACCCAGAAGTGGAGTATGGACATGATTGTGTGTTCATCTGTGGTCTGGTGGCGAGTGTGTGTGTTGCCTTCAGGGGCAATGGGAAATAAAACCACTGCATGTAAGAAACACTAAACAATAAAAACACTTCTGGTTAAGATCACAGCAACTTAAAACACAATAAATAAAGCCAAATATGCAGCAAAATCATTGAAATGTGATTAAAAAGCTGTCAACAATGAAGCTGTCCCATGAAGACAAAGTCTTGACTAGTTTTCTGCTGCTGGTTGATCCATGATGCAGAAGATTTGGATGAATGACTGATGGTTTCTTTGTATGTTTCACATCTTGTTTTGCTCTTGTATAGAAAACATTTACAATCACATTCAACACAAATATTTGAAGAAAGAAAGTAGATGTTTTCACCAATGTGGGCCGGTTAGCTCAGTTGGTCAGAGTGTGGTGCTAATAACACCAAGGTCATGGGTTCAATCCCCGTACTGGCCAAATGATGATTCATAAACCATGGTCTTTACTTTCTGAAGCCACTAGATGGCGCTCTCTCTTCAATAAACATCTAAAACACACCTGTCACACAGGAGATTGGGGTTCACTTTCCTGACGGAGTTAAGGGATTGTTGTGGTGGATTGCTCACACTGCATGAGCAAGGCACCACAATTATAAATGGCTGTATTGTAATTATTACTTGCATTGACTTGGAATCAAACCCAGGCCTCCAGCATGGCAGGGGACAACTCTACCACTGAAGCACCAATGCTGACACATCAGATCAGACCCGTCTCCATTTTAAATGTCAAAGAGAACTTGTCATCATGGCAGTAAGCCATGTATTAAAATGAATCCTGGTGGAGACACACAAGCTTCAGAGGCTCTGACAGAACTCACTCACAAACCTGAAAACTGCTTCAGGTCAAATGGACCATAAAGTTACAAATCCTCCAATAGCAGTTGAACCTTCAGCTTAATTTCTTCAAGGTCGGCCATGATTAATGCTGCTGTTGCTCTTAACTAGTTTTCCTGGTATTTATCAGACAGATCATTTTCTGTTCAGCTTGGAGAGACCTCTTCCTCTTGTGCTGCTCTTTGTTGTGGTGTCCCTCAAGGCTCTGTTTTGGGTGGCCTTAATGTTAACTTTCATTTTTATGAAGACGACACACAACTGAACTTCCCTATAAAGCCTTGCTCTACGGACTCTGCCTCTATCCTGTCCTGCCTCACAAAAGTAAAGAACCAAAGTCCAAAAACTTTCTACAGCTGAACGGTTTAAAAACTGAAATCATTTTGATCGCCCCCAATGGACCCAGTTCTGGTGGTTTTAACAACCTTTGCTCTAGTCTTGGTAGCTCATTGAGCAATGTTTGAAAGGAGGCCCACAATTTAGGTTCGACTCCAACCTGTCCTTTGACTGTCAGGTGACCAAGGTAGTCCAATCCTGCTTTGTTCAGCTGAGATGACTAGTCAAGATCAGGTCATTCCTCTCCCCAGCAGACCTGGAGAAAGTAATACATGCCTTCATCTGGTCCAGGCTGGATTACTGTAACTCCCTTTATTCTGGCATCAGTAGGCTCAATGTTCAAAGACTGCAGCTGGAGCAGAATGCTGCTACCAGGTTTTTAACAGGCACCAGGAGGAGGGACCACATTTCACCAATCCCTTCTTCCTTTCACTGACTGCCTGTCAGTTTTAGAAGATATTTTAAAATGCTACTGCTTGTTTTTAAAGCCTTGAATGGTCTGACTCCTCCAGATATCAGAGACATGTTATGATGTCCCTCCGGTAGAAGGCCTCGGGGCAGACCTAGGACACGCTGGAGAGACTATGTCTTTCGGCTGGCCTGCGAACGCCTCGGGGTCCCACCGGAGGAGCTGGAGGACGTGTCTGGGGCGAGGGAAGTCCGGGCTTCCTTGCTTAGACTGCTGCCCCCGCGACCCGGCCCCGGATAAGCGGAAGAAAATGGATGGATGGATGAAAAACCATAAAGAGATGAAATCATGAAAGACTCTATGTGAGATGTGTGGATGGATTTCACTTATATAGTGTTTTTCCAGCGTATAAAAGCCGATTCATCCTCCATAAGAACAAGAAGAAAGTTGGGCACTCCAGAGTCTTGCCGTACTAAATGATGTCATGTTCTTCAGCCAGCTCCCTCTGGCCAGAGACTTTTTGTTCAGCAGTACCAACCGTCAGGACTGTCAGTTCCTGCAGTTAAAACCAGACCAACATCATGTCCTGGACACAAACTTTCTCTTTTCTTACTGAAACACTTCAGAGAAATGTATTTCTGAAAACGCTTGAAGTGAGAAATAAGCTGCAGTTGAAAAGTTAAAAGGTTTTACAGAAGTGTCAGCTGTGAGGGGGTGAGAGTATGAACTCTCCTGCTGAACAAGCATTTTTTCCAGCAGCTGGCTGACGTCAGCGCTGAACTTTTCTTCTTCTTCTTATGGGAGGATGCAGAGGCCTTTAGCAGTCCCCAAAGTGCTTTACACTGTTCATCACATTCACCCATTCATTCACACACCAATGGAGGCGGCGACCATGCAAGGCACTCCGTCCATCCACTGGGAGCAGTTTGGGGTTCAGTGTCTTGCTCAAGGACACTTGGACATGTGGACAGGTGGAGATGGGAATGGAGCTCCAACAGATCTGGTTCAGGAAGTCCAGCTTGAGCCCAGAATCACAAGGTCTCCTCCAGTTTGAAGTCAACATTGCTGATTTAAACCCTGTTGAGACGCTTTAGGAAATCATTTAGTTTCTGGTTTGTCACCAAAATGAGAAGATTTCAATCAGTTTGGTTTCCATTTGTGTTGAACTGCACAGAGGCTGACAAAAGGTCCCTGCTTGATAATGAATGTTAAAGAAGCACATTTCATTATTAGTTCTAACAATGCTGCTTTCTGTGGTTTGAAAAATGTGAGGTTAAAAATCTTGTATGAGCAGATGTGAACTTTGAAGAAATGGAAGTAAAATGTTGACATGAATCCAATGGCTTTTGTTCTTCACTGTTTTTATTTAACATTAATGAGTCGTAATTTCATTTTTCACTCTTTTTACACTACGGAGGAAAAACTACCGTTTGTTTACCTGCAACACGTACTGAAGTACATATCATGAAAGTAAAACTCTTCAGTGGAAACATGCAATGATTTCCTCGTCTCAAACTATTTATTCTAACAACAACCACCAACAACAAAAAAATGTATGTGATGTGGAATATTTTGACTTGAGTGACATTTAAACTTCACGTTCCTTAAAGCACACTGTTGAGTGTTGAGACGTTAGATGAGGCTGTTAAGCTTGTTAAGAAACAGCAAGTTGTGCAAAAAGACCATTTTAAATGAGATCAAACCGTTAAGTTCTTTCAATGACTTTAATCTGGAAGTAACTCATATTTTAAGATTTCTATATCGAAAAGTTTCTGAATTGTACAAATCTCTCATTGATTACATTTACACTACTAAGTACCACAGTCACACCATGTTTCAGTAGATGACAAAGGGAATTAAACCTCATGTATGAGACTGTCACTTTGATTTTACATTTTAAAACAGTATTTCAATGTTTCTAGATGGAGTTTTTGAAAGTGATGTTTCAGAAGTGCACAGAAAGTTTAAAAGTCTCGTGATTCTAACAATTGATATGTCTTGTGTAAAAGATGTAATAGATTGTATACTTAAGCAATTACTTATATATGCAATAGATCCTTTTTAACAGGTATTTTTCCTGACAGGACGAAAATAGCCAAGGTGGTTCCAAGCTATAAAACTGTAGACAAATACAACATCTGATATTCTAGAATTTGTTTCCTCAGTTGGAGAAAAAAACAACAACTTTAAAACATTATATGTAAACAGACTGGATAATTTTATAGAAAATACAACTTACTGAATGATCATCATTATGAGTTGAGAAGAAAATGATCAACATCTTTGACATTAAATGGGTTTTGTTATGGGTGGATGGATGGACGCAATAGAAATACTGACCTGCAGTTCCCCCTATATCCAGTAGGTGTCAGTATGAAGAAGCAGCTTTGGAGACATGGGGAGCAGGAGGAGGGAAAAGGAGTGTTTGAAGTACACGGCCAGTATTGCAGATACTTTTTACTAAGATAAGCAGCTCATCTACTTTAATGTGGGGGAGAACAATATGTCATTACTTATGAAGTGAATCATCATCAATATGCAAATCTGAATGAAAATAAATATAAAGTTTTTTCATGATCTTTGAATGATTTGGGGAGTTTTTATTCTTTTATCAGTTGATTGTGACCATAATAAAATGCAAGACAAAGTTTGTAGGTAAATAGAAATGACTTGTTATGAACTAACTCAATATATGCAGGGTAAATAAAATCTACACAAAGTATCACTGCAGAACTGAGAAAGGATTTGTTCATAAACAATATCAACAAGAGAATAACATCAACCTAAAACAACAAATGTACTTTCACTACACAGTTGTTTGTGAAAATAAAGGCAACAGTGCAAATCTAGGTGAGTTAACAAAATAATTAACTTGATAAAATACATGTAACCTAAATATAAGAAGAGTAATGTTACTTTGACAGTGAACACAAAAGGGTTTTTCTATTCAGCCAGATTCATATTATAAGTAAATATCTTTATATAGGTATTTATCTTTCAGTTCCAGTAAAATAATTCATTTAGATTTATTTCAACTGACTGAATATATTCCATGTCTCTCTGAATAGTCTAGAGTTAATCAGTCTACTGTAATTACTACTATGAAGACGATGACCAATTACACTGAGAAGAACAACATGAACTAATGCTGGAGATGATTAAATCTAACTTTCCTTCTATAAATCAGCTCCCTGGATATTGCTGCCTTGCTC
Organism: Lipophrys pholis; assembly: GCF_963383615.2. Lineage (NCBI taxonomy): Eukaryota > Metazoa > Chordata > Actinopteri > Blenniiformes > Blenniidae > Lipophrys > Lipophrys pholis. Next base: position 2,368,705 of record NC_137646.1, on the reverse strand, counting down.
AAAGGCCTCTGGCAGTGACTGCTGTCTCTGTGCCGGGGTCCAGTAGTGGTTTGGGGATTCCCCTCCTCCTCCCTCCATTTTTTGGGGGGTAATTTGCCAGCTAGATATATGATAAACAATAAAGTAAAAGAAGTATCTTTTAAAGTAATCCACAGATTTCATGTGTTTACTTAGAGCGTTTAAAAAAAAGACATAGATATAAATTGCTCTTTCTATAAAGAACTCCCAGAAAATATATTTCATGTGTTTTTGTCTCGCCCCTTTTCTAACAAGTTCTGAGAAGATATTTGCACCTTGATCTCTACTAGTATTGAAGCATCTTACAGTGGATGAGCCTGCTGTATGACACGTCTCTAGCTGATCATGGACCATTGCTATGACTCTTAATGTTGATCATCTTCCTGAGCTGCTTCATGAGGCCAGTGTGGACAGCAGGGCTACATTGGACTGGGTGAAGCTCACCAATGAGGAGCTTCTGTTTTACCATAAGAGAACTGAGGAGCTCTTGGGTGGCTTATTTCTACCTACAGACGCTCTAATGTGCTCTAATGTAAACTGTAATGATGTTTCTCATGCTAAATCCCTTTGCTCTTTTTATAATGGTTTCATAGGATCTATTTATGAGGCCAGCAGAGCACACTTTACTCTCTATATGAATACAGGTACCATCAAACCAGGATGGAATAAACATGAAGCTGTCCCTGTTGGGGTGAGCAATGGTGCAGGGGGGGGGGGGGGGGGGGGGGGCTTTCACCTGCTCTCTTTAACTTGTACATGGATGAGTTATCTCAACAACTGAATAGTTGTAAAAGTGGATGTGTGCTGGGTAACAAGATCATTAATCATCTCATGTCTGCTGGTGATCTGGTCATTCTCTCTCCCAGCAGGTTTCAGCAGCTTTTAAATATCTGTTCTGAGTATGGCTTCAAATCTGATGTTAAATATAATGTTAAATATAATGTTAAATATAATGTTAAATATAATGCCAGAAAGAGCACAGTTCTGATATGTAGAACTAAGGAGGAGAAGGATCTCAACTTCCCTCATTTTTACCTGTCAGAACAGGAAGTCACTGTCAGTAGCAAAACAAAATATCTGGGACATCTCATCTCTGATAAAATGTGTGATGATGATGATCTGGATAGACGATGCTGTACGCTGTATGTTCAAGCCAACATACGAGCAAGGACATTTTCTATGTGCTCCATCCATCCATCCATCCATCCATCCATCCATCCATCCATCCATCCATCCATCCATTTTCTCCCACTGATCCGTTTCCAGGTTGCGGGGGTGGCAGTCTGAGCACTGTCACCCAGATTCTATGTGCTCTGATAATGTGAAAATGACTCTCTTTAGAGCTTATCGTACTCCCTTGTATACTGCCCCCTTGTGGATTAAATATAGAAAATCAAGCCTACGAAGGCTCAAGGTTGCTTACAATGATGCTCTGAGGATCCTGCTGAAAAAAACCTGGCTGGGAAACAGGAAGTGAGATGTTCTGTCAAGCAGGTGTTTCTACATTTCAGGCTCTCATGAGGAATCTGATGTATAAATTTATACGCAGGCTTGAGGACTCTCAGAACACCATGATAATGCTGCTGAATAATCTCAGTCATAGTCCTGTAAAAAACCACTCATCCTTGTGTATGGTATTATTGTATTGGTGTGGATGTCTTTTATAAATAGGGTCATATTTGACTGATCTGTGATTATCCTATTTCTGATATTTTGTTTTATATATTTGTGAATGTTTTTTTATGGACTCCTGTGTCTGCAATAAAGATAAAGATGATGATGATATATAATTTTATTTGATTGTAAAGAAAAAAAATCATCATTCTAAACTAGTTCTGTGTACAAATGTTTATCTACAAAGAAATGTTAACTATGACCTTGAAGGAAAAACAGTCATTAATGTGTTCTTCTATTGATGAGGAAACAAGAGTGGAATTAATCACACAGTTTCACAGATAATTACCTTCAGCAGACTACATGGAATAAAACGAGATCTCGGGCTCAAGCACCAGCCTGTCCTGGAGGACCAGGCTTCAATGGTCAAGAGCCCAGAGTACAGGAAAACGTTGGTTTATAAGCATTTCTTTCACCCCTCCCTGCACATATGGTGTGGATATCACATGTTGTCTTTATCGAAACTGACTATATCTCGTGTTCTGTCCCGAGAAGTTTTAGATATCACAATCGTACTTTCTTCAGACAAGGAGGTTGTCACCTCGACATATGTTGCAAACTGGTGTGTTTGTAGTTGCATCCTCCCATATATGGTCGTGTTATTAACAGTTCTGAACAGAAGTGAGACAAGCTGATTATACTGGTATGTAAGCTAGTGCGTTGATAACTCATAACACCTATTTCTTCCTTTACCTACAGCAACAACAAAAGTTGAGCAAGATGGCTGAGCGGGAGTTCAGAGTGACGGCTCCTCCACTATCTAACTGGCCAGGTTTAAAACCTGTGGTTTATGAGACTGTTGACGGCAAGCTTCTAGTTGAGGACCAGTTTTTAAACTTTCTCCTGGTCAGAATGAGAACAATGAGCCAGGACCATCTTGTTCTAACAGCTTCCAACACGTTGGACTTGAAATGGATTGAATCCTGAAGAACGAGGCTGTTTGAACTCTGTCCTGACACCAAACAAAGATGTGTGGCTTTTAAAGGAGATCAGAAAAACATCAACAACATTAAAAGTTGCTTCAAGGTTTTGAATGAGTGCAGAGAAAACCTCCCTCGGTTCGTCTCCCACTATTTGGATGAGCTACCGCCTGTCACCTCTAACAGCATAGATTAGTCCAACTTGCTGAGTAACATGGAGCGGCTCCAGAGTGAAATGTCTGCGCTCAGACATGGAGTGAAACTACAAGCTGGTGTCAGCGAGGGGCTGCATGAAATCACCTCCACTACTGAGCACAGAGTTGCTGCTTCTAGTCACCATCTGAAACCAGGACATGACGGAGGGCAACACAGGGCTACGCCCAGCGTCATCGCACATGGCAGTGAGGCCTCACTCCCTGGAGCCTCTACCCTGGGTCAAAGACTGGTGAGGAGGATCTCGGCAGAGTTAAAGTAGAGCCTTGGTCGTGATGTAACTTGTCAGCGTATTGACACTGCAAGCAACAGGTCCAGCTCATTTAGACCAGGATACAAAATAGAGCAGTCAAACCTCAGTTGATAACCTTAAGCCGCTCCACACACCTTGTAGTCAGTGTTAACATCAGACAGAAGAGAGTATTTCAAGATCAATTCTAACTCTGCAGACCTGAGATCAGATCAAATCAACTGGCATCAATTCAAAATGTCTGATAAACAGAAGAGAGGTTGACATGCAGGAAATAAAAATCTGTTGTTTTGTTGATATTTTAGTCTAATTATGACAAACTGAAGGCAGCATGTAAAGAAGATAGATGAAATGTATATATAGAATAATCTCCTAGTTTGAGGCACATCACAGCATCCTGGTCTTTTTGTGAGTTGCCAAACCCTCTGTATATTCATCCTCTTTCATTTTGATAACTTTTTCTGAACGATACACCAAAGATAAAGTCATGATCGTGTTTTCGATTGGGTTTATAGTACTGTGCTAATATTTAGTATGCAAAACAATATATTTAATGAACTAGACCTTTCATGAATGGGCAAAGAACCAGCCAGTGTCATGATCTTGCTCAGTCATGAATTCTTGCATCAATGCTACAATGGGAATCCCGAACCAAATAAAGGTGAAAGTCAAATATTTTTGCAAATGTGGGTCAGGGTACTCTGATAATCATACATATAATGAAATTATAACTTAAATTTGACTGGTGACTGGAATTGAGGGTCATGAATTTCAAAGGATGACTTGTTGCATATTATGACTTGATTGTAAAATTCTATTGTGTGTATGCCAATATCTTTTTGGAAGAAACGCCTTAAATTACACTATGTAGATAATCAAAAAGTAACAGGCTGTGGGTTTCATACAAGTGTGTAAAGTTATTCTCACCTTTCAAACAGGATGTGTGTGAGGGAGCGTTGGATGCTCTGCCTGAGCAGGTGATCAGGCTGACAGGGCCTGGAGGAGGGCGGGCTGGGTGCTGGTGATGCAGGCAGATACTGAGTTCCATTCCATGTTAAAGCTGAGGAAGGCTTCTGGGATGATGTTGAGACTGCGGGATGGCCAAACGGAGACTCCATTTTCTTTGCTGTGCAGTCTTAAGAGAGGAGGCTCAAGAGGTGCAAAGTCTCGTGATCGGGGTTCATGGCACTTGTAGTCTATTGACAGAAAAGACACAAGACAGAGTTCTTTCGTAGATTATGGTTTGTCAACACGTCCCTAATATATTTTGAGGTAGGTCAAACATTGAATAAAGAGCCGGTCCTTTGATTTCCATTGCTCTCCTTTAATCTCCTTTGATCTCTGAGTGCTAAAATAACTCAAAAATACCTTTGTCAATGCCACATGCGTTTGCAAAACGAAGCTAGAGGGGGATATTTTGTCTATTGAAGCACAAGAAAAGTTCCCCCTGCTTGGACTCAACATATTAATTGACTTCACTGTGAGAACAGAAGTCAGCAGCACCGATATCATGACTCGAAGAGGTAAGTAACATTGTGTCCAGGACTCTGCGATCTCATTATGTCACCTAATGAGCTCCATGCTTGACAGTCACAATAGAAAATGGCTGTTTGGTGATCAGATGCTCAGTTTGATAATGAGAAGAAACAAAAGGCTGAGGCCAGTAAAAGAAAATCAGTTTTCGTGTTTAATCTTGGGCTTTGTTGGAACCATCACCATTTCCATTATTTTGGGGGAAATGATATTGCTAAGAATTCATTTGAAATCTCATGAGTGCTCAATGTTTATGTTTACAGCCCAATGTTGTAATTCACGATTGTGACTACAGGCTTCCTCACAAAGTGAAATAAGCCAGACAACAAGTTCCTCTGACAGGGGTCTACTAATGGTACCAAGAACAAGGCTCATTACCAGGGTGACAGAGCCTTTACTCCCCGGCCCCTCGGCTCTGGAACTCAGGCAGGAAAACTCAATATCCTGTTTTAAGTCTCATCTTAAAACTCATTTTTATCACTTGGCTTTTAGAAACTGATGTTCTCTTATTTTTAGTTTCTATTTCTTCTTGTCTATTTTTAATTGTTCTGTATTTCATTGTTGTAAATTTTATTGTGATTTTAATGTAAAAGTACTTTAATACTGAGTTTAGAAAAGTGCAATAGATATAAAGTCATTATGTTTGCTGGTTATGTAACCTCAGAGACTTTTAATACTTGATATGATCAAGATAAACAGCAGCTCCACCAGAGTATTTCTCTACTGGACAGCAGCTCCTCAGGATATCAGTCATTTGACAATTGGGTGGAGATCAGAGTTCCACAATTCTTGGCCTCGTTTCAGGTTTCTCCCAGTTGTAACACACCTGAACACAATAAGGGCCTCCTTACCTGGCTTTTTTACAAGCTTGATGATGACATCAACATCAGATTGAGGTGTGCTGAAGCTGGGAGAGCTAGAACGTGCAGGGCATGTTGAGGCCCAGAATTGAGGAACCCTGGTGGAGATCATGAAAGCAACACTCCTCTGCATGGAGACTCAAGAGAATTGTTCTGCATTGACATAGAACATCAAGAGACAGGTTAGTTTTATCCTACTGATGATGTGTTGCTGCGAAAGTAATCCTGCTCAGTTTCTTCCCACCAAGAGCCTGAACAGGGACTTGAACCCTGGACCCTCAGATTAAAAGTCTGATGCTCTACCGTCTGAGCTACCCAGGCCTGCCAATACAGGAAGACATAGTACTCCACCAAGGTTGTGATTTTCATGGACAGGGTGTCGAGGTGCAGCTGAAGCAAGAGGAGACAAAAACTCAGAGAGGCTGACAGTAAGGTAAGGCTCTATACTTTCTATTTCATTGGACTTACACTTTCTTACAGGTCTGTGCATATAGTGTTTAGTACTCCGTGTTGTGACAGTGATCGTATAGTGCTTAGTACTCTGTGTTGTGACAGTGATCGTATAGTGGTTAGTACTCTGTGTTGTGGCTGTGATCGTATAGTGGTTAGTACTCTGTGTTATGGCCGTGATCGTATAGTGGTTAGTACTCTGTGTTGTGGACGTGATCGTATAGTGGTTAGTACTCTGTGTTGTGGACGTGATCGTATAGTGGTTAGTACTCTGTGTTGTGGCCGCAGCAACCCCGGTTCAACTCCGGGTCACGGCAGTGGCTCCTAAAGTGTTTATCTTGTCGTCACTCATGAAGCTGCTCTATCATCAACTTGTAGACTGAAGGAATCTCAAGAAGATTCTAACTCCTTTAAAATCTACCATCAGTATGTCTCTCTGTGTCATAGTTACTATAGAATAAAATAGTTACTCATTATCTATTATATGTTGTTGTTTCTGTTCATATTTATTTATGTTCTTAAATTCTATTAACGTTTCAGTACAAATATTAGGGGTCCATATATTCTGCTGTGGAAAATGGACCTCGGGGTTCAGATTCTATGAGGGTCCTTTTACAATCTTACACCGGCACTGAGCCTCGATGGAGCCTTAGCCAAATGAAGCCTCATCAACCATTTACTTTATTTTCTGACTCCACCAGATGGCGCTGTTGGTTTGAAGATAGAGGCTGAAAGATTGGCCATGAAGTGTGTTTTCAAACATTTGTTGAACAGACAGCGCCATCTTGCGCCTTCTGCTTGTATGGGAGACTGCCTGAGAATAGCAGGTGCTGTGAGCTTTTAACCCCCCTGGCCAGAGGGGGCGCTCTTCTTGCTCTTTTTCAACTCGAATTTTCACAAACACATCAATGTTGGTAAACGCTGTGTGACCTGAGGCCTGAGGCCTGTACTACGAAGCTGGATTTTCTCTTATCCAGATAACTTTCCATACTATGACACTCATTCACTTCTCACCAGGATAAATCACCATGATTTACCCTGAATGTCTAACCTCCGGAGCAGGTTATGTTCTGGATAAGAGGTCAAAGCTCCGCCTCCTGACCAATCAGATCTCTTGGAAAATGCCCTGCCCATTCTTAAATGATGGTGATTGGTGGGCAGGTTCAGCACTGAGCTGCAGCAGAGCGGAGATGAGAAAGTAATTTAGAAATCTTTTTGACATAATAAAATAAATCCTGGTCTCTGAGGCTTTGAAGGAAGTTTTTGTTCTTGACTTGTTCCAAGTCTGTTTATCTCCACGAGGGTTGATCTGGAATAAAGAGCTTAATGATCACACCTGACAGAACTGCAGAAACATGACTTTATGGAACCAGAACTACTCCTGTCGTCACGGTGATGAATTAATATTCCAACATAAAACACAAGAGAAACTCAGCCTCAAAACAACTGGATGGAAAATCTAAACTAAAAGAAGATCAGTGAGGAAGTTCAGCCCGACACGTTTCTGCTGGAATAAAGTGAAACTGAGTGATCACAGTGCTGTTTGTTTATATAGTCAGATGAATTAATCTGGTATAATCTCACCAAGTCAGCATTAACAAGTCAGGAATGTTCTGGCTTTGGCTGCAGCAGCAGTGTTGCTTTTAGCTGCTGGATGTGTTTTAATTCTTCATAATCTCAGAGATTAACTGCTCCTTCAGTAATCTGTAAACTGCTCTGCAGAGTTTCTCTGTCTGTGATTGGTCAGACGCTGCAAACTCCGCCCCTTTCATGTGAACAAGCACACATAGGTCTGGGTTGAACCAGAGAGTTGATAACCTGCTTGGTAGTAACGGTGATCAGGATCAGTCAACCCAGGAAACAGAGAGATCCTGGATATGTTGATCAGGGTTCCTAGTACAGGCCACAGGCCAGTGTGATTGAAACAATATTTAGATTTACTTGCCGCTCAGTAAACCAGCGGCGGCCTTGCGCATGCGCGGTTCCTTCTCAGTGTGGACGCAGTGTGGTGAGGGTCTCCTCTGGTCTGACTGCAGGAGGGAGGGAGGGACTGTCAGACTGACCGCAGGTCTGTCAATGCTTCAGGACGCGGGAGGGGCTCACAGCAGGACCCGCTGCTCGTTGACCACAGTGACTGCAGAACCAGACCTGCTTTCACCTCAGAGTCGCCAAACACACTAGAAAGTCGCTAGAATTGTCGCTAGTCGCTTTTCACAAAAAAAGTTGCCAACAGGACCTGAAAAGTCACCAAGTTGGCAACAGTAACAGGCTCACACCCCTGCTGACACAGACAGGATCTTTGTTCTACACTTCTTTTGAAACTTGCTTTCTTTACTTAACTTCAAGAAAGAACTACTTAGTTTTCATTCAACAGGAGAGGTGGGTGCACCATTCCCAGATGAACTGCAATACCAGGCTGATGCGTGGAGTGGACAGAGCAAGCTCCTATTCCATCTCCCTGTTCCAAAAATCAATTTAATATACAGTCCCCAGATAGGGGACATATCAGATATTAAACTGATAAGAACAGATTTTTCTTTTACAAGATTTTATTGACACATTTTACAGGTCATTTTCTTCCATTTCTTCCACAGATGTTTTCACTCATTTAAAACATAAAAGCCAACAAGGTACAAGCTTCTGTTTTAAAATATCATAAATACAGTACTTTAAATAAATAGATATTTACCAATAAAGCAGTACCTGTTGCGTAAAATGAGAAACATGAGGAAATAAAAAGTGTCCATCGTTGTAAAAGTCAATAAATAGGAGTGCGTTCAGTTTAAAAGGTCTATTCTGTTGTGCAGGAGAGCAGTGAGTCCCTATCAAGGGGAACTCATCCTGTTCTCTCAAACATTTGGTCTCTCGGGGTTCTGCCATGGTGCTCAGAGGAGGTCCTCTCCCTCCTTCTCCTTCCCTCCGTCCACACCCGGAGAGCCAGGCCGCCGCTGCCTTGACCTTTTCTCGTGAGGCTCCGGCTCCTTCGTCCGAATGGGCAGGGAGGCGATTCTTCTTTGTGGCTGTGTCCTCGGCCTGCCGCCTGCAGCTTCCACCTCGCGGACCGTCGCTGCGGCCATCTGGATCACAGCCACGGGGGGGATCTGCCTATGCCTTCTTACCAGCAGGTTTCTGGAGGTCCAGGTGGCGTCTTTGATGGCGGCCAGGGTGAGCCACATCTTTTCAAAGTCCTTCTTTGTCATGAACTCGTGGCTCACCCCGTATAGCACCAGCTGTGCTGTAAGGACCCCCCCTGCTGGTAAGTACGGGAATTGCAAGGAGCCGGCCGTTGCCCACTGGTCTACGGCAGCGCTGCACTCCCAGAGGAGGTGCCTCACCGACTCAGGAGCGCCACAACCAGGCCGGGGGCAAGTTGAGTGCGCTGCCATTCCTCGGGAGTGCATGACGGCCCTGACTGGGAGAACCTCGTGAGCCACCAGCCATGACAGGTCCCGGAGTCTGTTTGGGAGGACAGGATGGTTCACGTTGCGCCAAACTGTGGAGGGCTCACCAAGTGCAAGCCCGCGCACTGGACTCACTGGTTCCCGTTCCTGCACAACAGAAATGAGACATTTGTGGTTAGTTAAAATCTGCAACTCCTCCTGTTCCAGGTTAAACTGTTTAAAAAATGTCTTGATAAAATCATAGGCCGATGGCAGGTTAAAAGAAACTGGTATTTTAAGATCAATGGGTAAAATCTTAATCCTTCGAAGGTAGGACCCCATCCAGAAACGAGCCATTGCTGTCGTCTTTGGGTTCCTGGAGGGGTCCGTGGCAACAGCCATGTGCTGTGCTGTGTAGAAGCTTCCCAGTGTTAGATAAAAATCCGGTACTCCCTTCCCTCCTTTATCTTTAGGCTTTTTCATGACCTCCCTTCTTAGTCTGTCCCACTTTGATCCCCATAAAAAATAAAACATGGCCCGGTCCAAGTCTAAAAGCACTCTCCTAGGAGGCATAAACACAGAGCTGATCAATAAAAGCAACGGTAAAATCACAGCTTTGATGATTAAAACCTTTCCTTCCATGGTCAGTCCTCTAAGTCCCCAGAATCCCAGTCTTTGTCTTACTTTCCCTACCACGTCCGGCCAGTTTGTCCCTCCCCCTCCCTCCCTGTCAAATTTCACCCCCAGTATTTTTTGCTCAGTCTGGGTCACGGTCAGGGGAAGTCCAGTCTTCTCAGTCTCCATCCATGGTCCATAAAACTGGGCTTGGGTCTTGTCTCGGTTGAGCTTTGACCCAGAGGCCTGTCCATAAAAGTCAGTCACGTCCAATGTCCCTTTGACTGATAAAAGGTCAGTGCATAAAATGTTCACGTCGCCCATGTAGAGGACACATTTAGTGGTGAGTCCCCCGCTCCCCGGGATACTCACCCCATTGATTCGTTTATCCCTTCTCAAGATCTGTGCCAGAGGTTCCACACATGTTACGTACAGGAGGGCAGATAACGGACAGCCCTGACGGACACCGCAGTTGATTTTGACTGCTTTTGTCAGATGCCCATTAACCACAAATCTGCTGCTGATGTCCCGGTACAGCAATCCCACCCAAGCTAGAAACCTTTCTGGGAATCCCATTTTCTGCAGCACTTTGAAAAGGTACTGGTGCGAGACCCGATCAAAAGCTTTTTCAAAATCTAAATTTAGGACTACCAGCCGGATGTTTCTGTCTCTCGCAAAACAGATGGTGTCTCGGATCAGCAGGAGGCTGTCGGTGATCCTCCTCCCCGGGATGGCACAGGCTTGATCCGGGTGAATCAGGTCCTTTAAAAACAACGACATTCGTGAAGATAAAAGTTTACTAAAAAGTTTACAGTCAAAGTTTAAAAGCGTGATAGGTCTCCAATTCTTTAGGTCGGTCTTGTCTTTGTCTTTATGAAGGAGAGTCACTATCCCTACTTTAAAACTGTCTGGAAGTTGCTCATGTTCATCAAAATCTTTAAAAACGGTGAGCAGGTCAGGTGCTAAAAGGTCCCAGAAGGTCAAATAAAATTCCAAAGGAAGTCCGTCTTGTCCGGGTGACTTGCCTTTTTTAAAACTATTCACACATTTATTTAACTCAAAAAAAGTAAAATCTTGGGTTAAAAGCACACTGTCCTCCACCGTTTTTTCAATAAAATTTAAAACTTCTGTCATGGCATCAATATTTACGGGTTTCTTTTGGTAAAGGTTTTCATAAAAACTTTCTACTTCCTCCTTCATTTCTTCTGTTGAGTTAGTAGTGGATTCATCTTTTTTTCTCAGTTTTCTCATGGTGCCAGTTTTACTTATAATTTTTTTAAAAAAGTATCTTGAGCATTTTTCCCCTTCCTCTAGTTCCCTTTCCCTACTTCTTAAAATGATGCCTTTACTTTTGACTGCTGCTAAAACCGACATTTCTTTTTTGATTTGTTTGATTTCATCATTAAAATCCAACCCATATTGTGTTAGTTTAAAATATCTTTGTAGTCTTTTTTGCAGTCCCATCATGCATCTGTTTTCTTTAGCTTTTTGATTTTTGCCAACTTGTTTGAAAAAAGTCTGAGTCTTTCCCTTCACCATTTCCCACCAGTGTGCATGTGAATCGTACATGTCTTGAAGGGTCTGCCACTCCCTGTACTGCTCCCTGTACTGGCTGACAACATTGTTGTCCTCCAGCAGGGAGCAGTTGAGCTTCCACAGACCTCTTCCTACAGTCACACCAGAGGACAGTGAAAGGGTGCAGGACAGAATGAGGTGATCGGAGAAGAAAACAGGGTTTAATGTAGCATCGGTTGGTGGGCAGTCTCTTGTAAAAAGGTAGTCTATGCGAGAGGCTCTGGTGCCGTCACTACTGAACCAAGTGAAGCCCTCCTCTCTGGGATGCATGGTTTTAAAACAGTCTTGGAGTTTAAAATCCCTGCATAGATTCTGCAATAAAACCGATGTCTTGTCGACTTTAAAATCCTCCCCTGCTCCTCTCCTATCTTTTCTAGTTAAAATACAATTAAAATCACCTCCTAAAATAAGTGGCACTCGTCCTAGCATGTGGGACTGCAAGTCCTCTAAAAGGTCATACCTATCATTTTTCTCATTAAAACCATACATATTCAAGAGCTTAAAATCCTGGTCCATAAAAGTCAAATGTATTAAAAGTGCCCTACCGTCTCTCACCACAGTGCTGCCCTTCACCAAGATCCGGGGGTTATTTATTAAAATGGCCACTCCATCATTTTTATTAACGTTGGAGCCACTCCATACTGACGGGAGTGGCCACACCTCCTCCCACTGTTGGTAAGAGTTTAAAAACGGTATAGCACACTCCTGTAATAAAAACACATCTGACTTAAATGAACTTAAAAAGGATAAAACACTCTGGGCTCTAACTCTCGACTTCACACTTCTCACATTGATGGTAGAGAAGGTGAGGGTCATGAGTATGGTTAAAAACAACAGGTAGGACATTTTAAAAAGACTACAAAGTTTGAACTATAAAATCAGTTAAAAACAGTGACTAAGTTATCACTTGTGAACTGAGCTCTTCCTTCACTTCCATAGGTGAGGTGTGAAGGGTTTGAGCTCTGTTCCCCGTTCGGGCTCTGGGAGTTGGTCTCTCCTGCAACCTCCTATTCATTTTTGAGCCTTTTGGGGTTGATTGCAGAGCAATTGAAAGAAAAGAAACCTCATTGGGTGAATTGGAGGGGAAGACTCTGGGTTCCTCCACAGACGAACTGTCTGAGTACACCTCAACTCTTCCCCTCTTCTCTGAGCCCTGGGGAGACTCAGAGGACAATTCTGATGCCGGTCTCTTGGGGAGTTGGGCATTGGGGAGGGAGGCATCATTGCTGGATCCCTGGCTTTCCTCACCACTGGAAACAGCTCCACCTGCTGCCTGCCTGCTCTCATCTCCGGTGGATTCACCTGAGGAGGTCTTTGCAGGCCCCTCCCCTTCTGCCTCAACTGATCCTTCTCCTCCAACCACAGTGGTTGGTGGGGGATCAGGGTTCACAATACCCGCCTCTTCAATTATCTCTTTCACCTGTTCCTCGTGTCCGTCACTTCCTTCCTTTTCCGTCTGTTTTGCTGCCTTCAACTTGTTGGCAAAGGATTTAGGGCAATCTCTGAAGAGGTGGTTGGTCTCTCCACAGAGGTTGCACCTTCTGCCATTGGTACACTCCTCAAAGGTGTGACCAATTTCTCGGCACTTCCTGCAAACGACCAGCTCACAGGCTTCAGCCAGGTGGCCGTGCTGACCACACTTACGGCAGAGCTTGGGCTAGCCCTGGTAGTGAATATAGCCCCTGTTTTCACCCAGGACTACCATGGGTGGGAGGTGTTTCAGGCCCTGGAAGTCCTGGGGGTCCTGCCATTGTTGAATGGGGACCCTCCAAGCGCAATTCCAGATGCCGTCCTCATCCCTCACCTTGGTAGCCTGGCCTTTAACAGTGCAGTATCTACCCAGCCATGCACAGATGTCTTCTGCATTCACTGTTTCATTGAACATTCTGACAATAACGGTTTTAAGCGCATTGTCAGAAAGCTTCTCCACATTGAACACAGCAAACTGGGGTTTTACATTTTCAAAGCGTAACCAGAACTGTCGCAGGAGTGCTGCAGAGCAAAAACTTACATCAAATCCCTTGTTGAAGGGCAGGGTCAGGACACAATTCAGGTCTGTCGGGGAAAAGTTGAGCACACCTTGAACGAGCTTCCTGGAAAAATCAAGGCGTGACATACATACCAGTTTCCCTTCTTTTTCTAAAAAGGTAAAACGTACGCTGTGGGCATGACTGGCCGACATGTTGGAGGCACCACCAGCTTAAAAAGGTACAAAAAAACCAAGTAAGAATACAATAAATAGTTAAAATTATAAATAAATAAACTTTAAAAGTTAGCAATAAAAGGTCGAGCAGACAGAGAGAAAGCTATTAGAACAGCTCCCCTCAGTCTGCACAACAACAGTTTTTTTCAGGACAAAATACTCGACTACAAACAAAATGCAAAAGAGAAATAATATTCCTGAAAAAAATAGATGTCCTCCTATACAAGTAGGAAATCACTACCACCACAGGCAAAACGATTTCACCACCCAAAGGCGGGGACCGCTGTCTTAGCCAAAAGGCCGAGAAGCGATACCACAATGGGTCTGAGCTAAAGGGAGCACTGGATGCACAGTCACCACAAGTCCCAGTCGGACATTGAGCCGCGCCTATTTAAGGCCTTTTACAAAACACAAAGTGTGCAAGAGTCATTTTGGCAACATTTTTAGTTGGCTTGAATATTTGTCGACTTGTAGAATATTTGGCGGCTACCCAAACTGTCCCTCTCCTTACCACACCCCGAGGTGAGTGCACCTTTCAAGCCTCGTATCCGCCCCCAAGCGCGCTCACACACGCCTCCATCTACTCCAACGCAACAATACTTGTTAATGCCACACGGGGCAGCAAACACACACGCATTCACTCTGTGCTCCCCAAACCCTGATTCCTATCCCTTTTGAACAACCCATTTTCAAGATTTGATCCAATCCCATAACCAAAATCCAATCAGATTACCTTTGAACAACTGGCCCCAAGGTATTTCTGAACTATGTACAGTAATGTGGCCTCATATTTTATAGCACCATCTTCCTCTCCTTCATCCTCACAAACCTTTCAGCCACCTCCTTCTTATCAAGCACAACGTCTCTCTATGGAGAGCAAAGTGAGGTTTGAGAGTCTGGCCTCCTTCATGCCCAGAGAGAGTTTTAAATTCATTTCAGGCTGAAACTGAGTTCTGCATTTGCACTCGTGACTGACTGGTATGTCCTTTCCATATGGCTGCAGATGATGAAGGGCAGAACAGCTTCTGTGGTGTTGAGCTTGATTTCTAGTTCACTAGACATGGCAGAGAAATAAAGAAATCCATCGCAGACCTGCTCAGCTGTATTATGGCTCTTATATTGGTAGAATCATTACAGGCTGCCTGTCCGTTTTAGACGAGATTTTAAAATGCTACTGCTTGTTTTTAAAGCCTTCGATGGCCTTACTCCTCCATATATCAGAGACCTGTTATGATAATAATAATGACCAGAAGTATGTATTTCCAGAAGAAAATGCAAGTGTGAATGCTGAAGATTGAATAAAGCTGATTTCCTTTGATCTCAGCGTCTCCATGGTTCCAGTGCTGATCTCTTATCAGATCAAAGGAGATCAGTTCCCTTTACGATGGAGATGCTCACAACAAAGATCTCCTCCGGCTTTGATCTCCGTTGATCTCCATCCGGTGCCTCTCCCATCTACTTTGTAATGAAAGGCTTGTTATTGTTCTTTTTCACAACCTTGGTGATGACGTCATCATTAGATTCTTTTTTTTAAGAATTGACAGAACTATTTGATAATATCACATCCAAACTGTAAAAACATTGTTGGATATGTTTGTTTCTTAAAGAAACTCAGACCAACTTGTTACTACAGAAGAGTTTTAGGGCCACTCATGGCAAAATAAAATAAGAGTTTGTTTCTTTTCATGCAATTTGATTTAAAGTCAAAAAACAATGTTGAGATATTTTTTCATCATACAATATGATAACAAAGTTGAAATACTGCATCATTCTGCAGAACTTCCTGTCCATCCACTAGGTGGCGCTATCACTGAGACTGTATATTGGTCTATTGAATTGATCAGGGCAGGACTCTGATCACACATGTAAAGAACTGTATAATAAGTGTAGTATTGAGTAACAGTCACCTTGATCCAGTGATACAACATAGTAACACCAGGACAACAAAAGCTGCCGTCACAGTGAGGAATTAATATTCCAACAAACAAACAGGCTCACACGGGGGGCGGAGCCTCAAAAGAACTCAATGAAAATCTAAAGTAAAGGAAGAGCAGTGAGGAAGCTCTGCCTGAAATGTCTGTGCTGGAATAAAGTGAAACTGACTGATCACAGTGTTTCTATTGTCCCATGAATTAATATTGTAGAATCTCACAAAGTGACTCATTAACAGAGTCGCTCATTTTCTGCAGCAATCCTTCCTGGATTTTGTTGCAGCAACAGTGTTGCTTTGTCCTGGATGATGGGTTTGAATTCTTCAGTGATCTCTATTGGAGGATAGGAGGCTTTATTAAATTTTTTTAAAATTAAAGTGAAAATAGGATTTTTTCTTTCTAATTAAATCAAACATCACCTGGAAAATGTTTTTTTATTTTTTTTTTAAATCAAAGTGACTATCAAAGGGAAAATAAGAGGGTTTTTTTTCAAATTAAAGTGATGTCCAAATGATGTAGAAATCATCATCCTCCACTATGAGCAATTAAAAAGCAAATAAAGCTGCAGATGGATCAGAACTCCTGGAGTGAAACATAAAGTACTTCAGGAAAGGAGGAGAACGCCGCCACTAGAAGTAGAGATATTTTCAGGATTGTTACGTTACGTTATGTAACGAACACTGAAGTTAACCCAGAAGTGGAGTATGGACATGATTGTGTGTTCTTCTGTGGTCCGGTGGTGAGTGTGTGTGTTGCCTTCAGGGGCAATGGGAAATAAAACCACTGCATGTAAGAAACACTAAACAGTAAAAACACCCCTGGTTAAGATCACAGCAACTTAAAACACAATAAATAAGCCAAATATGCAGCAAAATCATTGAAATGTGATTAAAAAGCTGTCAACAATGAAGCTGTCCCATGAAGACAAAGTCTTGACTAGTTTTCTGCTGCTGGTTGATCCATGAGGCAGAAGATTTGGATGAATGACTGATGGTTTCTTTGTATGTTTCACATCTTGTTTTGCTCTTGTATAGAAAACATTTCAAATCACATTCAACACAAATATTGGAAGAAAGAAAGTAGATGTTTTCATCAGCATCAGCCGGTTAGCTCAGTTGAACAGGGTGTGGTGCTAATAACACCAAGGTCATGGGTTCAATCCCCATACTGGCCAAACGAAGCTTCATGAACCACTGTCTTCATTTTCTAATGGCACTGTCTCTTCAGCAAACATTTAAAATACACTTCATTGCCAGTCCTTCAGAATCTATCTTCAAACCAACAGTGCCATCTGGTGGTGAGAAAATTAAGAATGTGGTTCATCAGGCTTCATTTAGCATCACTACTTGTGAGTATCTCCACCTGTCACACAGGGGACTGGGGTTCACTTTCCTGATGGTGTTAAGGGATTGTTGTGGTGGATTGTTCACACTGCATGAGCAAGGCACCACTATTATAAATGGCTGTATTGTAATTTTTAGTTGCATTGACTTGGAATCAAACCCAGGCCTCCAGAGTGGCAGGGGACAACTCTACCACTGAAGCACCAATGCTGACACATCAGATCAGACCGTCTCCATTTTAAATGTCAAAGAGAACTTGTCCTCAAGGCAGTAAGCCATGTATTAAAATGAATCCTGATGGAGACACACAAGCTTCAGAGGCTCTGACAGAACTCACTCACAAACCTGAAAACTGCTTCAGGTCAAATGGACCATAAAGTTACAAATCCTCCAATAGCAGTTGAACCTTCAGCTTCATTTCTTCAAGGTCGGCCATGACTAATGTTTTCATTTACTTTTGTCAGGATGTGGTCATTCCAGGAGCTCTGTCAAGGCTGTCAGGAGTCTTGATCTCCTGCCTTATTTATGACAATCAGTTGCAGTTCAATTGAGTTGAGTCCTTTAGCTTCTTAAACATGTTGGTTAGTTAGTCTAGGAGTATGATTCTCACTTTGGGTGTCAGAAGTCCTGGGTTCGACTCCTAGATGAGCCCTTGGAGTTACCATCACCCTCTCCTACAAATGGTTTTAACTTTGGTCATCAACCAGGATCTCTTTGTGTTAAATTTTAAAAGAGACTGAGACTTTGTGTTGGAGGCTTGGCTGATCTCTGCTCTTCACCTCATGGATTTTTTATCAGAGAAACCTCGTTGTAATTTACAGTTTGTGTCTTTATAACTGATTGAACCAAACTGAAGCACTTCAGCAAATCTTTCATTTTGACTCGGACTTTAGCATTATGATTTGTTCCTTTAGCTTTCAGGTCTGTCTAGAATCAGATTGGTAATTCAAAAGGTTCCAGATCTCTGTAAAGGACAGTAGACCCATCCAAGATGGCTTCTGTGATCCATCCTGTTCTGGATGTGATTCCCTCAAACCCAAGTAAGGTGTAAAATGTATAAAAGATGGATTTGTACCATATTTGTGAAATGTTGTTGCTGAGATAGAGAGAGTAGAGATCAAAGTGAAGAAAGAAATGTTGTCACTTTAATCTTTTCTCATCTTTTATGACATCACTATGACATCACCAGACAGAGTTAGCAGATAGAACCATCAGGGTATCACACTTCACAGCCTCCCTCGTAAAGTTCTGGAAGGCATAGTAGAGAAAGTGTCAGTAGCAGAGGAAGGTTTGGATCCATGGAGCTCTGGGTTCTGGGCCCAGCAGGCTTCCACTGTGTTTCAGGTGATCAGATCACAAGTGGCGAGTCCTGAAGACAAGCGTGAACAGACACCAAAGTGCTTTCACTCAGACCACTTCTGTTTTTTTTTGTCCAGAAGTATCTGCAGATGAACTTCATCCACAACTGAAGGTTAGAGTCTGCTGGAGTCAGTCCTGCATTATGCAAATTAGCCATGTGCACCGAACAGGAGGAAGCCTAACTTTGAGTTTGAGTCACTTTGTAAATAAAGAAGTAATACTTGTTTTCCTGAAGCAAAACTTCTCACCTGCAGCCAATCAGGCAGTGAGAAAATATGATGCAAAACAGCCAGCTTTTAAGCATCTTCAGGAAGGAACAATGGACTACAATTTGTTGAGTTTCAAAACAGCGAGCAAGAAGAGTCTCCACTTCTGCACCTTGGTGGTCAGGATCAGTGTCTGCTTCGTCTCACTCAGAAGTGAGAATCATATGGAGACACAACACTGTGTTGGCAGGCCTGGGTAGCTCAGACGGTAGAGCATAAGACTTTTAATCTGAGGGTCCAGGGTTCAAGTCCCTGTTCAGGCTATTTGTGGGAACAAACTTGAAACTGAGCAGGATGACTATTACAGCAACACACCATCAGTAGGATAAAACTAACCTGTCTCTTGATGGTCTACATCAGGGTGCCCAAACTGGGTCCTAGAGTGCCAGTGTCCTGCATGTTTTAGTTCTCTGCCTGCTTCAGCATACCTGAATCTAATGATGACATCATCACCAAGGTTGTGAAAAAGAACAATAACAAAACTTTCATTACAAAGTGGATGGGAGAGGCACCGGATGGAGATCAACGGAGATCAATGCGGGAGGAAATCTTTGATCTGAGCATCTCCATGGCAAAAGGCACTGATCTCCTTTGATCTGATAAGAGATCAGCGCTGGAGCCATGGAGACGCTGAGATCAAAGGAAATCAGCTTTATTCAATCTTCAGCATTCACACTTGCATTTCCTTCTGGAAATACAAACATCTAGTAATTATTATTATCATAACAGGTCTCTGATATATGGAGGAGTCAGACCATTCAAGGCTTTAAAAACAAGCAGTAGCTTTTTAAAATCTCTTCTAAAACTGACAGGCAGCCAGTGAAAGGAAGAAGGGATTGGTGAAATGTGGTCCCTCCTCCTGGTGCCTGTTAAAAACCTGGTAGCAGCATTCTGCTCCAGCTGCAGTCTTTGAACATTGAGCCTACTGATGCCAGAATAAAGGGAGTTACAGTAATCCAGCCTGGACCAGATGAAGGCATGTATTACTTTCTCCAGGTCTGCTGGGGAGAGGAATGACCTGGTCTTGACTAGTCGTCTCAGCTGAGCAAAGCAGGATTGGACTACCTTGGTCACCTGACAGTCAAAGGACAGGTCGCAGTCGAACACCACACCTAAATTGTGTGCCTCTTTTCAAACATTTCTCAATGAGCTACCAAGACTAGAGCAAAGGTTGTTAAAATGGTTGGTGACCTTAACCAGCACAGTGTCAGAGCTATGATGTGCAGGAAACCAGACTGAAATGTCCCAAAGGTTTGATTTCAATCCATCAAAGAAATGAGCTGGGAAGCAACAGTTTTTCTAAAATCCTTGATGAAATGAAGTTTTGAGGCCAGAGTAGAGCGAGGCGGGGTAGGAGACTAGATCTGGACCTATCAGAACCACATTTTATGTCTAATCTCTATTATTACATGGACACAATCTGAAATAAATTCCTCGGAGCGTTCTGGTGTGGGTTCAACCTGCTATTTGGGGACTGATCATGGAACGACATGGTCACTCCAAGGGCTCATCCGGGAATTGAACTGCAACTGATTGTCCTAAATAAGGCAGGAGATCAGGACTCCTGACAGCCTTGACAGAGCTCCTGGAATGACCACATCCTGACCAAAGTGAATGAAAACATTAGTTATGGCCGACCTTGAAGAAATGAAGCTGAAAGTTCAACTGCAATTGGAGGATTTGTACCTTTATAGTACATAATGAGTTTCTCCCAGTAAATACAAACTACAAATGACTGTGTTGTATTTGGTGCTATATAAATAAAGATTAATTGAATTGAGGCACTGCTTGGATTTGAACCCAGGAACTCATGTTCACTAGACAGGTACTTTGGCCAGCTAAGCCACAGCGCCTCCTTTGGTGCATTTTTAGTTCTGCATTACCTGGTGTCAGATGTACTGCAGGAAAATATTTACATTTGATAGCAGTCTGATAAAAACATTAAAAAAACAAAAAAAATACACGTTTGATTCTGATCTGAAAGAAATCAGACATCACAGTATTAATGAATAACCATTAGCTGCGACTTTTATCTGACCAAGTTTGAACACGTTATTGGTAAAGTGCAGGTCGTGCGGCTGAGCGGTCCAAGGCTCTGGATTAAGGCTCCAGTCTCTCAGGAGGTGTGGGTTCTTTAACACTCCTGAATGGTTCATCACCACATTCAGCACAAAGCTCCATAAGGAGCCACTCATTGCAATCAGCCATGTTGAAGCAGGGAGACGTGGAAAACATGCAGGGCTGAGGCCCTCCAGGAACTGAGTTTGAGACCCCTGATCTAGAGCATGATCTTTGACCCCATCAGCTCCCTGGGAGCTTCACCCTGTCACCAACTCTTTCATACTTATCCTGTTTGAAATGAATCCTTTCCACCACTCAGTATGTGCTGGTACATTATGATACAGTACGGGTTTTCATGTGTTTTCACTGACTAAAGTTGTGGATGGTACTAAAAGTACTGTACCAAACTGTCACCCTCATGCTCGATGATGTGGACTTGTTGGGTTTCTCCTGTAAAAACACCAAGAAATGACTGTGTTGTATTTGGTGCTATATAAGTAAAGTTGAACTGAATTAATGTTGTGAGGCACTGCTGGGATTTAAGCTGATGTAAGACAGGATGGTAAGAATGATAAGAAGATGATAAGAAGTGGAGGAGTTTGTTTTGTCAGACAGAGAAGTGACTCAGGTTTCTGAGTGAGTTCTGTCAGAGCCTCTTCAGCTTGTGTGTCTCATCAGGTCTTTCTGGGCCGTTCACACCTGGTTAACATCTGTTTCAGCTGATCACATCACATGGAGCAGCCCTGATCCACACTGTTTACACTTGTCTGGATCCTGGGTTACGCTGTGTCAGTGTCATGTGTCTGTTACCATGCTTCCACATTGTGACATCACAGTGATGTCACAATGTGGAAGCTTTGTGACATCAGGTCCAGATGTTAACCAGCTGTCATGAAGCCACTCTTCTGTCAATCCAGCATTAGTTCAACAGGTGAGGAACACCTGTACGATGCCATCTGCTCTCTGAGTTTCACTTCAACTAGTTCTGACACCAGGTAATGCAGTACTGAGCTGCACCAAAGGAGGCGCTGTGGCTTAGCTGGCCAAAGTACCTGTCTAGTAAACAGGAGATCCTGGGTTCATATCCCAGTAGTGCCTCATGACATCAATTCAATGAATCTTTATTTATATCGCACTAAATTCATCATAGTTATTTGTAGTTTGTTATGATAATTATAATTACTAGAGGTTTGTATTTCAAGAAGAAAATGCAAGTGCGAATGCTGAATAAAGCTGATCTCCTTTGATCTATGTGTTTCCATGGCTCCAGTGCTGAGATCATATCAGAATGAAGGAGATAGGAGAAGGAGAGCTCCTGCTTTGATCTGCTCTGATCTCCGTGAGGTGCCTCTCCCATCTTCTTTGTATGACACAGTTTTTCAAAGATTTTTGTGATTTGAATATATATATATATAGAGAGAGAGAGAGAGAGAGAGAGAGAGAACATGAAAATTCCACACAGAAAGGCTCCTGCCGGGATTTGAACCCAGACTTAAATTTTTTTTAACTGGACCTTGTGGCTGTGAGGCGAGAGGCTGTGGACTCTGTGGATTCAGGACGTGGTGAGTGGAACATGTATTACCGGATCCTATATTTAGTCCTTTATCGTCTCCCACTTTAGACCTTCTTCCTCCATGTTTTCTCCTGGTTGAAGAAGCTCTACGTCGCAGGATGTGACGTCATGCAACGTACAACAACGTGACTTGATGTCATGCTGGGAAATGAATCGTTAAGAAGAATCAAACACATTTAAGGTGTACGGTTCTGAAAATATGAGGGTTTTTTCAAATTAAAGTGACTATCCAAATGAGAATAGGAGTTTCTTTCAAATTAAAGTGACTGTCAAAGTGAGAATAGGAGTTTTTTTTCAAACTAATGTGACTATCAAAAAGAAAAGAAAATTTCTTTCCAACTAAAGTGACTATCAAAGGGAAAATATGAGTTTTCTTTTCAAATTAAAGTGACTATCAAATTGAGAATAGGAGTTTTTTTTTCAAATTAATGTGACTATCAGAAAGAAAATTGAATTTTTTTCAAATTAAAGTGACTATCAAAGGGAAAATATGAGTTTTCTTTTCAAATTAAAGTGACTATCAAATTGAGAATAGGAGTTTCTTTCAAATTAAAGTGACTATAAAAGTGAGAATAGGAGTTGTTTTCAAATTAAAGTGACTATCAAAGGGAAAATAGGAGTTTTTTTCAAATTAATGTGACTATCAGAAAGAAAATAGAATTTTTTTCAAATTAAAGTGACTATCAAAGGGAAAATATGAGTTTTCTTTTCAAATTAAAGTGACTATCAAAGGGAAAAAAATAGGTTTTTTTTCAAATTAAAGTGACTATCAAAGTGAGAATAGGAGTTTCTTTCAAATTAAAGTGACTATCAAAGTGAGAATAGGAGTTTTTTTTCAAATTAAAGTGACTATCAAAGGGAAAATATGAGGGTTTTTTCAAGTTAAAGTGACTATCAAAGTGAGAATAGGAGTTTCTTTCAAATTAAAGTGACTATCAAAGTGAGAATAAGAGTTTTTTCAAATAAAGTGACTATCAAAAGGAAAATATGAGGGTTTTTTCAAACTAAAGTGACTATCAAAAAGAAAATAGAATTTTTTTCAAATTAAAGTGACTATCAGAGTGAGAATAGAAGTTTCTTTCAAAATAAACTGACTATCAAAGGGAAAATAGGAGTTTTTTTCAAATTAAACTGACTATCAAAAAGAAAATAGAATTTGTTTTCAAATTAAAGTGACTATCAAAGGGAAAATAGGAGTTTTTTTCAAATTAAACTGACTAACAAGGTGAGAATAGGAGGTTTTTTTTCAAATTAAAACGACTATCAAAAATAAACTAGAATTTGTTTACAAATTAAAGTGACTATCAAAGTGAGAATAGGAGTTTTTTCAAAATAAAGTGACTATAAAAGTGAGAATAGGAGTTTCTTTCAAATTAAACTGACTATCAAAGGGAAAATAGGAGTTGCTTTCAAATTAAACTGACAATCAAAGGGAAAATAGGAGTTATTTTCAAATTAAACTGACTATCAAAAATAAACTAGAATTTGTTTTCAAATTAAAGTGACTATCAAAGTGAGAATAGGAGTTTTTTCAAATTAAAGTGACTATAAAAGTGAGAATAGGAGTTTCTTTCAAATTAAACTGACTATCAAAAATAAACTAGAATTTGTTTTCAAATTAAAGTGACTATCAAAGTGAGAATAGGGGTTTTTTCAAATTAAAGTGACTATAAAAGTGAGAATAGGAGTTTCTTTCAAATTAAAGTGACTATCAAAAGGAAAATAGGAGTTTTTTTCAAATTAATGTGACTATCCAAGTGAGAATAGGAGTTTTTTTTTCAAATTAAAGTGACTCTCAAAGTGACAATAGGAGTTTCTTTCAAATTAAAGTGACTATCAAAGTGAGAATAGGAGTTTCTTTCAAACTAAAGTGACTATAAAAGTGAGAATAGGAGTTTTTTTTTTCAAATTAAAGTGACTATCAAAGTGAGAATAGGAGTTTCTTTCAAATTAAAGTGACTATCAAAGTGAGAATATGAGTTTTTTTCAAATTAAACTCACTATCAAAAAGAAAATAGGAGTTTTTTCAAATTAAAGTTACTATCAAAGTGAAAAAATTAGTTTTCTTTTCAAATTAGAGTTACTATCAAAGTGAGAATAGGAGGGTTTTTTTTCAAATTAAAGTGACTATCGAAGTGAGAATTGGATTTTCTTTCAAATAAAAGTGACTATCAAAGGGAAAATAGGATTTTTTTTTTCAAATTAAAGTGACTATCAAAGTGAGAATAGGAGGTTTTTTTTTCAAATTAAAGTGACTATCAAAGTGAGAATAGGAGTTTCTTTCAAATTAAAGTGACTATCAAAGTGAGAATATGAGTTTTTGTTCTAATTTTAGTGACTATCAAAGGGAAAATAGGGGTTTTTTTCAATTAATGTGACTATCAAAAAGAAAATAGAATTTTTTTCAAATTAAAGTGACTATCAAAGTGAAAATATCAATTTTCTTTTCAAATTAAAGTGATTGTCAAAGTGAAAATATCAGTTTTTTTCAAATTAAAGTGACAATCAAAATGAGAATAGGAGTTTCTTTCAAATTAAACTGACTATCAAAGGGAAAATATGAGTTTTTTTCAAATTAAACTCACTATCAAAAAGAAAATAGGAGTTTTTTCAAATTAAAGTGACTATTAAAGTGAGAATAGGAGTTTTTTTAAAAATTAAAGTGACTCTCAAAGTGAGAAAAGGAGTTTCTTTCAAATAAAACTGACTATCAAAGGGAAAATAGGAATTTTTTTTTTCAAATTAAAGTGACTATCAAAGTGAGAATAGTAGTTATTTTTTCAAATTAAAGTGACTATCAAACGGAAAATATGAGGGTGTTTTTTCAAGTTAAAGTGACAATCAAAGTGAGAATAGGAGTTTCTTTCAAATTAAAGTGACTATCAAAGTGAGAATAGGAGTTTTTTCAAATTAACGTGACTATCAAAGTGAGAATAGGAGTTTCTTTCAAATTAAAGTGACTATCAAAGTGAGAATAGGAGTTTTTATTCAAATTAAAGTGACTATCAGAGGGAAAATATGAGTTTTTTTTCAAATTAAACTCACTATCAAAAAGAAAATAGGAGTTTCTTTCAAATCAAAGTGACTATCAAAGTGAGAATAGGAGTTTCTTTCAAATTAAAGTGACTATAAAAGTGAGAATAGGAGTTCTTTTCAAATTAAAGTGACAATCAAAATGAGAATAGGAGTTTCTTTCAAATTAAACTGACTATCAAAGGGAAAATATGAGTTTTTTTCAAATTAAACTCACTATCAAAAAGAAAATAGGAGTTTTTTCAAATTAAAGTGACGATCAAAGTGAGAATAGGAGTTTTTTTTAAAAATTAAAGTGACTCTCAAAGTGAGAAAAGGAGTTTCTTTCAAATAAAACTGACTATCAAAGGGAAAATAGGAATTTTCTTTTTTCAAATTAAAGTGACTATCAAAGTGAGAATAGGAGTTTCTTTCAAATTAAAGTGACTATCAGAGTGAGAATAGGAGTTTTTTCAAATTAACGTGACTATCAAAGTGAGAATAGGAGTTTCTTTCAAATTAAAGTGACTATCAAAGTGAGAATAGGAGTTTTTTTTTAAATTAAAGTGACTCTCAAAGTGACAATAGGAGTTTTTTTCAAATTAAAGTGACTATCAAAGTGAGAATATGAGTTTTTGTTCTAATTTTAGTGACTATCAAAGGGAAAATAGGGGTTTTTTTCAATTAATGTGACTATCAAAAAGAAAATAGAATTTTTTTCAAATTAAAGTGACTATCAAAGTGAAAATATCAATTTTCTTTTCAAATTAAAGTGATTGTCAAAGTGAAAATATCAGTTTTTTTCAAATTAAAGTGACAATCAAAATGAGAATAGGAGTTTCTTTCAAATTAAACTGACTATCAAAGGGAAAATATGAGTTTTTTTCAAATTAAACTCACTATCAAAGGGAAAATAGGAGTTATTTTCAAATTAAACTGACTATCAAAAATAAACTAGAATTTGTTTTCAAATTAAAGTGACTATCAAAGTGAGAATAGGAGTTTTTTCAAATTAAAGTGACTATAAAAGTGAGAATAGGAGTTTCTTTCAAATTAAACTGACTATCAAAAATAAACTAGAATTTGTTTTCAAATTAGAGTTACTATCAAAGTGAGAATAGGAGGTTTTTTTTCCAAATTAAACTGACTATCAAAGGGAAAATAAGATTTTTTTTTTTTTAAATTAAAGTGACTATCAAAGTGAGAATAGGAGTTTTTTTTTCAAATTAAAGTGACTATAAAAGTGAGAATAGGAGTTTATTTCAAATTAAAGTGACTATCAAAGTGAGAATAGGAGTTTCTTTCAAATTAAACTGACAATCAAAGGGAAAATAGGAGTTATTTTCAAATTAAACTGACTATCAAAAATAAACTAGAATTTGTTTTCAAATTAAAGTGACTATCAAAGTGAGAATAGGGGTTTTTTCAAATTAAAGTGACTATAAAAGTGAGAATAGGAGTTTCTTTCAAATTAAAGTGACTATCAAAAGGAAAATAGGAGTTTTTTTCAAATTAATGTGACTATCCAAGTGAGAATAGGAGTTTTTTTTTCAAATTAAAGTGACTCTCAAAGTGACAATAGGAGTTTCTTTCAAATTAAAGTGACTATCAAAGTGAGAATAGGAGTTTCTTTCAAACTAAAGTGACTATAAAAGTGAGAATAGGAGTTTTTTTTTTCAAATTAAAGTGACTATCAAAGTGAGAATAGGAGTTTCTTTCAAATTAAAGTGACTATCAAAGTGAGAATATGAGTTTTTTTCAAATTAAACTCACTATCAAAAAGAAAATAGGAGTTTTTTCAAATTAAAGTTACTATCAAAGTGAAAAAATTAGTTTTCTTTTCAAATTAGAGTTACTATCAAAGTGAGAATAGGAGGGTTTTTTTTCAAATTAAAGTGACTATCGAAGTGAGAATTGGATTTTCTTTCAAATAAAAGTGACTATCAAAGGGAAAATAGGATTTTTTTTTTCAAATTAAAGTGACTATCAAAGTGAGAATAGGAGTTTTTTTTTTTCAAATTAAAGTGACTATCAAAGTGAGAATAGGAGTTTCTTTCAAATTAAAGTGACTATCAAAGTGAGAATATGAGTTTTTGTTCTAATTTTAGTGACTATCAAAGGGAAAATAGGGGTTTTTTTCAATTAATGTGACTATCAAAAAGAAAATAGAATTTTTTTCAAATTAAAGTGACTATCAAAGTGAAAATATCAATTTTCTTTTCAAATTAAAGTGATTGTCAAAGTGAAAATATCAGTTTTTTTCAAATTAAAGTGACAATCAAAATGAGAATAGGAGTTTCTTTCAAATTAAACTGACTATCAAAGGGAAAATATGAGTTTTTTTCAAATTAAACTCACTATCAAAAAGAAAATAGGAGTTTTTTCAAATTAAAGTGACTATTAAAGTGAGAATAGGAGTTTTTTTAAAAATTAAAGTGACTCTCAAAGTGAGAAAAGGAGTTTCTTTCAAATAAAACTGACTATCAAAGTGAGAATAGGAATTTTTTTTTTCAAATTAAAGTGACTATCAAAGTGAGAATAGTAGTTATTTTTTCAAATTAAAGTGACTATCAAACGGAAAATATGAGGGTGTTTTTTCAAGTTAAAGTGACAATCAAAGTGAGAATAGGAGTTTCTTTCAAATTAAAGTGACTATCAAAGTGAGAATAGGAGTTTTTTCAAATTAACGTGACTATCAAAGTGAGAATAGGAGTTTCTTTCAAATTAAAGTGACTATCAAAGTGAGAATAGGAGTTTTTATTCAAATTAAAGTGACTATCAGAGGGAAAATATGAGTTTTTTTTCAAATTAAACTCACTATCAAAAAGAAAATAGGAGTTTCTTTCAAATCAAAGTGACTATCAAAGTGAGAATAGGAGTTTCTTTCAAATTAAAGTGACTATAAAAGTGAGAATAGGAGTTCTTTTCAAATTAAAGTGACAATCAAAATGAGAATAGGAGTTTCTTTCAAATTAAACTGACTATCAAAGGGAAAATATGAGTTTTTTTCAAATTAAACTCACTATCAAAAAGAAAATAGGAGTTTTTTCAAATTAAAGTGACGATCAAAGTGAGAATAGGAGTTTTTTTTAAAAATTAAAGTGACTCTCAAAGTGAGAAAAGGAGTTTCTTTCAAATAAAACTGACTATCAAAGGGAAAATAGGAATTTTCTTTTTTCAAATTAAAGCGACTATCAAAGTGAGAATAGGAGTTTCTTTCAAATTAAAGTGACTATCAGAGTGAGAATAGGAGTTTTTTCAAATTAACGTGACTATCAAAGTGAGAATAGGAGTTTCTTTCAAATTAAAGTGACTATCAAAGTGAGAATAGGAGTTTTTTTTTAAATTAAAGTGACTCTCAAAGTGACAATAGGAGTTTTTTTCAAATTAAAGTGACTATCAAAGTGAGAATATGAGTTTTTGTTCTAATTTTAGTGACTATCAAAGGGAAAATAGGGGTTTTTTTCAATTAATGTGACTATCAAAAAGAAAATAGAATTTTTTTCAAATTAAAGTGACTATCAAAGTGAAAATATCAATTTTCTTTTCAAATTAAAGTGATTGTCAAAGTGAAAATATCAGTTTTTTTCAAATTAAAGTGACAATCAAAATGAGAATAGGAGTTTCTTTCAAATTAAACTGACTATCAAAGGGAAAATATGAGTTTTTTTCAAATTAAACTCACTATCAAAAAGAAAATAGGAGTTTTTTCAAATTAAAGTGACTATTAAAGTGAGAATAGGAGTTTTTTTAAAAATTAAAGTGACTCTCAAAGTGAGAAAAGGAGTTTCTTTCAAATAAAACTGACTATCAAAGGGAAAATAGGAATTTTTTTTTCAAATTAAAGTGACTATCAAAGTGAGAATAGTAGTTATTTTTTCAAATTAAAGTGACTATCAAACGGAAAATATGAGGGTGTTTTTTCAAGTTAAAGTGACAATCAAAGTGAGAATAGGAGTTTCTTTCAAATTAAAGTGACTATCAAAGTGAGAATAGGAGTTTTTTCAAATTAACGTGACTATCAAAGTGAGAATAGGAGTTTCTTTCAAATTAAAGTGACTATCAAAGTGAGAATAGGAGTTTTTATTCAAATTAAAGTGACTATCAGAGGGAAAATATGAGTTTTTTTTCAAATTAAACTCACTATCAAAAAGAAAATAGGAGTTTCTTTCAAATCAAAGTGACTATCAAAGTGAGAATAGGAGTTTCTTTCAAATTAAAGTGACTATAAAAGTGAGAATAGGAGTTCTTTTCAAATTAAAGTGACAATCAAAATGAGAATAGGAGTTTCTTTCAAATTAAACTGACTATCAAAGGGAAAATATGAGTTTTTTTCAAATTAAACTCACTATCAAAAAGAAAATGGGAGTTTTTTCAAATTAAAGTGACGATCAAAGTGAGAATAGGAGTTTTTTTTAAAAATTAAAGTGACTCTCAAAGTGAGAAAAGGAGTTTCTTTCAAATAAAACTGACTATCAAAGGGAAAATAGGAATTTTCTTTTTTCAAATTAAAGTGACTATCAAAGTGAGAATAGGAGTTTCTTTCAAATTAAAGTGACTATCAGAGTGAGAATAGGAGTTTTTTCAAATTAACGTGACTATCAAAGTGAGAATAGGAGTTTCTTTCAAATTAAAGTGACTATCAAAGTGAGAATAGGAGTTTTTTTTTAAATTAAAGTGACTCTCAAAGTGACAATAGGAGTTTTTTTCAAATTAAAGTGACTATCAAAGGGAAAATAGGAGTTTTTTTCAAATTAATGTGACTATCAAAAAGAAATTAGAATTTTTTTCAAATTAAAGTGACTATCAAAGGGAAAAAATTAGTTTTCTTTTCAAATTAGAGTTACTATCAAAGTGAGAATAGGAGGTTTTTTTTTCAAATTAAAGTGACTATCGAAGTGAGAATTGGATTTTCTTTCAAATAAAAGTGACTATCAAAGGGAAAATAGGATTTTTTTTTTCAAATTAAAGTGACTATCAAAGTGAGAATAGGAGTTTTTTTTTTCAAATTAAAGTGACTATCAAAGTGAGAATAGGAGTTTCTTTCAAATTAAAGTGACTATCAAAGTGAGAATATGAGTTTTTGTTCTAATTTTAGTGACTATCAAAGGGAAAATAGGGGTTTTTTTCAATTAATGTGACTATCAAAAAGAAAATAGAATTTTTTTCAAATTAAAGTGACTATCAAAGTGAAAATTGGAGTTTCTTTCAAATAAAAGTGACTATCAAAGTGAGAATAGGAGTTTTTTTTTTCGAATTTTAGTGACTATCAAAGGGAAAATCTGAGTATTTTTCAAATTAAAGTGACTATCAAAATGAAAATAGGAGTTTCTTTCAAATTAAAGTGACTATCAAAGTGAGAATAGGAGTTTTTTCAAATTAAAGTTACTATCAAAGTGAGAATAGGAGTTCCTTTCAAATTAAAGTGACTATCAAAGTGAGAATAGGAGTTTTTTTTTTTTCGAATTTTAGTGACTATCAAAGGGAAAATCTGAGTATTTTTCAAATTAAAGTGACTATCAAAATGAGAATAGGAGTTTCTTTCAAATAAAAGTGACTATCAAAGTGAGAATAGGAGTTTTTTCAAATTAAAGTTACTATCAAAGTGAGAATAGGAGTTCCTTTCAAATTAAAGTGACTATCAAAGTGAGAATAGGAGTTTCTTTCAAATTAAACTGACTATCAAAGGGAAAATAAGAGTTTTTTTTCATATTAAACTGACTATCAAAGTGAGAATAGGAGTTTTTTTCAATTAATGTGACTATCAAAAAGAAAATAGAATTTTTTTCAAATTAAAGTGACTATCAAAGTGAAAATATCAGTTTTCTTTTCAAATTAAAGTGATTGTCAAAGTGAAAATGGGAGTTTTTTCAAATTAAAGTTACTGTCAAAATGAGAATTGGAGTTTCTTTCAAATAAAAGTGACTATCAAAGGGAAAATAGGATTTTGTTTTCAAATTAAAGTGACTATCAAAATGAGAATAGGAGTTTCTTTCAAATTAAACTGACTATCAAAGGGAAAATATGAGTTTTTTTAAAATTAAACTCACTATCAAAAAGAAAATAGGAGTTTTTTCAAATTAAAGTCACTATCAAAGGGAAAAAATGAGTTTCCTTTTCAAATTAGAGTTACTATCAAAGTGAGAATAGGAGGTTTTTTTTCAAATTAAACTGACTATCAAAGGGAAAATAGGATTTTTTTGTTAAATTAAAGTGACTATCAAAGTGAGAATAGGAGTTTTTTTTTTCAAATTAAAGTGACTATAAAAGTGAGAATAGGAGGTTTTTTTTTCAAATTAAAGTGACTATAAAAGTGAGAATAGGAGGTTTTTTCAAATTAAAGTGACAATCAAAATGAGAATAGGAGTTTCTTTCAAATTAAACTGACTATCAAAGGGAAAATATGAGTTTTTTTCAAATTAAACTCACTATCAAAAAGAAAATAGGAGTTTTTTCAAATTAAAGTGACTATTAAAGTGAGAATAGGAGTTTTTTTAAAAATTAAAGTGACTCTCAAAGTGAGAAAAGGAGTTTCTTTCAAATAAAACTGACTATCAAAGGGAAAATAGGAATTATTTTTTTCAAATTAAAGTGACTATCAAAGGGAAAAAATTAGTTTTCTTTTCAAATTAGAGTTACTATCAAAGTGAGAATAGGAGGTTTTTTTTTCAAATTAAAGTGACTATCGAAGTGAGAATTGGATTTTCTTTCAAATAAAAGTGACTATCAAAGGGAAAATAGGATTTTTTTTTTCAAATTAAAGTGACTATCAAAGTGAGAATAGGAGTTTTTTTTTTCAAATTAAAGTGACTATCAAAGTGAGAATAGGAGTTTCTTTCAAATTAAAGTGACTATCAAAGTGAGAATATGAGTTTTTGTTCTAATTTTAGTGACTATCAAAGGGAAAATAGGGGTTTTTTTCAATTAATGTGACTATCAAAAAGAAAATAGAATTTTTTTCAAATTAAAGTGACTATCAAAGTGAAAATATCAATTTTCTTTTCAAATTAAAGTGATTGTCAAAGTGAAAATATCAGTTTTTTCAAATTAAAGTTACTGTCAAAATGAGAATTGGAGTTTCTTTCAAATAAAAGTGACTATCAAAGTGAGAATAGGAGTTTTTTTTTTCGAATTTTAGTGACTATCAAAGGGAAAATCTGAGTATTTTTCAAATTAAAGTGACTATCAAAATGAAAATAGGAGTTTCTTTCAAATTAAAGTGACTATCAAAGTGAGAATAGGAGTTTTTTCAAATTAAAGTTACTATCAAAGTGAGAATAGGAGTTCCTTTCAAATTAAAGTGACTATCAAAGTGAGAATAGGAGTTTTTTTTTTTTTCGAATTTTAGTGACTATCAAAGGGAAAATCTGAGTATTTTTCAAATTAAAGTGACTATCAAAATGAGAATAGGAGTTTCTTTCAAATAAAAGTGACTATCAAAGTGAGAATAGGAGTTTTTTCAAATTAAAGTTACTATCAAAGTGAGAATAGGAGTTCCTTTCAAATTAAAGTGACTATCAAAGTGAGAATAGGAGTTTCTTTCAAATTAAACTGACTATCAAAGGGAAAATAAGAGTTTTTTTTCATATTAAACTGACTATCAAAGTGAGAATAGGAGTTTTTTTCAATTAATGTGACTATCAAAAAGAAAATAGAATTTTTTTCAAATTAAAGTGACTATCAAAGTGAAAATATCAGTTTTCTTTTCAAATTAAAGTGATTGTCAAAGTGAAAATGGGAGTTTTTTCAAATTAAAGTTACTGTCAAAATGAGAATTGGAGTTTCTTTCAAATAAAAGTGACTATCAAAGGGAAAATAGGATTTTGTTTTCAAATTAAAGTGACTATCAAAATGAGAATAGGAGTTTCTTTCAAATTAAACTGACTATCAAAGGGAAAATATGAGTTTTTTTCAAATTAAACTCACTATCAAAAAGAAAATAGGAGTTTTTTCAAATTAAAGTCACTATCAAAGGGAAAAAATGAGTTTCCTTTTCAAATTAGAGTTACTATCAAAGTGAGAATAGGAGGTTTTTTTTCAAATTAAACTGACTATCAAAGGGAAAATAGGATTTTTTTGTTAAATTAAAGTGACTATCAAAGTGAGAATAGGAGTTTTTTTTTTCAAATTAAAGTGACTATAAAAGTGAGAATAGGAGGTTTTTTCAAATTAAAGTGACAATCAAAATGAGAATAGGAGTTTCTTTCAAATTAAACTGACTATCAAAGGGAAAATATGAGTTTTTTTCAAATTAAACTCACTATCAAAAAGAAAATAGGAGTTTTTTCAAATTAAAGTGACTATTAAAGTGAGAATAGGAGTTTTTTTAAAAATTAAAGTGACTCTCAAAGTGAGAAAAGGAGTTTCTTTCAAATAAAACTGACTATCAAAGGGAAAATAGGAATTTTTTTTTTCAAATTAAAGTGACTATCAAAGTGAGAATAGTAGTTTTTTTTTCAAATTAAAGTGACTATCAAACGGAAAATATGAGGGTTTTTTTCAAGTTAAAGTGACAATCAAAGTGAGAATAGGAGTTTCTTTCAAATTAAAGTGACTATCAAAGTGAGAATAGGAGTTTTTTCAAATTAAAGTGACTATCAAAGTGAGAATAGGAGTTTCTTTCAAATTAAAGTGACTATCAAAATGAGAATAGGAGTTTTTTTTTTAAAATTAAAGTGACTATCAGAGGGAAAATATGAGTTTTTTTCAAATTAAACTCACTATCAAAAAGAAAATAGGAGTTTCTTTCAAATCAAAGTGACTATCAAAGTGAGAATAGGAGTTTCTTTCAAATTAAAGTGACTATAAAAGTGAGAATAGGAGTTCTTTTCAAATTAAAGTGACAATCAAAATGAGAATAGGAGTTTCTTTCAAATTAAACTGACTATCAAAGGGAAAATATGAGTTTTTTCAAATTAAAGTGACTATCAAAGTGAGAATAGGAGTTTTTTTTAAAAATTAAAGTGACTCTCAAAGTGAGAAAAGGAGTTTCTTTCAAATAAAACTGACTATCAAAGGGAAAATAGGAGTTTTTTTCAAATTAAAGCTACTATCAAAGTGAGAATAGGAGTTTCTTTCAAATTAAAGTGACTATCAGAGTGAGAATAGGAGTTTTTTCAAATTAACGTGACTATCAAAGTGAGAATAGGAGTTTCTTTCAAATTAAAGTGACTATCAAAGTGAGAATAGGAGTTTTTTTAAAATTAAAGTGACTCTCAAAGTGACAATAGGAGTTTTTTTCAAATTAAAGTGACTATCAAAGGGAAAATAGGAGTTTTTTTCAAATTAATGTGACTATCAAAAAGAAAATAGGGGTTTTTTTCAATTAATGTGACTATCAAAAAGAAAATAGAATTTTTTTCAAATTAAAGTGACTATCAAAGGGAAAAAATTAGTTTTCTTTTCAAATTAGAGTTACTATCAAAGTGAGAATAGGAGGTTTTTTTTCAAATTAAAGTGACTATCGAAGTGAGAATTGGATTTTCTTTCAAATAAAAGTGACTATCAAAGGGAAAATAGGATTTTTTTTTTCAAATTAAAGTGACTATCAAAGTGAGAATAGGAGGTTTTTTTTTCAAATTAAAGTGACTATCAAAGTGAGAATAGGAGTTTCTTTCAAATTAAAGTGACTATCAAAGTTAGAATATGAGTTTTTTTCTAATTTTAGTGACTATCAAAGGGAAAATAGGAGTTTTTTTCAATTAATGTGACTATCAAAGTGAAAATATCAGTTTTCTTTTCAAATTAAAGTGATTGTCAAAGTGAAAATATCAGTTTTTTCAAATTAAAGTTACTGTCAAAATGAGAATTGGAGTTTCTTTCAAATAAAAGTGACTATCAAAGTGAGAATAGGAGTTTTTTTTTCGAATTTTAGTGACTATCAAAGGGAAAATCTGAGTATTTTTCAAATTAAAGTGACTATCAAAATGAAAATAGGAGTTTCTTTCAAATTAAAGTGACTATCAAAGTGAGAATAGGAGTTTTTTCAAATTAAAGTTACTATCAAAGTGAGAATAGGAGTTCCTTTCAAATTAAAGTGACTATCAAAGTGAGAATAGGAGGTTTTTTTTTTTCGAATTTTAGTGACTATCAGAGGGAAAATCTGAGTATTTTTCAAATTAAAGTGACTATCAAAATGAGAATAGGAGTTTCTTTCAAATTAAAGTGACTATCAAAGTGAGAATAGGAGTTTTTTCAAATTAAAGTTACTATCAAAGTGAGAATAGGAGTTCCTTTCAAATTAAAGTGACTATCAAAGTGACAATAGGCGTTTCTTTCAAATTAAACTGACTATCAAAGGGAAAATAGGAGTTTTTTTCATATTAAACTGACTATCAAAGTGAGAATAGGAGTTTTTTTCAAATTAAAGTGACAATCAAAATGAGAATAGGAGTTTCTTTCAAATTAAACTGACTATCAAAGGGAAAATCTGAGTTTTTTTCAAATTAAACTCACTATCAAAAAGAAAATAGGATTTTTTTCAAATTAAAGTGACTATCAAAGTGAGAATAGGAGTTTTTTTTAAAAATTAAAGTGACTCTCAAAGGGAAAATAGGAGTTTTTTTCATATTAAACTGACTATCAAAGTGAGAATAGGAGTTTTTTTCAAATTAAAGTGACAATCAAAATGAGAATAGGAGTTTCTTTCAAATTAAACTGACTATCAAAAAGAAAATAGGAGTTTTTTCAAATTAAAGTGACTATCAAAGTGAGAATAGGAGTTTCTTTCAAAATAAACTGACTATCAAAGGGAAAATAGGAGTTTTTTTCATATTAAACTGACTATCAAAGTGAGAATAGGAGTTTTTCATGCCAGAGCAGCCAGAGGCTGGGCAGGGCATGGGCAGGTTTCAGACGGTCCACTGAAACCCGGACATGCCTACCCCCCATGTCCACCACAAAGTTCTTCGGCCCTGCCTCGAGGACGTGAAACGGGCCATCATATGGCGGCTGAAGTGGGGAACGATGAGCGTCATGACGAATAAATACATATTCAGCTGCCATCAGGTTCTTCAGGACATAGGACCGGGGCAGGCAGTGATGAGCTGGAACCGGGTCGAACATGCGGGCGTGAGGGGGGCGGATACGAGGCTTGAAAGGTGCAGACGGTGTGATACTTATGTCAACTCTTCACAAAGTAGAGTTTGCTAAAGTTCTGTTGCGCTGGCCAGGAATCAAACCCGGGCGTACTACATGGCAGGTGAGAATTCTACCACTGAACCACTACTGCTGACCTAAGTCCAACAGGAAGTCTGCAATTTGCCTTTCAAAATAAGATTATCAGCAGAAATCTAAATTGGGTCTCACCACCCGTAGGAAAGTCATAGAGAGATGAAACCAAAACTCACTTGTTTGTCTCAGCAAGACCTGGAAATAATGTAATGACACTCCTGACTTAATCTTAGTCTACATTTTGCCTTTGAAAACCAGATCCAGCCATCCCCGGGTCGGCACTGTCTCCCAGATCACATTGCACCGATTAAGAACCTTTCCTGCAGGTAGTGAGCCCACAGGAAGGTGGCGCCCAGCATGGGACATCAACCCACTACCTTGAGATTGCAAGTCTCATGCTCTACCAACTGAGCCAGAAGAACCAGGAACCATCAGGGATCACCAGAAGAAGAACCAGAACCAGACACAGTGACCTGCAACCTGCAAGTGATCCAATTTTCTATCTTCAGTGTTTTTACTGCAAAATCCTCCAGAGAACAAAAGAATAATCAACTATTCTGACAATCGGTGGGTTGCTGTAAAGAAGTTGCATTTAAATGAAATCACTATGTAAGTTTCAAAGTGTCTGTGTATTCACAATTTCCAGACACCCTGATGGTTCTATCTGCTAACTCTGTTTGGTGATGTCATAGTGATGTCATAAAAGAATGGAAAACAGGGAAAACATTCATTCCCTTATTGCCATTCTGACAATTCACATCAAAGATGCTCTGCAGAATGAAATGATGACGCCTGGTCAGTGATAAAAACACAAGCAATTAAAAAATACCAGAATTACAATGAGTTCTATAATACTAGTGAGGAAATGCAGTACCTGGGAATAACTCAGTAGAAAGAGAGAATAAATGGCCGTCACTGTACCTGACCTAATCCCACATGTGATATTTACAGTTCTCTGTTTAAAGTTGGATGGCAGTGGGAAAGAAAGCTGGCAGTTTTCCATCTCAGGCTGCGGTTCCTCCTGCCTGAGGGGAGGAGAGAGAACAGTCCAGGGCAGGCTGAGGACGTCCTTGGTGGTCCTCAATGTCCCTGACAGGCAAGTCCCTTGTTGGAGGCAACAAGGTCCCCATGATCTTCTCAGTGGCCCTCAACACTCTTAGTGCTTTCTAGTCAGAGACACTGAGCTGCTGGTGACTTACAGACTGCACATCTCCATCTTCAGCCCACAACAATCAGGGTTCTAATTTACACATGATTTAAGGCCCGTTTACACCACAACAAAAACAAGGGGAACCACAAAACTTTAGTCACATCTGGGCTCCGTTTATACGACAGTGGTGCTCGGATCCACTGCAACCGTCACTTTTTGGTCCCGGCTCTCAAGGTGGAACTTTTCTTTCACACTCCCGACTCCCCCCACAGGGACAGGCGGAGGCTACGGAGCGCTGTTACTGAGCATGTACACCGCCGCCGTGGTAAATAGTGCTTCTACTCATGTGTGAGTAACAAACATGGCGTCCTCCGTAGAGCTGCTGTCCTGTAAAAGCTTCACTTTTCCTTAACGGACAAGTTGTTGTCACTTGGAATGTTGTGGTGTAAACGGAGCCGAAGACTCAGATCAAAACTGAGCCGTTAACATGTGACTGGGTTGTGAAAGCTCACACAGGAGGAGGGTTAAAAACTATATGCTGCATTGGCCGGGAATCAAACCCTGGACCCTGCATGGCAGGAGAGGATTCTACCGTGTTGTGTGTCTGGTTGCTGGAGCTGCTTTTCTTGGAAGGGTGTGGCTCATTTGTCCAAGAGTTGTGTTTTCTCTAAGAGGACATTCAATAATCAGGAGACTCAGTCTTTGAATAAAGGTTTGAAAGAAGTGAAAAAGATCCAACATCCCAACTTATTAAGGAAAGTCTCTCCTCTGTGACGGCCGGGAATCGAACCTGGGTCAACTGCTTGGAAGGCAGCTATGCTCACCACTATACCACCATCACTACTCTGAGTGGCTTCACCTGGCAAAGATGATGAAGAATATAGAGCGATGATGAAGAAGACTTGAAGAAGTTTGTAGAATGGGACAGAAAGGTGTCTCATGTTTGTGAGTGAGACGTGTCAGAGCCTGTTTGTCTTTTGTCTCCTCATTCATGTAAGACAAGGAGGAAAAGCCCTGAGCAGCATGTGTCCCTCTCTCACCAGGACACTGTCCCTCTCTCACCAGGACACTGTCCCTCTCTCACCAGGACACTGTCCCTCTCTCACCAGGACACTTTGGATTGTGGTGTGTGGCTGCTTGCTGGAGGGGAGGATTTATGGAAGTGTTGTCTGTTAGTGAGGATTTCATGGTTGGAGTCAGAACATTTTAGGAGATATTTCACTAACCTGACAACTAAATAAGTAAATAACTGTAACTAGCTGCTCCCACATTACTATGGACGAGGACAGGATCCACTCTGGAGGGTCTCCTCCATCACAGGACAATTCAGAGACAAACAGCCACACACACACACACACACACACACACACACACACACACACACACACACACACACACACACACACACACACACACACACACACACACACACACACACACACACACACACACACACACCTTCACAATTTATTGTCACCAGTTAAGCTCCCTTGTTGTTGTTGGAACCGTCACATTGTTCTACAAAGAACCCAAAAGCCTGAAAAGTCCTGGATTCTTTAAAAGGTTGAAAAGAAAAACTTTCTTCTATCATTTGTTCCCAAGATTCACACCAATACTGAGTAAAGGGAACTTTTTCCTAGTGAACATAAGTCATGTCTGTATATTATATCCATCCATCATCCATCCATCATCCATCCAGCCATCCATCATCCATCCATCATCCATCCATCATCCATCCATCCATCCATCCATCCAACCATCATCCTTCCTTCCATCCTTCCATCCATCCACCAATCCATCCTTCCTGATCCATCCATCCATCAATCCATCTACCAATCCATCCTTCGATCCATCGATCCATCCATCTGTCATTCATCCATCCATCTGTCATCCATCTGTCATTCATCCATCCATCCTTCCATCCATCTACCAATCAATCCTTCCATCATCCATCCATCTGTTATCCATCCATCAATCCATCTACCAATCCATCCTTCGATCCATCCATCCGTTATCCATCCATCCAACATCCATTTAACCATCCATCTGTCATCTATCCGTCATTCATCCACCCATCCCTCGATCCATCCATCAATTCATCAACCTTCCTTCCATCATCCATCCATCATCCATCCATCCATCCATTAATCAAAATGTCATCCATCCGTCATTCATCCATCCATCCATCTACCAATCCATCCTTCCATCCATCCTTCCATCATCCATCCATTCGTCATCCATCCATCCATCTACCAATCCATCCTTCCTCATCCATCCATCCATCTACCAATCCATCCTTCTATCCATCCATATGTCATCCATCCATCCATCATTCATCCATCCATCATCCATTGACCAATCCATCCTTCCTCATCCATCCATCCATTCATCTACCAATCCATCCTTCCATCTATCAATCCATCCATCATCCTTCCTTCCTTCCATCCATCATCCATCCATCATGCATCCATCATCCATCATCTACCAATCCATCATTCGATCCATCATCCATCCATCCATCATTCATCCAACCATCCATCCATCATATATCCGTCATTCATCCATCCATCCATCCCTCCCTCCATCCATCCATTCATCAACCTTCCTTCCATCCATCCATCCATCCGTCATCCATCATCCATCCATCCATCCTCCATCCTCCATCATACATCCAGCATCCTTACATCCATCCATCCATCCATCCATCCATCCATCCATCCATCCTAATGTGATCCAGTAAACATGTCCAAGCAGTAGTGTTGTGTTTTTGCTTCTTATTGTCAATAGAACCAAGAGTGACTGATAGAGTGAGCATCAGAGTGACTGATACTCTTGTTTGATCACTGGACCTTTTGAAAGCAGTCAGACTGATACTGTACCAGTAGCATCTGTGTCATTCACAACCCGCCTACATTTTAACTGGACTTTCTGTGGTGGACCAAACAACACAGCTGGGTCACACATTTAGCATCTTTACATTTAAAGAGATTCAGACCTCATACTCCAGAGATGCTACATGCTACATTCAAAGAGTATCAGGCCTCGTACTCCAGAGATGCTGCATGCTACATTTAAAGAATATCAGGCCTCGTACTCCAGAGATGCTACATGCTACATTTAAAGAGTATCAGTCCTCGTACACCAGAGATGCTACATGCTACTTTTAAAGAGATTCAGACCTTGCACACCATAGATGCTACATTTAAAGAGTATCAGGCCTCGTACACCAGAGATGCTACATGCTTCATGCTACATTTAAAGAGATTCAGACCTGGTACACCAGAGTTGCTACCTGATACAGGCTTATGAGTTTCAAGACTCTCACGCCATAGATGCTACATGCTACATCTAAAGAGTTTCAGGCCTCATCTCTGGTGTTGGAGGCCTGATACGCTTTAAATGTAGCATGTAGCATCTCTGGTGTAAGAGGCCTAAATCTCTTTAAATGTAGCATGTAGCATCCATACATTTAAAGAGATTCAGACCTCAAACTCCAGAGATGGTACATGCTACATTTAAAGAGTTTCAGGCCTCATCTCTGGTGTTTGAGGCTTGAAACTCTTTAGCATGTATCATGTAGCATCTTTGGTGTGTGAAGCCTGATACGCTTTAAATGTAGCATGTAGCATCTTTACATTTAAAGAGATTCAGACCTCAAACTCCAAAGATGCTGCCTGCTACATTTAAAGAGTATCAGGCCTCGTACACCAGAGATGCTACATGCTACATTTAAAGAGATTCAAACCTGGTACACCAGAGTTGCTACATGATACAGGCTTATGAGTTTCAAGCCTCTCACGCCATAGATGCTACATGCTACATTTAAAGAGTTTCAGGCCTCATCTCTGGTGTTGGAGGCCTGATACGCTTTAAATGTAGCATGTAGCATCTTTACATTTAAAGAGATTCAGACCTCCAACTCCAGAGATGCTACATGCTACATTTAAAGAGATTCAGACCTCCAACTCCAGAGATGCTACATGCTACATTTAAAGAGTATCAGGCCTTGTAATCCAGATGTTATGAACTTACATTTTGTCTCACTAACTAACTAACTAACTAACTAACGAAAAATTTATCAATTTATTTAAAAATACACAATATATAAATATATTTATATGTAGTCAACCTCGTAGTACTGTTGGTAAAAATGGCTGTGATGAAGGTTGAGTTGGATGGTTTCATGGAGGATTCATGTCAGATGGTGAGTTCAGTTCAGCTCCAGGTCGGGCTGTCTGAGGTGGGGGAGGGGAGCCATCAATTAAACACCTGCTCTGTCTGCGCCACAGTATTGCTGCTGTTGCATTCACTGAGCGTGGGAATTACTGGGTTACCAAAATCACTACATTTTCTGCATAAAACTACACAACTGTTGAGCTCGCACACGTTTTGGTGATCATTTCAAGAGCAAGCAACAATTTCAGCTCCATTTGATTCTTCATTTTAAAAGACTGATTAAAATTTAAAGGCTTTTAAAGATTTAAAAGGCTGATTTAGTAGCATTTAGAGAGTTAAAGTTCTGATTAGTATTAAGCATTTGATAGTTCTTATCAGTATTAAAAGTATTACTAAGATATAACCCAGTAAGTAGACAAAATATAGGGTTCAGTACTTTTATATCAGTTTTCAAAAGTGTATGTTTTTGTCTTCAATGATTTGAGAGTGTGGTTACTTATTTCTGAATGTGTTATAGGATAACACCACCAGTTAAATTGATGTTTATTTTTGTTTTATTTGTGTATGTTTACTTGAAACATTGTTTTTTGTTAATATGTGAAATGTTCCCAATTTGTCTTCATAGAAGATGAAGAACAAGGAAAAGGAACAAGAAGTGGATGAAGTGGTATGTATTGTTTTTAAGTCTCATTTCTCATTTTGACGTGGATCATAGCAAAATAATGGACATAGAGTTTATTTAATAAATTCACGGTGTCCCAGAAGGGCCAACATCACAATACAACAGAAAAAGCCACAATACAACAGTAAAAACTCAAAATGCAACAGCAAAGACCACAAATGTGACTGAATCATCCTACTTAACTAGTTATATCAGGGGTGTCCAGCTCCGGTCCTGGAGAGCCGGTGTCCTGCATGTTCTAGTTCCTCCCTGCTTCAGCTTACCTGAATCTAATGATGATGTCATCACCAAGGTTGTGAAAAAGCCCAATAAGGAACCCTTCATTGCAATCAGGTGTGTTACAACTGGGAGAGAGTTAAACCTGCAGGACGCCGGCCCTCCAGGACCCAGTTTGGACACCCCTGAGTTATATTAATAAAGTTGAATTGAATTGAACATCTGACAAACATCATATTTTGGTATCATTTCAGGAGGATTGCATATCAGCAGATATTTCTTCAGAAAGCAGTCATGATGAGGACAGTGATTATGTCCCATTGTCTTCTGAGGCCTCAGATGATGACATGGTTCCAACATTGAAAGGAACAAACCCAAAATTTCAAGAATCAGAAAAATCTCACAAAAGAAATATAACTGATTCACAAAAAATGCACGCTGTTCAACAGAAAACGAAGGCAGACATCGACTCGGATGTATGTATGTATGTATGTATGTATGTATGTATGTATGTATGTATGTATGTATGTATGTATGTATGTATGTATGTATTATGTGTTATGAATGTACTATATGTACGTGTTTTAACTACTTGCATGAAGTGTCACATTTCAGAGGGGTGGAGTCATGGGCCCTTACAACCTATTGGTTCTTTCACTTGTTAACAAATCACATTAAGATTCTGATGTGGATCTGAACTGAATTTGGTCGCTGCTAAAAACAGACTGGATCAACAGCTTTTATTTCAAAAATAAAAATAAAGTCTCACACCTGAACAATCAACATATAAAAAACACATTAGACACTGTGACAGTGACAGCCTGTAATAACAAAACTGATCAATTAGTAGGATTAATAATGGAAACAGAGACAGAAGGCAGAACAGAGAGAGTGTGGATTGAGCAATTTTCTGTTTTCAAATTAAAGTGAACATCAATCCACTTCAATAAAAAAAAAATCCTATTTCACTGTTCGCACTTGGGTGCCAGAGGTCCTGGCATTCCCGGATGTGCCCTTGGGATTACCATGACCCCCTCCTACAAATGGTTGGTCTAGTGTTTCTTTCATGTTGTGGTTTTATTTCCCATTGCCCCTGAAGGCAACAGACACACTCACCAAAGCCAAGCAGCAACCAACCAACCAAGGAGCAGCAGGCCAGGAGGTAAAGGGAGGGACAGCAGACGATGAAAAAGGACAATGAGGACGGAGTGTCCACTGAAAGTCAGTCCATGTAAACTTAAGATGCTATCAGAAGATCAAGTTTTTAACACGATGACTGTTGTGTAATTTCATATGTGATGTTAGCAGAAGCAGCTTTTCCAGCAGAAGTCTAATAAAGGTGGTGAAACCAAGATGAGCCTCTCTAATTGTACTTCACAATGGATGGATACTTTTAACCACGAAGGGACTTGAACCCTCAACCTTCTGATCCGAAGTCAGACGCCTTATCCATTTGGCCACGTGGTCCCATGACTCCAACATTCCAACCAAACACTGACAAACACTTCCTTGATAAAGTGTCAGGTGTGTTCAATAATGTCAAAAGGTGGACAGTTCATACATTTATACACACTTCTCTATTGTCTCAACATCTGATCCTGGTTTTAGCTCCTTTATGGGTTTGATGTTGACTTTGACATTGTGTCCTCCACATCCTGCCACATGAGTCAATCTGCTTGAAGGTTCAAATCTGCTGTTTTCACTGCATGACTGTTTCAACTAAGTATTTGCGTTGCAGTAATTCTATTATTTTTCATTTAGTTTAACCCAAAAAGACATAATTGAGAAGGAATTTGGTTTCCTTAAATTATAAAGAAACACCAGTGAAGCTGGCTCAGTTTTTTATTTATTTAAACGTAATAAAATCTTAACAGGATGTGCAATGGAGGTCACTGACGTTTACCTCCCTCTGGTGGACATTTGTGGTCATTACATTCATTCCCCACTCAATCACACACACAATCGTTCCCTTCTCTCTTTCACGCATACACACACACACACACACACACACACACATAGATATACCTGAATATTATTTAAAAAAAAATGACCATTAAAAGATCATAGGAGGAGCTGTACCTTCATCAGCTTCTCTCTCAGCAACAACAAATTTACAAATCCAGCTTTTAGACATTTTACACCTCACTTGGGTTTGAGGGAATCACATCCAGAACAGGACGGAACCCAGGAGCCATCTTGGATGGGTCTACTGTCCTTTACAGAGATCTGGAACCTTTTGCATACATTATTGTAGAA
Source organism: Lipophrys pholis (assembly GCF_963383615.2). Classification (NCBI taxonomy): domain Eukaryota; kingdom Metazoa; phylum Chordata; class Actinopteri; order Blenniiformes; family Blenniidae; genus Lipophrys; species Lipophrys pholis. The sequence goes on along the minus strand of NC_137646.1, from coordinate 2,323,817 downwards.
GAATGTGAAGGTTCCAACAACAACAAGAGAAATGTTGTCTGTGAAGTTAGCTGAAGGATTTAAAGCTAACCAGGAGTTGAACCTCGAACCTTCTGATCCGTAGACAGACATGTTCTCCATTTCACCAGTAGCTCCCTACTGAAGTTTGGTTTAAAATACTGGTAAGGTAAGTTTTCACATGTTTGTATCTGTTTATATTTATAATACTGAAGAAGAAACAGTAGAAAAAGTCTTTGACTCTCAAATTGTCATGAAGTTGTTTTTGTTGTTCTAGTGACGTATCAGTGTCCGATTGCTTTCTACTGGAATTCTACTGTCACAGTTCTATATCTGTTTGATCTTCCATTAACAAGAAGCAGCAATAACACGACTGCTGGACCATGTCGACTGTATCACTGACACTCGTTGGGTGTCTTAAGACCCAGAACCAGGTGGATGGAGAGTCTTCACAGGTAGTTGAGGAAGTATAAGTTAGCACAATGGAAACCAAGCTGACCCTGTGGTGATCCAGTAGTTAGTACAGGGGTTCTGATGTTACATTTCCATATCTTCATGAAAAGTCACTTATAATAAGCCGAAATAGGGAGAGAGTTAGACTGCAGCTCTAAGGATCCAGCTCCTCTGCTGGCCACTCCACTTTCTCTAAGTAGAATGTTCTGGTCTGAAAAACCTTTGTAAGATTCTAAACTTCATTTTAGGAAGGATTATTTTGAAGTGGGAACTTTATTTGTCTTGTAATATTTTTCAGACTGTGGATTGGAGCAGCCCAGCCTCTGCTCCTCCTCTCCCTCCCACTGCCACCACTGCTGTCGCTACTGCTACAGCTCTACCTTCTGCTCCATCTGCTGCTCCACCTGCTGCTCCCACTGCTCCACCCACTACTCCCTCTGCTTCACCTGCTGCTCCCACTTCTGCTGCCACTGCTCCACCCACTACTCCCTCTGCTTCACCTGCTGCTCCCACTGCTCCACCCACTTTTCCACCCACTGCTCCTTCTGCTGCTCCCACTGCCCCACTTGCTGCTCCCACTGCTCCACCTGCCAGGAGCCAGACACAATATGACAGACAGGCGGAGGCACTCTTGTTAATCCATGAGTAACATAGAGTGGCATTGTTATTATTTCATTCCAGTGGTAGATTTCTAATGCTCATCTTGTCTTGTGTAACAGCCCTGTGGTGGATCACATTCCACCTCCAGCACCACCTCTGCTGCTCCTCCCCCCGCCACCATCACAACCTCTGTCTCCACTGCTTCAGCTGATCCTCCTCCTGGGCCACCAGCTATGTGTCCAGCAGCACCTGAGCAAGAGGTCGGTCTCACTAACATCTTCTATTCTACTTAAATCTTAGGTTTTTGCTTGTGCTAATGTTGTTTTTATTTCTTTCTTTATTTTTTTTACTGTTCTATTAGCAGGCTGTGGACGAGCAGAATCTCCCGGGGATGGACCGAGTGGACAGCCTGGCAGAGTACTTGGTGGGGCTCCGGGCTGAAACTGGTCCAACCTTCTCAAAGCAGCAGGCCAGTAATATCAGAGCCCTGTAGCAGAATGTCCTGCCATCTGACCAGCAGCGTGGGGCCTCTGCCGCTCTGCACCAGGTGCTCCTGACAGCCGGCTCAGTTAGCAACGCCTCCGTCTCCAAACCTGGTTGCTACGGGTTCCATCCCAGCCGGATCTCAGCCGGACTGACTCCATATCCCCACTCTGGGCCGGGCCTCCTACTTTTAGCAGGTAAGTGGCCGTCAGTGATGCTCCATTTACAGAGATGATTTCGGGCTCCATTCGGAAGTGAGCTCTTGGTGCAGACTTCCAACGGCTTTCATTCCCAGATATGCACCGGCGTCCTAACCCCCTCTCCCCTTCCCTCTCTCCCTCCTTCCCTCCCTCCCTCTCTCTCTCTCTCTCTCTCTCCTTCCTTCCCTCCCTCCCTCTCTCCCTCCCTATCCCTCCCTCTCTCCCTCCTTCCCTCCCTCCCCCTCTCTCTCTCTCCTTCCCTCCCTCTCTCTCCTTCCCTCTCTCCCTCCTTCCCTCCCTCTCTCTCTCCCCCTCTCCCTCTCTCCCTCCATCCCTCCTTCCTTCCAGGTGTGCTCCTGGAGTCATGCCAGGAGCTTGTTTTGTTGGGTGGAGGAGCGGCTTTGTGTGCGCAGGAGAGGGGGAGAGAGGAGAAGTTTTTTCCAAGTATTTGTATTATTTGACAATATTTGAATAAGTTTTAATAAAAGATGCATTTTTATTCCAGACCTCTAAACGAGTCATTTTTTATTCATTTGAATGTGAAATGCTGAACCTCAAACGTTGGGTGGTTTTTATCAACATTCCTATTTTTCTATCAACTCTCACCTGTTTTTTCTTGAGGGGAAAAACTCTTGTTGATATTAATGTTTATGTTCATCATTTGTAATGTCGCCTTTTTTTCTGACAGAATTCATTGAAAGGTAAGAATTAAACTTTGGAGGGCTTCTACAGAATCACTAGTGATGTTGCCATTGTCTAGATCAGAGGTCTCCAACCCCCCTGGTCCTCCAGGGTCCCTGTCCTGCAGGTTTAGCTCCTCCCAGTTTCAACACACCTGATTTCAATGAAAGGCCCGTTGTTGGGCTTTTTCATAGCCTTGGTGATGACATCATCATTAGATTCAGGTATGCTGAAGCAGGGAGGAACTAGAACATGCAGGGCAGGGGTCCTCAGGACCAGGATTGGAGACCTCTGCTCTATGAGTTTGAGAAATAAGAGCTACGGAATTTAAAAGCAGACTCAAGACTATATGAAGTATACAAAGACAAGACACATTTTCTTTAATCAAATCAAACTTTATTTATAGAGCATTTTCCATACACAGAACAATTGCAACACACAGTGCTTCACATAAAATAGAAAGAAAAATACAATAGAATAGAATTATTATTGAATTCTAATTATTTGCAACATGTCATTTATCATTCAGTTTCAACCAGGAATGCACTGGTAACAGTTCTCAGTATCAGCTCTGATATTGCAGAGTACTCATACTCAAATATCAACAGTGGTGGAACATGTCTTTGAATGGATCACTCTAAAAATATTGATGGAGAAAAAACTCAAATATCATCATGAATTGCACATACAGAGCTCCAAGTTCTAACATAGACTCATTTAATGAACGGAACAGCTCCACCTAGTGTCCCGGAGACGGTGGTGCCTGTCAGATTCTGTTACAGCAGCCAGCCAGGTGGAAGATTTCATAAATACAATGGAGTTTTAATTGAATTCCAGCACGACCACTTCTCATTGTGCAACCTTTAGTGATAATATATTTACACATGTTATAGATAATATCAAAGTAAGTGGTGTATTAGTAATGATATTAGTGATTTCATGTCTGTTTTTTTTTTATTTTTTTTTTTTACTATTTACAATAAAAACCACAAAACATTAAAACAGACAACAGATAGATATCTACACATGAGTCAGTACAGAGGAATCCCTGGAAAAACTAGTTATTGAGGTGCAATCAGATGACTGGGAACTCATTTATAAATACAAGAGAAAGTGAAATATAAAGATATTTAATGGATGACAAAGGGCTTAAAAATGCATCCAAGAAGAAGAATACATGACATAGAGAATCCAATAAATGTAGAACGAAGGAGATGGAAAATAAATACAAGAAATGTAAAAATAAGTTCACTCATATAATGAGAAAATGTTAGAAGAATTATTTTAAGAAAGTACCAGAAAACAATAAAGACCATGTCAGCAGTAAATAGAAGGTTCTACATAGTATTATTCAACAGGCTTCCAGTAAGGATACTGTTATTGAAAACAGACACACTTCACAAACTACAGACCCACAATTCTCACAAATCCTAGAAAAACTCTTCAACGACATACTAGATACATTCAGAGAAATGAAATCTAAATCATTAAATCTAGGTCAAACCAAAATCATGATATTTGGAAAATATGAAATAAATAAACAGGTAAAGGTTCAGGTAGAGGGTGTAGATAGAGAAAAGGTGATTGAAGACATATTTCCAGAAAAATGTAAGGATGAGTACGAGCACATTACAACTCTACAAAGCTGATTTCCTTTGATCTCAGCATCTCCATGGCTCCAGTGCTGATCTCCTATCAGATCAAAGGAGATCAGTGTCTTTTGCCATGGAGATGCTCAGATCCAAGATTTCCTCCAGCTTTGATCTCCGTTGATCTCCATCCGGTGCCTCTCCCATCCACTTTGTGATGAAAGGCTCATTATTGTTCTTTTTCACAACCTTGGTGATGACATCATCATTAGATTCAGGTATGTAGGTAGGTAGGTTACAGCAGCCAGCCAGGTGGAAGATTTCATAAATACAATGGAGTTTTCAATTGAATTCCAGCAGGACCACTTCTCATTGTGCAACCTTTAGTGATAATATATTTACACATGTTATACATAATATCAAAGTAAGTGGTGTATTAGTAATGATATCAGTGATTTCATGTCTGTTTGTTTTTGTTTTTTTGCTATTTACACTCAGAGCCCAGACCAGCTGTTCAGATTTGGACACTTGGAGCTGAGAAGGGGGAGTCTCCATGATTCCTGTTCATGCAGAGGTTTTATTTCCCTTTGCCCCTGAAGGCAACACACTCACTAACCACCAGACCACAGATGAACACACAATCATGTGTGTACACAGAAAGTCCAGTTAAAATGGAGACGGGTTGTGAATGACACAGATGCTGCTGGTACAGTATGAGAGTCTGAATGCTTTCAAAAGGTCCAGTGATCATACAAGAGTATCAGTCACTCTCATACTTTCTCATTGTTCTATTGACAATGAGAAGCAACAACACAACACTACTGCTGGGACATGTTTACTGGATCACATCATGGATGATGGATGGATGGATGGATGGATGGATGGATGAATGATGGATGTAATATACAGACATGACTTATGTTCACTCTGGAGGTGAGGACTGATGTTCTCCTCCCCAGCGATAAGCTTCTGGTAGCTCACTCTCTATGTTCCTCTGGAGGTGAGGGGGGAACTCCTGTTCTCACTTTCATAGTCACTTTAATTTGATAGAAAATCATATTTTCACCTTGATTTTCAATTTAATTAAAGAAAACTCCCATTCCCACTTTCGTGTTCACTTTAATTTAAAAACAAACTATATTCTGTTTTCACCTAGAATCCAGAAAAATCTGATGAGTCTGAGTCCAGAAAGATGTGATGATTCTGGTTCCAGAAAAATGGGATGAGTCCAGAAAAAACTGGTGAGTCTGAGTCCAGAAAAATCTGATGAGTCCGGAAAGATGTGATGAGAAAAGAAAAAAACTGATGAGTCCGGAAATAACCGTTGAGTACAGAAAAATCTGATGAGTCCAGAAAAAAAATCTGATGACTCCAGAAAAAAAATGTGAAGTTTCCAGAAAATGTGATCATTCTGGTTCCAGAACAATGGTATGAGTCCAGGAACATGTAATGAGTCCAGAAAAAAAATCTGATGAGTCCAGAAAGATCTGATAAGTCCGCAAAGATGTGATGAGACCAGAAAAATCTGATGAGTCCAGAAATAACCAATAAGTCCATAAAAATGTGATGAGGCCAGAAAAAAAATGTGATGTGTCCTGAAAATCAGATGAGTCTGGTTCCAGAAAAAATGGGATGAGTCCAGAAAAAAATGTGATCAGTCCATAAAAATCTGATGAGTCTGGTTCCAGAAAAATGGGATGAGTCTGGTTTCAGAAAAATGGGATGAGTCCGGTAAGATGTTATGAGACCAGAAAAATCAGATGAGTCCAGAAAATCTGATGAGTCTGAGTCCATAAAAATCCGATGAGTCTGGTTCCAGAAAACTGGGATGAATCCAGGGAAATCTGATGAGTCCAGAAAAAAACCGATGAGTCCAGAAAAATCCGATGACTCCATAAAAAAATGGGATGAGTCCGCAAAGATGTGATGAGACCAGAAAAATCTGATGAGTCCAGAAAATCTGATGAGTCTAGTTCCAGAAAACTGGGATAAGTCCAGGAAAATGTGATGAGTCCAGAAAAAGAACGATGAGTCCAGAAAAATCTGATGACGCCAGAAAAAAAAAGGGATGAGTCCAGAAAAAATGTGATCATTCTGGTTCCAGAAAAATGGGATGAGTCCAGGAACATGTGATGAGTCCAGAAATAAATCTGATGATTCCAGAAAAATCTGCTGCGCCTGAGTCCAAAAAAAGCTGATGAGTCCGCAAAGATATGATGAGACCAGAAAAATCGGATTAGTCCAGAAATAACCAATGAGTCCATAAAAATCTAATGATTCCAGAATAAAATCTGATGAGGCCAGAAATTAACCGATTAGTGCAGATAAATCTGATGAGTCTGAGTCCAGAAAAATCTGATATGTCCGGAAAGATGTGATGAGACCAGAAAAATCTGATGAGTCTGGATATAACCGATGAGTCCAGAAAAATGTGATGAGTCCAGGAAAAAAAATGTGATGACTGAAGAAAATCTGATGAGTCTGAGTCCAGAAAAATCCAATGAGTCTGGTTCCAGAAAACTGGGATGGGTCCAAGAAAATGTGATGAGTCCAAAAAAAGTGACGAGTACAAAACAATGCGATGAGTCTGAGTCCAGAAAAAAGTCTGATGAGTTCAGAAAATGTTATGAGTCTGAATCCAGAAAAATCCGATGAGTCTGGTTCCAGAAAACTGGGGTGAGTCCAGAAAAAATGCGATGTGTCCAGAAAATGTGATGATTCTGGTTCCAGAAAAATTGGATGAGTCCAGGAACATGTGATGAGTCCAGGAAAAAATCTGATGAGTCCAGAAAAATCAGGTGAGTCTGAGTCCAGAAAAATCTTTTGAGTCCGGAAAGATATGATGAGTCCAGAAAAATATCGATGAGTCCAGACCAATGTGATAAGTCCGGAAAGATGTGATGAGGCCAGACAAATACCGATGAGTCCAGACAAATGTGATGAGTCCAGAAATAACCGATGAGTCCAGAAAAAAAAAAATCTGATGACTCCAGAAAATCTGATGAGTCTGAGTCCAGAAAAATGTGATGAGTCAAGAGAAAATTGTGATGAGTCCAGAGAAAATGTGATGAGGCCAGAAAAAAATGTGATGAGTCCAGAAAGATGTGATGTTTCCAGAAAAAAATGTGATGAGTGACGAAAATCTGATGAGTCTGAGTCCAGAAAAATCCAATGAGTCTGGTTCCAGAAAACTGAGATGGGTCCAGGAAAACGTGAGGAGTCCAAAAAAAGTGATGTGTCCAGAAAATCTGAGAGTCTGGTTCCAGAAAAATGGGATGAGTCCAGGAACATGTGGTGAGTCCAGAAAAAAATGTGTTGAGTCCAGAGAAATGTGATGAGTCTGGTTCCAGAAAAATGGGATGAGGCCGGAAAGATGTGATGAGACCAGAAAAATCTGATGACTCCAGAAAAAAAAAGTGATGTGTCCAGAAAATACGATCATTCTGGTTCCAGAAAAATGGGATGAGTCCAGGAACATGTGATGAGTCCAGGAAAAAATCTGATGAGTCCAGAAAAATCAGGTGAGTCTGAGTCCAGAAAAATCTTTTGAGTCCGGAAAGATATGATGAGTCCAGAAAAATATCGATGAGTCCAGACAAATGTGATAAGTCCGGAAAGATGTGATGAGGCCAGATAAATACCGATGAGTCCAGACAAATGTGATGAGTCCAGAAATAACCGATGAGACCAGAAAAAAAAAATCTGATGACTCCAGAAAATCTGATGAGTCTGAGTCCAGAAAAATGTGATGAGTCAAGAGAAAATTGTGATGAGTCCAGAGAAAATGTGATGAGGCCAGAAAAAAATGTGATGAGTCCAGAAAGATGTGATGTTTCCAGAAAAAATTGTGATGAGTGACGAAAATCTGATGAGTCTGAGTCCAGAAAAATCCAATGAGTCTGGTTCCAGAAAACTGAGATGGGTCCAGGAAAATGTGAGGAGTCCAAAAAAAGTGATGTGTCCAGAAAATCTGAGAGTCTGGTTCCAGAAAAATGGGATGGGTCCAGGAACATGTGGTGAGTCCAGAGAAATCTGATGAGTCTGGTTCCAGAAAAATGGGATGGGGCCGGAAAGATGTGATGAGACCAGAAAAATCTGATGAGTCCAGGAAAATCTGATATGTCCGGAAATATGTGATGAGTCCAGAAAAATCCAATGAGTCTGAGTCCTGAAAAATCTGATATGTCTGGAAAGATGTGATGAGACCAGAAAAATCTGATGAGTCCGGAGATATATGATGAGTCCAGAAAAAGAATGTGATGAGTGCAGAAAATCTGATAAGTCTGAGTCCAGAAAAATCCAATGAGTCTGGTTCCAGAAAACTGGGATGGGTCCAGGAAAATGTGATGAGTCCAAAAAAATGTGATGAGTATGAGTCCAGAAACAATATGATGAGTCCATTAAAATGTGATGAGTCCAGAAAAACGGATGAGTCCAGAAAAATGTGTTGAGTACAGAGAAAAATGTGATGAGTCCAGAAATCTGATGAGTCTCGTCCCAGAAAAATTTGATGGGTCCAGAAAGATGTGATGAGTCCATAAAAATGTGATGAGTCCAAAAAAAATGTGATGAGTCCAGAAAATCTGATGAGTCCAGAGAGTCCAGAAAATCTGATTAGTCTTATTCCAGAAAAATCTGATGAGTCCAGAAAGATGTGATGCGACCAGAAAAATCTGATGAGTCCTGAATATCTGATGAGTCTGAGTCCAGAAAAATCTGATGAGTCTGGAAAGATGTGATTAGACCAGAAAAAACTGATGAGTCCGGAAATAACCGATGAGTCCGGAAAAATCTGATGAGTCTTAGTCCAGAAAAATCTGATATTTCCGGGAAGACGTGATGAGACCAGAAAAATCTGATGAGTCCAGAATAAAATCTGATGAGGCCAGAAAAAAAATGATTAGTGCAGATAAATCTGATGAGTCCAGAAAATCTGATATGTCCGGAAAGATGTGATGAGACCAGAAAAATGTGATGAGTCCGGAAATAACCAATGAGTCCAGAAAAATGTGATGAGTCCAGGAAAAAAATGTGATGAGTGCAGAAAATATGATGAGTCTGAGTCCAGAAAAATCCAATGAGTTTGGTTCCAGAAAACTGGGATTGGTCCAGGAAAATGTGATGAGTCCAAAAAAATGTGATGAGTACAAAACAATGCGATGAGTCTGAGTCCAGAAAAAAATATGATGAGTCCATAAAAATGAACCATCTGGTTCAATTCATCACTTCATCATTTGGTTCAATTCACCACTCTCATCATCTGGTTCAATTCACCACTTCACCATCTGGTTCAATTCACCACTTCATCATCTGGTTCAATTCACTACTTCAGCAATTCACCACTTCACATTCTGGTTGATTTCACCAAATCATCATATGGTTCAATGTAAATTGAACCATATGATGATTGAACCAGATGGTGAAGTGGTGAATTAGTGAAGTGGTAACACTTCACTAATTCACCACTTCACCATCTGGTTCAATTAATCACATCATCATCTGGTTCAATTGACCACTTCATCATCTGGTTCAATTCACGACTTAACCAATTCACCACTTCACATTCTGGTTGATTTCACCAAATCATCATATGGTTCAATGTAAATTGAACCATATGATGATTGAACCAGATGGTGAAGTGGTGAATTAGTGAAGTGGTAACACTTCACTAATTCACCACTTCACCATCTGGTTCAATTAATCACATCATCATCTGGTTCAATTGACCACTTCATCATCTGGTTCAATTCACGACTTAACCAATTCACCACTTCACCATCTGGTTAATTTCACCTATTCATCATCTGGTTGTCATCTGGTTCATCATCAGAAGTTTTGAGCAGAAATGTCTCCTCTGTCAGTTAATAGTGTTTTGAAGCCGATATGATGTTCACCCTCAGAGGAGGTAGTGTTTGAGGGAGAGCCAGATTAAATTTGGGGCGTAAATCTTATTTTGAAGGGCAAATTGAAATAGAAAGAATTCTACCACTGAACCACCAATGCTCACATAGCAGCAGATTCCCAACAAGGGAGGTCATGTGATCCAACTGCTGTGCTGCGTGAGCCCCTCCCCCACAGTTTGAGTGACACTCCGCTGTGGTTACACAAGCGTAGGTGCAGAGTTTGGCTCCGCCCCTGAGAGACTTCGACAGTAGTTGAACGCACATCTCCTTGTTAGTATAGTGGATACTGTCCCTGTCTGTCATGTTGGAGACAGTAGTTCAATTCCCCGACAGGGAGAATAAAACCTTTTAGTTTTGTTATTGAAAACCATGAGGTTCAGACTGGGAACGGCCCCTTCCAGCCATTCCAGCTGTTGCCAATGTGAACATAAAAGTTACACAGTAAGACTCTGGAGTCCATTTGTGGTTCCCTTTCTAGGACCTCATCACTGGACACCAGGTTCTGTGCACCTTTTTTTTTAGGGACCGAGCCCAGAAGGGAAGCTGCCTGGATGCGAGGACCCTATTGCATCTGTAGTGTTTCTTTCTTTCTTTCTTCTCCTGACGACATCGAACCCAAATTTGACATAAACTTGCTCAACAAATTTGGCACACTCATCAGGACTGGTGCAGTCTATAAGAAAAGGTTAAAAATTAACCCACAAAGTGCCGAAATGTGCTTTTTTTTTTTGTTTCTTACTGGTCAACGTATTACTCTTCATTGTAATCATTTTGAGTTATTTTTTTTTTTTAAAGTGCTCTGTTGTTTGCTTTTTATATCTTTAACTGTTTCTGAATAAATTGAAAAAAAATGTCCCAAACAAAGCAGATGGGAGAGGCACCTCATGGAGATCAGAGCAGATCAAAGCAGGAGAAAATCTTTGCTCTGAACATCTCCATTGCAACAGGTGATGATCTCTTTCAATCTGATAAGAGATCAGCACTGGAGCCATGGAGACGCAGAGATCGAGGGAGATCAGCTTTATTCAATCTTCAGCATTCACACTTGCATTTTCTTCTGGAAATACAAACATCTAGTAATTATTATTATCATAACAGGTCTCTGATATATGGAGGAGTCAGACCATTCAAGGCTTTAAAAACAAGCAGTAGCATTTTAAAATCTCTTCTAAAACTGACAGGCAGTCAGTGAAAGGAAGAAGGGATTGGTGAAATGTGGTCCCTCCTCCTGGTGCCTGTTAAAAACCTGGTAGCAGCATTCTGCTCCAGCTGCAGTCTTTGAACATTGAGCCTACTGATGCCAGAATAAAGGGAGTTACAGTAATCCAGCCTGGACCAGATGAAGACATGTATTACTTTCTCCAGGTCTGCTGGGGAGAGGAATGACCTGGTCTTGACTAGTCGTCTCAGCTGAGCAAAGCAGGATTGGACTACCTTGGTCACCTGACCGTCAAAGGACAGGTCGGACTTGAACACCACACCTAAATTGTGGACCTCTTTTCAAACATTGCTCAATGAGCTACCAAGACTAGAGCAAAGGTTGTTAAAACCACCAGAACTGGGTCCATTGGGGGCGATCAAAATGATTTCAGTTTGTAAACCATTCAGCTGTAAAAAGGTTTTGGACTTTGGTTCTTTACTTTTGTGAGGCAGGACAGGATAGAGGCAGAGTCCGCAGAGCAAGGCTTTATAGGGAAGTTCTGTTGTGTGTCGTCTTCATAAAAATGAAAGTTCACTCAGGTTGTAGAAGTTATCTGGTGATGTAGAAGCTACGTCCACTTCAGTGCAAAAGTGAAGAGACGCAACATGACAATGAAAAAAGGTGTAAAGAATGTTGACTTCAGCTCCTCTCAGGATCTTAGCTTTGTCCATTGAGTTGTCAGATTTTCATGTTTCTCTTACTATTGACAGTTTGACTCTTATTTTCCAGCAGGAGACAAAAAGTGTCCGGTCACAGTTTGGTTCAGTTTCACTCAGTGACAGTGGGAATCACTCAAACTGTGGGGGAAGGGTTCATGGAGCACTGAAAGTGGAACGCTTCACATTTCCTGGCTGAAATGAGCTGAAGTTTAAGCTTTGGTGGTTCAGTGGTAGAATTCTCTCCTGCCACTCAGGAGGGATCGATTCCCGGCCAATTGATGCAATAGATCTTTTCTTCACCCTCCTCCTGTGTGAGCTTTCACAACCCAGTCTCATGTTAACGGGTCGGTTTGGACCCCATTTACATCACAAGGTTCCAAGTGACAACAACTTGTCTGTTGAAGAAAAGTGTTACTTTTACACAACAGCAGCAGAAACACTGACAACAATGGGGTTTCTACAATGTGAGCCAGCCACAGTGAGCAGTGGTCGTCTCATGTGTAGGATATTACAGTGAACCTTCCATGAACATAGAACAAGTAGCCTGGCTAGCTCAGTCGGTAGAGCATGAGACTCTTAATCTCAGGGTCGTGGGTTCGAGCCCCACGTTGGGCGGAGCTCTGTTTTCATACAGTGGTTCAATTCACCAATTCACCACTTCACCATGTGGGTCAATTAATCACTTCATCATCTGGTCCAATTCATCACTTTGTTTTCCCCATAACAAAAATGTTCCTGGTCCAGGTCCATTGTTGTCATACTAGTACGCACAGTCTCCTCCTAAGTTTATTTTAGATCACAAACTTAGTGTGGAAAGTGACGTACGCATCTTTCAGGACCTGTTTTGTCATAATCAACCTTTATAAATGAGCCCAGACATTGTTCTGGCTCCATCATGTTCCTGGTCCAGGATCAGTTTAACATCCAGACCCAGAGCATCGAGTGTTTTTAGGAGAAAATCATGAAATGTGTCGGCGTTGCTGTTTGAAAGCTCCTCAAAGTGAATAAAGCCCCGATACTGTTGGTTGAGTCCTTTTGCTTCTTGAAGATGTTGCTGGTTGGTCTGGGAGGAGGATTCTCACACACAAAGTCAAAGCCTCTTTGGAAATTTAACACAAAGGATCATGGTTGATGACTAAAGGGCTCGTCCGGGAATTGAACCCGGGACCTCTCGCACCCAAAGCGAGAATCATACTCCTAGACCAACAAGCCGACATGTTGAAGAAGCTAAAGGACTCCAGTGATTGTCATAAATAAGGCAGGAGATCAAGACTCTGACACTGTCAGGTCACAGTTTGACAGTCTGGTTCAGCAGCACATGCTCAGTAACAGCGCTCCGTAGCCTCCGGCTGTCCTTGTGGGGGGAGTCGGGAGTGTGAAAGAAAAGTTCCACCTTGAGAGCCGGGACCAAAAAGTGACGGTTGCAGTGGATCCGAGCACCACTGTTGTATAAACGGAGCCCAAATGTGACTAAAGTTTTGTGGTTCCACTTGTTTTTGTTGTGGTGTAAACGGGCCTTAAATCATCTGTAAATTAGAACCCTGATTGTTGTGGGCTGAAGATGGAGATGTGCAGTCTGTAAGTCACCAACACTATCCTGAATTGACTTTCTTCTTCTTCGTTTGGCTTTAATGGCAGTTGGCATCCATGAAGTATTATTACGCCATCTGCTGGTTCTAACTAGTCTATACTATTTCCAAGGATTGGGAAAGATCAAAGTGACAAAAATCCCTTATTTACTTTGATCAGAATCTGAAATTCTGTATGAATGACAATCTCTGAAAATGCCCCGCCCATTCTCAAATGATGGTGATTGCTGGGCAGGTGGTGTAAGCTCTGAGCTGCAGCAGAGCGGAGATGAGAAATGAATTTAGAAATCTTTTTGACATAATAAAATAAATCCTGGTCTCTGAGGCTTTGAAGGATGTTTTTGTTCTTGACTTGTTCCAAGTCTGTTTATCTCCACGAGGGTTGATCTGGAATAATGAGCTTAATGATCACACCTGACAGAACTGCAGGAACATGAATTTATGGAACCAGAACTACTCGTGTCGTCACGGTGATGAATTAATATTCCAACATAAAACACAAGAGAAACTCAGCCTCAAAACAACTGGATGGAAAATCTAAAGTAAAAGAAGATCGGTGAGGAAGTTCAGCCCGACACGTTTCTGCTGGAATAAAGTGAAACTGAGTGATCACAGTGCTGTCTGTTTATATAGTCTGATGAATTAATCTGGTATAATCTCACCAAGTCAGCATTAACAAGTCAGGAATGTTCTGGCTTTGGCTGCAGCAGCAGTGTTGCTTTTAGCTGCTGGATGTGTTTTAATTCTTCATAATCTCAGAGATTAACTGCTCCTTCAGTAATCTGTAAACTGCTCTGCAGAGTTTCTCTGTCTGTGATTGGTCAGATGCTGCAAACTCCGCCCCTTTCATGTGAACAAGCACACGTAGGTCTGGGTTGAACCAGAGAGTTGATAACCTGCTTGGTAGTAACGGTGATCAGGATCAGTCAACCCAGGAAACAGAGAGATCCTGGATATGTTGATCAGGGTTCCTAGTACAGGCCACAGGCCTCAGTGTGATTGAAACAATATTTAGATTTACTTGCCGCTCAGTAAACCAGCGGCGGCCTTGCGCATGCGCGGTTCCTTCTCAGTGTGGACGCAGTGTGGTGAGGGTCTCCTCTGGTCTGACTGCAGGAGGGAGGGAGGGACTGTCAGACTGACCGCAGGTCTGTCAATGCTTCAGGACGGGGGAGGGGCTCACAGCAGGACCCGCTGCTCGTTGACCACAGTGACTGCAGAACCAGACCTGCTTTCACCTCAGAGTCGCCAAACACACTAGAAAGTCGCTAGATTTGTCGCGAGTCGCTTTTCACAAACAAAGTTGCCAACAGGACCTGAAAAGTCACCAGATTTAGTGACAAAGTCACCAAGTTAGCAACAGTGACAGGCTCACACCCCTGCTGACACAGACAGGATCTTTGTTCTACACTTCTTTTGAAACTTGCTTTCTTTGCTTAACTTTGAGTTCAGCCCTTCAAGAAAGAACTATTTAGTTTTCATTCAACAGGAGAGGAGGGTGCACCATTCCCAGATGAACTGCAATACCAGGTTGATGCATGGAGTGGACAGAGCAAGCTCCTATTCCATCTCCCTGTTCCAAAAATCAATTTAATATACAGTCCCCAGATAGGGGACATATCAGATATTAAACTGATAAGAACAGATTTTTTTCTTTTACAAGATTTTATTGACACATTTTACAAGTCATTTTCTTCCATTTCTTCCACAGATGTTTTCACTCATTTAAAACATAAAAGCCAGCAAGGTACAAGCTTCTGTTTTAAAATATCATAAATACAGTACTTTAATTAAATAGAGATTTACAAATAAAGCAGGACCTGTTGAGTAAAATGAGAAACATGAGGAAATAAAAAGTGTCTATCGTTGTAAAAGTCAATAAATAGGAGTGCATTCAGTTTAAAAGGTCTATTCTGTTGTGCAGGAGAGCAGTGAGTCCCTCTCAAGGGGAACTCATCCTGTTCTCTCAAACATTTGGTCTCTCGGGGTTCTGCCATGGTGCTCAGAGGAGGTCCTCTCCCTCCTTCTCCTTCCCTCCGTCCACACCCGGAGAGCCAGGCCGCCGCTGCCTTGACCTTTTCTCGTGAGGCTCCGGCTCCTTCGTCCGAATGGGCAGGGAGGCGATTCTTCTTTGTGGCTGTGTCCTCGGCCTGCCGCCTGCAGCTTCCACCTCGCGGACCGTCGCTGCGGCCATCTGGATCACAGCAACGGGGGGGATCTGCCTATGCCTTCTCACCAGCAGGTTTCTGGAGGTTCAGGTGGCGTCTTTGATGGCGGCCAGGGTGAGCCACATCTTTTCAAAGTCCTTCTTTGTCATGAACTCGTGGCTCACCCCGTATAGCACCAGCTGTGCTGTAAGGACCCCCCCCCCCCCCCCTGCTGGTAAGTACGGGAATTGCAAGGAGCCGGCCGTTGCCCACTGGTCTACGGCAGCGCTGCACTCCCAGAGGAGGTGCCTCACCGACTCAGGAGCGCCACAACCAGGCCGGGGGCAAGTTGAGTGCGCTGCCATTCCTCGGGAGTGCATGACGGCCCTGACTGGGAGAACCTCGTGAGCCACCAGCCACGACAGGTCCCGGAGTCTGTTTGGGAGGACAGGATGGTTCACGTTGCGCCAAACTGTGGAGGGCTCACCGAGTGCAAGCCCGCGCACTGGACTCACTGGTTCCCGTTCCTGCAAAACAGAAATGAGAGATTTGTGGTTATTTAAAATCGGCAACTCCTCCTGTTCCAGGTTAAACTGTTTAAAAAATGTCTTGATAAAATCATAGGCCGATGGCAGGTTAAAAGAAACTGGTAATTTAAGATCAATGGGTAAAATCTTAATCCTTCGAAGGCAGGACCCCATCCAGAAGCGAGCCATTGCTGTCGTCTTTGGGTTCCTGGAGGGGTCCGTGTCAACAGCCATGTGCTGTGCTGTGTAGAAGCTTCCTAGTGTTAAATAAAAATCCGGTACTCCCTTCCCTCCTTTATCTTTAGGCTTTTTCAAAAGTTTGAACTATAAAATCAGTTAAAAACAGTGACTAAGTTATCACTTGTGAACTGAGCTCTTCCTTCACTTCCATAGGTGAGGTGTGAAGGGTTTGAGCTCTGTTCCCCGTTCGGGCTCTGGGAGTTGGTCTCTCCCGCAACCTGCAATCCATTTTTGAGCCTTTTGGGGTTGATTGCAGAGCAATTGAAAGAAAAGAAACCTCATTGGGTGAATTGGAGGGGAAGACTCTGGGTTCCTCCACAGACGAACTGTCTGAGTACACCTCAACTCTTCCCCTCTTCTCTGAGCCCTGGGGAGACTCAGAGGACAATTCTGATGCCGTTCTCTTGGGGAGTTGGGCATTGGGGAGGGGGGCATCATTGCTGGATCCCTGGCTTTCCTCACCACTGGAAACAGCTCCACCTGCTGCCTGCCTGCTCTCATCTCCGGTGGATTCACCCGAGGAGGTCTTTGCAGGCCCCTCCCCTTCTGCCTCAACTGATCCTTCCCCTCCAACCACAGTGGTTGGTGGGGGATCAGGGTTCACAATACCCGCCTCTTCAATTATCTCTTGCACCTGTTCCTCGTGTCCGTCAAGTCGTTCATTTTCTGTCTGTTTTGCTGCCTTCAACTTGTTGGCAAAGGATTTAGGGCAATCTCTGAAGAGGTGGTTGGTCTCTCCACAGAGGTTACACCTTCTGCCATTGGTACACTCCTCAAAGGTGTGACCAATTTCTCTGCACTTCCTACAAACGACCAGCTCACAGGCTTCAGCCAGGTGGCCGTGCTGACCACACTTACGGCAGAGCTTGGGCTGGCCCTGGTAATGGATATAGCCCCTGTTTTCACCCAGGACTACCATGGGTGGGAGATGTTTCAGGCCCTGGAAGCCCTGGGGGTCCTGCCATTGTTGAATGGGGACCCTCCAAGCACAATTCCAGATGCCGTCCTCATCCCTCACCTTGGTAGCCTGGCCTTTAACAGTGCAGTATCTACCCAGCCATGCACAGATGTCTTCTGCATTCACTGTTTCATTGAACATTCTGACAATAACGGTTTTAAGCGCATTGTCAGAAAGCTTCTCCACATTGAACACAGCAAACTGGGGTTTTACATTTTCAAAGCGTAACCAGAACTGTCGCAGGAGTGCTGCAGAACAAAAACTTACATCAAATCCCTTGTTGAAGGGCAGGGTCAGGACACAATTCAGGTCTGTCGGGGAAAAGTTGAGCACACCTTGCACGAGCTTCCTGGAAAAATCAAGGCGTGACATACATACCAATTTCCCTTCTTTTTCTACAAAAGTAAAACGTACGCTGTGGTGCCTCCTAATGCCGGCATGACTGGCCGACATGTTGGAGGCACCACCAGCTTAAAAAGGTAAAAAAACAATTAAGAATACAATAAATAGTTAAAAATATAAATAAACTTTAAAAGTTAGCAATAAAAGGTCGAGCAGACAGAGAGAAAGCTATTAGAACAGCTCCCCTCAGTCTGCACAACAACAGTTTTTTTCAGGACAAAATACTCAACTACAAACAAAATGCAAAAGAGAAATAATATTCCTGAAAAAAATAAATGTCCTCCTAAACAAGTAGGAAATCACTACCACAACAGGCAAAACGATTTCACCACCCAATGGAGGGGACCGCTGTCTTAGCCAAAAGGCCGAGAAGCGATACCGCAATGGGTCTGAGCTAAAGGGAGCACTGGATGCACAGTCACCACAAGTCCCAGTCGGACATTGAGCCGCGCCTATTTAAGGCCTTTTACAAAACACAAAGTGTGCAAGAGTCATTTTGGCAACTTTTTTAGTTGGCTTGAATATTTGTCGACTTGTAGAATATTTGGCGGCTACCCAAACTGTCTCTCTCCTTACCACACCCCGAGGTGAGTGCACCTTTCAAGCCTCGTATCCGCCCCCCAAGCACACGCCTCCATCTACTCCAACGCAACAATATTTGTTAATGCCACACGGGGCAGCAAAAACACACGCATTCACTCTGTGCTCCCCAAACCCTGATTCCTATCCCTTTTGAACAACCCATTTTCAAGATTTGATCCAATCCCATAACCAAAATCCAATCAGATTACCTTTGAACAACTGGCCCCAAGGTATTTCTGAACTATGTACAGTAACGTGGCCTCATATTTTATAGCACCATCTTCCTCTCCTTCATCCTCACAAACCTTTCAGCCACCTCCTTCTTATCAAGCACAACGTCTCTCTATGGAGAGCAAAGTGAGTTTTGAGAGTCTGGCCTCCTTCATGCCCAGAGAGAGTTTTAAATTCATTTCAGGCTGAAACTGAGTTCTGCATTTGCACTAGTGACTGACTGGTATGTCCTTTCCATATGGCTGCAGATGATGAAGGGCAGAACAGCTTCTGTGGTGTTGAGCTTTATTTCTAGTTCACTACACATGGCAGAGAAATAAAGAAATTCATCGCAGACCTGCTCAGCTGTATTATGGCTCTTATATTGGTAGAATCATTACAGGCTGCCTGTCAGTTTTAGACGAGATTTTAAAATGCTACTGCTTGTTTTTAAAGCCTTGAATGGTCTGACTCCTCCATATATCAGAGACCTGTTATGATAACAATAATTACCAGAAGTATGTATTTCCAGAAGAAAATGCAAGTGTGAATGCTGAAGATTGAATAAAGCTGATTTCCTTTGATCTCAGCGTCTCCATGGTTCCAGTGCTGATCTCTTATCAGATCAAAGGAGATCAGTTCCCTTTACCATAGAGATGCTCACAACAAAGATCTCCTCCGGCTTTGATCTCCATTGATCTCCATCCGGTGCTTCTCCCATCTTCTTTGTAATGAAAGGCTTGTTATTGTTCTTTTTCACAACCTTGGTGATGACGTCATCATTAGATTCTTTTTTTTAAGAATTGACAGAACTATTTGAAAATATCACATCCAAACTGTAAAAACATTGTTGGATATGTTTGTTTCTTTAAGAAACTCAGACCAACTTGTTACTACAGAAGAGTTTTAGGGCCACTCATGACAAAATAAAATAAGAGTTTGTTTCTTTTCATGCAATTTGATTTAAAGTCAAAAAACAATGTTGAGATATTTTTTCATCATACAATATGATAACAAAGTTGAAATACTGCATCATTCTGCAGAACTTCCTGTCCATCCTCTAGGTGGCGCTATCACTGAGACTGTGTATTGGTCTATTGAATTGATCAGGGCAGGACTCTGATCACACATGTAAAGAACTGTATAATAAGTGTAGTATTGAGTAACAGTCACCTTGATCCAGTGATACAACATAGTAACACCAGGACAACAAAAGCTGCCGTCACAGTGAGGAATTAATATTCCAACAAACAAACAGGCTCACACGGGGGGCGGAGCCTCAAAAGAACTCAATGAAAATCTAAAGTAAAGGAAGGGCAGTGAGGAAGCTCTGCCTGAAATGTCTGTGCTGGAATAAAGTGAAACTGACTGATCACAGTGTTTCTATTGTACCATGAATTAAGTGACTCATTAACAGAGTCGCTCATTTTCTGCAGCAATCCTTCCTGGATTTTGTTGCAGCAACAGTGTTGCTTTGTCCTGGATGATGAGTTTGAATTCTTCAGTGATCTCTATTGGAGGATAGGAGGTTTTATTTTATTTTTTTAAAATTAAAGTGAAAATAGGATTTTTTTTTCAAATTAAATCAAACATCACCTGGAAAATGTTATATATTTTTTTTAAATCAAAGTGACTATCAAAGGGAAAATAAGAGGTTTTTTTTTCAAATTAAAGTGATTTCTAAATGATGTAGAAATCATCATCCTCCACTATGAGCAATTAAAAAGCAAATAAAGCTGCAAATGGATCAGAACTCCTGGAGTGAAACATAAAGTACTTCAGGAAAGGAGGAGAACGCCGCCACTAGAAGTAGAGATATTTTCAGGATTGTTACGTTACGTTTTGGAACGAACACTAAAGTTAACCCAGAAGTGGAGTATGGACATGATTGTGTGTTCATCTGTGGTCTGGTGGTGAGTGTGTGTGTTGCCTTCAGGGGCAATGGGAAATAAAACCACTGCATGTAAGAAACACTAAACAATAAAAACACTTCTGGTTAAGATCACAGCAACTTAAAACACAATAAATAAAGCCAAATATGCAGCAAAATCATTGAAATGTGATTAAAAAGCTGTCAACAATGAAGCTGTCCCATGAAGACAAAGTCTTGACTAGTTTTCTGCTGCTGGTTGATCCATGATGCAGAAGATTTGGATGAATGACTGATGGTTTCTTTGTATGTTTCACATCTTGTTTTGCTCTTGTATAGAAAACATTTCAAATCACATTCAACACAAATATTTGAAGAAAGAAAGTAGATGTTTTCACCAATGTGGGCCGGTTAGCTCAGTTGGTCAGAGTGTGGTGCTAATAACACCAAGGCCATGGGTTCAATCCCCATACTGGCCAAAAGAAGCTTCATAAACTGCTGTCTTTATTTTCTGAAGCCACTAGATGGTGCTGTCTCTTCAAAAAACATCTAAAAAACACTTCATTGCCAGTACTTTAGGATCTATCTTTGAACCAGGAGACTGGGGTTCACTTTCCTGATGGAGTTAAGGGATTGTTGTGGTGGATTGCTCACACTGCATGAGCAAGGCACCACGATTATAAATGGCTGTATTGTAATTATTAGTTGCATTGACTTGGAATCAAACCCAGGCCTCCAGCGTGGCAGGGGACAACTCTACCACTGAAGCACCAATGCTAACACATCAGATCAGACCCGTCTCCATTTTAAATGTCAAAGAGAACTTGTCCTCATGGCAGTAAGCCATGTATTAAAATGAATCCTGATGGAGACACACAAGCTTCAGAGGCTCTGACAGAACTCACTCACAAACCTGAAAAATGCTTCAGGTCAAATGGACCATAAAGTTACTAATCCTCCAATAGCAGTTGAACCTTCAGTTTCATTTCTTCAAGGTCGGCCATGACTCATTTACTTTTGTCAGAATGTGGTCATTCCAGGAGCTCTGTCAAGGCTGTCAGGAGTCTTGATCTACTGCCTTATTTATGACAATCAGTTGAGTCCTTTAGCTTCTTGAACATGTTGGCTCGTTGGTCTGGGAGTATGATTCTCACTTTGGGTGTCAGAGGTCCTGGGTTCAATTCCCAGATGAGCACTTGGAGTTACCTTGACCCTCTCCAACATTCATTTTCTTCCGTTTCCGGGTCGCGGGGGTGACAATCTGAACACCGTCACACAGATCACAATGCACCGATTAAGAACCTCCCTGCAGGTGGTGAGCCCACGGGAAGGTGACTCTCCTCTCCTACAAATGGTTTTAACTTTGGTCATCAACCAGGATCTCTTCGTGTTAAATTTCAAAAGAGACTGAGACTTTGTGTTGGAGGCTTGGCTGATCTCTGCTCTTCACCTCATGGACTTTTTATGAGAGAAACCTCGTTGTAATGTCCCGCTTGTGTCTTTATAACTAATTGAACCAAGCTGAAGCAATTCAGCAAGTCTTTCATTTTGACTCAGACTTTAGCATTATGATTTGCTCCTTTAGCTTTCAGGTCTGTCTAGAATCAGATTGGTCATGCAAAAGGTTCCAGATCTCTGTAAAGGACAGTAGACCCATCCAAGATGGCTCCTGTGTTCCATCCTGTTCTGCATGTGATTCCCTCACGCCCACGTGAGGTGTAAAATGTATAAAAGCTGGATTTGTACAGTATATGTGAAATGTTGTTGCTGAGAGAGAGAGTCTATACTGCTTCCATTACGACCACTACTCTTTGCCAAAACCCGGGATTGAACCAGGGACCTTTAGATCTTCAGTTTAACGCTCTCCCAGCTGAGCTATTTCGGCCTATATGAGCTGAATTTTCATGAAGATATGGAAATTTAACATCAGAACTCCTGTGCTAACTACTGGATCACCACAGGATCCGCTTGGTTTCCATTGTGCTAACTCATACTTCCTCAACTACCTGTGAAGACTCTCCATCCACCTAGTTGACGTAGTCCTGAGGAGAACTTTCCTTCATTGTAACGCCTCAAAAGTCTTGAATGAACATCAGCTCAGAGTCATTCTGACAAATGAATCCAGGATCTGCTTCCACCAACTGAGCTATCGAAGGGTGGAAACTGTGTTTCCTGACAGGGGAGAAAAAATTCCAGTGGAAAAGACACACATCAATAGTTTACATTGTGCTGACTCATGTTTCTGAAAAGCCTCTGGATTTCAACGGTGGATCCTCAGATTAAAAGTGCATCATTGATAAATTTCACGACTTCAGAGAGCTTCCTTTGAATTCTTGAGGACTGTCGTGACACTGAAGTTTGACCTTCCAACTCAACATTTATGTTACAAAGTCAACTTGCTCTTCTAAATCCTACATACTCAGTTTTATAAAAAGTACTCCTTCGAGCCAGCGACCTAAGGATGTCAATGTTGACCACTACAGTCCTCCGCTCTACCAACTGAGCTATCGAAGGGTGGCAACTAAGACTTCTGGCCAGGACAAAAAATTCCCCAGGACTATACACAGGTGAAATTTTGACACGGATCAGCTTGGTTTCCATTGTGCTAACTCAAACTTCCTCAAGAAGCAGTGAAGACTCTCCATCCACCTGGTTATGGGTCCTAAGACACCCAACGAGTGTCAGTGATACAGTCAACATGGTCCAGCAGTCGTGTTGTTGCTACTTCTTGTTAATGGAAGATCAAACAGATATGGAAATGTGACAGTAGAATTCCAGTAGAAAGCAATCGGACACTGTGACGTCACCAGAACAACAAAAACAACTTCATGACAATTTGAGAGTCAAAGGCTTTTTCTACTAGTTTCTGCTTCAGTATTATAAATATAAACAGTTACAAACATGTGAAAACTTACCTTACCAAGGAGCTGGTGGTGAAATGGAGAACATGTCTGTCTACTGCTCAGAAGGTTCCAGGTTCAACTCCTGGTTAGCTTTAAACCCTTTAGCTAACTTCACAGACAACATTTCCCTTGTCGTTGTTGGAACCTTCACATTATTCTACAATAATGTATGCAAAAGCCTCCAGATCTCTGTAAAGGAAAGTAGACCCATCCAAGATGGCTCCTGTGTTCCGTCTTGTTCTGGATGTGATTCCCTCAAACCCAAGTGAGGTGTAAAATGTATAAAAGCTGAATTTGTACCATATATGTGAAATGTTGTTGTTGAGAGAGAGAGTGGAGATCAAAGTGAAGAACGGAATGTTGTCACTTAGATCTTTTCCATTTTTTATGACATCACTATGACATCACCAAACAGAGTTAGCAGATAGAACCATCAGGGTATCACACTTCACAGCCTCCCTGGGAAAGTTCTGGAAGACATAGTAGAGAAAGTCTCAGTAGCAGAGGAAGGTTTGGATCCATGGAGCTCATTGCAGCATCTGTCCTCTATTATGGAGACGATACGAGTCGGCAGCAAGAGACAAAATGGAGGCACAAAGATTATTATCATAGGAGTGTAATGATTCTAGAGTGTAATGTGTAATGATTCTACCAATATAAGAGCCATAATACAGCTGAGCAGGTCTGGGATGGATTTCTTTATTTCTCTGCCACAGAACACCACAGAAGCTGTTCTGCCCTTCATCATCTGCAGCCATATGGAAAGGACATACCAGTCAGTCACTAGTGCAAATGCAGAACGCAGTTTCAGCCTGAAATGAATTCAAAACTCTCTCTGGGCATGAAGGAGGCCAGACTCTCAAAGCTCACTTTGCTCTCCATAGAGAGACGTTGTGCTTGATAAGAAGGAGGTGGCTGAAAGGTTTGTGAGGATGAAGGAGAGGAAGATGGTGCTGTAAAATATGAGGCCACGTTACTGTACATAGTTCAGAAATACCTTGGGGCCAGTTGTTCAAAGGTAATCTGATTGGATTTTGGTTATGGGATTGGATCAAATCTTGAAATGGGTTGTTCCAAAGGGAAAGAATGATTCTGAGATCGGATTAGATCATGTAATCCAATCCTAGTTTTAATCTGGATCGAACCTTCAATTTTTGTTGTTCAAAACATTTCAGTAGGATCTGGATAACTTTGATCCCAAAAAACAGGATTATTCTGATCCCAACAGGGGGTAGGATTTCAAAGTGGATTTCAGGAGGAAAATGTAGCAAAACTTTAAAATTGGTCAAAAATCAATTTGTATATATACTTTTATTTATATTTTGCACTTGATTTGTTCATCTGCTGTCGTGATTAAGAAGACTCAAGCTCCCAATTAGGCCTTTATGAATATCCATCTTCTCACGCTAATCCCTTTCCGGGTCGTGGGTTTGCATTGCACCAATTAAGAGCCCATGGGAAGGTGGCGACCAGTGAGGGGCATGAACCCACTACCTTGGAATTGTGAGTTTCATGCTCTACCAACTGAGCTAGCCGGGGTATTTGCAACATTATTTTGCGGAAAATTCCCAAAATCTTGCGATGGAAACCCGAACCATAACAGATTATACCAGTCCATTCCGGCACTTTTTGTGCGGAGGAAACACACCTTAAGTGACCTGAGAGGGAGAGATTGGGAAGAACGTCTGGCCTGAAGGTTCTCAGGAACAACACACAGAAAACCTTACACTGCTCTTTGAGGAATTGAACCCTGGTCTCTTCAAAAGGCATAGTTTCTGTAGTGTAGTGGTTATCACGTTTGCCTAACACGCAAAAGGTCCCCTGTTCAAAACAGGGCAGAAGCATAAAGTATGTTTTTTTTTCTAAAACTCCAAACAGAGTTCAACTCTGGCTAAAACACTTTTAGTCCTATTTGCGCAGCTTTCAAGTTGACATTCAGCACATTAATTTGTCCTTCCTAATTGTCATCCTTTGCAAACACTGACTACGATCTGAAAATCACATTTGAATGCCATCATTCAGATCATACTTCTTAAAGGACATCATTTTTCCTGATCGCTTTCAATCGGCTCTCATGTCAGAGGTCTTCTCCTGCCAAGATGTCCTCAAATAAATGTGGCTTCTGGAGCCCAGGCTCTAAAATATTACGGAAAAGTATTATTATCCACTTAAATAGTTCATTAGGAAAATTATTAATCTCTTAAAAAACGTTAGGTGTTATTTGGAAATAAATAATCAATTCATAGTAGTAGATTTACACATAGGTTAAAAAACAGATAACGTGTTAATTAAGAAAAAATATTGCTATAAATAGCATAGGATATAATCACACATATGTAAATATTGGATAAAATCTCATTTAAAATCTTAAAACTATCATGATTAGAGAAAATTGGACGAAAATACTTCAACAAACGATGAAGTGAATCATCGTGAATTTTATTGTGAAGGGCCAAATTCGACAATGCTCTGATAACCTCCACGAACCTATCACAAAACCTCCGCGAGACCTCTGCAAACTTTGTTTTCCAGAAATAAAGTGATCTCAGAAAAGAGGCGGATGCTGCCTCGTGCTGATCTGAAAACTTGGAAAAAGTTAAGAGGGCTGCATGATCTACATCCATCTGCTGGGTGAGAGACAAATATTAACTTCTGAGTGACGTTATATTGATTAGTGATGGTAATTACTCCATGCTGATCAATATATTGTTAAACTCTGTTAGAGCAGCATGAGCAGCCGATGAAAGGTGCTGTCTGTACAAGGTGGACAATTACAGAGCCAAATCATTCCTACCTCCACTCAGCGGTGAGTGAGACACAGTAAGATGTGTGAATGTGATTGAGTGTGATTGAGAATGGGGTTTTTTTGGTGCCATTCTTATTTTTATTTCGTGTTATGTCGGAGGTAATATTTAGTGCACTCACTCACTGTTACCGGTGCAGAGGGGGAAAATTAAGCATGACCAGTTGGAGCCTGAAGGGTTTGCTGGGGTGAAATTCACAGGGGTGTGACAAGTGTCCAACATATCAGGACCATAAATGATGGCAGTGAATCATTACTGGCTGATTTGAGCAATTAATTCCATTCAAAGCCTTGAACTGGCAGCAGTGGGATTTGCAGCCATGCCTCCTCAGAGACTGGAGTCTTAATCCAACACCTTGAACCTGAACTGTCACTAGCAGAGGATGGTTTCGATCCATCGACTTCTGGGTTATGGGCCCAGCACGCTTCCGCTGCGCCACTCTGCTAAGTGCAGGGTTCTCAAGGAGTGTCCACTGTACTTAGCAGTTCTGTTTGCATTATTTGAGAAATCGATTTCATTGTCGAGCACGAGCACTCATTGTTTCATTACGAAGAGGCACTCTGTGGTTTATTTCCGAACATGTTTTTTTCCCAAATCAACTTCCATTGTCTGATCTGGTGACCTACTGAGGTCCTTTGTTTAGGTGTATCGGGAACATAAATGTCGGCTTGAATCGATCCCTCCCAACCATTTACTGGAGCGTGATTTGTTTCCAATGTGTTTTTGGACTTGTTGACAGTGTTGGCCTGGATGGTAAAGGCTTGGACAACCAAACAACATCATCAGGGTGAAGGCTGTGAGACGAGACCAACTAGGGAACCCCAAACGTCCTCGGCAAAACGTGACCTTGACATTTTAATGTCAGAATGGCCGAGCGGTCCAAGGTGCTGCGTTCAGGTTGCAGTCTCTTCTGGAGGCGTGGGTTCAAATCCCACTTCTGACAGCAGAGCATGTGTTAAAACATGCAGGTGTGTCCATGAACCTTTCAAGGACTAACAATTATACTTCCTCACATGGTGCCATGTGCCATGTGCCAGAGCAGAGCTGCCTAATTGGGAAAAGGGAGGTCTGACCTTGATTTGGATTGGCTACACCCCGCAATTACACTGTATAAAGTTTGATACATGATCCACTCTTTAAAATGTGAAACAAGCCAGGGAGAGGTGACAGACTATCTTGACTTCTGGGGCGTCATTCCCAGTCATAGGGATTAATATTACTCTTGCAATACCAGTAGAAAGTCAATTTTGCATAATATGACCCCTTTAATCGCTGACGTTCGTTGCTCCTTCAAGACAAGTGTCCAACATATCAGGACCATAAATGATGGTGGTGAATCATTACTGGCTGATTTGAGCAATTAATTCCATTCAAAGCCTTAAACTGGCAGCAGTGGGATTTGCAGCCATGCCTCCTCAGAGACTGGAGTCTTAATCCAACACCTTGGATGACTCGGCAACACTACCTGAATCAGCTTGGATTAAGGGCTCGTCCAATTCTGACGCCATGACTGTCCATGGGTGATCAACATCAGAATGGTGTTCTTTCGTTAGACAAAGATCAAGACCATTGTTAACAAGCGTTGCTGTTTTGCACTCATTCACAGCCATTCCAGTGAGAGTCTTGATTTGCAGCAAGTGTTGGATCTTTGAACATGGTTATTTGACAGTGAAAACTTGGAAGAGGAGAAAACCTGAACTGTCGCTAGCAGAGGATGGTTTCGATCCATCGACTTCTGGGTTATGGGCCCAGCACGCTTCCGCTGCGCCACTCTGCTAAGTGCAGGGTTCTCAAGGAGTGTCCACTGTACTTAGCAGTTCTGTTTGCATTATTTGAGAAATCGATTTCATTGTCGAGCACGAGCACTCATTGTTTCATTACGAAGAGGCACTCTGTGGTTTATTTCCGAACATGTTTTCTTCCCAAATCAACTTCCATTGTCTGATCTTGTGACCTACTGAGGTCCATTGTTTAGGTGTATCGGGAACATGAATGTCGGCTTGAATCGATCCCTCCCAACCATTTACTGGAGCGTGATTTGTTTCCAGTGTGTTTTTGGACTTGTTGACAGTGTTGGCCTGGATGGTAAAGGCTTGGACAACCAAACAACATCATCAGGGTGAAGGCTGTGAGATGAGACCAACTAGGGAACCCCAAACGTCCTCGGCAAAAGGTGACCTTGACATTTTTATGTCAGGATGGCCGAGTGGTCCAAGGCGCTGCGTTCAGGTCGCAGTCTCTTCTGGAGGCGTGGGTTCAAATCCCACTTCTGACCGCAGAGCATGTGTTAAAACATGCATTGTGTTCATGAACCTTTCAAGGACTAACAATTATACTTCCTCACATGGTGCCATGTGCCATGTGCCAGAGCAGAGCTGACTAATTGGGAAAAGGGAGGGCTGACCTTGATTTGGATTGGCTACACCCCGCAATTACGCTGTAGAAAGTTTGATTCATGATCCACTCTTTAAAATTTGAAACAAGCCAGGGAGAGAGGTGACAGACTGTCTTGACTTCTGAAGGTAAATTTGGACAGAATAATCAGCAACAAGTGTGCAGTTATTAAGGATATTGTTAATTAAACTAAAAGAGAGAGACATTCTAAGGATTTACTCAAATTGTATTGTAGATTGAGAAATGTCCGATGCAGTTGAGAGGACAATCATCTTTGTTCGGAGAGATCCAGACATGTAGATGCGGTTTCCATGCCAAGAATGTATTGTGGTCTTTCATTAAATTAATGTGTGCATGCGTTGTATTGTGTATGAATGAATTCAGTTTTCTTCCCTGTGCACCTCCAGCCTTCCAGCAGTGTCCCTGTACCATCTCCTGGGACTCCAGGTGGTCCGGGTCCATCGGCAGCATCGTCTGGGCAGGCTACTCAGAGGCCTTCTTTGACTTTGGCTTCAGTAAATACTGATGATGTTACACGTGTTTATTATGTCAAAAATATTTAGAGAGAACATGTTACTAACTTGGACTATCTCGCTCTGAGTGAAACCTGGTTAAACTGTAATATACCATCAAATATGATCGACATTCCAGGATATTCTTGTTTTCTTAAGGACAGGCAAATAGGTAAAGAGGATGGTGTGCTAGTATATGTTCGAAACACACTTAAATGTACTGAATTTAATTTGGTTTTAAACATTGTTTTATCACCTAGAATGAATTTTAATATTGTAACTTTATACAATCCGCCATCATTTAATGTATCTTTCTATAGTAACCTGGACAAACTGCTTAAAATGTTTAAATATGATAGTGAAACCATAGTGCTTGGAGATTTTAATATCTATTGATTGGACCAACATGTTAAACAAAAACTGAAAATAATAAAAACTAATCTCTGGCGGCTAGTACAGGAATCAGCTGAGAAAGAAGCCGCTACACCCCCTATGTAAATAGCCTGGGATTACTGCAAAAAGTGTCCAAATTAAGCATCACCAACAAATATTCAAGCCAACTAAAAAAGTTGCCAAAATGACTCTTGCACGATTTGTGTTTTATAAAATGCCTTAAATAGGCGCGGCTCAATGTCCGACTGGGACTTGTGGTGACTGTGCATCCAGTGCTCCCTTTAGCTCAGACCCATTGTGGTATCGCTTCTCGGCCTTTTGGCTAAGACAGCGGTCCCCTCCTTTGGGTGGTGAAATCGTTTGCCTGTCGTGGTAGTGATTTCCTACCTGTTTAGGAGGACATCTATTTTTTTTTCAGGAATATTATTTCTCTTTTGCATTTTATTTGTAGTCGAGTATTTTGTCCTGAAAAAAGTGTTGTTGTGCAGACTGAGGGGAGCTGTTCTAATAGCTTTCTCTCTGTCTGCTCGACCTTTTATTGCTAACTTTTAAAGTTTATTTATAATTTTAACTATTTATTGTATTCTTAATTGTTTTTTTTACCTTTTTAAGCTGGTGGTGCCTCCAACATGTCGGCCAGTCATGCCGGCATTAGGAGGCACCACAGCGTACGTTTTACTTTTGTAGAAAAAGAAGGGAAATTGGTATGTATGTCACGCCTTGATTTTTCCAGGAAGCTCGTTCAAGGTGTGCTCAACTTTTCCCCGACAGACCTGAATTGTGTCCTGACCCTGCCCTTTAACAAAGGATTTGATGTAAGTTTTTGTTCTGCAGCACTCCTGCGACAGTTCTGGTCCCGTTTTGAAAATGTAAAACCCCAGTTTGCTGTGTTCAATGTGGAGAAGCTTTCTGACAATGCGCTTAAAACCGTTATTGTCAGAATGTTCAATGAAACAGTGAATGCAGAAGACATCTGTGCATGGCTGGGTAGATACTGCACTGTTAAAGGCCAGGCTACCAAGGTGAGGGATGAGGACGGCATCTGGAATTGCGCTTGGAGGGTCCCCATTCAACAATGGCAGGACCCCCAGGGCTTCCAGGGCCTGAAACATCTCCCACCCATGGTAGTCCTGGGTGAAAACAGGGGCTATATTCATTACCAGGGCCAGCCCAAGCTCTGCCGTAAGTGTGGTCAGCACGGCCACCTGGCTGAAGCCTGTGAGCTGGTCGTTTGCAGGAAGTGCAGAGAAATTGGTCACACCTTTGAGGAGTGTACCAATGGC
The DNA here is from genome assembly GCF_963383615.2 of Lipophrys pholis. Classification (NCBI taxonomy): domain Eukaryota; kingdom Metazoa; phylum Chordata; class Actinopteri; order Blenniiformes; family Blenniidae; genus Lipophrys; species Lipophrys pholis. The sequence continues at coordinate 2,293,237 of NC_137646.1, read as the reverse complement.
AGAAGGTGCAACCTCTGTGGAGAGACCAACCACCTCTTCAGAGATTGCCCCAAATCCTTTGCCAACAAGTTGAAGGCAGCAAAACAGACAGAAAAGGAAGGAAGTGACGGACACGAGGAACAGGTGAAAGAGATAATTGAAGAGGCGGGTATTGTGAACCCTGATCCCCCACCAACCACTGTGGTTGGAGGAGAAGGATCAGTTGAGGCAAAAGGGGAGGGGCCTGCAAAGACCTTCTCAGGTGAATCCACCGGAGATGAGAGCAGGCAGGCAGCAGGTGGAGCTGTTTCCAGTGGTGAGGAAAGCCAGGGATCCAGCAATGATGCCTCCCTCCCCAATGCCCAACTCCCCAAGAGACCGGCATCAGAATTGTCCTCTGAGTCTCCCCAGGGCTCAGAGAAGAGGGGAAGAGTTGAGGTGTACTCAGACAGTTCGTCTGTGGAGGAACCCAGAGTCTTCCCCTCCAATTCACCCAATGAGGTTTCTTTTCTTTCAATTGCTCTGCAATCAACCCCAAAAGGCTCAAAAATGAATAGGAGGTTGCAGGAGAGACCAACTCCCAGAGCCCGAACGGGGAACAGAGCTCAAACCCTTCACACCTCACCTATGGAAGTGAAGGAAGAGCTCAGTTCACAAGTGATAACTTAGTCACTGTTTTTAACTGATTTTATAGTTCAAACTTTGTAGTCTTTTTAAAATGTCCTACCTGTTGTTTTTAACCATACTCATGACCCTCACCTTCTCTACCATCAATGTGAGAAGTGTGAAGTCGAGAGTTAGAGCCCAGAGTGTTTTATCCTTTTTAAGTTCATTTAAGTCAGATGTGTTTTTATTACAAGAGTGTGCTATACCGTTTTTAAACTCTTACCAACAGTGGGAGGAAATGTGGCCACTCCCGTCAGTATGGAGTGGCTCCAACAGTAATAGAAATGATGGAGTGGCCATTTTAATAAATAACCCCCGGATCTTGGTGAAGGGCAGCACTGTGGTGAGAGACGGTAGGGCACTTTTAATACATTTGACTTTTATGGACCAGGATTTTAAGCTCTTGAATATTTATGGTTTTAATGAGAAAAATGATCGGTATGACCTTTTAGAGGACTTGCAGTCCCACATGCTAGGACGAGTGCCACTTATTTTAGGAGGTGATTTTAATTGTATTTTAACTAGAAAAGATAGGAGAGGAGCAGGGGAAGATTTTAAAGTCGACAAGACATCGGTTTTATTGCAGAATCTATGCAGGGATTTTAAACTCCAAGACTGTTTTAAAACCATGCATCCCAGAGAGGAGGGCTTCACTTGGTTCAGTAGTGACGGCACCAGAGCCTCTCGCATAGACTACCTTTTTACAAGAGACTGCCCACCAACCGATGCTACATTAACCCCTGTTTTCTTCTCCGATCACCTCATTCTGTCCTGCATCCTTTCACTGTCCTCTGGTGTGACTGTAGGAAGAGGTCTGTGGAAGCTCAACTGCTCCCTGCTGGAGGACAACAATGTTGTCAGCCAGTACAGGGAGCAGTACAGGGAGTGGCAGACCCTTCAAGACATGTACGATTCACAGGCACACTGGTGGGAAATGGTGAAGGGAAAGACTCAGACTTTTTTCAAACAAGTTGGCAAAAATCAAAAAGCTAAAGAAAACAGACGCATGATGGGACTGCAAAAAAGACTACAAAGATATTTTAAACTAACACAATATGGGTTGGATTTTAATGATGAAATCAAACAAATCAAAAAAGAAATGTCGGTTTTAGCAGCAGTCAAAAGTAAAGGCATCATTTTAAGAAGTAGGGAAAGGGAACTGGAGGAAGGGGAAAAATGCTCAAGATACTTTTTTAAAAAAATTATAAGTAAAACTGGCACCATGAGAAAACTGAGAAAAAAAGATGAATCCACTACTAACTCAACAGAAGAAATGAAGGAGGAAGTAGAAAGTTTTTATGAAAACCTTTACCAAAAGAAACCTGTAAATATTGATGCCATGACAGAAGTTTTAAATTTTATTGAAAAAACGGTGGAGGACAGTGTGCTTTTAACCCAAGATTTTACATTTTTTGAGTTAAATAAATGTGTGAATAGTTTTAAAAAAGGCAAGTCACCCGGACAAGACGGACTTCCTTTGGAATTTTATTTGACCTTTTGGGACCTTTTAGCACCTGACCTGCTCACCGTTTTTAAAGACTTTGATGAACATGAGCAACTTCCAGACAGTTTTAAAGTAGGGATAGTGACTCTCCTTCATAAAGACAAAGACAAGACCGACCTAAAGAATTGGAGACCTATCACGCTTTTAAACTTTGACTGTAAACTTTTTAGTAAACTTTTATCCTCACGAATGTCGTTGTTTTTAAAGGACCTGATTCACCCGGATCAAGCCTGTGCCATCCCGGGGAGGAGGATCACCGACAGCCTCCTGCTGATCCGAGACACCATCTGTTTTGCGAGAGACAGAAACATCCGGCTGGTAGTCCTAAATTTAGATTTTGAAAAAGCTTTTGATCGGGTCTCGCACCAGTACCTTTTCAAAGTGCTGCAGAAAATGGGATTCCCAGAAAGGTTTCTAGCTTGGGTGGGATTGCTGTACCGGGACATCAGCAGCAGATTTGTGGTTAATGGGCAATTAACAAAAGCAGTCAAAATCAACTGCGGTGTCCGTCAGGGCTGTCCGTTATCTGCCCTCCTGTACGTAACATGTGTGGAACCTCTGGCACAGATCTTGAGAAGGGATAAACGAATCAATGGGGTGAGTATCCCGGGGAGCGGGGGACTCACCACTAAATGTGTCCTCTACATGGACGACGTGAACATTTTATGCACTGACCTTTTATCAGTCAACAGGACATTGGACGTGACTGACTTTTATGGACAGGCCTCTGGGTCAAAGCTCAACCGAGACAAGACCCAAGCCCAGTTTTATGGACCATGGATGGAGACTGAGAAGACTGGACTTCCCCTGACCGTGACCCAGACTGAGCAAAAAATACTGGGGGTGAAATTTGACAGGGAGGGAGGGGGAGGGACAAACTGGCCGGACGTGGTAGGGAAAGTAAGACAAAGACTGGGATTCTGGGGACTTAGAGGACTGACCATGGAAGGAAAGGTTTTAATCATCAAAGCTGTGATTTTACCGTTGCTTTTATTGATCAGCTCTGTGTTTATGCCTCCTAGGAGAGTGCTTTTAGACTTGGACCGGGCCATGTTTTATTTTTTATGGGGATCAAAGTGGGACAGGCTAAGAAGGGAGGTCATGAAAAAGCCTAAAGATAAAGGAGGGAAGGGAGTACCGGATTTTTATCTAACACTGGGAAGCTTCTACACAGCACAGCACATGGCTGTTGCCACGGACCCCTCCAGGAACCCAAAGACGACAGCAATGGCTCGTTTCTGGATGGGGTCCTACCTTCGAAGGATTAAGATTTTACCCATTGATCTTAAAATACCAGTTTCTTTTAACCTGCCACCGGCCTATGATTTTATCAAGACATTTTTTAAACAGTTTAACCTGGAACAGGAGGAGTTGCAGATTTTAACTAACCACAAATGTCTCATTTCTGTTGTGCAGGAACGGGAACCAGTGAGTCCAGTGCGCGGGCTTGCACTCGGTGAGCCCTCCACAGTTTGGCGCAACGTGAACCATCCTGTCCTCCCAAACAGACTCCGGGACCTGTCGTGGCTGGTGGCTCACGAGGTTCTCCCAGTCAGGGCCGTCATGCACTCCCGAGGAATGGCAGCGCACTCAACTTGCCCCCGGCCTGGTTGTGGCGCTCCTGAGTCGGTGAGGCACCTCCTCTGGGAGTGCAGCGCTGCCGTAGACCAGTGGGCAACGGCCGGCTCCTTGCAATTCCCGTACTTACCAGCGGGGGGGGGGGGGGGGGGGGGTCCTTACAGCACAGCTGGTGCTATACGGGGTGAGCCACAAGTTTATGACAAAGAAGGACTTTGAAAAGATGTGGCTCACCCTGGCCGCCATCAAAGACGCCACCTGGACCTCCAGAAACCTGCTGGTGAGAAGGCATAGGCAGATCCCCCCCCGTGGCTGTGATCCAGATGGCCGCAGCGACGGTCCGCGAGGTGGAAGCTGCAGGCGGCAGGCCGAGGACACAGCCACAAAGAAGAATCGCCTCCCTGCCCATTCGGACGAAGGAGCCGGAGCCTCACGAGAAAAGCTCAAAGCAGCGGCGGCCTGGCTCTCCGGGTGTGGACGGAGGGAAGGAGAAGGAGGGAGAGGACCTCCTCTGAGCACCATGGCAGAACCCCGAGAGACCAAATGTTTGAGAGAACAGGATGAGTTCCCCTTGAAAGGGACTCACTGCTCTCCTGCACAACAGAATAGACCTTTTAAACTGAATGCACATCTATTTATTGACTTTTACAACGATAGACACTTTTTATTTCCTCATGTTTCTCATTTTACTCAACAGGTCCTGCTTTATTTGTAAATCTCTATTTATTTAAAGTACTGTATTTATGATATTTTAAAACAGAAGCTTGTTCCTTGTTTGCTTTTATGTTTTAAATGAGTGAAAACATCTGTGTCGAAATTGAAGAAAATGAACTGTAAAATGTGTCAATAAAATCTTGTAAAAGAAAAAATCTGTTCTTATCAGTTTAATATCTGATATGTCCCCTATCTGGGGACTGTATATTAAATTGATTTTTGGAACAGGGAGATGGAATAGGAGCTTGCTCTGTCCACTCCACGCATCAACCTGGTATTGCAGTTCATCTGGGAATGGTGCACCCTCCTCTCCTGTTGAATGAAAACTAAATAGTTCTTTCTTGAAGGGCTGAACTCAAAGTTAAGCAAAGAAAGCACGTTTCAAAAGAAGTGTAGAACAAAGATCCTGTCTGTGTCAGCAGGGGTGTGAGCCTGTCACTGTTGCCAACTTGGTGACTTTGTCACTAAATCTGGTGACTTTTCAGGTCCTGTTGGCAACTTTTTATTTGCGACAAGCGACAAATCGAGCGACTTTCTAGTGTGTTTGGCGACTCTGAGGTGAAAGCAGGTCTGGTTCTGCAGTCACTGTGGTCAACGAGCAGCAGGTCCTGCTGTGAGCCCCTCCCCCCTCCTGAAGCATTGACAGACCTGCGGTCAGTCTGACAGTCCCTCCCTCCCTCCTGCAGTCAGACCAGAGGAGACCCTCACCACACTGCGTCCACACTGAGAAGGAACCGCGCATGCGCAAGGCCGCCGCTGCTTTACTGAGCGGCAAGTAAATCTAAATATTGTTTCAATCACACTGAGGCCTGTGGCCTGTACTAGGAACCCTGATCAACATATCCAGGATCTCTCTGTTTCCTGGGTTGACTGATCCTGATCACCGTTACTACCAAGCAGGTTATCAACTCTCTGGTTCAACCCAGACCTACGTGTGCTTGTTCACATGAAAGGGGCGGAGTTTGCAGCGTTTGACCAATCACACACAGAGAAACTCTGCAGAGCAGTTTACAGATTACTGAAGGAGCAGTTAATCTCTGAGATTATGAAGAATTAAAACACACCCAGCAGCTAAAAGCAACACTGCTGCTGCAGCCAAAGCCAGAACATTCCTGACTTGTTAATGCTGACTTGGTGAGATTATACCAGATTAATTCATCAGACTATATAAACAGACAGCACTGTGATCACTCAGTTTCACTTTATTCCAGCAGAAACGTGTCGGGCTGAACTTCCTCACTGATCTTCTTTTAGTTTAGATTTTCCATCCAGTTGTTTTGAGGCTGAGTTTCTCTTGTGTTTTATGTTGGAATATTAATTCATCACCGTGACGACAGGAGTAGTTCTGGTTCCATAAATTCATGTTTCTGCAGTTTTGTCAGGTGTGATCATTAAGCTCATTATTCCAGATCAACCCTCGTGGAGATAAACAGACTTGGAACAAGCCACGAACAAAAACTTCCTTCAAAGCCTCAGAGACCAGGATTTATTTTATTATGTCAAAAAGATTTCTAAATTACTTTCTCATCTCCGCTCTGCTGCAGCTCAGTGCTGAACCTGCCCACCAATCACCATCATTTAAGAATGGGCGGGGCATTTTCCAAGAGATCTGATTGGTCAGGAGGCGGAGCTTTGACCTCTTATCCAGAACATAACCTGCTCCGGAGGTTAGACATTCAGGGTAAATTACCATGGTGATTTATCCTGGTGAGAAGTGAATGAGTGTCATAGTATGGAAAGTTATCTGGATAAGAGAAAATCCAGCTTCGCAGTACAGGCCTCAGGCCTCAGGTCACACAGCGTTTACCAACATTGATGTGTTTGTGAAAATTTGAGTTGAAAAAGAGCAAGAAGAGCGCCCCCTCTGGCCAGGGGGGTTAAAAGCTCACAGCACCTGCTATTCTCAGGCAGTCTCCCATACAAGCAGATGGCGCTAGATGGCGCTGTCTGTTCAACAAATGTTTGAAAACACACTTCATGGCCAATCTTTCAGCCTCTATCTTCAAACCAACAGCGCCATCTGGTGGAGTCAGAAAATAAAGTAAATGGTTGATGAGGCTTCATTTGGCCAAGGCTCCATCGAGGCTCAGTGCCGGTGTAAGATTGTAAAAGGACCCTCATAGAATCTGAACCCCGAGGTCCATTTTCCACAGCAGAATATATGGACCCCTAATATTTGTACTGAAACGTTAATAGAATTTAAGAACATAAATAAATATGAACAGAAACAACAACATATAATAGATAATGAGTAACTATTTTATTCTAGAGTAACTATGACACAGAGAGACATACTGATGGTAGATTTTAAAGGAGTTAGAATCTTCTTGAGATTCCTTCAGTCTACAAGTTGATGATAAAGCAGCTTCATGAGTGACGACAAGATAAACACTTTAGGAGCCACTGCCGTGACCCGGAGCTGAACCGGGGTTGCTGCGGCCACAACACAGAGTACTAACCACTATACCAGGGGTGTCAAACTCAGATCCTCGTGGGCCGCAGCCCTGCACGTTTTCAATGTCTCCCTCCCCTGAATGTCCTGATGGTTCATCATCACATTCAGCACAAAGCCAGATAACGAGCTGCTCATTGCAATCAGCTGTGTTGAAGCTGGGAGACATGCAAAACGTGCAGGGCTGCGGCCCTCGAGGCCTGGAGTTCGACACGTGTGCACTATACGATCACGTCCACAACACAGAGTACTAACCAAATGATCACTGTCACAAAACAGAGTACTAACCACTATACGATCACTATCATAACACAGAGTACTAACCACTATACGATCACTGTCATAACACAGAGTACTAACCACTATATGATCACGGCCATAACACAGAGTACTAACCACTATACGATCACAGCCACAACACAGAGTACTAACCACTATATGATCACAGCCACAACACAGAGTACTAACCACTATACGATCACTGTCATAACACAGAGTACTAACCACTATACGATCACAGCCACAACACAGAGTACTAACCACTATACGATCACAGCCACAACACAGAGTACTAAGCACTATACGATCACTGTCACAACACGGAGTACTAACCACTATATGATCACGGCCGCATCGCAGAGTACTAACCACTATACGATCACGGCCACAAGGAAACATTACAATGATAATATCTCAGCAATCTTTGGAGACAACACTGACTCTGAACTTCAGATTGATCATGTGTTAATAAAAGCCGGGGGGGACGGAGGGGGACGTCTCTGCATGGAACAATAAGATGTCACGAGTTTATTAAAATGTTTATTACCTACCTACTGCCTGAATGTGCTGTAAATAAGTTTGCAGGATTTTTACATGGAGGAATTAAGCTGATGGTTAAATGGACAAAAAGATATATAGCATTAATTATGTTTTTAATTATTAGTTATGTAGTGTCGGCTATTGTCTGGAGCTTCAGCTGTGATGTGATAAAGAAGTAATTTTCTTTGATGGACTGGTTGTTCTTATGGAGTGACCAGCAGGCTGAGAGAGGGGGGGGGGCACAGACCTGTAAGAAAGTGTAAGTCCAATGAAATAGAAAGTATAGAGCCTTACCTTACTGTCAGCCTCTCTGAGTTTTTGTCTCCTCTTGCTTCAGCTGCACCTCGACACCCTGTCCATGAAAATCACAACCTTGGTGGAGTACTATGTCTTCCTGTATTGGCAGGCCTGGGTAGCTCAGATGGTAGAGCATCAGTCTTTTAATCTGAGGGTCCAGGGTTCAAGTCCCTCTTCAGGCTCTTGGTGGGAAGAAACTGAGCAGGATTACTTTTGCAGCAACACATCATCAGTAGGATAAAACTAACCTGTCTCTTGATGTTCTATGTCAACGCAGAACAATTCTCTTGAGTCTCCATGCAGAGGAGTGTTGCTTTCATGATCTACACCAGGGTTCCTCAATTCTGGGCCTCAACATGCCCTGCACGTTCTAGCTCTCCCAGCTTCAGCACACCTCAATCTGATGTTGATGTCATCATCAAGCTTGTAAAAAAGCCAGGTAAGGAGGCCCTTATTGTGTTCAGGTGTGTTACAACTGGGAGAAACCTGAAACGCGGCCAAGAATTGTGGAACTCTGATCTCCACCCAATTGTCAAATGACTGATATCCCGAGGAGCTGCTGTCCAGTAGAGAAATACTCTGGTGGAGCTGCTGTTTATCTTGATCATATCAAGTATTAAAAGTCTCTGAGGTTACATAACCAGCAAACATAATAACTTTATATCTATTGCACTTTTCTAAACTCAGTATTAAAGTACTTTTACATTAAAATCACAATAAAATTTACAACAATGAAATACAGAACAATTAAAAATAGACAAGAAGAAATAGAAACTAAAAATAAGAGAACATCAGTTTCTAAAAGCCAAGTGATAAAAATGAGTTTTAAGATGAGACTTAAAACAGGATATTGAGTTTTCCTGCCTGAGTTCCAGAGCCGAGGGGCCAGAGAGTAAAGGCTCTGTCACCCTGGTAATGAGCCTTGTTCTTGGTACCATTAGTAGACCCCTATCAGAGGAACGGTCTGGCTTATTTCACTTTGTGAGGAAGCCTGTAGTCACAATCGTGAATTACAACATTGGGCTGTCCTAACATAAACATTGAGCACTCATGAGATTTCAAATGAATTCTTAGCACTAAGGTAATCTACAAATGGAGGAAAAAATTAGAAGAGTTGTTAAAAATATAATTTCCCCCAAAATAATGGAAATGGTGATGGTTCCAACAAAGCCCAAGATTAAACACGAAAACTGATTTTCTCTTACTGGCCTCAGCCTTTTGTTTCTTCTCATTATCAAACTGAGCATCTGATCACCAAACAGCCATTTTCTATTGTGACTGTCAAGCATGGAGCTCATTAGGTGACATAATGAGATCGCAGAATCCTGGACACAATGTTACTTACCTCTTCGAGTCATGATATCGGTGCTGCTGACTTCTGTTCTCACAGTGAAGTCAATTAATAAGTTGAGTCCAAGCAGGGAGAACTTTTCTTGTGCTTCAATAGACAAAATATCCTCCTCTAGCTTGGTTTTGCAAACGCATGTGGCATTAACGAAGGTATTTTTGACTTATTTTAGCACTCAGAGATCAAAGGAGATTAAAGGAGAGCAAAGGAGATAACATTTTATCAAAGGATATCAAAGGAGAGCAAAGGAGATCAAAGGAGATCAAAGGACAGGCTCTTTATTCAATGTTTGACCTACCTCAAAATATATTAGGGACGTGTTGACAAACCATAATCTACGAAAGAACTCTGTCTTGTGTCTTTTCTGTCAATAGACTCCAAGTGCCATTAACCCCGATCACGAGACTTCGCACCTCTTGAGCCGCCTCTCTTAAAGAGGACATATCATGCTAAATCCACTTTTTTAGCCCTTAAATGCATTTTGTTGTATATTTAGAGTGTTTAGAAGTACAGAAAAGTTCAAAGTAGTCTCTTCAGGTGCTCCGATGATATCTTTATATTCTGTTTTGGTCATATTTTGCGATCGGTTTCGATTTTTCTATTCTCTATTACGTTTTTTGAACAATGACGTCACAGTATTCTCAGCGGAACTGCCAAATTAGGACATCGACATTTCGAGCAATCCGCCATTTTTGTTTCTCGCTGCGATTTTGTAGTCCAACCGAAGTTACGAGAGGATAAGTCGAAATGTTTGGTTGTTGGATGTAGTAACCCACAAGCTTCGTTACACCGTCTCCCAGCATCAGAACCTTTTCGAAGTGCCTGGTTGAGTTTTATTTTTCACAGAAATGTACCCACATCTGTGGGTAAGGTCATTTTTGTGTGCGCGAATCACTTTAAGGACGACTGCTTCAGCAACCTCCGCCAGTATAAAGAAGGATTTGCCGAAAGACTTGGTCTGATTGAGCGGTCAGTTCCTTCTATCTATGGAGACGACGAACAGAGCACTTCGGTAAGCTGTATATAACGCTAAAAAGTGTGATGATAAGACGTCCCTGTCATTGTTTTGTTAGCATTAGCAGTTGCACCGTCTTCATATGTTAGCGCTGTGTGCTCGTTTTAGATTATAATGTAACTTCTGTGTTAAATAGTCGTTGTAATACAGGCAGTATTGTAGTAGTGGGCATGGATGGAGAAGTTAGTGTAAATATAGTAACACACCATTGCGTTACATCCATATGAAGACGTTGTTCTGTAGGTGCATCATCGTCATTTTCATCTCGCTCCGCCGGGTCTGACTCTGGCTCCAACATGTATGGCTGGATGGACAAATCTTCCGTTGTTGACATTTTGTAAATAATGTGTGAATATAAAGTTTCTGCGCCGCTAGATAATTGTATCTGTTCTATCAAACTACAAAGATGGCCGAACAGGGTGGCGTTGAACCGAGTTTCACCTCTGCAACCTGGAGAGGAGGCGGGGTATGAAGTGTCTCATTTGCATTTGAAGAGACCACCCCAAAACGAGTTGCTATCAGAAGCACATCAGAAAAGGGGTTGAAAAGGGGCCTGTGGAGCTCTAATAATGAGGAATTCAGACCCAAGCATTGCAGTTCCGCGTTGTATAGACCACAACTGTATGATTTATATGTAAAAAGGAAGGATTTAAAAGCATGATATGTCTCCTTTAAGTCGGATGTGTTTTTATTACAGGAGTGTGCTATACCGTTTTTAAATTCTTACAAACAGTGGGAGGAGGTGTGGCCACTCCCGTCAGTATGGAGTGGCTCCAACGGTAATAAAAATGATGGAGTGGCCATTTTAATAAATAATCCCCGGATCTTGGTGAAGGGCAGCACTGTGGTGAGAGACGGTAGGGCACTTTTAATACATTTGACTTTTATGGACCAGGATTTTAAGCTCTTGAATATTTATGGTTTTAATGACGAAAATGATAGGTATGACCTTTTAAAGGAACAGCATATGGCTGTTGACACGGACCCCTCCAGGAACCCAAAGACGACAGCAATGGCTCGTTTCTGGATGGGGTCCTACCTTCGAAGGATTAAGATTTTACCCATTGATCTTAAAATACCAGTTTCTTTTAACCTGCCATCGGCCTATGATTTTATTTCTGTTGTGCAGGAACGGGAACCAGTGAGTCCAGTGCGCGGGCTTGCACTCGGTGAGCCCTCCACAGTTTGGCGCAACGTGAACCATCCTGTCCTCCCAAACAGACTCCGGGACCTGTCATGGCTGGTGGCTCATGAGGTTCTCCCAGTCAGGGCCGTCATGCACTCCCGAGGAATGGCAGCGCACTCAACTTGCCCCCGGCCTGGTTGTGGCGCTCCTGAGTCGGTGAGGCACCTCCTCTGGGAGTGCAGCGCTGCCGTAGACCAGTGGGCAACGGCCGGCTCCTTGCAATTCCCGTACTTACCAGCAGGGGGGGTCCTTACAGCACAGCTGGTGCTATACGGGGTGAGCCACGAGTTCATGACAAAGAAGGACTTTGAAAAGATGTGGCTCACCCTGGCCGCCATCAAAGACGCCACCTGAACCTCCAGAAACCTGCTGGTAAGAAGGCATAGGCAGATCCCCATCCGTGGCTGTGATCCAGATGGCCGCAGCGACGGTCCGCGAGGTGGAAGCTGCAGGCGGCAGGCCGAGGACACAGCCACAAAGAAGAATCGCCTCCCTGCCCATTCGGACGAAGGAGCCGGAGCCTCACGAGAAAAGGTCAAGGCAGCGGCGGCCTGGCTCTCCGGGTGTGGACGGAGGGAAGGAGAAGGAGGGAGAGGACCTCCTCTGAGCACCATGGCAGAACCCCGAGAGACCAAATGTTTGAGAGAACAGGATGAGTTCCCCTTGATAGGGACTCACTGCTCGCCTGCACAACAGAATAGACCTTTTAAACTGAATGCACTCCTATTTATTGACTTTTACAACGATAGACACTTTTTATTTCCTCATGTTTCTCATTTTACTCAACAGGTCCTGCTTTATTTGTAAATATCTATTTATTTAAAGTACTGTATTTATGATATTTTAAAACAGAAGCTTGTTCCTTGTTTGCTTTTATGTGTGAAATGAGTGAAAACATCTGTGGAAGAAATGGAAGAAAATGACTTGTAAAAGGTGTCAATAAAATCTTGTAAAAGAAAAAAATCTGTTCTTATCAGTTTAATATCTGATATGTCCCCTATCTGGGGACTGTATATTAAATTGATTTTTGGAACAGGGAGATGGAATAGGAGCTTGCTCTGTCCACTCCACGCATCAACCTGGTATTGCAGTTCATCTGGGAATGGTGCACCCTCCTCTCCTGTTGAATGAAAACTAAATAGTTCTTTCTTGAAGGGCTGAACTCAAAGTTAAGCAAAGAAAGCAAGTTTCAAAAGAAGTGTAGAACAAAGATCCTGTCTGTGTCAGCAGGGGTGTGAGCCTGTCACTGTTGCCAACTTGGTGACTTTGTCACTAAATCTGGTGACTTTTCAGGTCCTGTTGGCAACTTTTGTTGTGAAAAGCGACTAGCGACAAATCTAGCGACTTTCTAGTGTGTTTGGCGACTCTGAGGTGAAAGCAGGTCTGGTTCTGCAGTCACTGTGGTCAACGAGCAGCAGGTCCTGCTGTGAGCCCCTCCCCCGTCCTGAAGCATTGACAGACCTGCGGTCAGTCTGACAGTCCCTCCCTCCCTCCTGCAGTCAGACCAGAGGAGACCCTCACCACACTGCGTCCACACTGAGAAGGAACCGCGCATGCGCAAGGCCGCCGCTGGTTTACTGAGCAGCAAGTAAATATAAATATTTTTTCAATCACACTGAGGCCTGTGGCCTGTACTAGGAACCCTGATCAACATATCCAGGATCTCTCTGTTTCCTGGGTTGACTGATCCTGATCACCGTTACTACCAAGCAGGTTATCAACTCTCTGGTTCAACCCAGACCGACGTGTGCTTGTTCACATGAAAGGGGCGGAGTTTGCAGCGTCTGACCAATCACACACAGAGAAACTCTGCAGAGCAGTTTACAGATTACTGAAGGAGCAGTTAATCTCTGAGATTATGAAGAATTAAAACACATCCAGCAGCTAAAAGCAACACTGCTGCTGCAGCCAAAGCCAGAATATTCCTGACTTGTTAATGCTGACTTGGTGAGATTATACCAGATTAATTCATCAGACTATATAAACAGACAGCACTGTGATCACTCAGTTTCACTTTATTCCAGCAGAAACGTGTCGGGCTGAACTTCCTCACTGATCTTCTTTTAGTTTAGATTTTCCATCCAGTTGTTTTGAGGCTGAGTTTCTCTTGTGTTTTATGTGTAGGAGTTGAAAGCAACTTTTATCTTAGTGAGGAGGCCAGGTCGACCCCGTTGCCATGTATGACGCAGTCTGCTGAAAGCTGATTGGTTGTTAGAGAAAGGAAGAAAGAAAAAAGCCTCTGTGCTCCTCCTAATGAATGGAGAGTAAAATTAACCCATCAAATATCTTGGGCTCTATTAAAAATGTGTAATCATGAAAATTATTTATGTCTATTTTATGAAACTCAGATAAATTAATTGAATTTGTACACAGCTTAAGAATGATTGAACTTTCCTGGTTCACATGCCGATTATTACATTGATTTGATTCTTGTTCTCTTATTTTTACCACTTAATGTATTTGATATTAATGGTGGAGGCGACGCAGCGTCACCACTTCCTGTGATTTACCACCAATGTGGGGCTGTGAAAGAACCGTAACGGTCAGACTGACACTCTGCTGACGGAGGACTGGGACAAACCCCCGTCATCACCGCTGCACTGCTGCAGCCTACTTGTAGTGACGTAGCACAATGTTGTGATCACCTTCATCTGGGGCGTTACTGCGTTGCTTTGCTGTGGGAGAAATCAGCTTTGTCAGTTCTGCAGTGATACTTTGTGCAGATTTCATTTACCCTGCATATATTGAGTTTGTTCATAACAAGTCATTTATATTTGCCTACAATCTTTGTCCTGCATTTTATTATGGTCACAATCAACTGATAAAAGAATAAAAAGTCCCCAAATCTTTCAAATATCATGAGAAAAGCTTTATTTTATTTTCATTCAAATTTGCATTTTGATGATGATTCGCTTCATAAATAATGAGACATTGTTCTCCCCCACATTAAAGTAGATGAGCTGCTTATCTTAGTAAAAAGTATCAGTATCTACAATACTGGCCGTGTACTTCAAACACTCCTTTTCCCTCCTCCTACTCCTCATGTCTCCAAAGCTGCTTCATACTGACACCTAGTGGATTTAGGGGGAACTGCAGGTCAGTATTTCTCTTGCATCCATCCATTTTCCAACATGTTGCAATAAAAGAAACTACAACTTCTTTCAACCACCTTCACAGTGTAACTATTTAAAGTGTAACTGTTTTACTGAGGAACATTATTCTTTGCTGTCAGTTTTTTAATGTGTAACTATATTCAACATTGCTATAAATACATTTTGCTTCTCTGTATAAAATGAGTTAAAAACTTAAAAACTTCCTGAGGAAAAACAAAAGAAAGGTTTGTTGAGCTAAAATGAGACCTTTAATCCACACATCTTTCCAGTGATGGTGTGAGGCTGCTTGTTGCTGCAGATCTTCTCAAATCTGGGTTGCAGTTGTGAGACTGTCACTGCAGAGGAAAGGACAACATTGAGGCCTAATAGGCTTCACTCGCTTGTTGTATTTCTGTTATCAATTCATTTACTTTACATTTAAAGGTTCATGTGTTTTTACTGAAAAGGACAAAGTTAAGCCAAAAACTTCAGTTGTATTATCAATTATCAATTATTCTTTATTTAATTGAGTCATTTTTTTTCAGAAACATAATCAAATTATTTGATTTTAACTGGCCTGTCTTTTCTGTCACATTTAGTAATAGTATTGTTGTTTGAAAATATTTAAATCTTTGGTAAAATAGTCAATTTCAAAACAAATGATTAGCTGCAACCCTGTATTCCAGTTTTATATATTTATGCTTGTATGTATTGTCGCCCAGCAGCGACTCCTTTTCCTGCCAACGCTGAGGAGGAACAAACTCCCTCCACCTCTGCTGAAAAACTTTTATCACTGCTCAATAGAGAGTGTCCTCACCTACGGTTGTACAGTGTGGTACGCCAGCTGCACTGCAAATGAAAAAAAACAACTGCAGCCAGTCATCAAGACTGCTCAGTGGATCATTGGATCCCCATTACCACGCCTAGAGGAGATCTACTCGAGCCGGCTCCTCCGACGGGCCACAAAGATCCGAAATGACCCCGCCCATCCAGGACACAATCAGTTCTACACCCTCCCCTCTGGAAGACTCAGAGTCATGAGAGCTCGCACCAACAGACTGAAGAATAGCTTCTTCCCCATAGCTGTGAAGAGACTGCTGCAGGGATCATGACATGACCCACCCCCCCCCAAAAGAACTTGCACTTCAATACCGCACCTTACCAAAGACTATTATTTTATTTTATTTTTTTTTATTTTATTTAAATGTGAATGTGACATGCTGCTGCTGCTATTAGTGATGCAACAAACGGAATTTCATTGTACTTGAACAATGACAATAAAGCTTCTTAAATCTTAGGTGGACCCTGTTTTGTGCACTGTTCCCACAGGACTGGAGATTTTTGTTGGGATTCACTCCCAAATGATGAGGCTTAAATTTCTTTTCCCCATTTATTTTTCAGGTGAAAAACCTGGAACACACAGTGTAAATATTCATTCATTCATTCAATGTTCGTTTTTAAATAAAGTACAACAATATCAAACAGTGAATGTTCAGTTATATATTAAACTAGTACATTTCTATTATATATACGTATATCTCGTGTTCTGTCCCGAGAAGTTTTAGATATCACAATCGTACTTTCTTCAGACAAGGAGGATGTCACCTCGACATATGTTGCAAACTGGTGTGTTTGTAGTTGCATCCTCCCATATATGGTCGTGTTATTAACAGTTCTGAACAGAAGTGAGACAAGCTGATTATAATGGTTTGTAAGCTAGTGCGTTGATAACTCATAACACCTATTTCTTCCTTTACCTACAGCAACAACAAAAGTTGAGCAAGATGGCTGAGCGGGAGTTCAGAGTGACGGCTCCTCCACTATCTAACTGGCCAGGTTTAAAACCTGTGGTTTATGAGACTGTTGACGGCAAGCTTCTAGTTGAGGACCAGTTTTTAAACTTTCTCCTGGTCAGAATGAGAACAATGAGCCAGGACCATCTTGTTCTAACAGCTTCCAACACGTTGGACTTGAAATGGATTGAATCCTGAAGAACGAGGCTGTTTGAACTCTGTCCTGACACCAAACAAAGATGTGTGGCTTTTAAAGGAGATCAGAAAAACATCAACAACATTAAAAGTTGCTTCAAGGTTTTGAACGAGTGCAGAGAAAACCTCCCTCGGTTCGTCTCCCACTATTTGGATGAGCTACCGCCTGTCACCTCTAACAGCATAGATTAGTCCAACTTGCTGAGTAACATGGAGCGGCTCCAGAGTGAAATGTCTGCGCTCAGACATGGAGTGAAACTACAAGCTGGTGTCAGCGAGGGGCTGCATGAAATCACCTCCACTACTGAGCACAGAGTTGCTGCTTTTAGTCACCATCTGAAACCAGGACATGACGGAGGGCAACACAGGGCTACGCCCAGCGTCATCGCACATGGCAGTGAGGCCTCACTCCCTGGAGCCTCTACCCTGGGTCAAAGACTGGTGAGGAGGATCTCGGCAGAGTTAAAGTAGAGACTTGGCCGTGATGTAACTTGTCAGTGTATTGACACTGCAAGCAACCGGTCCAGCTCATTTAGACCAGGATACTAAATAGAGCAGTCAAACCTCAGTTGATAACCTTAAGCCACTCCACACACCTTGTAGTCAGTGTTAACATCAGACAGAAGAGAGTATTTCAAGATCAATTCTAACTCTGCAGACCTGAGATCAGATCAAATCAACTGGCATCAATTCAAAATGTCTGATAAACAGAAGAGAGGTTGACATGCAGGAAATAAAAATCTGTTGTTTTGTTGATATTTTAGTCTGATTATGACAAACTGAAGGCAGCATGTAAAGAAGATGGATGAAATGTATATATAGAATAATCTCCTAGTTTGAGGCACATCACAGCATCCTGGTCATTTTGTGAGTTGCCAAACCGTCTGTATATTCATCCTCTTTCATTTTGATAACTTTTTCTGAACGATACACCAAAGATAAAGTCATGATCGTGTTTTCGATTGAGTTTATAGTACTGTGCTAATATTTAGTATGCAAAACAATATATTTAATGAACTAGACCTTTCATGACTGGGCAAAGAACCAGCCAGTGTCATGATCTTGCTCAGTCATGAATTCTTGCATCAATGCTACAATGAGAATCCCGAACCAAATAATGGTGAAAGTCAAATATTGTTGCAAATGTGGGTCAGGATACTCTGATAATCATACATATAATGAAATTATAACTTAAATTTGACTGGTGACTGGAATTGAGGGTCATGAATTTCAAATGATGTCCTGTTGCATATTATGACTTGATTGTAAAATTCTATTGTGTGTATGCCAATATCTTTTTGGAAGAAACACCTTAAATTACACTATGTAGATAATCAAAAGGTAACAGGCTGTGGGTTTCATACAAGTGTGTAAAGTTATTCTCACCTTTCAAACAGGATGTGTGTGAGGGAGCGTTGGATGCTCTGC
Source organism: Lipophrys pholis (assembly GCF_963383615.2). NCBI lineage: Eukaryota > Metazoa > Chordata > Actinopteri > Blenniiformes > Blenniidae > Lipophrys > Lipophrys pholis. The sequence goes on along the minus strand of NC_137646.1, from coordinate 2,275,171 downwards.
CTGAGCAGGTGATCAGGCTGACAGGGCCTGGAGGAGGGCGGGCTGGGTGCTGGTGATGCAGGCAGATACTGAGTTCTATTCCATGTTAAAGCTGAGGAAGGCTTCTGGGATGATGTTGAGACTGCGGGATGGCCAAACAGAGACTCCATTTTCTTTGCTGTGCAGTCTTAAGAGAGGCGGCTCAAGAAGTGCAAAGTCTCGTGATCGAGGTTAATGGCACTTGTAGTCTATTGACAGAAAAGACACAAGACAGAGTTCTTTCGTAGATTATGGTTTGTCAACACGTCCAAAATACATTTGAGGTAGGTCAAACATTGAGTAAAGAGCCTCTCCTTTGATCTCCTTTGATAAAATTTTCACTCATTTGCTCTCCTTTGTTCTCCTTTGATATCCTTTGATCTCTGAGTGCTAAAATAACTCAAAAATACCTTTGTTAATGCCACATGCGTTTGCAAAACCAAGCTAGAGGAGGATATTTTGTCTATTGAAGCACAAGAAAAGTTCTCCCTGCTTGGACTCAACATATTAATTGACTTGACTGTGAGAACAGAAGTCAGCAGCACCGATATCATGACTCGAAGAGGTAAGTAACATTGTGTCCAGGACTCTGCGATCTCATTATGTCACCTAATGAGCTCCATGCTTGACAGTCACAATAGAAAATGGCTGTTTGGTGATCAGATGCTCAGTTTGATAATGAGAAGAAACAAAAGGCTGAGGCCAATAAGAGAAAGTCTGTTTTAGTGTTTAATCTTGGGCTTTATTGGAACCATCACCATTTCCATTATTTTGGGGGAAATAATATATTTAACAACCCTTCTCATTTTTTCCTCCATTTGTAGATTACCTTAGTGCTAAGATTTGATTTTAAATCTCATGAGTGCTCAATGTTTATGTTAGGACAGCCCAATGTTGTAATTCAGGATTGTGACAACAGGATTAGGAATTCAGAACCAAACTTCCACCTCAGGGAACGTGGAGAAAAATAAATCGCTGCCAAATAACAGCTGAAACCTTGCAAACAGGAAAGGTAATTGTCAAAGAAGAGGATGATTCATTTAAAATTTTTAATTAGTAAGAGCCAAAAATGCAAAACCGACTTTAAGTACATTCGTCCAAATAATTGGTCAAACCAAGAGAATGTATATGAAAGTGTCAGGCTTCATTATCCCTCAGCTTATCCTTTGCAAATCAAAGCAGCTAACTTGAATTCATTAGAAATCTCTATGTTTTGTTCTTGAGGATGAATGTTTGTCATTTCTTTTAGCATATTCAAGCCCCAGGTCTGACAGGGCCCACAGAGACCGTCCTGGACAGCGTTCCAGGCTCATTGATGGTGATGGAGACGCCATCATGAGTAACAGCTCTCAAAACTTCCAGCGGAAACAGTAAGTGTTGGAAGATTCCCTTGTGATTTCAATTCAATACTCTACTTCCTGGTATGAGGTGAAAAGCCTTCTTTAAAATATGTATGAAAGTATTCAATGAGGATCTGGTTGAACCTCTTGGCAGCTGGTGGTGCAAGAGGTGCAGCTGTTGGTTTGAACAGAAGAAAGTAGAACATCACTGACTAGTTATTCTTCTTGTAAAATAAAGCCCCTCATCTCTAAAGAAAGTGTGATTTGAACTGGGTGAGGTTTCTCATTTGTCACAATACAGTTATTGTTCGTTAGGTTTCTTATAGAAATGGTGCATTTGAATTACTGGAATATATTAGATTTTGAAGGAATGAAGACTTTATTCACTTTATTCATCACAAACAATCTCCATTGAATTTGTCACTTGATACTTTGTACAGAGAGTTTGTATTATTTTGGTGTGTCGTTCATACTCTTGAGCTAAATGTTGTGTAATGACATGATGTGGGAAATGTGTGTTATTGGAACAGTTCCCAGTTTCAAGAAAAGGACGAGGAAACTGGAGATATAATTACATTGACTTTTCTTCAAGACCTCAGAATCAACGTTCAGCAATAGGTTGCTATGACTTTTCTTAACGATTCCGCAAACACTTTCTGGATAAAAAGCAAAAAACATCAAAATAAAAGTCTGATACAAAGTGGATGGAAGAGGCGCCTCATGGAGGAGATCAGAGGATGTTGCCAGCAAGAAGCAGGAACACATTTCTTCTGGAATTTTATTGCATTTATTTTATTTTTTTTCAATGGATGTTTTGTTAAATTCTACAGATTTCCTGAAGGTGTGTGGATCCTTAAATAGCAAGTTTCAAGAAAGATTGACCAGTTCAGTAATAATTTTTATCAGAATAAATAGTGAATGGTGACATGAGTTAGAGTGTGACTTCCTGTTTTGGAGTGAAATGATCACTGTAGGTCTCGTTCCGTCTCCTGTCTGTGCTCAGGGTGTGAATGGGGTTGGTCGGCTCATGGGGCCTTCCAGTGGCTCAAGAATGTCGGAGGAGTGTCTTGTGAGGTCATCTTCTGTTCTCTGACCTTCAGAGCAATTCTACACCCTGTGGGCAAAATATCATTGCATTAAATTCTCATCAGTCACTGAGAGATGCTGATCAGGCAAACGGAACCTGCACCGGGCAACAATAGACATCACAGGATCAAACTTCTACATTAAATCATTTTAAGTTTGGATCAAACCATAAGGACTGGATCGCCTCGGTTCTCCTTGAGGAAACCATGCTGGCTTTGTCTTTGGCTGGGGTGGATCGTTAGGTAGGGCTCACAGCGGGTGATCGCTCAGAATCACGTGAGATTTCCTCATTGGATGATGATTTATTGAGTTCACAACTGTATGATTTAATATGTATAATTACATGTGCGTTAGTGTGGTTCTGAAACAGAGAAAGAGAATTAAAACATAACTAGCAGAACACAAATGGTCTATAATGCAAGAAACATCCATTTGTCTTCACTATATGCTAGTATAGCAATAGAGCTGAAATAATAACCATACAGTATAAACATGGCCGAAACTGGCATTAAATAATGAAACAAGGCTGCTCTGTGGGCCGAAACAGCTTCAACCATGAAATGGGGAAAAAGAAACCATCCGCAATGCAATGGCTCCCTCTGCTGGTCGCATGAATAACTACAACAGGCCGCACCGGGAGGTGTCACGTGACAACGGGTGGCCATGCGGGAGGCGGTGCCTTATCGCCAATTAGCTGGATTTACAGCGAATATAAGAGAGATAAATGACAAACTATAGCATCTCCAGAAAGGAAAGTCACGGCACGAGGCCGAGCCAGGCAGGCAAAGCCTGAGCTCACATTTAGCAACGCTAAGCAGACAAAACACTTCCAATCTCTCACCGACAGTAAAGGAACAACAAAATAGCCCTTCTTACTTGTAAAGACACACAAAACAGGACAGATGTAAGCAGGCAGCTAGTCCGTGCTGAGAACAGGAACTACTGGCTAAAGTCTGGGACCGAATGTTAGCAGCCCGCGAGCAGCGAGCCTGAGTCAACTTGTGATTGGCTAAAAGTCCAGGTGAAGCGAGGCGTCTTCCAAAGGGGAGAGAGAGAGTCAACAGAGAGTGTCTGATGCTGAGTGGCCACAAGGGGGCGTTTTTCACAATAAAGTAGCAGTCTTTGTCCTGGTGGTCCACCGTCCTGCGTGTCTCACATGTCCCTCATTTTACCAGGAAGTGTCAACAAGTTAGAGATTTCTTTCTCACTGGAAACCGGCCAAATAAGACATCGTGGCTAAACCCTAAAGACACAACAAAACATGTTTACGAGCGCCAAAATAATCAAATCTTGTTATTTAGATGTCTTATGAATCCCAACAAAACACGTCCTCAGGTGTAATTCTAATGATGCTCTTGAATGTTGTAATAGATATTCGTGTTTCCAGCTCAAGAAACAATCAAACACATTGAACAGAACTCAGTATCAACTTTGTTAGTGAGACACATAGGCGTAGGAACCGGGGGGGACGTCCCCAACAATATTGGAGACTTGCGCATTTGTCCCCCCCAATAATCATCCCGCGGAGGAGAAAAATATTTGATTTTGAAATTTTTAACTGGCGTGCTTTTATTTTGACGGTGCAGCACTCCTCTCTGCCACTGCCCCGCCCCCTCCCTCACCCGCTCCCTCAGATATTTAATAAGGGGATTTCTTATGAAGGAGGTCAAACGGTCTGCAGGGAACCTTCCCACCAATATGGCTTGTTTATAACATCATGTTGTTGTTTCCATTCATATTTAGAAAGTAGATCTTCAGAATGAAATCCTCTTAATCCTGAGATGCTCATTGCTCCTTTATTTACCTACAAACTTTGTCAGTGTTCCCAAGTATCGTCAAAGCTTGTCAAAGTGTTTTGTCCTCTTATTCCAGTACAACGTCCCCACCAAAGAAAAGGAGGAAACTGCAGCAAGACTTGCTTTGTTTTTTTAAAGAGTAATGTCAGTATGAGTAACGTTACTCTACACAAGGAGAACATCGAATCACTCCAACATTTATCAACGAGTTTGACTTTATATGAGACATTATGTGTAAAATGTCTCATCAGGAGAATGATAGAACATAGAGCTCTTCTAATAGAGTGAGAACCTTTACTGTCAGGGCCAAGTTCTACTCTAAACACAGTTCATGTGTCCGGGACAATATACATCTGCAACCCTGTTCTTAAAAGTCTTTATTCTGTAGGACAAAAACCTCAACATATATTTTTTAAGCTTTTGTAAGTCAAATAGTGTTTATGACCATAAGTAATACTGTCTGAGCTGCAGAAATAGGCGCTGGATGATCTGCATCTGGAGGTGCAGGAGGTGCAGGGGGAGGTGTAGGAGGAGGCACAGGATGTGTGCAGGAGGATGTGCAGGTGGAGGCGCAGGAGGAGGTGGAGGAGGCAGCAAAGAAGGAGGCACATGAGGAGCTGCAGGAGGAGGCGCAGAAGGATGTGCAGGAGGAGGCGCAAGAGAAGATGCAGGAGGAGGCGCAGAAGGAGGCACAGAAGGATGTGCAGCAGGAGGTACCGGAGGAGCTGCAGGATGTGTGCAGGAGGAGGTGGAGGAGGAGGTGCAGGAGGAGGAGAAGATGCAGCAGGAGGTGCAGTTGGAGGCACAGGAGGAGGTGGAGGAGGAGGCACAGGAGGAGGGGCAGGAGAAGGCGGAGGAGGAGGTGCAGGACAGGGTTGAGGAGGAGGCGCAAAAGGAGGCCCAGGAGGATGTGCAGGAGGAGACGCAGAAGAAGGCACAGGAGGAGGTGATGGAGAAGGTGATGGAGGAGGTGGAGGAGGGGGCACAGGAGGGGGCACAGGAGGAGGTGTAGGATGTGTACAGGGGGAGCTGCAGAAATAGGCGCTGGATGATCGGCATCTGGAGGTGCAGGAGGCGCAGGGGGAGGTGTAGGAGGAGGCACAGGATGTGTGCAGGAGGAGGTGCAGGTGGAGGCGCAGGAGGAGGTGGAGGAGGCAGCAAAGAAGGATGCACATGAGGAGCTGCAGGAGGAGGCGCAGAAGGATGTGCAGGAGGAGGCGCAGGAGGAGGTGCAGAAGGATGTGCAGGAGGAGTTGCAGGAGGAGGCGCAGGATGAGGCACATTATGTGTGCAGGAGGAGGCGCAGGAGGAGCTGCAGGATGTGTGCAGGAGGAGGTGGAGGAGGAGGTGCAGGAGGAGGCGATGCAGTTGGAGGCACCTGATTGTGCAGGAGGAGTTTGAGGAGGAGGCGCAGGAGGAGGTGCAGGAGTAGTCGCAGCATGTGTGCAGGAGCAGGCACAGGAGGAGGCGCATAATTGTGCAGGAGAGGCGCAGGATTGGGCAAGAGGAGCTGCAGGATGTGTCCAGGAGGAGATGCATGAAGAAGAGCAGGATTGTGCAGGAGGAGGTACAGGAGGAGGTGCAGGAGGAGGCACAGGAAGTGGTGCAGAAGGAGGCGTAGGATATGTGCAGGAGGAGACGCAGGAGGAGGCGCAGGAGGAGGTGCAGGATGAGTTGTATTTTTGTTGTATTTGATCCCTTTGGGGAAGATCCTCCAAAGGTTCAGTGATGTTTCTTTCCACTTATTTGCTGATGATATCAGCGTTACTGTTCCTTTAAGCCGTCTGAGATCATGAAGCTAAACTCCTTGCTCCATTGTCTGGTGGAAATAAAACAATGACTCAGCGATAACTCTCTGCAGCTCAATGCAGACCAAACAGAAACACAGGTTATTGCCCCTGATGATTCAATCCCTGGGATTAAACAGTACCTGGGTGACTGAGGCCAGTCTGCTAAGCCAAGACTTAGAACCTTAGGAGTTCTCTTTGACAAAGACCTGTCATTAGTGCAGCACTGGAAGCAGCTGACCAGGAACTGCTTCTTTCAACTCAGGAAAAGATCTAAACTTAGGAACATGGTCTCATGGAACGATTTGGAGCTTCTCATTCCTGCTTTTGTGTCTTCATGTTTAGACTATTGGAACCGTTTGTTTTCATGTCTGAACAAGAAGGAGCTCTCTCCACTGCAATTAGTGCAAAACTCTGCAGAGAGAATTCTGTGCCGTACTAATAGGAGGACTCACATGTTCTAAAAGAACTTCATTGGCTGCCAGTGTCCTATAGGATCCAGTTTAAAGTTCTGGTCCTGGTCTTCAGAGCCTCGCATGGTCAGGCTCCTTCTTATATCAGTGATCTGATCCAGCCTTACACCCTGAACGGCTCTGAGGTCTGTGGATCAGAACCTGCTGAAGGTTCCACGCTCTCATTTTCTCACTAGAGGTGACCGATCCTTCCAGGCTGTTGCTCCGAGGCTTTGGAATGATCTTCTTCCCTCTTTGTGCTCAATTGACTCTGTTGACACCTTCAAGAGCAAACTTAAGACTCATCTATTTGTTCAGGCTTTTAATTAACTCCCTTTGTGCTGCTAGGATTTTTGTCTTGTCTTGGCCTTTTATATTCTGTGTACTTTCTGATGTTTTTGAACTGTGTTGTGAAGTACTTTGTGGCTTTTTGTCTGTGAAAGGTGCTATATAAATAGATGTTATTGTTATGATGTGATTATATTTTGGGTGAGCAGTCCAAGGCTCTGGATTTTTGCTCCAGTCTCTCAGGAGGTGTCGGTTCAAATTCCACCACTGCCAGTTAAAAGGTTTTGGGTTGTTTTATTTGCATATGTAACAAGACCATCGTCGTCCATTAAGCTCCTAATATTTTGGAAACTGTGCTGATGAATTTCAAAAACATTTCTTTGTGTTTCTGCCCGGTTTCGAACAGGGGACCTTTTGCGTGTGAAGCAAACGTGATAACCACTACACTACAGAAACTCTGCTGGAGGTTAACAGGGTCGTGTGAAAACATTTGAGTACAAGCAGCAACTCAATCCAGAAGAGACTGGAACAAGAACACAGCTCCTTGGACCGCTTGGTTTCCTCACTCAGCTCATCTCACTCTGAGGGAAAAGTTGTTCTTGATGATAAAAAAGTTCTTCTGAGAACATCAGTCCTCATCACTTTCTGCTGAGGAACATAGAGAGTGAGCTACCAGCAGCTGCTCTCTGTGGAGGAGAACATCAGTGTGTGTGTGTGTGTGTGTGTGTGTGTGTGTGTGTGTGTGTGTGTGTGTGTGTGTGTGTGTGTGTGTGTGTGTGTGTGTGTGTGTGTGTGTGTGTGTGTGTGTGTGTGTGTGTGTGTCCTGTGATGGACTGGTGAACCTGTCCAGGTGTCTCCTCCCTGCAACCCTGCACAGGATGAAGTGTAATAGAAGGACTGAAAGAGGATTTGCTTCTTAATGTCAGTAGAATGATCAGCCACCAACTAAGAAAGCAGGACTTCTAGTCCAGGATATACGGTAATGAACAATAGAAAATATTGTACTGGGACTAAAACATGTTTATCCTGATTGATCACAGAGTAAAAGAAGGTTAACAAATGTTCTGTAAAAACAGAAGGAGAAATCAATGAAAGCACGCATGTGTGTTGTTTAGAGACTGAAAGACAGAATGTTTGTCACAAGACGTGGGGAAGATCCTCTAACTTCCTGACATCCCAGCTGCTCTCTAGTTGCTTTGTCATGTTAGAGAAACATTGAGTGAAGGAGCTGCAGTGTGATGGTGACAATGAGCTGCTTGAACCAACACTTTAGCCTCTATCAACTGCAACACCCCAGATGGGACTCCAACCCACAACCCCTGGACATTCTGACCTACAAACATACAAGGTCACGTGTGCTGGAGAATTTACTGGTCTTTCCTTGCTCCAGTCGTCTCACAGCCTTTACCCTGATGAGCTTGTTTGCTTGTTCAAGCCTCTTCTATCCAAGCCAACACTGTCAACAAGGCCAACAACACCCTGGAAACTAATCACACTGCAGGACATGGAAGGTGGAATTCCTTGAAGTGGACTTTCATGTCCCCCATGTGCCTGAACAAGGACGTCAGTGGGAAGACGATCCTACAAGGAACCTTGATTGTTGAAGAACCAATGTTCAACAATAAAACACAGAGAGTCTGGTTGTGATGAAACAATGAGTGCTCATGTTCTCCACTGAAAGGATTTTCTCAACAAACCAAAGCAAAGAGAAGTGTTTAAGTCCAGTGGAGGATGTTGCTCTCAGATCCTCCTTGTGATTCCTGCTCTGAGCAGAGTGGAGCAGTGGAACCCTGCTGGGCCCAGAACCCAGAGCTCCATGGATCCAAACCTTCCTCTGCTACTGACTCTTTCTCTACTATGTCTTCCAGAACTTTCCCAGGGAGGCTGTGAAGTGTGATACCCTGATGGTTCTATCTGCTCACTCTGTTTGGTGATGTCATAGTGATGTCATAAAAGAATGGAAAAGACCAAAGTGACAACATTTCTTTCTTCAATTTGATCTCTACTTCGATCTTTACTTTGATCTTGACAAAATTAATATTTATTAACTTTATCAACGAAATAGGCTGAGAAGGTTGTTTTCATCTGCATGAATTTATTTATTATTTTTTTGTATCTACGTATGTTTGTATGTCTCTGTGTGTGTGTGTCCACAAGGACACACAGACCGCAGTCTGTCCATCTGCAGTCTCTGCTCCACCTGAGCTGGACTCTGACGCCCAGACATGCTCTATGTCTCTTTCTCTTTCAGTGTTCATCGTTCTAAATAAATGTTTTTCTGGTTCAAACTGTTCTTGTTCTTTTCTAATTGTAAAGTCAAGTCAATTTTAATCTACAGACACTTTAAAACAGCTGCTGCTGAAGCACATGTGTACATATGACACCAGGTAATGCAACACTGAAAATATGCTGCACCTGCCTCATTTATGACAATCATTTGAGTCCTTTTGTTCTTGAACATATGGGCTGGTTGGTCAGTACAGTATGGTTCTCTCATTAGGTGTGAGAGGTTTCCATGGCCCAGCAGCTGCATCCAAGCCTCACATCACCAAACACAAAGCAAAGCCTCGGAGGCAGTGGTTCTAATTGTTGAATGGTCAACAATTCCCATAAAAACACTCCTAAACCTTGTGGAAAGCCTTCCTAGAAAAGTTGAAGCTGTTATAGCAGCAAAGGTTGGACCAACATCAGATTAAATCTTCTGGTTTAAAAATGGGAGGTCACTCAAGTTCATGTGTGTGTGAAGACAGGCGAGCAAATACTTTTGATAATATAGTGTATTACCTGTAAGAAAGAGGAGAGTCAGTGTGTTTTAATGAGAACTCACTTTTACAAGAGAGAATGAAGCAGGATCTGGTCTCTGCTGAAGGGTTTGGAGCTGCCAGGAGTTGAACCTACAACCTCCTGATCTGTAGTTGCACGGCCAGCCTCCTGCTGAAACACATTTTCACTCAATAAAGCAGTCAAAATAAGTATTCTGGCTCCAACAGTTGTTAAATATTTCAAAGGTCACATTAGTCCTTGAATCAATGATGCTCTGTTTGAATTTCACTGATCCAGAGTTTGTTAAAAACACAAAGAGCTCTATCTAATTCACTTTGAAATGATGGTACATGTTTATATTTCTACCACTGAAGATGAATCCTGACAATCAATTCTCTTCAAATCTGAGATATACTGATGGTAGATTTTAAAAGAGTTAGAATCTTCTTGAGATTCCTTCAGTCTACAAGTTGATGATAGAGCAGCTTCATGAGTGACGACAACATCAACACTTTAGTACCCACTGCCGTGACCCGGATTTGAACCGGGGTTGCTGCGGCCACAATGCAGAGTACTACCCATTATACGATCACAGTCACAATGCAGAGTACCAACCATTATACAATCACAGTCACAATGCAGAGTACCAACCACTGCACAATATTCTGAGCAGAGTGGTGCAGTGGACACCTGCTGGGCACAGAACCCAGCGGTCGATGTATCCAAACCTTCCTCTGCTACTGACAGTCTCCATTTTCTCCTCGACCGTGTTTTCAGTCAAATAACCACATTCAAGTTTCCAACACTTGCTTCAATACTCTGACAGGAAGGATTCTGACTGAGTGCCCAGCAGCAATGCTTGCTAATAGCGGTATTGGTCTTTGTTCAACAAAAGAACACCATCTGATGTTGCTCATCTACGGACAGTTATCACCTCCATATTGGATGAGCACTCAATCAATCAAACAAACTTTATTCTCATTGTACAAGTACAACGAAACTTCATGTGAAGCTTGGAGAAGAGAGAGACGACGAGAGGTGAGAAGAGGAGAAAAAAAGGCAGATTTTAGGCTTTGATCTCAGAGAGTACAGTTTGTATTTAGGAAAAAAACACCTCAAGCATCAACACAGATTAGAACATATCTTCAGTACAAACACATGTGGGCATCGGAGGGGGGGAGGGGTTGCAGCTCACTGCCGGAGGGAGGGGGGGTCAAAGCACACAACTACTTCAAGGGCGCACAGCTCACCTCCTCCACCTCCTCCACCTGCCTCTGTGTGGGAGGAGGGGAGGGGCCAACAGAGGTGGTGAAGCAGTACTGTTGTTTATCTCTGCAGTGTCAGTCCAGCGTCTGTTGTCGTGAGACGGCCTTGATAGTCCTGGTCAGAGACAAGTTCCCAGTGGGACGGGTGTGAGGAGACATCAGGGAAGGACAGAGCCTCCGTTTTAACATCCACATCCAGGAGAAATAGAAAAACAATCCAGCTTTTGGCATCTGTACGTCTGAGGGAATCTGAATGTAGATAAGATTTGTTTTCTGTCAGGACGTCTTCAGCTTTCTCTCGTCCTTCAGTGTCTCTGGTCTCCATGCTGCTCCAAAATCAGTGGCCATTTTCTCAGTGTTCCAGTAGAGCTCTACAATTCTCCAAGTTGGTTTCCATTTCTCGTAAACGTTATAGAGTCACATCTTGCGTACTTTTGAGTTCATTTATCACGAGTCTGAGGGTTCAAATCCCTGCACAGTCCCTCAGTGACGATTGGCAGCCTTCCCAATGCAGCTGCCTGCATCTTCTCCACTTTGTGATAGATCAGAAAGCTGCCAGCTCCAATCAGCAGCATCCTGTTATCATAAATCCAGTTATGTAGAGGTCTTCCACGTCCTCCATGGAAAGAATTGACAGACACACAATCCTCCCGCTGTCCCAGAAGTCAAACGTCCCCTCGGGACATGTGGGCTCTCCCTTGCCCAATCGTCTTGTCGTGAAAATTTGGTCAATTGCATTGAGAGACTAGCTGATCAATTCCATGGTTCTGTTTCAGTTCGGATGTAAAGAGAGTCTCTTGTTAGATTCTGACTTGAGACAGAAGAAGACAGGAGCAGCAAGCAGGGAAGACGTAGGAGGAGAGGATATTGGATGAGCACTCAATTCAAGCCACCGCAGGTAGTGTGGCCGAGCGGTCCAAGGCGCTGGATAAAGGCTCCAGTCTCTCAGGAGGTGTGGGTTCAAATCCCACCACTGCCACTTTCAAAGCTTTAGATGGATTTACTTCCTCAGATCAGCAAGTAATGAGAGACTGCCATCAGTTCTGCTCCTGATACGTTGGAGACTTGTTCCACCCGTGTGAACTTTCACCCCAGCAGAACCTGGGGGTCAAACTGGTCTGTTCCTACAAGCAGGCAAAGAAAGATGATTGATACAAAACACTATGGATACCATGGACCTGTCTGAACATGAGGCTAAACATCTGGAAGTAACAGACAAGACTCTGCTTGACAATGAGCTCATTACTCACACCTCAAGGAGAAGACACATTTAATTGAGGACATCTTGTCAAGAGAAGACCCATGGCATGAGAGCCAATAGAAGGAAGCTTCGCTTGTCTGACTAGAAACTCCATCTTTGGACGAGTGCGTGTGCCAAGACAACACGCTGCTCCAGTCTATTGTTCCTGACCAAGATTTGATCTGTTTCCATTCATTGATAACAGTTGAGCTTGACCACTTCCACCTGACAGGGACTGTTGTTGACACTCTTCACTTTAAATTTGCAAAAAAATACCATTTTAACTTTAATTTAAAAAAAGAAAAAATCCCATTTTGATGTTCACTTTAATTTGAAAATAATACTTTATTAAATTTGATGTTCACTTCATTTTGAAAAATAAAATCCCATTTTGACTTTGATGTTCATTTTAATTTGAAAAAAGAAATTTCTACTGTCACTTTGATGTTGACTAATTAGAATCAAGATCCGAGTAAATATCAGAGTAAGGTGGTTACCACTGTGGATCTAGAGCAGAGGTCTCAAACTCAGATCCTGAAGGGCCTCAGCCCTGCATGTTTTCCACGTCCCCCTTCTTGGACATTGGATCCATTATTAATTGATCTTTGTCCACCAGAATCGTCCACTCGTCTTTTAAACATACAACCATTTCCTCCTTTAAAAGAAGCCCTCATTGGACCCCTGTGTTTTAACTGATTTTAGACCTCAAAACTTCAATTTTATCAAAGATTTTAGACAAACTGTTGCTTTGCTTCCCAGCTCATTTCTTTGATGGATTGAAATCAAACCTTTAGGACATTTCAGTCTGGTTTCATGCACATCATAGCTCTGACACTGTGCTGGTTAAGGTCACCAACCATCTACTACTTTCAGCCAATAATGACTTGTAGTTCTTCTTAGTTCTTCTTGACCTTCGCTCAGTATTTGATACAGTCAATCATAAGATTTTGATTAACCCTCTGTAAAACCATGTTGGCATCACTGGTGTTGCTCTAGGACCCAGTTTGGACACCCTGGTATAGACCATCAAGAGACAGGTTCGTTTTATCCTACTGATGGTGTGTTGCTGCAATAGTAATCCTGCTCAGTTTCAAGTTTCTTCCCACAAAGAGCCTGAACAGGGACTTGAACCCCAGACTAAAAGTCAGATGCTCTACCATCTGAGCTGCCTAAGCCTGCCAACACAGTGTTGTGTCTCCATATGATTCTCACTTATGAGTGAGACAAAGCAGACACTGATCCTGACCACCAAGGTGCAGAAGTGGAGACTTCTTGCTCCCTGTTTTGAAACTCAACAAATTGTCGTCCATTGTTCCTTCCTGAAGATGCTGAAAAGCTCCGCTCTGCATTTGAAAACAATCAGGAAACATCTGAGCTGACTGCTGGCTGTATTGCATCATATTTTCTCACTGCCTGATTGGCTGCAGGTGAGAAGGTTTGCTTCAGGAAAACCAGTTTTCTCTCCATTTGAAGCTGGAATGAAGAACTGCTTGGTTTTACAGCAAACCTGAACAGGGATTTTAATGGTGGATGCTCAGATTAAAGAGCATTCATTGATGATGATCATGACTTTCAAAGCTTAGTTTAGCCGTGGTTCTACCAAGTCCTACGTTCCAGAGCGCACCAGGACGGTAAGGTAAAGCAAAGCTCACCAAGACCCAACTGTGTTGTTTGGTCCCACCACAGAAAGTACAGTTAAAATGTAGGCGGGTTGTTAACGACTCAGATGCTCCTGGTACAGTATCAGAGTCTGACTGCTTTCAAATGGTTCAGTGATCATACAAGAGTATCATTCACTCTCATACTTTCTCATGGTTCTATTGACCATAAGAAGCCTTGCTTGACAAAGTTTTAGTTAACTTCACCGACAACTTTTCCCTTGTTGTTGTTGGAACCTTCACATTGTTCTACAAATAACCCAAAAGCCTTAAAAGTCATGGATTCTTTAAAAAGTTGAAAAGAGAAACTTTCTTCTATCATGTGTTCCCAAGATTCACACTAATACTGAGTAAAGGAAACTTTTTCCTAGTGAACATAAGTCATGTCTGTATATTCCATCCATCCATCCATCCATCCATCATCCATCCATCCATCCCTCATGTGATCCAGTAAACATGTCCCAGCAGTAGTGTTGTGTTGTTGCTACTTATTGTATACAGCGAGCAAGAAGAGTCTCCACTTCTGCACCTTGGTGGTCAGGATCAGTGTCTGCTTCGTCTCACTCAGAAGTGAGAATCATATGGAGACACAACACTGTGTTGGCAGGCCTGGGTAGCTCAGATGGTAGAGCATCAGACTTTTAATCTGAGGGTCCAGGTTTCAAGTCCCTGTTCAGGCTGTTTGTGGGAACAAACTTGAAAATGAGCAGGATGACTATTACAGCAACACACCATCAGTAGGATAAAACTAACCTGTCTCTTGATGGTCTACATCAGGGTGTCCAAACTGGGTCAGAGAGTGCTGGTGTCCTGCATGTTTTAGTTGTCTGCCTGCTTCATCATACCTGAATCTAATGATGACGTCATCACTAAGGTTGTGAAAAAGAACAATAACGAGCCTTTCATGACAAAGTGGATGGGAGAGGCACCAGATGGAGATCAATGGAGATCAAAGCCAGAGGAAATCTTTGATCTGATCATCTCCAATGCAAAAGGCACCGATCTTCTTTGATCTGATAAGAGATCAGCACTGGAGCCATGGAGACGCTGAGATCAAAGGAGATCAGCTTCATTCAATCTTCAGCATTCACACTTGCATTTTCTTCTGGAAATACAAACATCTAGTAATTATTATTATCATAACAGGTCTCTGATATATGGAGGAGTCAGACCATTCAAGGCTTTAAAAACAAGCAGTAGCATTTTAAAATATCTTCTAAAACTGACAGGCAGCCAGTGAAAGGAAGAAGGGATGGGTGAAATGTGGTACCTCCTCCTGGTGCCTGTTAAAAACCTGGTAGCAGCATTCTGCTCCAGCTGCAGTCTTTAAACATTGAACACCACACCTAAATTGTGGGCCTCTTTTCAAACATTGCTCAATGGGCTACCAAGACTAGAGCAATGGTTGTTAAAACCACCAGAACTGGGTCCATTGGGGGCGATCAAAATGATTTCAGTTTTTAAACCGTTCAGCTGTAAAAAGTTTTTGGACTTTGGTTCCCTTACTTTTGTGAGGCAGGACAGGATATAGGCAGAGTCCGTAGAGCAAGGCTTTATAGGGAAGTTCAGTTGTGTGTCGTCTTCATAAAAATTAAAGTTAACATTAAGGCCACCCAAAACAGAGCCTTGAGGGACACCACAACAAAGAGCAGCACAAGAGGAAAAGGTCTCTCCAGAAATCCATCAAAGAAATGAGCTGGGAAGCAACAGGATTTCTAAAATCCTTGATAAAATTAAGTTTTGAGGCCAGAGTAGAGCGAGGCGGGGTAGGAGACTCGATCTGGACCTATCAGAACCACATTTTATGTCTAATCTCTATTATTACATCGACACAATCTCAAATAAATTCCTCGAAGCGTTCTGGTGTGGGTTCAACCTGCTATTTGGGGGACTGATCATGGAACGACATGGTCACTCCAAGGGCTCATCCGGGAATTGAACTGCAACTGATTGTCCTAAATAAGGCAGGAGATCAGGACTCCTGACAGCCTTGACAGAGCTCATGGAATGACCACATCCTGACAAAAGTAAATGAAAACATTAGTCATGGCCGACCTTGAAGAAATGAAGCTGAAAGTTCAACTGCTATTGGAGGATTTGTAACTTTATAGTACATAATGAGTTTCTCCCAGTAAAAAGAAACTACAAATGACTGTGTTGCATTTGGTGCTATATAAATAAAGATTAATTGAATTGATGTCTTGAGGCACTGCTGGGATTTGAACCCAGGAACTCATGTTCACTAGACAGGTACTTTGACCAGCGAAGGCACGGCACCTCCTTTTGTGCATTTTTAGTACTGCATTACTTGGTGTCAGATGTACTGCAGGAAAATATTGACATTTGATAGCAGTCTGATAAAAACATTAAAAAAACAAAAAAAATACACATTTGATTCTGATCTGAAAGAAATCAGACATCACAGTATTAATGAATAACCGTTAGCCGCGACCTTTATCTGACCAGGTTTGAGCACGTTATTGGTAAAGTGCTGGTCGTGTGGCTGAGTGGTCCAAGGTTCTGGATCAAGGCTCCAGTCTCTCAGAAGGTACAGGTTCAAATCCCACCACTGCCACTTTCAAAGGTTTGGGACGATTTACTTCCTCAAATCAGCAGGCAATGAGAGTGTGTCATCACTTCTGCTACTGGTACATTGGAGACTTACTCTTAGATCAGGGGAGTCCAAACTCAGAGAGCAGATGGCATCATACAGGTGTTCCTCACCTGTTGAACTAATGCTGGATTTACAATTTACAGAAGAGTGACTTCCTGACAGCTGGGGAACATCTGGATCTGATGTCACAAAGCTTCCACATTGTGACATCACTGTGATGTCACAATGTGGAAGCATGGTAACAGACACATGACACTGACACAGCGTAACCCAGGATCCAGACAAGTGTAAACAGTGTGGATCAGGGCTGCTCCATGTGATGTGATCAGCTGAAACAGATGTTAACCAGGTGTGAACGACCCAGAAAGACCTGATGAGACACACAAGCTGAAGAGGCTCTGACAGAACTCACTCAGAAACCTGAGTCACTTCTCTGTCTGACAAAACAAACTCCTCCACTTCTTATCATCTTCTTATCATTCTTATCATCCTGTCTTACATCAGCTGTTCTTGTGATGATGTCATGGTTCTGAAAGAGTTATGCTTCTGCTCCTGTATCCATAGCAACTGTGGATGGAGCTTCAAATAGCCACAGTCAACCGTGGTCCCTGAAGGTCTCCTGTGTAGGACATTACAGTCCTCCTTCATCACTACACAACTTAGGGTATGAAGTTACTACGAAGCAGGTGATCAACTCAGTAATCCAACCCAGGCTGTTCCATCCTGATCAGAGCTCGTTCATATAAAAGGGGCGGAGTTTGCAGCATCTGACCAATCACAATCAAGGAGAAACCCTGCAGAGTAACCTTGGTCACGATGGAGGAGCAGACAAGTCTTCTTCAATAAGATGAAGAATTCAAACCCATCATCCAGGACAAAGCAACACTGTTGCTGCAACAAAATCCAGGAAGGTTTCCTGCAGAAAATGAGCGGCTCTGTTAATGAGTCACTTTGTGAGATTCTACAATATTAATTCATGGGACAATAGAAACACTGTGATCAGTCAGTTTCACTTTATTCCAGCACAGACGTTTCAGGCAGAGCTTCCTCACTGCTCTTCCTTCACTTTAGAGTTTCATTGAGTTCTTTTGAGGCTCCGCCCCCCGTGTGAGCCTGTTTGTTTGTTGGAATATTAATTCCTCACTGTGACGGCAGCTTTTGTTGTCCTGGTGTTACTATGTTGTATCACTGGATCAAGCTGACTGTTACTCAATACTACACTTATTATACAGTTCTTTACATGTGTGATCAGAGTCCTGCCCTGATCAATTCCATAGACCAATATACAGTCACAGTGATTGCGCCACCTGGTGGATGGACAGGATGTTCTGCACAACGACCATGTAATTCAACCTTTTTCAAAGATCATGATGAAAAAATATCTTAACATTGTTTTCTGACTTTTTATCAAAATGCATTAAAACAAACAAACTAACTCTTATTTTATTTTCTCATGAGTGGCCCTAAAACTCTTCTGTAGTAACAAGTTGGTCTGAGTTTCTTAAAGAAACAAACATATCCAACAATGTTTTTACAGTTTGGATGTGATATTATCAAATAGTTCTGTCAATTCTTAAAATAAAAGAAGTGACCCCCACAAGTAGGTCAAGAAGTTTATGTTTTCAACTGCATGAATTTATTGATTTTTATGTATGTATGTATGTATGTATGTATGTGTGTATGTATGTATGTATGTATGTATGTATGTATGTATGTATGTATGTATGTATGTTTGGAGGAGGAGGTGCAGGAGGAGGCGCAGGAGAAGGCGCTCGAGGAGGCGCAGGATTATGAAGGAGGAGGCACAAGGAGGAGGCGCAGGAGGAGGTGCCGGATGAGGTGGAGGAGGAGCTACAGGAGGAGTTGCAGGATGTGCGCAGTAGGAGGCGCAGGAGGAGGTGCAGGATTGTGCAGGAGGAGTTGCAGGAGGAGGCGCAGGAGGATGTGTAGGAGGAGGTGCACAAGGAGGTCTAGGAGGAGGAGGTACCATAAAAGAGAAGTGTTCCAGGAGTGTCGTCGGATTACAGGGAGGAGTTACTGAACGAAGTGGCAGGTCCTGAGTCTAAACCATGAAGGATGCGCAGGAGGAGGTGCAGGAGGCACAGGAGGAGGCACAGATGGAGGTGCAGGAGCAGGCGCAGGATGTGTGCATGAGGAGGTATAGGAGCAGGTACAAGATGTGTGCATGATGTGTGCAGGAGGAGGAGGAAGAGGAGGAGGAGCAGGAGGAAGAGGAGGAGGAAGAGGAGCAGGAGGATGAGGAGGAGCAGGAGGAGGAAGAGGAGGAGGAGCAGGAGGAGGAGCTTAGGAAGAGCAGGAAGAGCAGGAGGAGCCGGTGTCATCCTCTCTGCTCTCCTCAGTGCATCTTCAGGACACAGTGTCCCCTCTGCTGGGGGACCCCTGAGACACTATGACAGAGAGGCAGCAACATCAGTGTCTCCTCGTTAGTATAGTGGTGAGTATCCCCGCCTGTCACGTGGGAGACCGGGGTTCAATTCCCCCACGGGGAGTGAGAGGCTTTTAGTTTAGTCATGGAGAACCATTGGGTTCAAATCAGGAACAGACTTTCTACCAACCACCTCCTTCCAGATTATCCTGCCTTGGCAGACATGAGAGAGTAAAGGCCCATTTTTATTTTTTATTTATTTATTTTTTCTTTTTCCCCCATTTTTTTCTTCCTTTTTTTTTTTTTTTTCCTTTTTTCCTTCTTTAAAAAAAAAGAAAAAGAAAAGAGTAAAGGCCTCTTCATCCTCCCTTTTTGAACCCATAAGGACAAGAAGAAAGTTGTTCGTTATGCGTTCAGGTGCATCACGTACACCTGCACTGTTACATGTTAACGGGTCGGTTCTGACCCGAGTCTTAGGCCCTGATTTCATCAACGTTTCAAGTGACAACATCTTGTTTGTTGACAACAACAATGTAGTTTCTACAATGTGGGCAAGCCACAGTCAACAGTGGTGGTCTTCTGTGTAGGATATTACAGGGAACCTTCCATGGTTACACAACACGTTGCCTTGACTTAGAACCTGAAGCTTGCAGTTCTAAGTCTTACAGGTACAGAGGTCTCCACGGTACGTCTCTGACCCCGTTGTGGATGCTTCACCTTGTCTACAACTTCATGTTCATCGTGTTTGAAATAAACAACTGTCTTGTTTCCACCACTCAGTATGTGTCAATATGTTATGATACAATTCAGGTTTTCATGTGTTTTCACTGACTAAAGTTGTGGATCGTACCAAAAGTACCGTACCAAACAGTAACCCTCTGTCGAGGTACCTGGCACATCTGGGGGAGGGGTGTCCACATGATCATGCTTGATGATGTGGACTTGTTGGGTTCCTCCTGTAAAAACACCAAGAAATGACTGTGTTGTATTTGGTACTATATAAGTAAAGTTGAAGTGAATTAATGATGTGAGGCACTGCTGGGATTTGAACCCAGGACCTCCTGTTTACGAGACAGGCACTTTGACTAGCTAAGCCACAGCGCCTCCATTAGTGCAGCTTTAGTGCTGCATTACCTGGTGTCAGATGTACTGCAAACGCATCTTTATAGTCAATAACAGTCTGAAAAATATGGAGAAAAAAACACATTTGATTCTATGATCAGAATAATAAAGTAGAACTCAGCTAGTCACAGTTCTAATATCAATACAAGAGAAGACTGACTCCTCACTAAAACCCAAAGGTTTGGTTCTATCTGTTGACTTGCAGTGGTGGACACACTGATTTCGAGACGATTGGAGTGAAAGATATGCAGTTCATATACCATCCTACAGGGGGAGCTGCAGCACTCTCAGCTCTCCTACTTGCCTCTGCCTTCAATCTATTGGTACAAAGCGAAGTCCAGAGTTTTTATGGATGAAGGTTCTCATAATAATTGAGGAACAATATCTTGTTAGTATAGTGCCATGTGTGAGATGGGGGTTTAATTCCCTGAGCATCTCCATGGCGACAGACACTGTTCTCCTTTGATCACCTTTGATCTCCATGAGGTGCCTCTCTCATCTGCTTAATTGAATCCACGGGTGGTAATAAGGCATTGATGGACTCTGCTGCTCTCTGATAATGCAACTAAACACACATTAATGTCGACTCAGCACACACAGTATACAGAAGAGCCAGGGAAAGAGAGAAAGAGGAGAAATTTTTATTTTACCTGTAAGTATTTCCTCCAGCTTTAGCAGTCTGGTGGCAACCTGTTGTTCTGCTGCAGAAGTACTTCTGTGGTCGTTAAATTCGGCTTTTCTAAGTTAAACTAATGACTTTCACTTTCTCAATCAGCTGTCAGGGAACTTTTTAAAGTGAAACTTTCTACCTTAATATTATTCCACTCGGTGTTGTGCTGCTCTGTCGTCATGGCGATGCACCCAGAGACACTGCACATGCTGCTCCGGTAAAGGAGTAAAAAAAACAAAAACAAAAAACGGAAGTAAACAAAACTGTGTTAATCACATAAAAATGTTATAACGAATTAAACGTTTCAAATCAATTAATTAAATTAACGTGTTATTTTTGACGGCACTAGTAATTATTGATACTTTTTCATTGTTCCTGTTATTTTATTGATACACAGCACACATTAGCATGTTAGCTCATTCATACAGCAAACTGCAAACAGTGGCGCTCTGGAGACAAAGTCATGATAGCGATGGCGTCCAGGAGGAAGACGTTTCACAATGTCTCCTCCCACAAGAGTCACCAGTGGAGGAGCTGCATGGTACCTGGAGGTAGTGATGGCCAAATGAAGCTTCATCAAACACTGTCTTGATTTTCTGGAGCCACTAGATGGTGCCGTCTGTTGAACAAACGTTTGAAAACACACTTCATTGTCAGTCCTTCAGCCTCTATCTTCAAACCAAGAGTGCCACCTGGTGGAGACAGAAGATAAAGCAGTTGATCGTGACTACATGGAAGTCAGCAGGGTCCAATGTTCCACTTTGACAGTACAATATTGTTTGTGTATTTTGTTATTGTCCATGTTCTTACTATTGTGGTGAATGTTGACCACAGCAGAGCGGCAGCAGTAAAGTTTGGTTCCACTGAGAGTTGAACTCAGATCAGTGGACTCAGAGTCCAGAGTTCTAACCATGACACCATGGAACCACAGAGAGCAGCTCAGCATGGTGCGTTCATGGACATCTAGTCAATGAAAACAGCCTCATCATGGTTTGACCACATTTACTAGACTTCTGCTGGAAAAGCTGCTTCTGCTGACGTCACAGATGAAATTACTCAACAGTCATTGTGTCAAAAACTTCCTCTTCTGATAGCATCTTAAGTTTACATGGACTGACTTTCAGTGGACACTCCGTCCTCGTCCTTTTTCATCCTCTGCTCGTCTGCTGTCCCTCCTTTTACCTCCTCGCCTGCTGCTCCTGTTACTCATTGTTTGGTATCAAAGTGAAAATAGAAGGTTTTTAATCAAAGTTAACATGAAAGTGGAAATATGATTTTCTTTCAAATTAAAGTGACTATCAAAGTGAGAATAGGAGTTTTTTTCAAATTAAAGTAACTATCAAAGGGAAAATAGGAGGGTTTTTTACAAATTAAAGTGACTATCAAAGTGAGAATAGGAGTTTTTTTCAAATTAAAGTGACTATCAGTGAGAATATTAGTTTTCTTTCAAAGTAAAGTGACTATCAAAGGGAAAATAGGAGGTTTTTTTTTTTTCAAATTAAAGTGACAATCAAAGGGAAAATAGGAGTTTTTTTCAAATTAAAGTGACTATCACAGGGAAAACATGAGTTTTCTTTTCAAATTAAAGTGACAATCAAAGGGAAAATAGGAGTTTTTTTTCAAATTAAAATGACTATAAAAGGGAAAGTAGGAGGGTTTTTTTTCATATTAAAGTGACTATCAAAGTGAGAATAGGAGTTTTTTTCAAATTAAAGTGACTATCAGTGAGAATATTAGTTTTCTTTCAAAGTAAAGTGACTATCAAAGGGAAAATAGGAGGGTTTTTTTTTCAAATTAAAGTGACAATCAAAGGGAAAATAGGAGTTTTTTTTTCAAATTAAAGTGACTATCAAAGGGAAAATAGGAGTTTTTTCAAATTAAAGTGACTATCAAAGTGAGAATAGGAGTTTTTTTCAAATTAAAGTGACTATCAAAGTGAGAATAGGAGTTTTTTTCAAATTAAAGTGACTATCAAAAGGAAAAGAGGAGGTTTTTTTTTTTCAAATTAAAGTGACTATCAAAGGGAAAATAGGAGGGGTTTTTTTTCAAATTAAAGTGACAATCAAAGGGAAAATAGGAGTTTTTTTTTCAAATTAAAGTGACTATCAAAGGGAAAATAGGAGTTTTTTCAAATTAAAGTGACTATCAAAGTGAGAATAGGAGTTTTTTTCAAATTAAAGTGACTATCAGTGAGAATAGGAGTTTTCTTTCAAGGTAAAGTGACTATCAAATGGAAAATAGGAGTTTTTTTCAAATTAAAGTGACTATCAAAGGGAAAATAGGAGGGCTTTTTTCAAATTAAAGTGACTATCAAAGTGAGAATAGGAGTTTTTTTCAAATTAAAGTAACTATCAAAGGGAAAATAGGAGGGTTTTTTACAAATTAAAGTGACTATCAAAGTGAGAATAGGAGTTTTTTTCAAATTAAAGTGACTATCAGTGAGAATATTAATTTTCTTTCAAAGTAAAGTGACTATCAAAGGGAAAATAGGAGGTTTTTTTTTCAAATTAAAGTGACAATCAAAGGGAAAATAGGAGTTTTTTTTCAAATTAAAGTGACTATCAAAGGGAAAATTGGAGTTTTTTTCAAATTAAAGTGACTATCAAAGTGAGAATAGGAGTTTTTTTCAAATATAAAGTGACTATCAAAGGGAAAATAGGATTTTTTTCAAATTAAAGTGACTATCAAAGGGAAAATAGGATTTATTTTTCAAAGTAAAGTGACTATCAAAGGGAAAATAGGATTTATTTTTCAAATTAAAGTGACTATCAAAGGGAAAATAGGAGGGTTTTTTTTTTCAAATTAAAGTGACTATCAAAGTGAGAATAGGAGTTTTTTTCAAATATAAAGTGACTATCAAAGGGAAAATAGGATTTTTTTCAAATTAAAGTGACTATCAAAGGGAAAATAGGATTTATTTTTCAAAGTAAAGTGACTATCAAAGGGAAAATAGGATTTATTTTTCAAATTAAAGTGACTATCAAAGTGAGAATAGGAGTTTTTTTCAAATTAAAGTGACTATCAGTGAGAATATTAGTTTTCTTTCAAAGTAAAGTGACTATCAAAGGGAAAATAGGAGGTTTTTTTTTTTTCAAATTAAAGTGACAATCAAAGGGAAAATAGGAGTTTTTTTCAAATTAAAGTGACTATCACAGGGAAAACATGAGTTTTCTTTTCAAATTAAAGTGACAATCAAAGGGAAAATAGGAGTTTTTTTTCAAATTAAAATGACTATAAAAGGGAAAGTAGGAGGGTTTTTTTTTCATATTAAAGTGACTATCAAAGGTAGAATAGGAGTTTTTTTCAAATTAAAGTGACTATCAGTGAGAATATTAGTTTTCTTTCAAAGTAAAGTGACTATCAAAGGGAAAATAGGAGGGGTTTTTTTCAAATTAAAGTAACTATCAAAGAGAAAATAGGAGGGTTTTTTCCAAATTAAAGTGACTATCAAAGTGAGAATAGGAGTTTTTTTCAAATTAAAGTGACTATCAAAGTGAGAATAGGAGTTTTTTTTCAAATATAAAGTGACTATCAAAGGGAAAATAGGAGGGTTTTTTTTCAAATTAAAGTGACAATCAAAGGGAAAATAGGAGTTTTTTTTCAAATTAAAGTGACTATCAAAGGGAAAATAGAAGTTTTTTTCAAATTAAAGTGACTATCAAAGGGAAAATAGGAGTTTTTTTCAAATTAAAGTGACTATCAAAGGGAAAATAGGAGGGTTTTTTTTCAAATTAAAGTGACTATCAAAGTGAGAATAGGAGTTTTTTTCAAATTAAAGTGACTATCAAGGGGAAAATAGGAGGGTTTTTTTTTTTTATTAAAGTGACTATCAAAGTGAGAATAGGAGTTTTTTTCTAATTAAAGTGACTATCAGTGAGAATATGAGTTTTCTTTCAAAGTAAAGTGACTATCAAAGGGAAAATAGGAGGGTGTTTTTTTCAAATTAAAGTGACAATCAAAGGGAAAATAGGAGTTTCTTTCAAATTAATGTGACTATCAGTGAGAATATGAGTTTTCTTTCAAGGTAAAGTGACTATCAAATGGAAAATAGGAGTTTTTTTCAAATTAAAGTGACTATCAAAGGGAAAATATGAGTTTTCTTTTCAAATTAAAGTGACTATCAAAGGGAAAATAGGAGGTTTTTTTCAAATTAAAGTGACTATCAAAGGGAAAATAGGAGGGCTTTTTTCAAATTAAAGTGACTATCAAAGTGAGAATAGGAGTTTTTTTCAAATTAAAGTAACTATCAAAGGGAAAATAGGAGGGTTTTTTACAAATTAAAGTGACTTTCAAAGTGAGAATAGGAGTTTCTTCAAATTAAAGTGACTATCAGTGAGAATATTAGTTTTCTTTCAAAGTAAAGTGACTATCAAAGTGAGAATAGGAGTTTTTTTCAAATTAAAGTAACTATCAAAGAGAAAATAGGAGGGTTTTTTCCAAATTAAAGTGACTATCAAAGTGAGAATAGGAGTTTTTTTCAAATTAAAGTGACTATCAGTGAGAATATGAGTTTTCTTTCAAAGTAAAGTGACTATCAAAGGGAAAATAGGAGGGTGTTTTTTCCAAATTAAAGTGACTATCAAAGTGAGAATAGGAGTTTTTTTCAAATTAAAGTGACTATCAAAGTGAGAATAGGAGTTTTTTTTAAAATTAAAGTGACTATCAAAGGGAAAATAGGATTTTATTCAAATTAAAGTGACTATCAAAGGGAAAATAGGATTTATTTTTCAAATTAAAGTGACTATCAAAGGGAAAATAGGAGGGTTTTTTTTTTTCAAATTAAAGTGACAATCAAAGGGAAAATAGGAGGTTTTTTTTCAAATTAAAGTGACTATCAAAGAGAAAATAGGAGGGTTTTTTCCAAATTAAAGTGACTATCAAAGTGAGAATAGGAGTTTTTTTCAAATTAAAGTGACTATCAAAGTGAGAATAGGAGTTTTTTTTAAAATTAAAGTGACTATCAAAGGGAAAATAGGATTTTATTCAAATTAAAGTGACTATCAAAGGGAAAATAGGATTTATTTTTCAAATTAAAGTGACTATCAAAGGGAAAATAGGAGGGTTTTTTTTTTCAAATTAAAGTGACAATCAAAGGGAAAATAGGAGTTTTTTTTTCAAATTAAAGTGACTATCAAAGGGAAAATAGGAGTTTTTTTCAAATTAAAGTGACTATCAAAGGGAAAATAGGAGTTTTTTCAAATTAAAGTGACCATCAAAGGGAAAATAGGAGGGTTTTTTTTCAAATTAAAGTGACTATCAAAGTGAGAATAGGAGTTTTTTTCAAATTAAAGTGACTATCAAAGGGAAAATAGGATTTATTTTTCAAATTAAAGTGACTATCAAAGGGAAAATAGGAGGGGTTTTTTTTTCAAATTAAAGTGACAATCAAAGGGAAAATAGGAGTTTTTTTTCAAATTAAAGTGACTATCAAAGGGAAAATAGGAGTTTTTTTCAAATTAAAGTGACTATCAAAGGGAAAATAGGAGTTTTCTTTCAAAGTAAAGTGACTATCAAAGTGAGAATAGGAGTTTTTTTCAAATTAAAGTAACTATCAAAGAGAAAATAGGAGGGTTTTTTCCAAATTAAAGTGACTATCAAAGTGAGAATAGGAGTTTTTTTCAAATTAAAGTGACTATCAAAGTGAGAATAGGAGTTTTTTTTAAAATTAAAGTGACTATCAAAGGGAAAATAGGATTTTATTCAAATTAAAGTGACTATCAAAGGGAAAATAGGATTTATTTTTCAAATTAAAGTGACTATCAAAGTGAGAATAGGAGTTTTTTTTTAAATTAAAGTGACTATCAAAGGGAAAATAGGATTTTATTCAAATTAAAGTGACTATCAAAGGGAAAATAGGAGTTTTTTTCAAATTAAAGTGACTATCAAAGGGAAAATAGGAGTTTTTTCAAATTAAAGTGACCATCAAAGGGAAAATAGGAGGGTTTTTTTTTCAAATTAAAGTGACTATCAAAGTGAGAATAGGAGTTTTTTTCAAATTAAAGTGACTATCAAAGGGAAAATAGGAGGGGTTTTTTTTCAAATTAAAGTGACTATCAAAGTGAGAATAGGAGTTTTTTTCAAATTAAAGTGACTATCAGTGAGAATATGAGTTTTCTTTCAAAGTAAAGTGACTATCAAAGGGAAAATAGGAGGGTGTTTTTTTCAAATTAAAGTGACAATCAAAGGGAAAATAGGAGTTTCTTTCAAATTAATGTGACTATCAGTGAGAATATGAGTTTTCTTTCAAGGTAAAGTGACTATCAAATGGAAAATAGGAGTTTTTTTCAAATTAAAGTGACTATCAAAGGTAAAATATGAGTTTTCTTTTCAAATTAAAGTGACTATCAAAGGGAAAATAGGAGGTTTTTTTCAAATTAAAGTGACTATCAAAGGGAAAATTGGAGGGCTTTTTTCAAATTAAAGTGACTATCAAAGTGAGAATAGGAGTTTTTTTCAAATTAAAGTAACTATCAAAGGGAAAATAGGAGTTTTTTCAAATTAAAGTGACTATCAAAGTGAGAATAGGAGTTTTTTTCAAATTAAAGTGACTATCAGTGAGAATAGGAGTTTTCTTTCAAGGTAAAGTGACTATCAAATGGAAAATAGGAGTTTTTTTCAAATTAAAGTGACTATCAAAGGGAAAATAGGAGGGCTTTTTTCAAATTAAAGTGACTATCAAAGTGAGAATAGGAGTTTTTTTCAAATTAAAGTAACTATCAAAGGGAAAATAGGAGGGTTTTTTACAAATTAAAGTGACTATCAAAGTGAGAATAGGAGTTTTTTTCAAATTAAAGTGACTATCAGTGAGAATATTAATTTTCTTTCAAAGTAAAGTGACTATCAAAGGGAAAATAGGAGGTTTTTTTTTCAAATTAAAGTGACAATCAAAGGGAAAATAGGAGTTTTTTTTCAAATTAAAGTGACTATCAAAGGGAAAATTGGAGTTTTTTTCAAATTAAAGTGACTATCAAAGTGAGAATAGGAGTTTTTTTCAAATATAAAGTGACTATCAAAGGGAAAATAGGATTTTTTTCAAATTAAAGTGACTATCAAAGGGAAAATAGGATTTATTTTTCAAAGTAAAGTGACTATCAAAGGGAAAATAGGATTTATTTTTCAAATTAAAGTGACTATCAAAGGGAAAATAGGAGGGTTTTTTTTTTCAAATTAAAGTGACTATCAAAGTGAGAATAGGAGTTTTTTTCAAATATAAAGTGACTATCAAAGGGAAAATAGGATTTTTTTCAAATTAAAGTGACTATCAAAGGGAAAATAGGATTTATTTTTCAAAGTAAAGTGACTATCAAAGGGAAAATAGGATTTATTTTTCAAATTAAAGTGACTATCAAAGTGAGAATAGGAGTTTTTTTCAAATTAAAGTGACTATCAGTGAGAATATTAGTTTTCTTTCAAAGTAAAGTGACTATCAAAGGGAAAATAGGAGGTTTTTTTTTTTTCAAATTAAAGTGACAATCAAAGGGAAAATAGGAGTTTTTTTCAAATTAAAGTGACTATCACAGGGAAAACATGAGTTTTCTTTTCAAATTAAAGTGACAATCAAAGGGAAAATAGGAGTTTTTTTTCAAATTAAAATGACTATAAAAGGGAAAGTAGGAGGGTTTTTTTTTCATATTAAAGTGACTATCAAAGGTAGAATAGGAGTTTTTTTCAAATTAAAGTGACTATCAGTGAGAATATTAGTTTTCTTTCAAAGTAAAGTGACTATCAAAGGGAAAATAGGAGGGGTTTTTTTCAAATTAAAGTAACTATCAAAGAGAAAATAGGAGGGTTTTTTCCAAATTAAAGTGACTATCAAAGTGAGAATAGGAGTTTTTTTCAAATTAAAGTGACTATCAAAGTGAGAATAGGAGTTTTTTTTCAAATATAAAGTGACTATCAAAGGGAAAATAGGAGGTTTTTTTTTCAAATTAAAGTGACAATCAAAGGGAAAATAGGAGTTTTTTTTCAAATTAAAGTGACTATCAAAGGGAAAATAGAAGTTTTTTTCAAATTAAAGTGACTATCAAAGGGAAAATAGGAGTTTTTTTCAAATTAAAGTGACTATCAAAGGGAAAATAGGAGGGTTTTTTTTCAAATTAAAGTGACTATCAAAGTGAGAATAGGAGTTTTTTTCAAATTAAAGTGACTATCAAGGGGAAAATAGGAGGGTTTTTTTTTTTTATTAAAGTGACTATCAAAGTGAGAATAGGAGTTTTTTTCTAATTAAAGTGACTATCAGTGAGAATATGAGTTTTCTTTCAAAGTAAAGTGACTATCAAAGGGAAAATAGGAGGGTGTTTTTTTCAAATTAAAGTGACAATCAAAGGGAAAATAGGAGTTTCTTTCAAATTAATGTGACTATCAGTGAGAATATGAGTTTTCTTTCAAGGTAAAGTGACTATCAAATGGAAAATAGGAGTTTTTTTCAAATTAAAGTGACTATCAAAGGGAAAATATGAGTTTTCTTTTCAAATTAAAGTGACTATCAAAGGGAAAATAGGAGGTTTTTTTCAAATTAAAGTGACTATCAAAGGGAAAATAGGAGGGCTTTTTTCAAATTAAAGTGACTATCAAAGTGAGAATAGGAGTTTTTTTCAAATTAAAGTAACTATCAAAGGGAAAATAGGAGGGTTTTTTACAAATTAAAGTGACTTTCAAAGTGAGAATAGGAGTTTCTTCAAATTAAAGTGACTATCAGTGAGAATATTAGTTTTCTTTCAAAGTAAAGTGACTATCAAAGTGAGAATAGGAGTTTTTTTCAAATTAAAGTAACTATCAAAGAGAAAATAGGAGGGTTTTTTCCAAATTAAAGTGACTATCAAAGTGAGAATAGGAGTTTTTTTCAAATTAAAGTGACTATCAGTGAGAATATGAGTTTTCTTTCAAAGTAAAGTGACTATCAAAGGGAAAATAGGAGGGTGTTTTTTCCAAATTAAAGTGACTATCAAAGTGAGAATAGGAGTTTTTTTCAAATTAAAGTGACTATCAAAGTGAGAATAGGAGTTTTTTTTAAAATTAAAGTGACTATCAAAGGGAAAATAGGATTTTATTCAAATTAAAGTGACTATCAAAGGGAAAATAGGATTTATTTTTCAAATTAAAGTGACTATCAAAGGGAAAATAGGAGGGTTTTTTTTTTTCAAATTAAAGTGACAATCAAAGGGAAAATAGGAGGTTTTTTTTCAAATTAAAGTGACTATCAAAGAGAAAATAGGAGGGTTTTTTCCAAATTAAAGTGACTATCAAAGTGAGAATAGGAGTTTTTTTCAAATTAAAGTGACTATCAAAGTGAGAATAGGAGTTTTTTTTAAAATTAAAGTGACTATCAAAGGGAAAATAGGATTTTATTCAAATTAAAGTGACTATCAAAGGGAAAATAGGATTTATTTTTCAAATTAAAGTGACTATCAAAGGGAAAATAGGAGGGTTTTTTTTTTCAAATTAAAGTGACAATCAAAGGGAAAATAGGAGTTTTTTTTTCAAATTAAAGTGACTATCAAAGGGAAAATAGGAGTTTTTTTCAAATTAAAGTGACTATCAAAGGGAAAATAGGAGTTTTTTCAAATTAAAGTGACCATCAAAGGGAAAATAGGAGGGTTTTTTTTCAAATTAAAGTGACTATCAAAGTGAGAATAGGAGTTTTTTTCAAATTAAAGTGACTATCAAAGGGAAAATAGGATTTATTTTTCAAATTAAAGTGACTATCAAAGGGAAAATAGGAGGGGTTTTTTTTTCAAATTAAAGTGACAATCAAAGGGAAAATAGGAGTTTTTTTTCAAATTAAAGTGACTATCAAAGGGAAAATAGGAGTTTTTTTCAAATTAAAGTGACTATCAAAGGGAAAATAGGAGTTTTCTTTCAAAGTAAAGTGACTATCAAAGTGAGAATAGGAGTTTTTTTCAAATTAAAGTAACTATCAAAGAGAAAATAGGAGGGTTTTTTCCAAATTAAAGTGACTATCAAAGTGAGAATAGGAGTTTTTTTCAAATTAAAGTGACTATCAAAGTGAGAATAGGAGTTTTTTTTAAAATTAAAGTGACTATCAAAGGGAAAATAGGATTTTATTCAAATTAAAGTGACTATCAAAGGGAAAATAGGATTTATTTTTCAAATTAAAGTGACTATCAAAGTGAGAATAGGAGTTTTTTTTTAAATTAAAGTGACTATCAAAGGGAAAATAGGATTTTATTCAAATTAAAGTGACTATCAAAGGGAAAATAGGAGTTTTTTTCAAATTAAAGTGACTATCAAAGGGAAAATAGGAGTTTTTTCAAATTAAAGTGACCATCAAAGGGAAAATAGGAGGGTTTTTTTTTCAAATTAAAGTGACTATCAAAGTGAGAATAGGAGTTTTTTTCAAATTAAAGTGACTATCAAAGGGAAAATAGGAGGGGTTTTTTTTCAAATTAAAGTGACTATCAAAGTGAGAATAGGAGTTTTTTTCAAATTAAAGTGACTATCAGTGAGAATATGAGTTTTCTTTCAAAGTAAAGTGACTATCAAAGGGAAAATAGGAGGGTGTTTTTTTCAAATTAAAGTGACAATCAAAGGGAAAATAGGAGTTTCTTTCAAATTAATGTGACTATCAGTGAGAATATGAGTTTTCTTTCAAGGTAAAGTGACTATCAAATGGAAAATAGGAGTTTTTTTCAAATTAAAGTGACTATCAAAGGTAAAATATGAGTTTTCTTTTCAAATTAAAGTGACTATCAAAGGGAAAATAGGAGGTTTTTTTCAAATTAAAGTGACTATCAAAGGGAAAATTGGAGGGCTTTTTTCAAATTAAAGTGACTATCAAAGTGAGAATAGGAGTTTTTTTCAAATTAAAGTAACTATCAAAGGGAAAATAGGAGGGTTTTTTACAAATTAAAGTGACTATCAAAGTGAGAATAGGAGTTTCTTCAAATTAAAGTGACTATCAGTGAGAATATTAGTTTTCTTTCAAAGTAAAGTGACTATCAAAGTGAGAATAGGAGTTTTTTTCAAATTAAAGTAACTATCAAAGAGAAAATAGGAGGGTTTTTTCCAAATTAAAGTGACTATCAAAGTGAGAATAGGAGGGGTTTTTTTTCAAATTAAAGTGACAATCAAAGGGAAAATAGGAGTTTTTTTTCAAATTAAAGTGACTATCAAAGGGAAAATAGGAGTTTTTTTCAAATTAAAGTGACTATCAAAGGGAAAATAGGAGTTTTTTCAAATTAAAGTGACTATCAAAGGGAAAATAGGAGGGTTTTTTTTTTCAAATTAAAGTGACTATCAAAGTGAGAATAGGAGTTTTTTTCAAATTAAAGTGACTATCAGTGAGAATATGAGTTTTCTTTCAAAGTAAAGTGACTATCAAAGGGAAAATAGGAGGGTATTTTTTTCAAATTAAAGTGACAATCAAAGGGAAAATAGGAGTTTCTTTCAAATTAATGTGACTATCAGTGAGAATATGAGTTTTCTTTCAAGGTAAAGTGACTATCAAATGGAAAATAGGAGTTTTTTTCAAATTAAAGTGACTATCAAAGGGAAAATATGAGTTTTCTTTTCAAATTAAAGTGACTATCAAAGGGAAAATAGGAGGTTTTTTTCAAATTAAAGTGACTATCAAAGGGAAAATTGGAGGGCTTTTTTCAAATTAAAGTGACTATCAAAGTGAGAATAGGAGTTTTTTTCAAATTAAAGTAACTATCAAAGGGAAAATAGGAGGGTTTTTTACAAATTAAAGTGACTATCAAAGTGAGAATAGGAGTTTCTTCAAATTAAAGTGACTATCAGTGAGAATATTAGTTTTCTTTCAAAGTAAAGTGACTATCAAAGTGAGAATAGGAGTTTTTTTCAAATTAAAGTAACTATCAAAGAGAAAATAGGAGGGTTTTTTCCAAATTAAAGTGACTATCAAAGTGAGAATAGGAGGGGTTTTTTTTCAAATTAAAGTGACAATCAAAGGGAAAATAGGAGTTTTTTTTCAAATTAAAGTGACTATCAAAGGGAAAATAGGAGTTTTTTTCAAATTAAAGTGATTATCAAAGGGAAAATAGGAGTTTTTTCAAATTAAAGTGACCATCAAAGGGAAAATAGGAGGGTTTTTTTTCAAATTAAAGTGACTATCAAAGTGAGAATAGGAGTTTTTTTCAAATTAAAGTGACTATCAAAGGGAAAATAGGAGGGTTTTTTTTTTCAAATTAAAGTGACTATCAAAGTGAGAATAGGAGTTTTTTTCAAATTAAAGTGACTATCAGTGAGAATATGAGTTTTCTTTCAAAGTAAAGTGACTATCAAAGGGAAAATAGGAGGGTGTTTTTTTCAAATTAAAGTGACAATCAAAGGGAAAATAGGAGTTTCTTTCAAATTAATGTGACT
Source organism: Lipophrys pholis (assembly GCF_963383615.2). Classification (NCBI taxonomy): domain Eukaryota; kingdom Metazoa; phylum Chordata; class Actinopteri; order Blenniiformes; family Blenniidae; genus Lipophrys; species Lipophrys pholis. Next base: position 2,242,341 of record NC_137646.1, on the reverse strand, counting down.
ATCAGTGAGAATATGAGTTTTCTTTCAAGGTAAAGTGACTATCAAATGGAAAATAGGAGTTTTTTTCAAATTAAAGTGACTATCAAAGGGAAAATATGAGTTTTCTTTTCAAATTAAAGTGACTATCAAAGGGAAAATAGGAGGTTTTTTTCAAATTAAAGTGACTATCAAAGGGAAAATTGGAGGGCTTTTTTCAAATTAAAGTGACTATCAAAGTGAGAATAGGAGTTTTTTTCAAATTAAAGTAACTATCAAAGGGAAAATAGGAGGGTTTTTTACAAATTAAAGTGACTATCAAAGTGAGAATAGGAGTTTCTTCAAATTAAAGTGACTATCAGTGAGAATATTAGTTTTCTTTCAAAGTAAAGTGACTATCAAAGTGAGAATAGGAGTTTTTTTCAAATTAAAGTAACTATCAAAGAGAAAATAGGAGGGTTTTTTCCAAATTAAAGTGACTATCAAAGTGAGAATAGGAGTTTTTTTCAAATTAAAGTGACTATCAAAGTGAGAATAGGAGTTTTTTTCAAATATAAAGTGACTATCAAAGGGAAAATAGGATTTTTTTCAAATTAAAGTGACTATCAAAGGGAAAATAGGATTTATTTTTCAAATTAAAGTGACTATCAAAGGGAAAATAGGAGGGGTTTTTTTTCAAATTAAAGTGACTATCAAAGTGAGAATAGGAGTTTTTTTCAAATTAAAGTGACTATCAGTGAGAATATGAGTTTTCTTTCAAAGTAAAGTGACTATCAAAGGGAAAATAGGAGGGTGTTTTTTTCAAATTAAAGTGACAATCAAAGGGAAAATAGGAGTTTCTTTCAAATTAATGTGACTATCAGTGAGAATATGAGTTTTCTTTCAAGGTAAAGTGACTATCAAATGGAAAATAGGAGTTTTTTTCAAATTAAAGTGACTATCAAAGGTAAAATATGAGTTTTCTTTTCAAATTAAAGTGACTATCAAAGGGAAAATAGGAGGTTTTTTTCAAATTAAAGTGACTATCAAAGGGAAAATTGGAGGGCTTTTTTCAAATTAAAGTGACTATCAAAGTGAGAATAGGAGTTTTTTTCAAATTAAAGTAACTATCAAAGGGAAAATAGGAGGGTTTTTTACAAATTAAAGTGACTATCAAAGTGAGAATAGGAGTTTCTTCAAATTAAAGTGACTATCAGTGAGAATATTAGTTTTCTTTCAAAGTAAAGTGACTATCAAAGTGAGAATAGGAGTTTTTTTCAAATTAAAGTAACTATCAAAGAGAAAATAGGAGGGTTTTTTCCAAATTAAAGTGACTATCAAAGTGAGAATAGGAGGGGTTTTTTTTCAAATTAAAGTGACAATCAAAGGGAAAATAGGAGTTTTTTTTCAAATTAAAGTGACTATCAAAGGGAAAATAGGAGTTTTTTTCAAATTAAAGTGACTATCAAAGGGAAAATAGGAGTTTTTTCAAATTAAAGTGACTATCAAAGGGAAAATAGGAGGGTTTTTTTTTTCAAATTAAAGTGACTATCAAAGTGAGAATAGGAGTTTTTTTCAAATTAAAGTGACTATCAGTGAGAATATGAGTTTTCTTTCAAAGTAAAGTGACTATCAAAGGGAAAATAGGAGGGTATTTTTTTCAAATTAAAGTGACAATCAAAGGGAAAATAGGAGTTTCTTTCAAATTAATGTGACTATCAGTGAGAATATGAGTTTTCTTTCAAGGTAAAGTGACTATCAAATGGAAAATAGGAGTTTTTTTCAAATTAAAGTGACTATCAAAGGGAAAATAGGAGGTTTTTTTCAAATTAAAGTGACTATCAAAGGGAAAATTGGAGGGCTTTTTTCAAATTAAAGTGACTATCAAAGTGAGAATAGGAGTTTTTTTCAAATTAAAGTAACTATCAAAGGGAAAATAGGAGGGTTTTTTACAAATTAAAGTGACTATCAAAGTGAGAATAGGAGTTTCTTCAAATTAAAGTGACTATCAGTGAGAATATTAGTTTTCTTTCAAAGTAAAGTGACTATCAAAGTGAGAATAGGAGTTTTTTTCAAATTAAAGTAACTATCAAAGAGAAAATAGGAGGGTTTTTTCCAAATTAAAGTGACTATCAAAGTGAGAATAGGAGGGGTTTTTTTTCAAATTAAAGTGACAATCAAAGGGAAAATAGGAGTTTTTTTTCAAATTAAAGTGACTATCAAAGGGAAAATAGGAGTTTTTTTCAAATTAAAGTGATTATCAAAGGGAAAATAGGAGTTTTTTCAAATTAAAGTGACCATCAAAGGGAAAATAGGAGGGTTTTTTTTCAAATTAAAGTGACTATCAAAGTGAGAATAGGAGTTTTTTTCAAATTAAAGTGACTATCAAAGGGAAAATAGGAGGGTTTTTTTTTTCAAATTAAAGTGACTATCAAAGTGAGAATAGGAGTTTTTTTCAAATTAAAGTGACTATCAGTGAGAATATGAGTTTTCTTTCAAAGTAAAGTGACTATCAAAGGGAAAATAGGAGGGTGTTTTTTTCAAATTAAAGTGACAATCAAAGGGAAAATAGGAGTTTCTTTCAAATTAATGTGACTATCAGTGAGAATATGAGTTTTCTTTCAAGGTAAAGTGACTATCAAATGGAAAATAGGAGTTTTTTTCAAATTAAAGTGACTATCAAAGGGAAAATATGAGTTTTCTTTTCAAATTAAAGTGACTATCAAAGGGAAAATAGGAGGTTTTTTTCAAATTAAAGTGACTATCAAAGGGAAAATTGGAGGGCTTTTTTCAAATTAAAGTGACTATCAAAGTGAGAATAGGAGTTTTTTTCAAATTAAAGTGACTATCAAAGTGAGAATAGGAGTTTTTTTCAAATATAAAGTGACTATCAAAGGGAAAATAGGATTTTTTTCAAATTAAAGTGACTATCAAAGGGAAAATAGGATTTATTTTTCAAATTAAAGTGACTATCAAAGGGAAAATAGGAGGGGTTTTTTTTTTCAAATTAAAGTGACTATCAAAGTGAGAATAGGAGTTTTTTTTCAAATTAAAGTGACTATCAAAGGGAAAATAGGAGGGCTTTTTTCAAATTAAAGTGACTATCAAAGTGAGAATAGGAGTTTTTTTCAAATTAAAGTAACTATCAAAAGGAAAATAGGAGGGTATTTTTTACAAATTAAAGTGACTATCAAAGTGAGAATAGGAGTTTTTTTCAAATTAAAGTGACTATCAGTGAGAATATTAGTTTTCTTTCAAAGTAAAGTGACTATCAAAGGGAAAATAGGAGTTGTTTTATTTTCAAATTAAAGTGACAATCAAAGGGAAAATAGGAGTTTTTTTTCCAAATTAAAGTGACTATCACAGGGAAAACATGAGTTTTCTTTTCAAATCAAAGTGACTATCAAAGGGAAAGTAGGAGGGGTTTTTTCATGTTAAAGTGACTATCAAAGTGAGAATAGGAGTTTTTTTTCAAATTAAAGTGACAATCAAAGGGAAGATAGGAGGGGTTTTTTTCAAATTAAAGTGACAATCAAAGGGAAAATAGGAGTTTTTTTCAAATTAAAGTAACTATCAAAGGGAAAATAAGAGGGTTTTTTACAAATTAAAGTGACTATCAAAGTGAGAATAGGAGTTTTTTTCAAATTAAAGTGACTATCAGTGAGAATATTAGTTTTCTTTTAAAGTAAAGTGAATATCAAGGGGAAAATAGGATTTTTTTTTTTTTCAAATTTAAGTGACTATCAAAGGGAAAATAGGAGGTTTTTTTTTCAAATTAAAGTGACTATCAAAGGGAAAACATGAGTTTTCTTTTCAAATTAAAGTGACAATCAAAGGGAAAATATGAGTTTTTTTTCAAATTAAAGTGACTATCAAAGTGAGAATATGAGTTTTATTTCAAATTAAAGTGACTATCAAAGGAAAATATGAGTTCTTTTTCAAATTAAAGTGACTATCAAAGTGAGAATAGGAGTTTTTTTTCAAATTAAAGTGACTATCAAAGGGAAAATATGAGGGGTTTTTTTCAAGTTAAAGTGACTATCAAAGTGAGAATAGGAGTTTTTTCAAATTAAAGTGACTATCAAAGGGAAAATAGGAGTTTTTTTCAAATTAACGTGACTATAAAAAAAAATAGAATTTTTTTCAAATTAAAGTGACTATCAAAGGGAAAATAGGATTTTTTTCAAATTAAAGTAACTATCAAAGGGAAAATAGGAGGGTTTTTTACAAATTAAAGTGACTATCAAAGTGAGAATAGGAGTTTTTTTCAAATTAAAGTGACTATCAGTGAGAATATTAGTTTTCTTTCAAAGTAAAGTGACTATCAAAGGGAAAATAGGAGTTGTTTTATTTTCAAATTAAAGTGACAATCAAAGGGAAAATAGGAGTTTTTTTCAAATTAAAGTAACTATCAAAGGGAAAATAAGAGGGTTTTTTACAAATTAAAGTGACTATCAAAGTGAGAATAGGAGTTTTTTCAAATTAAAGTGATGTCCAAATGATGTAAAAATCCTCATCCTCCACTATGTGCAATTAAAAAGCAAATAAAGCTCCAGATGGATCAGAACTCCTGGAGTGAAACATAAAGTACTTCAGGAAAGGAGGAGAACGCCGCCACTAGAAGTAGAGATATTTTCAGGATTGTTACGTTACGTTATGGAACGAACACTGAAGTTAACCCAGAAGTGGAGTATGGACATGATTGTGTGTTCATCTGTGGTCTGGTGGTGAGTGTGTGTGTTGCCTTCAGGGGCAATGGGAAATAAAACCACTGCATGTAAGAAACACTAAACAATAAAAACACTTCTGGTTAAGATCACAGCAACTTAAAACACAATAAATAAAGCCAAATATGCAGCAAAATCATTGAAATGTGATTAAAAAGCTGTCAACAATGAAGCTGTCCCATGAAGACAAAGTCTTGACTAGTTTCCTGCTGCTGGTTGATCCATGATGCAGAAGATTTGGATGAATGACTGATGGTTTCTTTGTATGTTTCACATCTTGTTTTGCTCTTTTATAGAAAACATTTCAAATCACATAAAACACAAATATTTGAAGAAAGAAAGTAGATGTTTTCATCAGCATCAGCCGGTTAGCTCAGTTGGTCAGAGTGTGGTGCTAATAACACCAAGGTCATGGGTTCAATCCCCGTACTGGCTAAATGAAGCTTTATGAGCCACTGTCTTTACTCTGAAGCTGCCAGATGGCGCTGTCTTTTCAACAAACTTTTAAAATACACTTCATCGCTAGTACTTCAGAATCTATCTTCAAACCAACAGTGCCATCTGGTGGTGAGAAAATTAAGAACATGGTTCATGAGGCTTCATTTAGCATCACTACTTGTGAGTATCTCCACCTGTCACACAGGAGGCTGGGGTTCACTTTCCTGATGGAGTTAAGGGATTGTTGTGGTGGATTGCTCACACTGCATGAGCAAGGCACCACTATTATAAATGGCTGTATTGTAATTATTAGTTGCATTGACTTGGAATCAAACCCAGGCCTCCAGCGTGGCAGGGGACGACTCTACCACTGAAGCACCAATGCTAACACATCAGATCAGACCGTCTCCATTTTAAATGTCAAAGAGAACTTGTCCTCATGGCAGTAAGCCATGTATTAAAATGAATCCTGATGGAGACACACAAGCTTCAGAGGCTCTGACAGAACTCACTCACAAACCTGAAAACTGCTTCAGGTCAAATGGACCATAAAGTTACAAATCCTCCAATAGCAGTTGAACCTTCAGCTTCATTTCTTCAAGGTCGGCCATGACTAATGTTTTCATTTACTTTTGTCAGGATGTGGTCATTCCAGGAGCTCTGTCAAGGCTGTCAGGAGTCTTGATCTCCTGACTTATTTATGACAATCAGTTGAGTCCTTTAGCTTCTTGAACACGTCGGCTCGTTGGTCTGGGAGCATAATTCTCACTTTGGATGTCAGAGGTCCTGGGTTTAATTCCCAGATGAGCCCTTGGAGTTACCTTGACCCTCTCCTACAAATGGTTTTAACTTTGGTCATCAACCAGGATCTCTTTGTGTTAAATTTCAAAAGAGACTGAGACTTTGTGTTGGAGGCTTGGCTGATCTCTGCTCTTCACCTCACGGACTTTTTTTATCAGAGAAACCTCATTGTAATTTCCAGTTTGTGTCTTTATAACTGATTGAACCAAACTGAAGCACTTCAGCAAGTCTTTCATTTTGACTCAGACTTCAGCATTATGATTTGTTCCTTTAGCTTTCAGGTCTGTCTAGAATCAGATTGGTCATGCAAAAGGTTCCAGATCTCTGTAAAGGACAGTAGACCCATCCAAGATGGCTCCTGTGTTCCATCCTGTTCTGGATGTGATTCCCTCAAACCCAAGTGAGGTGTAAAATGTCTAAAAGCTGGATTTGTACAGTATAGCTGAAATGTCGTTGATGAGAGAGAGAGAGAGAGAGAGAGAGAGAGAGAGAGAGAGAGAGAGAGAGAGAGAGAGTAGAGATCAAAGTGAAGAAAGAAATGTTGGCACTTTGTCCTTTTCCCATCTTTTATGACATCACTATGACATCACCAGACAGAGTTAGCAGATAGAACCATCAGGGTATCACACTTCACAGCCTCCCTGGGAAAGTTCTGGAAGACATAGTAGAGAAAGTGTCAGTAGCAGAGGAAGGTTTGGATCCATGGAGCTCTGGGTTCTAGGCCCAGCAGGGTTCCACTGTGCTTCAGGTGATCAGATCACAAGTGGCGAGTCCTGAAGACAAGTGTGAACAGACACCAAACTACTTTCACTCAGACCACTTCTTGTTTTTTTCCCCAGAAGTATCTGCAGATGAACTTCATACACAACTGAACATTAGACTCGACTGGAGTCAGTCCTGCAATATGCAAATTAGCCATGTGCACCAGACAGGAGGAAGCCTAACTTTGAGTTTGAGTCACTTTGTAAAAAAAGAAGTAAAACTTGTTGTCCTGTAGCAAAACTTCTCACCTGCAGCCAATCAGGCAGTGAGAAAATATGATGCAATACAGCCAGCAGTCTGCTCAGATGTTTCCTGATTGTTTTCAGCATCTTCAGGAAGGAACAATGGACTACAATTTGTTGAGTTTCAAAACAGCGAGCAAGAAGAGTCTCCACTTCTGCACCTTGGTGGTCAGGATCAGTGTCTGCTTCATCTCACTCAGAAGTGAGAATCATATGGAGACACAACACTGTGTTGGCAGGCCTGGGTAGTGTGGTGGAATTAATCATGGCACGTGGATCTGGGCCAGGCGTGGTGCTGGATGATCCCACCAGCATTTTCTCTAATTCTCCAACTCTAAAGGTAAAAAATTTCACTCGTGAAGCAAAAAGCAGATGAGAAGTTGGACTTGGATGCAAAAGAGTCTTTATTCTCCAGAACAAAGACTCTGAGCCGCGGATCCCACCGACGACTGAACTCCTTTGGTTGTTTCTCCCTTTTAGAACCTGTAGTGTCCCTCTTCACTTGGTCCCCCTGTCTTCAGAGGACACGTCTCTGTCTTACCTCAGTCAGAGGTCTTCATATCACACACATTTTACCACACTAGTGCTCTGACCTTGTTCCATTGATCATCCATAAATGTCTGCTTAAACAGGTCCACTACTACGTCTATGTGCAGCTGCTGTCTGTCTTACTTCTTTGTTTCATCAGAGGACCTCAGCTGATGTCAGGACATTGTCTGCAGGTGGTTGACCTCCGTTTGAACTCACTCTCTCTGCACTTCTCCTCACTGACTCTGCTCAGCTCTGTACGTCTCTCCAGGCTGTAGATCACATCAGCCGTCTTCACTCTGCTATGTTCTTTTACCTTCTCTACAGTAGCTCAGACGCTGGAGCATCAGACTTTCAATCTGAGGGTTGAGGGTTCAAATCCCTGTTCAGGCTCTTTGTGGGATGAAACTGAGAACAGAAATCAATCAACTTTATTGTCATTGCAACAAGTACAATGAAATTTCTTTTAAGCTGAGAGAAAAGAGAGAGACAACGAGAGGAGAGGAGAGGAGAAGAAAAAGCAGATTCCAAACTGCTCTATAAGGCAGAGCAGTGTGGAATTAGGAGAAAAAACACCTCAGCACATTTAAAGCATCAACACAGGTTACAACATGTCTCCAAGACAAAGCTCATGTGGGCAAAGGAGGGGAGAGTGAGAATTCTGAGCCGTACTAATAGGAGGACTCACATGTCCCCTGTTCTAAAAGAACTTCATTGGCTGCCAGTGTCCTATAGGATCCAGTTTAAAGTTCTGGTCCTGGTCTTCAGAGCCTTGCATGGTCAGGCTCCTTCTTATATCAGTGATCTGATCCAGCCTTACACCCCTGAACGGCTCTGAGGTCTGTGGATCAGAACCTGCTGAAGGTTCCACGCTCTCATTTTCTCACTAGAGGTGACCGATCCTTCCAGGCTGTTGCTCCGAGGCTTTGGAAGGATCTTCTTCCCTCTTTGTGCTCAATTGACTCTGTTGACACCTTCAAGAGCAAACTTAAGACTCATCTATTTGTTCAGGCTTTTAATTGACTCCCTTTGTGCTGCTAGGATTTTGTCTTGTCTTGGCCTTTTATATTCTGTGTACTTTCTGATGTTTCTGAACTGTGTATTGAAGTACTTTGTGGCTTTTTGTCTGTGAAATGTGCTATATAAATAGATGTTATTATTATTATATGATTATGGTTTGGGTGAGTGGTCCAAGGCTCTGGATTTAGGCTCCAGTCTCTCAGGAGGTGGGGGTTCAAATCCCACCACTGTCAGTTAAAAGGTTTTGGGTTGTTATATTGGCTTATGTAACAAGACGTCATTGTACATTAAACTCCTGATATGTTGGAAACTGTGTTGATGAATTTCAAAAACCTTTCTTTGTGTTTCTAACAGGGGACCTTTTGCGTGTGAAGCAAACGTGATAACCACTACACTACAGAAACTCTGCTGGAGGTTAACAGGGTCGTGTGAAAACATTTGACTACAAGCAGCAACTCAATCCAGAAGAGACTGGAACAAGAACACAGCTCCTTGGACCGCTTGGTTTCCTCACTCAGCTCATCTCACTCTGAGGGAAAAGTTGTTTTTGATGATAAAAAAGCTCTTCTGAGAACATCAGTCCTCATCACTTTCTGCAGAGGAACATAGAGAGTGAGCTACCAGCAGCTTCTCTCTGTGGAGGAGAACATCAGTCCTCACCTCCACCCTTTCTGACAGGGTGTCTGATGGATGAAGAAGTGTGTGTGTGTGTGTGTGTGTGTGTGTGTGTGTGTGTGTGTGTGTGTGTGTGTGTGTGTGTGTGTGTGTGTGTGTGTGTGTGTGTGTGTGTGTGTGTGTGTGTGTGTGTGTGTGTGTGTGTGTGTGTGTGTGTGTGTGTGTGTGTGTGTGTGTGTGTGTTCAATGACAGTTGGATCTATTTGATGTTTCACATTGTGGATTTGCTGTGAGATTCTCTGCACTTTAACACTTGAATTGTGAATCTCTTTGTTTAGTGTTAAAGGTAAGATCAGAGTCTTCAATAGATCAGATCAAAGTACTTTAATAGAATGTATTCAGTCCTCCTGACTGTCCTTTTGGAATGCCAACAGTTGCACCTCTTTGTGGATCAGTGAAGCCTGGAGCAGCCGCGGTAGAAAAGATGCTCTCTCAAACTGATGCTTCTCAACTTTATTGAGCCTTGCAGGTGAACACACCGTAAGAACTACAATGTAAACTGATAAAAACCATTAGCAACTCTTAACAGCATGTTTCACCTTTAAACTTTGACCATATTTACTACCTTTAAGGGCTCGTCCAATTCTGACGCCATGACTGTCCATGGGTGAGCAACATCAGAATGGTGTTCTTTCAATACACAAAATCAAGACCATTGTTGACAAGCGTTGCTGTTTTGCACTCATTCACAGCCATTCCAGTGAGAGTCTTGATTTGCAGCAAGTGTCGGATCCTTGAACATGGTTATTTGACTGTGAAAACTTGGAAGAGAAGAAAACCTGAACTGTCACTAGCAGAGGATGGTTTTGATCCATCGACTTCTGGGTTATGGGCCCAGCACGCTTCCGCTGCGCCACTCTGCTAAGTGCAGGGTTCTCATGGAGTGTCCACTGTACTTAGCAGTTCTGTTTGCATTATTTGAGAAATCGATTTCATTGTCGAGCATGAGCACTCATTGTTTCATTACGAAGAGGCACCCTGTGGTTTATTTCCGAACATGTTTTCTTCCCAAATCAACTTCCATTGTCTGATCTTGTGACCTACTGAGGTCCTTTGTTTAGGTGTATCGGGGACATGAATGTCGGCTTGAATCGATGACGAGAGAAAGCTGAAGACGTCCTGACAGAAAACAAATCTTATCTACATTGGGACGCCCCCAGACGTCCAGAGGGACGGCGCCTGTGACTGGCGGTGCCATGGCTCGTTTCCTGCTGTGTAGATTATAAATGCTCATATTTTCAACATATGTGATCAGATCAGCCCAAATAACAACTGGAAAGAGTTGATGGAGGACAAGTTTGATAAACAGGACAGGTCCAAACAAACGTTTCCTCCTTTTACAATCGATCCCGACTCACCTGACGACTTGCTGCTGTGTTTATGCAAAAGTTTCTGTTTTCAACTGCATTAAGTTACCGACTTTTATGTTTGTATGTATGTTTGTGTGCAGGAGACGCAGGAAGAGGCGCAGGAGGAGGCACAGTAGGAGGTGCATGAGGAGGCACCGGGAGAGGCACAGGAGGAGGTGCAGGAGGAGGCACAGGAAGAGGCACAGGAGGAGGCGCAGGAGGAGGTGAATGAGGAGGCACAGGAGGAGGCACAGGAGGAGGTGCAGGAGGAGGTGCAGAAGGATGTGCAGGAGGAGGCACAGGAGGAGGCGCAGGAGGAGGTGCAGCGGGAGGTGCAGAAGGAGATTTTTCCTGATTCACACCAAAGTTGTTCAATCCTGCAGCCAGTCAGTGAGGATTGAAACAGATTGTTTCTCCTCCACCAATAAACAGAGCAACACCATTACCCACAATCCCTTGCTCTCATGGTAAAACCCTGAACCTGGCCAGAATCCGCTCTATTTGATTCAGCTCTATTAAGTTTGATAATTGTTTCATCTCTGCACAGAATTGATTCCATCATTTTACAAGCATTGGTTCACAAGCTTTTCTGGCTGATCTGGACTTTTGGATTTTGGACTTTTGGACTTTTGGACTTTTGGACTTTTAGACTTTTAGACTTTTAGACTTTCGGACTTTTGGATTTTGGACTTTTGGACTGGAATTTTCCTCCTGAAGTTGGACCTGAACATTTCCTGAATGTTGCCTGGCAGCAGGTTGTTGGTTGCTTTAAATCGTATTTGAAGAGTTTTGAACTGGAACAGCTCAGGGAATGTGAGAGTTTCCCCAGACCTCCCTCTTTGAAGGGATTTCTAAACTAACAGATCTTTAGCTTTGGCCGGACTGAGAAGCTTCTGGAAAGTTTATTTTGGAAGTTTTGAAGTTTCCAGCAAAGTTTGATTTTTACTCCAAAGGATTGGTTTGGATTCACTCTTTCAATAAGTCCCCCTCTGGACCTTTATCTGATGTTTTATCTTCTAAATCATGATTTCTGGAGCTGTTTGAGCCTTCTGATGATGTGTTGCTGCAATAGTAATCCTACACTACAGTAATCTAGTACTACTAGTGGCACTAGTACTCAGGATGAAAGACGTGGTACTGAGTACTGAAGCCAAGATTTTACTTCACTTTGTCTTTAGACGAAGACGGAAATCTAAGTTAGGGAAGAAAGGTTGGTTTGTTTTTTAGCCTCTAATGTTTTTTCCTTCAATGGCCCGAATACTCCACCTGGACCAATCCTGCGCCTCCTCCTGGACCAATCCTGTGCCTCCTCCTGCGCCTCCTGCATCTCCTCCTCCGTACTGAGTGAAGCGCTGAAGGAAGACAAATGATTAGTGACACAGAAGCTTCTCCTGGTCACTTGTCCTCCCTGGAAGGAGCTGAACTGGTTTTCACAACTCAAGTCGTCCTTCAGGAAGACCATGCAGCCTCTTCACTGGTCTAACCGCAGTGTCACAGCGCCCCCTACTGGCTGAGTGTCCTCAGAGCCCGCTCTTCACATTAAAAGACACATTTCTCAGGAGAAAAATACAGAAAATAATAATTACAGATGTGAGGCTACAAATAGAATCAGCAGCATTCATTTGCAGTTACATTATACTATTTACACTTTCTAAGCAGGAGGAGGAGGAGGAGGTGCAGGAGGAGGCACAGGCGGAGGCACAGGATGAGTCCAGGAGGAAGTGCAGGATGTGTGCAGAAGGGTACGTAGGAGAGGGTGCAGGAGGAGGCGCAGAGAGAGGTGCAGGAGGAGTAGAAGGGGGAGGAGGAGGCACAGGATGAGGCGCAGGAGGAGGAGAAGGAGAAGGTGCAGGGGGAGGCACAGGAAGAGTCCAGGAGGAGGTGCACTGCAGGAGAAGGCCCAGGATGAGGCACAGAAGGAGGTGCAGGAGGAGGTGGAGGATGAGTCAACTAGGAGGTGCAGGATGTCAGCAGGAGGAGGCAAAGGATGTGCACAGGAGGAGGTGCAGGAAGAGGCACAGAATATGTGCAGGAGGAGGGGCAGGATGTGTGCAGAAGGGTGCGCAGGAGGAGGTGCAGGATGTGCAGGAGGTGCAGGAGGAGGAGGCACAGGATGAGGCGCAGAAGGAGGTCCAGCATAAGTCCAGGAGAAGGCGCAGGATGTCTGGAGGAGGAGGCACAAGATGTGAACAGGAGGAGGTGCAGGAGGAGGCGCAGGATGTGTTGCAGGAGGAGGCACAGGAGAAGTTGCAGGAGGAGGTGCAGAATGTGGTGCAGCATTTTTAAAGGAGGAGGCGCAGGAGGTGTGCAAGAGGAGGCGCAGGAGGAGACGCAGGAAGAGTCGAGGATGAGGTGCAGGATGTCTGCAGGAGGAGGCTCAGGATGAGGCGCAGAAGGAGGAGGAGGAGGAGGAGGTGCAGGATGTGTGCAGGAGGAGGTGCAGGAGAAGGTGTAGGAGCAGGTGCAGGATGTGTTGCAGGAGGAGGCGCAGGAGGAGGCACAGGAGAAGTTGCAGGAGGAGGTGCAGAATGTGGTGCAGGATTTTTAAAGGAGGAGGCGCAGGAGGTGTGCAAGAGGAGGCGCAGGAGGAGACGCAGGAAGAGTCGAGGATGAGGTGCAGGATGTCTGCAGGAGGAGGCTCAGGATGAGGCGCAGAAGGAGGAGGAGGAGGAGGAGGTGCAGGATGTGTGCAGGAGGAGGTGCAGGAGAAGGTGTAGGAGCAGGTGCAGGATGTGGTGCAGGAGGAGGTGCCGGATGTGTACAGGAGGAGGAGGAGGGGGAGGAGGAGGCGCAGAAGGAGGTGCAGGATGTAAACAGGAGGAGGCGCAGGAGGAGGTGCAGGATGTAAACAGGAGGAGGCGCAGGATGTGTGCAGAAGGGTGCGGAGGAGGAGGTGCCGAAGGAGGTGCAGGATGTGTGAAGGAGGCGGAGGAGATCGGAGGAGGAGGCACAGAAAGAGATGCAGCAGGAGGTGTAGAAGGAGGTGCAGGAGGAGGTGGGAGGAGGAGGTGCAGAAGGAGGTGCAGGAGGAGGAGGAGGAGAGGGAGGATGAGGCACAGGAGTAGGCGCAGAAGGAGGCGCAAGATGAGTCCAGGAGGAGGTGCAGGAGGAGGTGCAGGATGTGTGCAGGACGTGAGCAGGAGGAGGCTGTGATGGAGCGGCTCCATCAGCACACACACACACACATGCCTCACTCATTTCCTCATCCCCTCCGTATTTCTCATGACATCATTCACTGAGTTCATCTTTGGCTCCCCCCCTGTCAGCACAGTGATCCAGGGGTGCACATCTGGACTGGCCATGGTTTACCCGTGCAAACATCCAAACAGCCTCACACACACACTCACACACACACACACACACTGACCGGTGACATGACGGGCCGGAGCTGGTGACAGGGAAGAGGGGCGGAGTTAACCCTGGTTTAGAACAAAGCCTGAGCGCGAGTTTAAGGTCATGTGATCATTTGGTGTTTTGTTTAATTATTAATTTTTGTTTATCAGGGGATTATTTCATGATTTTGTGCGAGAGGTCCCGGGTTCAATTCCCGGACGAGCCCTTTGGTCATCAACCATGGTCCTTTGTGTTAAATATCCAAAGATGCTTTGACTTTGTGTGTGAGAATCCTCCTCCCAGACCAACCAGCAACATCTTCAAGAAGCAAAAGGACTCAACCAACAGTATCGGGGCTTTATTCACTTTGAGGAGCTTTCAAACAGCAACGCCGACACATTTCATGATTTTCTCCTAAAAACACTCGATGCTCTGGGTCTGGATGTTAAACTGATCCTGGACCAGGAACATGATGGAGCCAGAACAATGTCTGGGCTCATTTATAAAGGGTGATTATGACATAACAGGTCCTGAAAGATGCGTACGCCACTTTCCACACGAAGTTTGTGATCTAAAATAAACTTAGGAGGAGACTGTGCGTACTAGTATGACGACAATGGACCTGGACCAGGAACATTTTTGTTACGGGGGAAAACTGGTAGAGCTGATGGTGAAGTGGTTAATTGAACCAGATGATGAAGTGGTGAATTGAACCAGATGATCAAGTGATGAATTGAACCAGATGAACTTTGACCAGGAATATTTTGTTACGGGGGACAACTGGTAGAGCTGATGGTGAAGTGGTGAATTGAACCAGATGGTGAAGTGGTGAATTGAACCAGATTGTGAAGTGGGGAATTGAACCAAATGATGAAGTGGTGAATTGAACCAGATGATCAAGTGATGAATTGAACCAAATGGTGAAGTGGTGAATTGAACCAGAGGGTGAAGTGGTGAATTGAACCAGATGGTGAAGTGGTGAATTGAACCAGAGGGTGAAGTGGTGAATTGAACCAGATGGTGAAGTGGTGAATTGAAGTGAGTCAAAGATGATAAAGAATATAGAGCGATGGTGAAGAAGACTTGAAGAAGTTTGTAGAATGGGACAGAAAAGTGTATCATGTTTGTGAGTGAGACGTGTCAGAGTCTGTTTGACTTGTGTCTCCTCATGATCAAGAGACACTAACTCACTATTAATCTACTCGCTGCTATTGATGTTGGACGTAAAGCTTGGTGATGCTGGGGATTGAACCCAGGCTTTCTGTCAGAGCATCTCAGGAGTCAAAGTAGCAAAACTTTACATGGACTCTTGTGTAACCAGAGCTGAGTATCACTCAAACTGCGGGGGAGGGGCTCATGGACCAGAGCAGTTGTTTCACCTGACCTCCCCTGGTTGGACTGTGATCACTTGTAAGCGTTGGTGGTTCTGTGGTAGAATTCACACCTGCCACATGGGGGCCCCAGGTTCAATTCCAATGCAACAGAACTTTACCAAACCCTACTTTGTGAAAAGTTGATGTAAGTATCACACCATGTTTTTTGGGGGTTTATTTCTTACTTGTCAACTGATGGTGCTTTTCCACTAGTACCTACTCAGCCCTACTTGACTCACCTCACTTTTGATGCTTTTCCACTACATGGTAGTACCTGGTACTTTCGTGGTACCTGCTTGGTTGAGGTTCCAAGCGAATTGAAGCGACCAAAATACTGAACCAAACTGTACAGACACATTTTGTACAGTGGAAACGGGGCTGAACAGTCACGTGTCACATGGACACTCACCTTGGCAAACACTTTGTGACCTGAGAGGGAGTGATTGGGAAGAACGTCTGTCCTGAAAAGACGTTTCTGATCTGAACCCGAGGGTTATCAGGAACCACACACAGGGAATATTACACTGCCATAAAACACTTCTGACTCATGTTGTTGTGGCAGAGAGGTTAAGTCGATGGGCTTAAAATCCATTGGGGTCTCCCTGCGTAGGTTCGAATCCTGCCAACAACGTTGGTCAATGTTTTGTAAATTTAAGAGAAAGACTCTTCTTGTGGATTATTTTATAAAGTAAAACCTCTGATGTAGAGACTCCCTGCAATCCAAGGACCGGAGTCCCCTGAAGACAGGTTCTCCTCTTCAGAGGGTCTCATCATGAGGACAATTTGTAGGACCAGAATTAACCAAACAGCAAATATGTTGTGGAAGGAAGATTTTGTTTGTATTTTAAAGTAGACAACTGAATAAATACATTAATAACTATAACTTAATAATAACTTGTGGAAGCCGTGAAAGAAGGGACGGCAGAGTTGTCGAGTAGATTTTCTTTATTCTTTCCACACAGAATGACAGTCGTCCTGTCAAACATTTTACCCCGTGACATCACCGCACATCCACCTTTAACAGCTACCGCATCACCAACACACCCCTCACACGTCACCGACACACCCACTCCACTCTGAATTAGAGAACTTTTCCCAAAGGTGCACCACACAGGCCCCCCCTGAACATTCAGAATGGTACCACCCAGTCGTTAAAAAAATGACTTAAGTCCTGTTTGGAGGTCTTAGCACGCGGCCATAACGGCTGCGTTGCACCACCCCTGGAGTAGGTGCAGGTACCAGTCATGCGTTATTGGATGTGATATTGTTGAGGCGCCGAAAGGCCCCACAAGGCCTCCAACTTCCTCCACCATGATAGTCCTTATCCTGCACCAGAGGCCAAGTGGCTCGAGCCGAGCGCACCGCCGGCCGGAGCTGAAGCAGAAAAAGCTGGGAGAAGAGGAACGAAGTGTCATCTGATCCCAGCAGCGCCGACATATTTTCTATCAGCTCCATGAGTTTACTGTCCCACAAACCGCTCCGCTCGTTCTTCCTGTGTCAGAATTTAACAAGAGCCTCTCTTTACATCCCCATCTGAACTGAAACAACCATGGAATTGATCAGCTGGTCTCAATGCAATCGACCAAATTTTTATTTTTTATGGAGAATCAGTCAGTAGGGTGCTCTCTCTCTCTCTCTCTCTCTCTCTCTCTCTCTCTCTCTCTCTCTCTCTCTCTCTCTCTCTCTCTCTCTCTATATATATATATATAAATATTTACCACCTTTTATACCCATAAGGCCACAAATCCTCTCATGAATCAGCAGCAGCAGAAAATGAAAAGAAATAACCTGCTTACCTTTTTAATCGTCCAAAACAGCCCTGGCTTAAAAAAGCTCTTCAAATCCAACTGTCTCTTTTTGTCCATCGTCTCCCACCGTCTTCCCAGCGAGCTGACACACACAGTTTTAACTCAAAATCACAGTTTAGAGTGACGTGGCGTGAGAGCGCCGGAAATTCCCTCTCCTCCTCACCGTTCAGTTTTTACATCCAGTTTTGTGTACAGTGAACTTTCTACTGATTTCAACTCGATAAAATATACAGCTGTCCAAATATAATATTTTAAAAAAATTATTAAATTCATAAAAGTAAATTAAAGGGGTTAGATTTTATTAAATTTGTTTGTAATGAGCTGCTGGATCCAATCAAATAAGTGCCGGTCAAAATCTGTGATGGGCCAGATCCTGTTTCGGCAAGATCCGGCACAAATTAAACTCTGGGATTATGTAACAAGACATCATTGTCCATTAAATTCCTAATATTTTGGAAACTGTGCTTTCGAAAACTTTGCTTTATGTTTCCGCCCGGTTTTGAACAGGGGACCTTTTGCGTGTAAAGCAAACGTGATAACCACTACACTACAGAAACTCTGCTGGAGGTTAACAGGGTCGTGTGAAAACATTTGACTACAAGCAGGAACTCAATCCACAGATTAAAGGTTTTGGGAAACTAGAATTGTCCAAACTAGACTCTATGGGATTTGAACCGATGCCTATAGAGAGTGAGCTACCAGCAGCTTCTCTCTGTTGAGGAGGACATCAGTCCTCACCTCCACCCTTTCTGACAGGGTGTCTGATGGATGAAGAATTCATCAATTCCTTGGCTTGGTTCACTGGTGTGTGTGTGTGTGTGTGTGTGTGTGTGTGTGTGTGTGTGTGTGTGTGTGTGTGTGTGTGTGTGTGTGTGTGTGTGTGTGTGTGTGTGTGTGTGTGTGTGTGTGTGTGTGTGTGTGTGTGTGTGTGTGTGTGTGTGTGTGTGTGTGTGTGTGTGTGTGTGTGTGTGTGAGTGTGTGTGTGTGTGTGTTCAATGACAGTTGGATCTATTTGATGTTTCACATTGTGGATTTGCTGTGAGATTCTCTGCACTTTAACACTTGAATTGTGAATCTCTTTGTTTAATGTTAAAGGTAAGATCAGAGTCTTCAGTAGATCAGATCAAAGTACTTTAATAGAATGTATTCAGTCCTCCTGACTGTCCTTTTGGAATGCCAACAGTTGTACCTCTTTGTGGATCAGTGAAGCCTGGAGCAGCCGCGGTAGAAAAGATGCTCTCTCAAACTGATGCTTCTCAACTTTATTGAGCCTTGCAGGTGAACACACCGTAAGAACTACAATGTAAACAGAAAAATACCATTAGCAACTCTTAACAGCATGTTTTACCTTTACACCTTTACCATATTTACTACCTTAAATGAATTGCCTTAAATTATTAACCGTTGACAATCTCTACCTTGAGTGCTCTTAATATGTAATTTCCATGTATATTTACAACTTTGTCCTTTTTAACCATATGTTTGTACCATGAAATAATATAGATTACCTTTTACTTTACATTACAATTAAACTAAGCTTGAAATCACAGTACACTAAAATTCGCTTTTACTGCTCATCAACGTTTGTGGTACTTCTATCTGATTTACAACAATTACTTCTGATTTACCACACCTTGTCTGTGAGTTCTTTCAAAGTAAAAGCATGAGCACTATGCTATAATTACAACATAAAATAAACATTTATGAACCATTGTAAAAAAAGAACTTAATATCCAGGTCATTTACAAAGCCTATTTTCTGACATATTTGTATCCCTGCTAATCTCTCGTTGGTCATGCTGAGGTGATACAGTGGAGCATTTTCACTGTTTCTCTTCTTTATTCAAAGATTGTCATTCATTCAGAATGTCAAATTCTGATCAAAGTAAAGATCAAACTAAAGAAGGGATTTTTGTCACTTTGATCTTTCCCAATCCTTGGAAATAGTATAGACTAGTTAGAACCAGCAGATGGCGTAATACTACTTCATGGATGCCAACTGCCATTAAAGCCAAAAGAAGAAGAAGAAAGTCCATTCAGGATAGTGTTGGTGACTTACAGACTGCACATCTCCATCTTCAGCCCACAACAATCAGGGTTCTAATTTACAGATGATTTAAGGTCCGTTTACACCACAACAATAAACAAGTGGAACCACAAAACTTTAGTC
The DNA here is from genome assembly GCF_963383615.2 of Lipophrys pholis. Lineage (NCBI taxonomy): Eukaryota > Metazoa > Chordata > Actinopteri > Blenniiformes > Blenniidae > Lipophrys > Lipophrys pholis. The sequence goes on along the minus strand of NC_137646.1, from coordinate 2,223,161 downwards.
ACATTTGGGCTCCGTTTATACGACAGTGGTGCTCGGATCCACTGCAACCGTCACTTTTTGGTCCCGGCTCTGAAGGTGGAACTTTTCTTTCACAATCCCGACTCCCCCCACAGGGACAGCCGGAAGCTACGGAGCGCTGTTACTGAGCATGTGCTACTGAACCAGACTGTCAAACTGATCTCCTGCCTTATTTATGACAATCACTGGAATCCTTTAGCTTCTTCAACATGTCGGCTCGTTGGTCTTGGAGTATGATTCTCGCTTTGGGTGCGAGAGGTCCTGGGATCAATTCCCGGATGAGCCCTTTGGTCATCAACCATGATTCTTTGTGTTAAATTTCAAAAGAGGCTTTGACTTTGTGTGTGAGAATCCTCCTCCCAGACCAAGAAGCAAAAGGACTCAACCAACAGTGTCGGGGCTTTATTCAGTTTGAGGAGCTTTCAAACAGCAACGCCGACACATTTCATGTTCACACCAGATTACCTTTGAACGTCCAGTCTCCAAGGTATTTCTTAACTATGTACAGTAATGTGGCCTCATATCTTATAGCACCATCTTCCTCTCCTTCATCCTCACAAACCTTCCAGCCACCTCCTTCTTATCAAGCACAACGTCTCTCTATGGAGAGCAAAGTGAGCTTTGAGAGTCTGGCCTCCTTCATGCCCAGAGAGAGTTTTGAATTCATTTCAGGCTGAAACTGCGTTCTGCATTTGCACTAGTGACTGACTGGTATGTCCTTTCCATATGGCTGCAGATGATGAAGGGCAGAACAGCTTCTGTGGTGTTGAGCTTGATTTCTAGTTCACTACACATGGCAGAGAAATAAAGAAATCCATCCCAGACCTGCTCAGCTGTATTCTGGCTCTTATATTGGTAGAATCATTAACACATTACACTCAAGAATCATTACACTCCTGCTGTTGTGCATGGGCACCACGGCTGTAGTAAACAGGTCCTCTGATAGTTTTCTAGTTGAGAAAATCAGATGGAGAAAAATGCACACAGTTGCATCAGCACTTCTTTTAACAACCTAAGCTGTGAACATGAAATTAATTTTTGTTTTTTTTGTGATGTAGCATGGAGGACATTATCTTTATCTGTTGTGTGTTTGTTTTGTATTTAACGAGTCATTTCTTTGGAGCACTGGGTCCATCAAAGAAATGGCACCATGCGGTGGTGATTGGTGCAGATTGTTGTTTCCAATTACTGAATTATGCAGCTTAGCATTTGCTCGTGCAGTAGATGTATATAGACTTTCTTGAAATAGACTTTTTTTTGCTTTGGTTTAGTCCTTCTGAATCTATATTACAAAGAAGTGTCCCACCTTTTCACTGAACTGGGTTTATCTCTCGCTTAGTAGTGTTATAATGTTAAATCAATCGACCGGTGAGAGTGACAGACCGTGGAAAGTCAAAACAAAATGTTGAAATGTGCTCTCATAAACTCCAGTTAAACTTTTGATATTTGGCATTCAAAATAAAATCCTCTGGTAATTAGTTAGTGTGCTCTATGAATGTGCTCCGTGAAAAATCCCAAAATATCACAGAGCAGCAACGACCTGCAGTGATCAAGTAAATGAGCCTCAGTGTAAAATTCAGTCCCACCCCAGGAGGGTTATGATAAAGTTTTCTTTGTTGCTCGCTTCAGAGAGCGAGTGTGAAATTGCTAGTGTGTGTGAGAGAGAACAATGCTGTCATATTTTGTGTTCCCACAATTTGAAGAGACTTTTATCAGAGTCAGATGGAGAAAAATCCCGCGTCTGTGTCAAACTGCACCTCCTAGTGTCTAAAGTTTAAAATCCACACAGACAGAATTTGATTCCAGAAAACCTAAACTGATATACGTTCTCAATATTAACTCCATCGATGGATATTGTGGCTTCACCTTTTAGCAACAAAACAATCAATATACTCACTTCTCCAGTTAAAACACTCGTGGACAAAGTTTAGAAGTGGCACTTCAAAAATAGTTGAATTCTGGTTGTAAAAGTTCCTGGACTGGTGTCTCCTGAGGTTAACTGATGAGAGAAGAGCCAACTGGTTCTGTAAACTCTGTTGGGTGATTCTTCAAAGCTCACAAAGCGCGTTTACCAACTTCAAGGCTCGGTGTGGTCACACGGGATCAAATGAGTTAAGCCCCGCCCCCTTGGGCCTGCTGCCATGACTACCATCAACCGTAGAAACTAATTTGTAGACCTGTGACTGTTTAAGCAAAACTTTAAAACCTATTTTATCTTCAATATTTATCAAATAAATAACAATCCAATGATGGATGAACAAAAGTAAACCTCTCCAGTCTGAAGTCTCACTGTTACTTGGAATTGTATTTTTGCCATCAACCAGCTCAACCATCACTTCCAGTTTTAAAAATTCTGCTATTTTGCTCACAATAAATGACTTTACATCTGATTTAATCTCAAACTGCTCAGGCCTGAAAGTCAACAGGTGCTAAATCAGCACTGTGTAGTACAGAAGATCAGTTTGTGAACTGTAGTCGTCTGTTTCTGTAAATATACATTTTGCTGATTGATTGTGTGGCACTGATGTGAAAACTCATTGAGTGAGGATGGTGCTACGCTTTGCCTTAATTTCTGGTTTTATTTTATTTTATCCAGTAGTCATTCTGACAATATTCTCGCTCTCGGTCCATGTCCTTTCCTCCGCTGTGGAAGCAGTTTGTGCGCGACAATAAATCCATATCAACACGCATCCTGGATCCAGCGTCTCTGTAAAAGCTAAAAGCGCCTCATTCAATCTACAGGACCCAAAACTAATCTCTGGCGGCTAGTACAGGAATCAGCTGAGAAAGAAGCTGCTACACCCCCTACGTAAATAGTCTGGGATTACTGCAAAAAGTGTCCAAATTAAGCATCACCAACAAATATTCAATCCAACTAAAAAAGTTGCCAAAATGACTCTTGCACACTTTGTGTTTTGTAAAATACCTTAAAGGAGACATATCATGCTTTTAAATCCTTCCTTTTTACATATAAATCATACAGTTGTGGTCTATACAACGCGGAACTGCAATGCTTGGGTCTGAATTCCTCATTATTAGAGCTCCACAGGCCCCTTTTCAACCCCTTTTCTGATGTGCTTCTGAGAGCAACTCGTTTTGGGGCGGTCTCTTCATACCCCGCCTCCTCTCCAGGTTGCAGAGGTGACACTCGGTTCAACGCCACCCTGTTCGGCCATCTTTGTAGTTTGATAGAACAGATACAATTATCTACCGGCGCAAAAACTTTATATTCACACATTATTTACAAAATGTCAACAACGGAAGATTTGTCCATCCAGCCATACATGTTGGAGCCAGAGTCGGACCCGGCGGAGCGAGATGAAAATGACGATGATGCACCTACAGAACAACGTCTTCATATGGATGTAACGCAATGGTGTGTTACTATATTTACACTAACTTCTCCATCCATGCCCACTACTACAATACTGCCTGTATTACAACGACTATTTAACACAGAAGTTACATTATAATCTAAAACGAGCACACAGCGCTAACATATGAAGACGGTGCAACTGCTAATGCTAACAAAACAATGACAGGGACGTCTTATCATCACACTTTTTAGCGTTATATACAGCTTACCGAAGTGCTCTGTTCGTCGTCTCCATAGATAGAAGGAACTGACCGCTCAATCAGATGAAGTCTTTCACCAAATCCTTCTTTATACTGGCGGAGGTTGCTTAAGCAGTCATTCTTGAAGTGATTCGCGCACACAAAAATGACCTTACCCACAGATGTGGGTACATTTCTGTGAAAAATAAAACTCAACCAGGCACTTCGAAAAGGTTCTGATGCTGGGAGACGGTGTAACGAAGCTTGTGGGTTACTACATCCAACAACCGAACATTTCGACTTATCCTCTCGTAACTTCGGCACCCTTAGGTTGGACTACAAAATCGCAGCGAGAAACAAAAATGGCGGATTGCTCGAAGTGTCGATGTCCTAATTTGGCAGTTCCGCCGGGAATACTGTGACGTAATAGTTCAAAAAACGTAATAGAGAATAGAAAAATCGAAACGGATCGCAAAATATGACCAAAACAGAATATAAAGATATCAACGGAGCACCTGAAGAGACTACTTTGAACTTTTCTGTACTTCTAAACACTCTAAATATACAACAAAATGCATTTAAGGGCTAAAAAAGTGGATTTAGCATGATATGTCCCCTTTAATAGGAGGAAGAGAGGAGGAAGAGAAGGGAGGGTCCCACATTTGTTGAAGATGTCATTTAGTTGTTTGGTTCTTTTGGTTTTTATGTCCTTAAACGGATAATGGAAATGTATTGGTAAGATAAGAATACTGCATGTACCATACTCATATGCTTATTTGAAAAAAAAAAAATTAAAAAAAGGTAGTGCAACAATCTTTTTAAACATCTTAGATGTTCATATTTCTAAAACTCTAGTTGCTGAAGTATTTTAACTTGATAATTCTTCCATGTTGTCATTTGTAGCCTCACTTTTCCAGAGACAAGAGGTTTACATTCTTCCAGGTGCTTTTGCCTCCATGTTCCTCCATGTTGGTTTCACTGATACTCAGAGACAATCGTCTTTTAATATGGAAACCTGGAGCCAGGAAGTGTCTGCATCCTGAGGCTGGAGGCTTGAGCCCGCCTTTGGAGAGAGGAGGGACTCTTCTCTGCTTTGATTGGACTGGAGAGGACAGGAAGTGACCAAACACAGGAAGTTGCAAACAATGCAAATCCACTGAAATCAGAAATGATTAAGAAAAATAGCCTCTATGTTTTGTCAATGGCTGCTCATATTATTATTTTAACCTTGTTTCAATGTATTGTCAGGTAGTTCCAGGTGATTCTAGATGCTCTTCTCCTGTTTCTGACTTCAACTACAACTGTGTATTGATTAAAACCTGGAAACATGTAAAAGAGTCAAAATCTGGGTTCAATCCAAGTTTCCCTCCAGAGACACAAATCCTGCTTCTGTGTGCGGTGGATAAACCAAACCCAGTCAGAACAATGGAGATCCTGCTCCAGTCACATTCATGTGTTCATTCACACTTTTCCATACCTGTTCTGTGGAGCTTGATTTGAGGGTTCCAGATGGTTTCCAGCAGTCTGTGCTGACGATCAACCTCCTCGTGCTGGACGATAGTTTGTTCAAACTCTCCCAAAGCCTGAACTGAACTCATTGTTGCTGCACGAGATGAAATGTTTCCTCTGTGAGACACGACAACACAGCCGAGAGAGTCCAACAAGCTCCAAACAGTAGTGGAGGGCGGCTCGAGCTAAAATATCGACGTATTCTCCGTGGCTCTGCACGCTCCTGGAACTCCACTCGCGCTTGCTCCGCCCATCCCTTTCCTGTTTCCGGTCTGACGTCACGCGATCACCCAGGAACCATAGACATGAGACGGAGAGGCTGCCAGTGGGGAATCCAAAAAAGAGTACATGATCTGCAGTGCGACCTTGCATCTCCAGAATTGAAACCCCGCCAGTGCAGTATCAAGATGGTGGCTTACGGGCGCTGACATACTTGTTTGCGGGCGCTGACATAGTTGTTAGCGGTCGCCGCCATAATGGCACACGGACAGCGCTATACTATTCTCAAAATTGAAACCCCGCCAGTGCGGTATCAAATAATGGCGGCGTAAGGGCGCCGTCATACTTGTTTGTGGTTGCCGACATGCTTGTTTACGGTCCCCGCCATACTTGTATGTGGTCGCCGCCATATTTAAAAGGCACAATGACATCAGTGGCTAAAGTTGCTTCATTGCTTCATTGCTTCATGTCCAGTTCTGGGAAGCACTGGGTGACAGTCTGAGCACTGTCACCCAGAACACATCGCACCAATTAAGAACCTTTCTGCAGCCGGTGAGCCCACAGGAAAGTGGCGCCTGGCGTGGGACACAAACCCTCAACCTAGAGATTGTTAGTCTCATGCGCTACCAACTGAGCTAGCCGGGGAACCTTCATACTCCACATTCAGCCAAGAAAGAAAAGATTCACTCTCATGATGAACGGGGAAGAATACTTAGAACCAAAAAGTATAGTGAAGGAGATCTTGAATTTCTTTAGATACCTGTATGATTCTTCTTTTTCTAAACAAAATGCTGAATTACTTTAAATCATTTATTACTGTAAATGATGAAACCTTTATGTGAGGAGGATTTAAATTGAAGTATCATGATGAAAACAGCCTCTGACTGATCTCCAGGCTCAGATAGAATCACTACAAACTTTCTGAAAAGAAATGAAAACATTGCTATTTGAGGCAATAATGTATGACTGGAAATGAATTATTGACAAAGAAACAAGGTAGAATTATTTCAGGATGTCTATTTGTCATATTTCCTTACCTTCAGGACAAAATAAGAAAAGTGTCTCATCTAACTCCACTCTGCTCTATTCTAAATTCTGCTTTACATTTACATTTCACATTACTGCACCTGTCATTTTATATCCCAAATTGTCGGCGAGCCATGTAACATAAGTTTATACTGTATACACCTGCTGCGTACATGATTGACTAAGTTGTCTAACTCTCTCCGAGCCTATTTCAGCTCGGAGCTGTAACCACAGTGAAGCTCAGGGTCAGAGGTCAGAGGTCAGCTGTAACCACAGTGGAGCTCAGGGTCAGAGGTCAGAGGTCAGCTACCAAACTGATCTGCCTCCTTCATTCATCCAGTGACAATGTGTGGCTGCATGAAGCAAAACAAAGGACCAGAATGGAGAATAACTGTAGTTTCTTCAGCAGGAAAGGAGGAAATGTCCATGACAAACCTTCAACAAACACCTATGACACCTTTAAAAGAATAAAACCATCATAAATCATGTCATAGTTCTTTATTATATATACAATCACTGGGCACTTTAACAGAGAAAACCCAACAAATCCACATGAGCATGCGTGAGCGACTGTGGAAAGGAAGAACTCCCTCTAACAGGAAGAGACCTGCAGAAAGCAGACTCAGAGGTGGAGGCTTCCTGCTGGCCGGGTGGGGTGAGAGGACAGAGGAGAGGACAGAGGAGAGGACAGACAGATAGATAAGAGAGAGATCCACCCGGAAGACTGATCAGGACAGGAGGCTTCAATCCACCTTCAGCTCCACTGTCAGACATCCAGCAGGGAGGTTGAGAGACAGACTACAGGAGAGAAAGGCAAATGTTAGTGACATGTAATAGTGACATGTAATAGTGGTGAATAAAAAAGGAAAGAAGCTCAGTTTAGGTCCTCCAACAGTCTTAACCTCTGGCAGCTAAACTAGAAAATGGTCTAAGGTGTCCTGAAGCAGCTCTCACTGTAAACTTTAATAGAAAAGTCTTCATCCTAACCTTCAAATTAGAGGCTGTGTCAGACTCTTTAACTGAAACTGGGATCTGGTTCCACATCAGAGGAACCTGAAAGCTGAAAGCTCTGCCTCCATTCTACTTTTAGAAAACCTAGGAACCTCCAGTAAGCCAGCACTCTGAGAACCAAGTGTTCTGGGGAGATCTGGGACTAGCAGTTCTTTAAGATCTTTTGAATTAGTTGAAGACTTTTTAAGCAGTGACTTGGACCCCCTGATAATAGGGAGTTACAATAGTTACTCTGGAAGTAAATGCATGGATTAGCTTCTCAGTGTCACTCTATCAATATATTCTTGATTTTAGAGAAATTATGCAAATGTAAAGATTCCAATAGATAAGATGGTGATGAGCGACAGCAGTGCAGGTTCACTCTACTATCAGATGAACACAGGAAGATATAGGATTACTACTACATCACCAGATTTAGTAGGAAGATATAGGATTACTACTACATCACCGGATGCGTTCAGACTCTCTTGTTCATCATGTACGGTCGGTTCCCCTGTGAGAGCATGTTAGAACTTTCTCCCTCTGGCTATGACGACCTCTGCCTCAAGCCTTGTATGACCTTCGGCCATCAGGATGTTGATGATGATCTGAAAAACATTGACATTGTGTATGTAGATAGCTTTCCAAAAACTCAAAATATTGAGCACTCTACTTCTATGATGTCCTCCATTCCATTGATCATCTTACTTCTGGGAGAAAAACATCAAAACGTAACGGATGAGTCTCTGGTCCTCCTTCTGGATTCCTGTGACTTCCTCCATCTCCTTCAGCATCTCCAAGATCTGCTGCAATACAGAGGAATAAAAGTAAACAAATCAAACTTATGTTAGGTAAAAACTCTCAAAGTTGATTGATGAGATGTTTTCTTACCTGCTGCTCACTGAAAGGAAACATCCTCAGTTTGAGCTGCTGCTTCAGGGAAAGTGATGCTGACGACATCTTCCAGAGGTTTATTCTGTCTGAACAGACCCTCGACTCCATGAGATCATCATGTTAGATATGAAGACAAAGAGCAAAGAGAGAACATATAGCAGCTCTAGAGAATAGAACCACTAACAGCACAGTTTGTTTCACTCACCTTGATCTGCTCTCTGGAGAATACAGTCAGGATCTCCCCCCTTCAACACCTCAATGATCCTGCAGAAAAATAAAATGAGTTAAAATGAGATAAAAAGCAGCACCAACTGTGACATTTACACTTTGATTAAAGTCAAAATTACTGGAGTTTATTTGTTCCTGTCATTTAACAAAAGGAATCAGCCAACTGTTGAATCAGCTGACATTTTGCTTTCACAAGTGATCATCAAACTGTTCTATTCAACATAAAGGAGTGCAGCTCAATATGTCAGCCAGGTGTTTCAGTCATTTCTGCCATACCACATGCATCTATTGAACTACTGAACCAACTATTGTAGTACCTGTGCTCTCTTTTTGGGGGTTGCATCCACAGCTGAATGATGCATTGGGAACATTTGTGGATTTTCCAGCACAATGGACATGAAGCCAGCCTCTGCAAACTGTGACCTCCACCCATTCTCCACCCATTCTCCACCCATTCCAGAATGTAAACATGTAGATAGAAAATCCTGCAAAACAATAATTAAAAAAAAAATAATAATAATTTCCTTTATGTCTTATAAATAAAGAATCAGAGAAAAAAAACGTAATATGAATTATCTGAATCCTACACACACACACACACACACACACACACACACACACACACACACACACACACACACACACACACACACACACACACACACACACACACACACACACACACACAATGAACCAATGGCTGGAGACAAAGCAATACTCTAACATTATTTCACGAGGCAGAGGCTGAGGAATCAGATGGATTAGATGTGATCTTTTTATCAGTGGATATGTAGGTGGATGAGTGATGGTTCCTGTGTGTTATATGTTGTTAGTGCAAAGTAAAAGCCAACAAGGCTGAGCAGAGTCTGGCTCCATGCTGGAGGCCTGAGTGATGCGGTTGAAGGAGTGAGAAGGTAGCTTTTCAACCCACATTTACTTCATCAGGTTTTCTTGTGGTAATAAATTACAGGTTTTTAATACACCAACACATGGGACAAAGATAGAAAGAGCAACATAAACATTCGAGCTGATCTTACGTGCATTGCTCCTAACAAAACTATAAAACTATTCCTACTCTCATTAATACTGATATAACTAAAGCTACCATTTTATTCTTATTAGTGCAGGCTGATATGTTCTACATAGACAAGAACGCAATTGTTTACCTTAACAGAAGAAAATCCTTTACTCCGTTGAGCTTCGAGTACACGTGTGAAGAATCCAAAGACGAAAAAACAAATGTGCGCCGATTTAATTTAGGTCGAGTGGGTCTCACCACGTCACTTCCGGCATTTGCGTGTCGTCCACGTAACTTCCTGCATGTTTGGTCTGCACGTCACTTCCTGTGGGTCGGCTTTCGTGTACGTATCTTCCTTCACGTTCAGTCCATTTCGTCACATCCTGTGGGTCGGCTTCTACATACGTCACTTCCGGCGCGTCATTTTGCGACATTTCCGTCCATGCTTCCGCATAGCACCATTTCAAGATGGCGGCGACCAAGAAATAAATATGGCGGCGCACGCAACACCGCCATCTTGGTTTTCCCCACTGGCATCTCTTGCCGCGAACCTATCACAAAACCTCCGCGAGACCTCTGCAAACTTTGTTTTCCAGAAAAACAGTGATTACAGAAAAGAGGCAGAGGGGTGAGCAACATCAGAATGGTGTTCTTTCGTTAGACAAAGATCAAGACCATGTGTCCATGAACCTTTCAAGGACTAACAATTATACTTCCTCACATGGTGCCATGTGCCAGAGCAGAGCTGCCTAATTGGGAAAAGGGAGGGCTGACCTAGATTTGGATTGGCTACACCCCGCGATTACACTGTATAAAGTTTGATTCATGATCCACTCTTTAAAATTTGAAACAAGCCAGGGAGAGAGGTGACAGACTTTCTTGACTTCTGGGGCGTCAGTCCCAGTCATAGGGATTAATATTACTCTTGCAATACCAGTAGAAAATCAATTTAGCATAATATGACCCCTTTAATCGCTCACGTTCGTTGCTCCTTCAAGACAAGTGTCCAACATATCAGGACCATAAATGATGGCAGTGAATCATTACTGGCTGATTTGAGCAATTAATTCCATTCAAAGCCTTGAACTGGCAGCAGTGGGATTTGCAGCCTCGCCTCCTTAGGGACTGGAGTCTTAATCCAACACCTTGGATGACTCGGCAACACTACCTGAATCAGCTTGGATTAAGGGCTCATCCAATTCTGACACCATGACTGTGCAACATCAGAATGGTGTTCTTTCATTAGACAAAGATCAAGACCATTGTTAACAAGCGTTGCTGTTTTGCACTCATTCACAGCCATTCCAGTGAGAGTCTTGATTTGCAGCAAGTGTTGGATCCTTGAACATGGTTATTTGACTGTGAAAACTTGGAAGAGGAGAAAACCTGAACTGTCGCTAGCAGAGGATGGTTTCGATCCATCGACTCCTGGGTTATGGGCCCAGCACGCTTCCGCTGCGCCACTCTGCTAAGTGCAGGGTTCTCAAGGAGTGTCCACTGTACTTAGCAGTTCTGTTTGCATTATTTGAGAAATCGATTTCATTGTCGAGCACGAGCACTCATTGTTTCATTACGAAGAGGCACTCTGTGGTTTATTTCCAAACATGTTTTCTTCCCAAATCAACTTCCATTGTCTGATCTTGTGACCTACTGAGGTCCTTTGTTTAGGTGTATCGGGAACATGAATGTCGGCTTGAATCGATCCCTCCCAACCATTTACTGGAGCCTGATTTGTTTCCAGTGTGTTTTTGGACTTGTTGACAGTGTTGGCCAGGATGGTAAAGGCTTGGACAACCAAACAACATCATCAGGGTGAAGGCTGTGAGACGAGACCAACTAGGGAACCCCAAACGTCCTCGGCAAAACGTGACCTTGACATTTTTATGTCAGGATGGCCGAGCGGTCCAAGGCACTGCGTTCAGGTCGCAGTCTCTTCTGGAGGCGTGGGTTCAAATCCCACTTCTGACAAAAGAGCATGTGTTAAAACCTTTCAAGGACTAACAATTATACTTCCTCACATGGTGCCATGTGCCAGAGCAGAGCTGTCTAATTAGGAAAAGGGAGGGCTGACCTTGATTTGGATTGGCTACACCCCGCGATTACACTGTATAAAGTTTGATTCATGATCCACTCTTTAAAATTTGAAACAAGCCAGGGAGAGAGTTGACAGATTTTCTTGACTTCTGAAGGTAAAGTAGGACAGAATAATCAGCAACAAGTGTGCAGTTATTAAGGATATTGTTAATTAAAGGGGACATATCATGCTAAATCCACTTTTTTAGCCCTTAAATGCATTTTGTTGTATATTTAGAGTGTTTAGAAGTACAAAAAAGTTCAAAGTAGTCTCTTCAGGTGCTCCGTTGATATCTTTATATTCTGTTTTGGTCATATTTTGCGATCGGTTTCGATTTTTCTATTCTCTATTACGTTTTTTGAACAATGACGTCACAGTATTCTCAGCGGAACTGCCAAATTAGGACATCGACATTTCGAGCAATCCGCCATTTTTGTTTCTCGCTGCGATTTTGTAGTCCAACCGAAGTTACGAGAGGATAAGTCGAAATGTTCGGTTGTTGGGTGTAGTAACCCACAAGCTTCGTTACACCGTCTCCCAGCACCAGAATTCTGTGTTAAATAGTCATTGTAATACAGGCAGTATTGTAGTAGTGGGCATGGATGGAGAAGTTAGTGTAAATATAGTAACACACCATTGCGTTACATCCATATGAAGACGTTGTTCTTCAGGTGCATCATCGTCATTTTCATCTCGCTCCGCCGGGTCCGACTCTGGCTCCAACATGTATGGCTGGATGGACCAATCTTCCCTTGTTGACATTTTGTAAATAATGTGTGAATATAAAGTTTCTGCGCCGCTAGATAATTGTATCTGTTCTATCAAACTACAAAGATGGCCAAACAGGGTGGCGTTGAACCGAGTGTCACCTCTGCAACCTGGAGAGGAGGCGGGGTATGAAGTGTCTCATTTGCATTTGAAGAGACCGCCCCAAAACGAGTTGCTCTCAGAAGCACATCAGAAAAGGGGTAGAAAAGGGGCCTGTGGAGCTCTAATAATGAGGAATTCAGACCCAAGCATTGCAGTTCCGCTTTATATAGACCACAACTGTATGATTTATATGTAAAAAGGAAGGATTTAAAAGCATGGTATGTCTCCTTTAATGTAGGGGAGAGCAATGTGTCATTATTTATGAAGCGAATCATCATTAATATGCAAATCTGAATGAAAATAAGAATAAAGCATAATAATGCACAGTGCAAATCGAGGTGAGTCAACAAAATAATTAACTATAAAATGCAAGTAACCTAAATAAGGAAACTTCAAATTGTACCATACACCATAAAACCATAAAAAGGCCATTAAACAGGGTCAAAAATCGAATTGTATTCTATAAAATACATGTAACCTAAATATAAGAAGAGTAATGTTACTTTGACAGTGAACACAAAAGGGTTTTTCTATGAAACTATGTTTATGTTTATGGTAAATATCTATATATAGGTATTTATCTTTCAGTTCCAGTAAAATAATTCATTTAGATTTAATTCAACTGACTGAATATATTCCATGTCTCTCTGAATAGTCTAGAGTTAATCAGTCTACTGTAATTACTACTATGAAGACGATGACCAATTACACTGAGAAGAACAACATGAACTAATGCTGGAGATGATTAAATCTAACTTTCCTTCTATAAATCTGCTCCCTGGATATTGCTGCCTTGCTCAAAGGCCTCTGGCAGTGACTGCTGTCTCTGTGCCGGGGTGTAGTAGTGGTTTGGGGATTCCCCTCCTCCTCCTCCCTCCCTTTGCTTTACTGCGCTCAGACATGGAGTGAAACTACAAGCTGGTGTCAGCGAGGGGCTGCATGAAATCACCTCCACTACTGAGCACAGAGTTGCTGCTTTTAGTCACCATCTGAAACCAGGACATGACGGAGGGCAACACAGGGCTACGCCCAGCGTCATCGCACATGGCAGTGAGGCCTCACTCCCTGGAGCCTCTACCCTGGGTCAAAGACTGGTGAGGAGGATCTCGGCAGAGTTAAAGTAGAGACTTGGCCGTGATGTAACTTGTCAGCGTATTGACACTGCAAGCAACAGGTCCAGCTCATTTAGACCAGGATACAAAATAGAGCAGTCAAACCTCAGTTGATAACCTTAAGCCACTCCACACACCTTGTAGTCAGTGTTAACATCAGACAGAAGAGAGTATTTCAAGATCAATTCTAACTCTGCAGACCTGAGATCAGATCAAATCAACTGGCATCAATTCAAAATGTCTGATAAACAGAAGAGAGGTTGACATGCAGGAAAAAAAAATCAGTTGTTTTATTGATATTTTAGTCTAATTATGACAAACTGAAGGCAGCATGTAAAGAAGATGGATGAAATGTATATATAGAATAATCTCCTAGTTTGAGGCACATCACAGCATCCTGGTCTTTTTGTGAGTTGCCAAACCGTCTGTATATTCATCCTCTTTCATTTTGATAACTTTTTCTGAACGATGCACCAAAGATAAAGTCATGATCGTGTTTTCGATTGAGTTTATAGTACTGTGCTAATATTTAGTATGTGAAACAATATATTTAATGAACTAGACCTTTCATGACTGGGCAAAGAACCAGCCAGTGTCATGATCTTGCTCAGTCATGAATTCTTGCATCAATGCTACAATGGGAATCCTGAACCAAATAATGGTGAAAGTCAAATATTGTTGCAAATGTGGGTCAGGATACTCTGATAATCATACATATAATGAAATTATAACTTAAATTTGACTGGTGACTGGAATTGAGGGTCATGAATTTCAAATGATGTCCTGTTGCATATTATGACTTGATTGTAAAATTCTATTGTGTGTATGCCAATATCTTTTTGGAAGAAACACCTTAAATTACACTATGTAGATAATCAAAAGGTAACAGGCTGTGGGTTTCATACAAGTGTGTAAAGTTATTCTCACCTTTCAAACAGGATGTGTGTGAGGGAGCGTTGGATGCTCTGCCTGAGCAGGTGATCAGGCTGACAGGGCCTGGAGGAGGGCGGGCTGGGTGCTGGTGATGCAGGCAGATACTGAGTTCCATTCCATGTTAAAGCTGAGGAAGGCTTCTGGGATGATGTTGAGACTGCGGGATGGCCAAACGGAGACTCCATTTTCTTTGCTGTGCAGTCTTAAGAGAGGCGGCTCAAGAGGTGCAAAGTCTCGTGATCGGGGTTCATGGCACTTGTAGCCTATTGACAGAAAAGACACAAGACAGAGTTCTTTCGTAGATTATGGTTTGTCAACACGTCCCTAATACATTTGAGGTAGGTCAAACATTGAATAAAGAGCCTCTCCTTTGATATCCTTTGCTCTCCTTTGATAAAAATGTTATCTCCTTTGCTCTCCTTTGATCTCCTTTAATCTCCTTTGATCTGTGAGTGCTAAAATACCTCAAAAATACCTTTGTCAATGCCACATGCGTTTGCAAAACCAAGCTAGAGGAGGATATTTTGTCTATTGAAGCACAAGAAAAGTTCTCCCTGCTTGGACTCAACATATTAATTGACTTCACTGTGAGAACAGAAGTCAGCAGCACCGATATCATGACTCGAAGAGGTAAGTAACATTGTGTCCAGGACTCTGCCATCTCATGATGTCACCTAATGAGCTCCATGCTTGACAGTCACAATAGAAAATGGCTGTTTGGTGATCAGATGCTCAGTTTGATAATGAGAAGAAACAAAAGGCTGAGGCCAATAAGAGAAAATCGGTTTTAGTGTTTAATCTTGGGCTTTATTGGAACCATCACCATTTCCATTATTTTGGGGGAAATTATATATTTAACAACCCTTCTCATTTTTTCCTCCAATTGTAGATTAGCTTAGTGCTAAGATTTGATTTTAAATCTCATGAGTGCTCAATGTTTATGTTAGGACAGCCCAATGTTGTAATTCAGGATTGTGACTACAGGCTTAGGAATTCAGAACCATACTTCCACCTCAGGGAACGTGGAGAAAAATAAATTGCTGCTAAATAACAGCTGAAACCTTGCAAACAGGAAATGTAATTGTCAAAGAAGAGGATGATTCATTTAAAATTTTTAATTATTAAGAGCCAAAAATGCAAAACCGACTTTGAGTACATTCGTCCAAATAATTGGTCAAACCAAGAGAATGTATATGAAAGTGTCAGGCTTCATTATCCCTCAGCTTATCCTTTGCAAATCAAAGCAGCTAACTTGAATTCATTAGAAATCTCTATGTTTTGTTCTTGAGGATGAATGTTTGTCATTTCTTTTAGCATATTCAAGCCCCAGGTCTGACAGGGCCCACAGAGACCGTCCTGGACAGCGTTCCAGGCTCATTGATGGTGATGGAGACGCCATCATGAGTAACAGCTCTCAAAACTTCCAGCGGAAACAATAAGTGTTGGAAGATTCCCTTGTGATTTCAATTAAATACTCTACTTCCTAGTATGAGGTGAAAAGCCTTCTTTAAAATATGTATGAAAGTATTCAATGAGGATCTGGTTGAACCTCTTGGCAGCTGGTGGTGCAAGAGGTGCAGCTGTTAGTTTGAACAGAAGAAAGTAGAACATCACTGACTAGTATTCTTCTTGTAAAATAAAGCCCCTCATCTCTAATGAAAGTGTGATTTGAACTGGGTTCGGTTTCTCATTTGTCACAATACAGTTATTGTTCTTTAGGTTTCTTATAGAAATGGTGCATTTGAATTACTGGAATTATATTAGATTTTGAAGGAATTAAGACTTTATTCACTTTATTCATCAAAAACAATCTCCATTGAATTTGTCACTTGATACTTTGTACAAAGAGTTTGTATTATTTTGGTGTGTCGTTCATACTCTTGAGCTAAATGTTGTGTAATGACATGACGTGGGAAAATGTGTGTTATTGGAACAGTTCCCAGTTTCAAGAAAAGGATGAGGAAACTGGAGATATAATTACATTGACTTTTCTTCAAGACATCAGAATCAACGTTCAGGAATAGGTTGCTATGACTTTTCTTAACGATTCCGCAAACATTTTCTGGATAAAAAGCAAAAAACATCAAAATAAAAGTCTGATACAAAGTGGATGGAAGAGGCACCTCATGGAGGAGATCAGAGGATGTTGCCAGCAAGAAACAGGAACACATTTCTTCTGGAACTTTATTGCATTTATTTTATTTTTTTACAATTGATGTTTTGTTAAATTCTACAGATTTTCTGAAGGTGTGTGGATCCTTAAATAGCAAGTTTAAAGAAAGATTGACCAGTTCAGAAAGAATTTTTATCAGAATAAATAGTGAATGGTGACATGAGTTAGTGTGACTTCCTGTTTTGGAGTGAAATGATCACTGTGTAGGTCTCGTTCCGTCTCCTGTCTGTGCTCAGGGTGTGAATGGGGTTGGTCGGCTCATGGGGCCTTCCAGTGGCTCAAGAATGTCGGAGGAGTGTCTTGTGAGGTCATCTTCTGTTCTCTGACCTTCAGAGCAATTCTACACCCTGTGGGCGAAATATCATTGCATTAAATTCTCATCAGTCATTGAGAGATGCTAATCAGGCAAACAGAACCTGCACCGGGCAACAATAGGCATCACAGCATCAAACTTCTACATTAAATCATTTTAAGTTTGGATCAAACCATAAGGACTGGATCGCCTCGGTTCTCCTTGAGGAAACCATGCTGGCTTTGTCTTTGGCTGGGGTGGATCGTTAGGTAGGGCTCACAGCGGGCGATCGCTCAGAATCACGCGAGATTTCCTCATTGGATGATGATTTATTGAGTTCACAACTGTATGATTTAATATGTATAATTACATGTGCGTTAGTGTGGTTCTGAAACAGAGAAACAGAATTAAAACATAACTAGCAGAACACAAATGGTCTATAATGCAAGAAACATCCATTTGTTTTCACTATATGCTAGTATAGCAATAGAGCTGAAATAATAACAATAAAGTATAAACATGGCCGAAACTGGCATTAAATAATGAAACAAGGCTGCTCTGTGGGCCGAAACAGCTTCAACCATCAAATGGGGAAAAAGAAACCATTCGCAATACAATGGCTCCCTCTGCTGGTCGCATGAATAACTACAACCGGCCGCACTGGGAGGTGTCACGTGACAACGGGTGGCCATGAGGGAGGCGGTGCCTTATCGCCAATTAGCTGGATTTACAGCGAATATAAGAGAGATAAATGACAAACTATAGCATCTCCAGAAAGGAAAGTCACGGCACGAGGCCGAGCCAGGCAGGCAAAGCCTGAGCTCACATTTAGCAACGCTAAGCAGACAAAACACTTCCAATCTCGCACCGACAGTAAAGGAACAACAAAATAGCCCTTCTTACTTGTAAAGACACACAAAACAGGACAGATGTAAGCAGGCAGCTAGTCCGTGCTGAGAACAGGAACTACTGGCTAAAGTCTGGGACCGAATGTTAGCAGCCCGCGAGCAGCCTGAGTCATCTTGTGATTGGCTAAAAGTCCAGGTGAAGCGAGGCGTCTTCCAAAGGGGAGAGAGAGAGTCAACAGAGCGTGTCTGATGCTGAGCGGCCACAAGGGGGCGTTTTTCACAATAAATTAGCAGTCTTTGTCCTGGTGGTCCACCGTCCTGCGTGTCTCACATGTCCCTCATTTTACCAGGAAGTGTCAACAAGTTAGAGATTTCTTTCACACTGGAAACCGGCCAAATAAGACATCGTGGCTAAACCCTAAAGACACAAAAAAACATGTTTACGAGTACCAAAATAATCAAATCTTGTTATTTAGATGTCTTATGAATCCCAACAAAACACGTCCTCAGGTGTAATTCTAATGATGCTCCTGAATGTTGTAATAGATATTCGTGTTTCCAGCTCAAGAAACAAGCAAACACATTGAACAGAACTCAGTACCAACTTTGTTAGTGAGACACATAGGCGTAGGAACCGGGGGGGACGTCCCCATATTGGAGACTTGTGCATTTGTCCCGCCCAATAATCATCCCGCGGAGGAGAAAAATATTTGGTGTGCTTTCATTTTGACGGTGCAGCACACCTATCTGCCACTACACCGCCCCCTCCCTCACCCACTCCCTCAGATATTTAATAAGGGGACTTCTTATGAAGGAGGTCAAACGGTCTGCAGGGAACCTTCCCACCAATATGGCTTGTTTACATTCATATTTAGAAAGTAGATCTTCTGAATGAAATCCTCTTGATCCTGAGATGCTCATTGTTCCTTTATTTACCTGCAAACTTTTTTCAGTGTTCCCAAGTATCGTCAAAGCTTGTCAAAGTGTTCTGTCCTCTTATTCCAGTACAACGTCCCCACCAAAGAAAAGGAGGAAACTGCAGCAAGACTTGCTTTGTTTTTTTAAAGAGTAATGTCAGTATGAGTAACATTACTCTACACAAGGAGAACATCGAATCACTCCAACATTTATCAACGAGTTTGACTTTATATGAGATATTATGTGTAAAATGTCTCATCAGGAGAATGATAGAACATAGAGCTCTTCTAATAGAGTGAGAACCTTTACTGTCAGGGCCAAGTTCTACTCTAAACACAGTTCATGTGTCCGGGACAATATACATCTGCAACCCTGTTCTTAAAGCTAACCAGGAGTTGAATCTGGAACCTTCTGAGCAGTAGACAGACATGTTCTCCATTTCACCACCAGCTCCTTGGTAAAGTAAGTTTTCACATGTTTGTAACTGTTTATATTTATAATACTGAAGCAGAAACAGTAGAAAAAGTCTTTGACTCTCAAATTGTCATGAAGTTGTTTTTGTTGTTCTGGTGACGTATCAGTGTCCGATTGCTTTCTACTGGAATTCTACTGTCACATTTCCATATCTGTTTGATCTTCCATTAACAATAAGTAGCAGAGCAATAATTTAGAAGAGCAAGTTGACTTTGTAACATAAATGTTGAGTTGGAAGGTCAAACTTCAGTGTCACGACATCTTACCACAGTCCTCAAGAATTCAAAGGAAGCTCTCTGAAGTCGTGAAATTTATCAATGATGCACTTTTAATCTGAGGATCCACCGTTGAAATCCAGAGGCTTTTCAGAAACATGAGTCAGCACAATGTAAACTATTGATGTGTGTCTTTTCCACTGGAATTTTTTCTCCCCTGTCAGGAAACACAGTTTCCACCCTTCGATAGCTCAGTTGGTGGAAGCAGATCCTGGATTCATTTGTCAGAATGACTCTGAGCTGATGTTCATTCAAGACTTTTGAGGCGTTACAATGAAGGAAAGTTCTCCTCAGGACTACGTCAACTAGGTGGATGGAGAGTCTTCACAGGTAGTTGAGGAAGTATGAGTTAGCACAATGGAAACCAAGCGGATCCTGTGGTGATCCAGTAGTTAGCACAGGGGTTATGATGTTAAATTTCCATATCTTCATGAAAATTCAGCTCATATAGGCCGAAATAGCTCAGCTGGGAGAGCGTTAGACTGAAGATCTAAAGGTCCCTGGTTCAATCCCGGGTTTCGGCAAAGAGTAGTGGTCGTAATGGAAGCAATATAGACTCTCTCTCTCTCTCTCAGCAACAACATTTCACATATACTGTACAAATCCAGCTTTTATACATTTTACACCTCACGTGGGCGTGAGGGAATCACATGCAGAACAGGATGGAACACAGGAGCCATCTTGGATGGGTCTACTGTCCTTTACAGAGATCTGGAACCTTTTGCATGACCAATCTGATTCTAGACAGACCTGAAAGCTAAAGGAGCAAATCATAATGCTAAAGTCTGAGTCAAAATGAAAGACTTGCTGAATTGCTTCAGCTTGGTTCAATTAGTTATAAAGACACAAGCGGGACATTACAACGAGGTTTCTCTCATAAAAAGTCCATGAGGTGAAGAGCAGAGATCAGCCAAGCCTCCAACACAAAGTCTCAGTCTCTTTTGAAATTTAACAGGAAGAGATCCTGGTTGATGACCAAAGTTAAAACCATTTGTAGGAGAGGAGAGTCACCTTCCCGTGGGCTCACCACCTGCAGGGAGGTTCTTAATCGGTGCATTGTGATCTGTGTGACGGTGTTCAGATTGTCACCCCCGCGACCCGGAAACGGATAAGCGGAAGAAAATGAATGTTGGAGAGGGTCAAGGTAACTCCAAGTGCTCATCTGGGAATTGAACCCAGGACCTCTGACACCCAAAGTGAGAATCATACTCCCAGACCAACGAGCCAACATGTTCAAGAAGCTAAAGGACTCAACTGATTGTCATAAATAAGGCAGGAGATCAAGACTCCTGACAGCCTTGACAGAGCTCCTGGAATGACCACATTCTGACAAAAGTAAATGAGTCATGGCCGACCTTGAAGAAATGAAACTGAAGGTTCAACTGCTATTGGAGGATTCCTAACTTTATGGTCCATTTGACCTGAAGCATTTTTCAGGTTTGTGAGTGAGTTCTGTCAGAGCCTCTGAAGCTTGTGTGTCTCCATCAGGATTCATTTTAATACATGGCTTACTGCCATGAGGACAAGTTCTCTTTGACATTTAAAATGGAGACGGGTCTGATCTGATGTGTTAGCATTGGTGCTTCAGTGGTAGAGTTGTCCCCTGCCACGCTGGAGGCCTGGGTTTGATTCCAAGTCAATGCAACTAATAATTACAATACAGCCATTTATAATCGTGGTGCCTTGCTCATGCAGTGTGAGCAATCCACCACAACAATCCCTTAACTCCATCAGGAAAGTGAACCCCAGTCTCCTGGTTCAAAGATAGATCCTAAAGTACTGGCAATGAAGTGTTTTTTAGATGTTTTTTGAAGAGACAGCACCATCTAGTGGCTTCAGAAAATAAAGACAGTGGTTTATGAAGCTTTATTTGGCCAGTATGGGGATTGAACCCATGGCCTTGGTGTTATTAGCACCACACTCTGACCAACTGAGCTAACCGGCCCACATTGGTGAAAACATCTACTTTCTTTCTTCAAATATTTGTGTTGAATGTGATTTGAAATGTTTTCTATACAAGAGCAAAACAAGATGTGAAACATACAAAGAAACCATCAGTCATTCATCCAAATCTTCTGCATCATGGATCAACCAGCAGCAGGAAACTAGTCAAGACTTTGTCTTCATGTGACAGCTTCATTGTTGACAGCTTTTTAATCACATTTCAATGATTTTGCTGCATATTTGGCTTTATTTATTGTGTTTTAAGTTGCTGTGATCTTAACCAGAAGTGTTTTTATTGTTTAGTGTTTCTTACATGCAGTGGTTTTATTTCCCATTGCCCCTGAAGGCAACACACACACTCACCACTAGACCACAGATGAACACACAATCATGTCCATACTCCACTTCTGGGTTAACTTCAGTGTTCGTTCCAAAACGTAACGTAACAATCCTGAAAATATCTCTACTTCTAGTGGCGGCGTTCTCCTCCTTTCCTGAAGTACTTTATGTTTCACTCCAGGAGTTCTGATCCATTTGCAGCTTTATTTGCTTTTTAATTGCTCATAGTGGAGGATGATGATTTCTACATCATTTGGAAATCACTTTAATTTGAAAGAAAAAACTCTTATTTTCCCTTTGATAGTCACTTTGATTTAAAAAAAATATATAACATTTTCCAGGTGATGTTTGATTTAATTTGAAAAAAAAATCCTATTTTCACTTTAATTTTAAAAAAATAAAATAAAACCTCCTATCCTCCAATAGAGATCACTGAAGAATTCAAACTCATCATCCAGGACAAAGCAACACTGTTGCTGCAACAAAATCCAGGAAGGATTGCTGCAGAAAATGAGTGACTCTGTTAATGAGTCACTTTGTGAGATTCTACAATATTAATTCATGGGACAATAGAAACACTGTGATCAGTCAGTTTCACTTTATTCCAGCACAGACGTTTCAGGCAGAGCTTCCTCACTGCTCTTCCTTTACTTGATATTTTCATTGAGTTCTTTTGAGGCTCCGCCCCCCGTGTGAGCCTGTTTGTTTGTTGGAATATTAATTCCTCACTGTGACGGCAGCTTTTGTTGTCCTGGTGTTACTATGTTGTATCACTGGATCAAGGTGACTGTTACTCAATACTACACTTATTATACAGTTCTTTACATGTGTGATCAGAGTCCTGCCCTGATCAATTCCATAGACCAATATACAGTCTCAGTAATAGGGCCACCTGGTGGATGGACAGGAAGTTCTGCAGAATGATGCAGTATTTCAACTTTGTTATCATATTGTATGATGAAAAAATATCTCAACATTGTTTTTTGACTTTATATCAAATTGCATGAAAAGAAACAACTCTTATTTTATTCTGTCATGAGTGGCCCTAAAACTCTTCTGTAGAAACAAGTTGGTCTGAGTTTCTTAAAGAAACAAACATATCCAACAATGTTTTTACAGTTTGGATGTGGTATTATTAAATAGTTCTGTCAATTCTTAAAAAACCAGAATCTAATGATGACGTCATCACCAAGGTTGTGAAAAAGAACAATAACAAGCCTTTCATTACAAAGTAGATGGGAGATGCACCGGATGGAGATCAACGGAGATCAAAGCCGCAGGAGATCTTTGATCTGAGCATCTCCATGGCAAAAGGCACTGATCTCCTTTGATCTGATAAGAGATCAGCACTGGAACCATGGAGACGCTGAGATCAAAGGAAATCAGCTTTATTCAATCTTCAGCATTCACACTTGCATTTTCTTCTGGAAATACAAACCTCTAGTAATTATTATTATCATAACAGGTCTCTGATATATGGAGGAGTCAGACCATTCAAGGCTTTAAAAACAAGCAGAAGCATTTTAAAATCTCATCTAAAACTGACAGGCAGCCTGTAATGATTCTACCAATATAAGAGCCATAATACAGCTGAGCAGGTCTGGGATGGATTTCTTTATTTCTCTGCCATGTGTAGTGAACTAGAAATCAAGCTCAACACCACAGAAGCTGTTCTGCCCTTCATCATCTCTAGCCATATGGAAAGGACATAATGGGCATGAAGGAGGCCAGACTCTCAAACCTCACTTTGCTCTCCATAGAGAGACGTTGTGCTTGATAAGAAGGAGGTGGCTGAAAGGTTTGTGAGGATGGAGGAGAGGAAGATGGTGCTATAAGATATGAGGCCACGTTACTGTACACAGTTCAGAAATACCTTGGAGACTGGATGTTCAAACTGTTGGAGGGTTTTATATTGGACACTTTGGACTCTGGACACTTCACGTTGGCTACAATGAAGGTTTTACTGGATTGGAGACATTCTTGTTGTCATTTCTTCTGGATGGGATTCAAACTACCCACCACTGGATGAAAACATCATCAGTAAGTTATTAGTGACGACAGAGGCTCAGCTTGTCATAGATGCTGGCTGTCTGGCCTTTTCCTTAAAGAGCCTTGTTTTCATTGCTGTCTGTGTGGTGGAGCGCCGTGTCTGCTTGGTTATTGCTTTAACGACAGGCAACCATGTTGCTGCAACACTTGTTTGTTGTCCTGTCTGGGTCCATCATGTGTGGGAGAAGAAGAGTCTGATCTGAAGGTGGAGGTCAGAGGAGAGTAACATCATGGAGGAGAGTGACATCATGGAGGTCAGAAGAGAGTGACATCACTGAGGAGAGTGGCATCATGGAGGTCAGAGGAGAGTGACATCATGAGGTCAGAAGAGAGCGACATCATGGAGGTCAGAGGAGAGTGACATCATGGGGGTCGGAGGAGAGTGACATCATGGGGGTCAGAGGAGAGTGACATCATGAGGTCATCACCTCTGGACATCAAAACAGCCTCCATGGTTGTGAGGGTCAGAGTGTGTCAGAGTGTCGGAGAGGGAAGGAGACAGATTTGTAGGAGACCACAGTGGAGACCAGACTGATAAAATACACTTTGATCTGTTTATTAAATGTACAAATTAAATATTTCAACAGGAAGTTGTAAAAAGGCTCAGTGGACTTTGTGTTTTATCCTCAGTCACTAGAGTTGGAGGCGGTGGGTGACGAGGAGCTCGTCTGGCTGCAGCACCAGAGCGTCCAGAGCGCATGGCGGTACCAGAGCATCCACAGAGCAGCTTTACACACGGCTGTCACCGCTCTATTTATGTGCTCACTTTGAAATGAGACTGATTGTTCTACACCTTGTCACAGTTGATCATCAATCAGTTCTATCCACCGCTCTGGATCATTTGGAGATGAAAGTCTGACAGATGATCATCGTGCTGCAAATTCAGGATTCAGCCTAAAGTCTGATATGTATATATTTTTTTATTATTACTTCTTCGGTCGGTCGTCAACAAAATAAAACAAAATAAAACCAGCAAGAGCAAAGATTGACAGTTTTACAGATCTAAAGGTTTAATCTGAAGTTAAACACTTATTTCTCCTAACCCTATTAACAAATCAAAATACAAGATGTAGCAAGACCGCAAGATATGTAATGACATTCACTGTATGAGATGAATCTGGCTTCAATTCATCACTTCATCATCTGGTTCAATTCACCACTTCACCATCTGGTTCAATTCACCTCTTCACCATCTGGTTCAATTCACCACTTCACCATCAGCTCTACCAGTTTTTCCCCGTAACAAAAATGTTCCTGGTCCAGGTCCATTGTTGTCATACTAGTACGCACAGTCTCCTCCTAAGTTTATTTTAGATCACAAACTTAGTGTGGAAAGTGGCGTACGCATCTTTCAGGACCTGTTTTGTCATAATCAACCTTTATAAATGAGGCCAGACATTGTTCTGGCTCCATCATGTTCCTGGTCCAGGATCAGTTTAACATCCAGACCCAGAGCATCGAGTGTTTTTATGAGAAAATCACAAAATGTGTCAGCGTTGCTGTTTGAAAGCTCCTCAAAGTGAATAAAGCCCCGATACTGTTGGTTGAGTCCTTTTGCTTCTTGAAGATGTTGCTGGTTGGTCTGGGAGGAGGATTCTCACACACAAAGTCAAAGCCTCTTTGGAAATTTAACACAAAGGATCATGGTTGATGACTAAAGGGCTCATCCGGGAATTGAACCCAGGACCTCTCGCACCGAAAGCAAGAATCATACTCCTAGACCAACGAGCCGACATGTTGAAGAAGCTAAAGGACTCCAGTGATTGTCATAAATAAGGCAGGAGATCAAGACTCTGACACTGTCAGGTCACAGTTTGACAGTCTGGTTCAGTTTGAGTGACAGTGACAGTGAGAATCACTCAAACTGTGGGGGAGGGGTTCATGGAGCACTGAAGGTGGAACGCTTCACATTTCCTGGTTGGAATGAAGGGAAGTGTAACATTGGTGGTTCAGTGGTAGAATCCGCTCCTTCCATGCAGGAGTCCAGGGTTTGATTCCCGGCCAATGCAGCATATTGTTTTTAACCCTCCTCCTGTGTGAGCTTTCACAACCCAGTCACATGTTAACGGCTCAGTTTTGATCTGAGTCTTCGGCTCTGTTTACACCACAACATTCCAAGTGACAACAACTTGTCCGTTAAGGAAAAGTGAAGCTTTTACAGGACAGCAGCTCTACGGAGGCCGCCATGTTTGTTACTCACACATGAGTTAAAGGTAGTAAATATGGTCAACGTTTAAAGGTAAAACATGCTGTTAATAGTTGCTGATGGTATTTTTCTGTGTACATTGTAGTTCTTACGGTGTGTTCACCTGCAAGGCTCAATAAAGTTGAGAAGCATCAGTTTGAGAGAGCATATTTTCTACCGCGGCTGCTCCAGGCTTCACTGATCCACAAAGAGGTGCAACTGTTGGCATTCCAAAAGGACAGTCAGGAGGACTGAATACATTCTATTAAAGTACTTTGATCTGATCTATTGAAGACTCTGATCTTACCTTTAACACTAAACAAAGAGATTCACAATTCAAGTGTTAAAGTGCAGAGAATCTCACAGCAAATCCACAATGTGAAACATCAAATAGATCCAACTGTCATTGAACACACACACACACACACACACACACACACACACACACACACACACACACACACACACACACACACACACACACACACACACTTCATCCATCAGACACCCTGTCAGAAAGGGTGGAGGTGAGGACTGATGTTCTCCTCCACAGAGAGCAGCTGCTGGTAGCTCACTCTCTATGTTCCTCTGCAGAAAGTGATGAGGACTGATGTTCTCAGAAGAGCTTTTTTATCATCAAGAACAACTTTTCCCTCAGAGTGAGATGAGTTGAGTGAGGAAACCAAGTGGTCCAAGGAGCTGTGTTCTTGTTCCAGTCTCTTCTGGATTGAGTTGCTGCTTGTCGTCAAATGTTTTCACACGACCCTGTTAATCTCCAGCAGAGTTTCTGTAGTGTAGTGGTTATCACGTTTGCTTAACACGCAAAAGGTCCCCTGTTCGAAACCGGGCGGAAACACAAGGAAAGGCTTTTGAAATTCATCAATACAGTTTCGAACATATTAGGAGCACAATGGACGACGATGGTCTTGTTACATAAGCAAATATAACAACCCAAAACCTTTTAACTGGCAGTGGTGGGATTTGAACCCACACCTCCTGAGAGACTGGAGCCTAAATCCAGAGCCTTGGACCGCTCACCCACACTATAATCATATAACAATAATAACGCCTATTTATATAGCACCTTTCACAGACAAAAAGCCACAAAGTACTTCACAACACAGTTCAAAACCATCAGAAAGTACACAGAATATAAAAGGCCAAGACAAGACAAAATCCTAGCAGCACAAAGGTCGTTAATTAAAAGCCTGAACCAATAGATGAGTCTTAAGTTTGCTCTTGAAGGTGTCAACAGAGTCAATTGAGCACAAAGAGGGAAGAAGATCCTTCCAAAGCCTCGGAGCAACAGCCTGGAAGGATCGGTCACCTCGAGTGAGAAAATGAGAGCGTGGAACCTTCAGCAGGTTCTGATCCACAGACCTCAGAGCCGTTCAGGGTGTAAGGCTGGATCAGATCACTGATATAAGAAGGAGCCTGACCATGCAAGGCTCTGAAGACCAGGACCAGAACTTTAAACTTGATCCTATAGGACACTGGCAGCCAATGAAGTTCTTTTAGAACCGGGGACATGTGAGTCCTCCTATTAGTACGGCTCAGAATTCTCACTCTCCCCTCCTTTGCCCACATGAGCTTTGTCTTGGAGACATGTTGTAACCTGTGTTGATGCTTTAAATGTGCTGAGGTGTTTTTTCTCCTAATTCCACACTGTTCTCCCTTATAGAGCAGTTTGGAATCTGCTTTTCCTTCTCCTCTCCTCTCCTCACGTTGTCTCTCTCTTTTCTCTCAGCTTAAAAGAAATTTCATTGTAGTTGTTGCAATGACAATTACACAAAGAGCCTGAACAAGGATTTGAACCCTCGACCCCCAGATTGAAAGTTTGATGCTCCAGCGTCTGAGCTACTGTGGAGAAGGACAAAGAGCATAGCAGAGTGAAGACGGCTGATGTGATCTACAGCCTGGAGAGACGTACAGAGCTGAGCAGAGTCAGTGAGGAGAAGTGCAGAGAGAGTGAGTTCAAACGGAGGTCAACCACCTGCAGACAATGTCCTGACATCAGCTGAGGTCCTCTGATGAAACAAAGAAGTAAGACAGACACCAGCTGCACATAGACGTAGTAGTGGACCTGTTTAAGCAGACATTTATGGATGATCAATGGAACAAGGTCAGAGCACTAGTGTGGTAAAATGTGTGTGATATGAAGACCTCTGACCGAGGTAAGACAGAGACGTGTCCTCTGAAGACAGGGGGACCAAGTGAAGAGGGACACTACAGGTTCTAAAAGGGAGAAACAACCAGAGGAGTTCAGTCGTCAGTGGGATCCGCGGCTCAGAGTCTTTGTTCTGGAGAATAAAGACTCTTTTGCATCCAAGCCCAACTTCTCATCTGCTTTTTGCTTCGCGAGTGAAGTTTTTTACCTTTAGAGTTGGAGAATTAGAGAAAATGCTGGTGGGATCATCCAGCACCACGCCTGGCCCAGATCCACGTGCCATCATTAATTCCACCACACTACCCAGGCCTGCCAACACAGTGTTGTGTCTCCATATGATTCTCACTTCTGAGTGAGACGAAGCAGACACTGATCCTGACCACCAAGGTGCAGAAGTGGAGACTCTTCTTGCTCGCTGTTTTGAAACTCAACAAATTGTAGTCCATTGTTCCTTCCTGAAGATGCTGAAAAGCTCCGCTCTGGATTTGAAAACAATCAGGAAACACCTGAGCAGACTGCTGGCTGTTTTGCACCATATTTTCTCACTGCCTGATTGGCTGCAGGTGAGAAGTTTTGCTTCAGGAAAACAAGTTTTACATCTTCATTTACAACGTGACTCAAACTCAAAGTTTGGCTTCCTCCTGTCTGGTGCACATGTCTAATTTGCATATTGCAGGACTGACTACAGTAGAGTCAAATGTTCAGTTGTGGATGAAGTTCATCTGCAGATACTTCTGGACAAAAAAACCCAGAAGTGGTCTGAGTGAAAGCACTTTGGTGTCTGTTCACACTTGTCTTCAGGACTCGCCACTTGTGATCTGATCACCTGAAACACAGTGGAACCCTGCTGGGCCCAGAACCCAGAGCTCCATGGATCCAAACCTTCCTCTGCTACTGACACTTTCTCTACTATGTCTTCCAGAACTTTACCAGGGAGGCTGTGAAGTGTGATACCCTGATGGTTCTATCTGCTAACTCTGTCTGGTGATGTCATAGTGATGTCATAAAAGATGGGAAAAGGACAAAGTGACAACATTTCTTTCTTCACTTTGATCTCCACCCTCTCTCTCTCTCTCTCGCTCTCTCTCTCTCTCTCTCTCTCTCAGCAACAACATTTCACTTATATGGTACAAATCCAGCTTTTATACATTTTACACCTCACGTGGGTTTGAGGGAATCACATCCAGAACAGGATGGAACACAGGAGCCATCTTGGATGGGTCTACTGTCCTTTACAGGGATCTGGAACCTTTTGCATGACCAATCTGATTCTAGACAGACCTGAAAGCTAAAGGAACAAATCATCATGCTAAAGTCTGAGTCAAAATGAAAGACTTGCTGAAGTGCTTCAGTTTGGTTCAATCAGTTATAAAGACACAAACTGGAAATTACCACGAGGTTTCTCTGATAAAAAAAGTCCATGAGGTGAAGAGCAGAGATCAGCCAAGCCTCCAACACAAAGCCTCAGTCTCTTTTGAAATTTAACACAAAGAGATCCTGGTTGATGACCAAAGTTACAACCATTTGTAGGAGAGGGTCATGGTAACTCCAAGGGCTCATCTGGGAATTAAACCCAGGACCTCTGACACCCAAAGTGAGAATCATACTCCCAGACCAACGAGCCGACGTGTTCAAGAATTTAAAGGACTCAACTGATTGTCATAAATAAGGCAGGAGATCAAGACTCCTGACAGCCTTGACAGAGCTCCTGGAATGACCACATCCTGACAAAAGTAAATGAAAACATTAGTCATGGCCGACCTTGAAGAAATGAAGCTGAAGGTTCAACTGCTATTGGAGGATTTGTAACTTTATGGTCCATTTGACCTGAAGCAGTTTTCAGGTTTGTGAGTGAGTTCTGTCAGAGCCTCTGAAGCTTGTGTGTCTCCATCAGGATTCATTTTAATACATGGCTTACTGCCATGAGGACAAGTTCTCTTTGACATTTCAAATGGAGACGGGTCTGATCTGATGGGTTAGAATTGGTGCTTCAGTGGTAGAGTTGTCCCCTGCCACGCTGGAGGCCTGGGTTTGATTCCAAGTCAATGTAACTAATAATTACAAAACAGCCATTTATAATAGTGGTGCCTTGCTCATGCAGTGTGAGCAATCCACCACAACAATCCCTTAACTCCATCAGGAAAGTGAACCCCAGCCTCCTGTGTGACAGGTGGAGATACTCACAAGTAGTGATGCTAAATGAAGCCTCATGAATCATGTTCTTAATTTTCTCACCACCAGATGGCACTGTTTATTTGAAGATAGATTCTGAAGGACTGGTAATGAAGTGTATTTTAAATGTTTGTTGAAGAGAAAGCGCCATCTAGTGGCTACAGAAAATAAAGACAGTGGTTCATGAAGCTTCATTTGGCCAGTATGGGGATTGAACCCATGACCTTGGTGTTATTAGCACCACACTCTGACCAACTGAGCTAACCGGCCCACATTGGTGAAAACATCTACTTTCTTTCTTCCAATATTTGTGTTGAATGTGATTTGAAATGTTTTCTATACAAGAGCAAAACAAGATGTGAAACATACAAAGAAACCATCAGTCATTCATCCAAATCTTCTGCATCATGGATCAACCAGCAGCAGAAAACTAGTCAAGACTTTGTCTTCATGGGACAGCTTCATTGTTGACAGCTTTTTAATCACATTTCAATGATTTTGCTGCATATTTGGCTTTATTTATTGTGTTTTAAGTTGCTGTGATCTTAACCAGAAGTGTTGATATTGTTTAGTGTTTCTTACATACAGTGGTTTTATTTCCCATTGCCCCTGAAGGCAACACACACACTCACCACCGGACCACAGATGAACACACAATCATGTCCATACTCCACTTCTGGGTTAACTTCAGTGTTCGTTCCATAACGTAACGTAACAATCCTGGAAATATCTCTACTTCTAGTGGCGGCGTTCTCCTCCTTTCCTGAAGTACTTTATGTTTCACTCCAGGAGTTCTGATCCATCTGGAGCTTTATTTGCTTTTTAATTGCACATAGTGGAGGATGAGGATTTTTACATCATTTGGACATCACTTTAATTTGAAAAAACTTCTATTTTCTTTTTGATAGTCACTTTAATTTGAAAAAAAACTCCTATTTTCCCTTTGATAGTCACTTTAATTTGAAAAAACTTCTATTTTCTTTTTGATAGTCACTTTAATTTGAAACAAACTCCTATTCTCACTTTGATAGTCACTTTAATTTGAAAAAAATTCTATTCTCACTTTGATAGTCACTTTAATTTGAAAAAACTCCTATTCTGACTTTGATAGTCACTTTAATTTGAAAGAAACTCCTATTCTCACTTTGATAGTCACTTTAACTTGAAAAAAACACCTCATATTTTCCCTTTGATTGTCACTTTAATTTAAAAAAAATTCTATTCTCACTTTGATAGTCACTTTAATTTGAAAAAAACTCCTATTTTCCCTTTGATAGTCACTTTAATTTGAAAGAAACTCCTATTCTCATTTTAATAGTCACTTTAATTTGAAAAAAAAACCCCTCATATTTTCCCTTTGAAAGTCACTTTAATTTGAAAAAAAAACCCTCATATTTTCCCTTTGATAGTCACTTTAATTTGAAGAAAAACTCCTATTCTCACTTTGATAGTCACTTTAATTTGAAAAAAAAACCCCTCATATTTTCCCTTTGAAAGTCACTTTAATTTGAAAAAAAACCCTCATATTTTCCCTTTGATAGTTACTTTAATATGAAAAAAACTCCTATTCTCACTTTGATAGTCATTTTAATTTGAAAGAAGCTCCTATTCTCACTTTGATAGTCACTTTAACTTGAAAAAAACCCCTCATATTTTCCC
Source organism: Lipophrys pholis (assembly GCF_963383615.2). Taxonomy (NCBI): domain Eukaryota; kingdom Metazoa; phylum Chordata; class Actinopteri; order Blenniiformes; family Blenniidae; genus Lipophrys; species Lipophrys pholis. The sequence continues at coordinate 2,191,220 of NC_137646.1, read as the reverse complement.
TTCTATAGTCACTTTAATTAGAAAAAAAAAAAAAACTCCTATTCTCACCCCGATGTTCAATTTAATTTGAAAAAAACATTTTTCCAGGATATGATCAATTGAATTTGAAAAAAAAGCTCATATTCTAAATTTGATAGTCACTTTAATTTGATAGAAAATCATATTTCCACTTTCATGTTCACTTTGATTAAAAACCTTCTATTTTCACTTTGATACCAACCAGTGAGCAACAGGAGCAGCAGGCGAGGAGGTAAAAGGAGGAACAGCAGACGAGCAGAGGATGAAAAAGGACGAGGACGGAGCGTCCACTGAAAGTCAGTCCATGTAAACTTAAGATGCTAAACTTTCTTCTATCATTTGTTCCCAAGATTCGCACCAATACTGAGTAAAGGAAACTTTTTCCTAGTGAACATAAGTCATGTCTGTATATTCCATCCATCCATCCATCCATCCATCCATCCATCCATCCATCATCCATCCATACATACATCCATCATCCATCCTCCATCCTCCATCATACATCCAGCATCCTTCCTTCCATCCATCCATCCATCCTGATGTGATCCAGTAAACATGTCCAAGCAGTAGTGTTGTGTTGTTGCTTCTCATTGTCAATAGAACCATGAGAAAGTATGAGAGTGACTGATACTCTTGTATGATCACTGGACCTTTTGAAAGCAGTCAGACTCTGATACTGTACCAGGAGCATCTGTGTCCTTCACAACCCGCCTACATTTTAACTGTACTTTCTGTGGTGGACCAAACAACACAGTTGGGTCTGGGTGAGCTTTGCTTTACCTGACCGTCCTGGTCCTCTCTGAAATGTACGACTTGGTAGAACCACGGCTAAACTAAGCTTTGAAAAGTCATGAACGTTATCAATGAATGCTCTTTAATCTGAGCTTCCTCCATTAAAATCCCTAATCAGGTTTGATGTAAAACCAAACAGTTCTTCATTCCAGCTTCAAATGGAGAGAAAACTGGTTTTCCTGAAGCAAAACTTCTTACCTGCAGCCAATCAGGCAGTGAGAAAATATGATGCAATACAGCCAGCAGTCTGCTCAGATGTTTCCTGATTGTTTTCAAATCCAGAGCGGAGCTTTTCAGCATCTTCAGGAAGGAACAATGGACTACAATTTGTTGAGTTTCAAAACAGCGAGCAAGAAGAGTCTCCACTTCTGCACCTTGGTGGTCAGGATCAGTGTCTGCTTCGTCTCACTCAGAAGTGAGAATCATATGGAGACACAACACTGTGTTGGCAGGCCTGGGCAGCTCAGATGTTAGAGCTTACTCTTAATCTGAGGGTCCAGGGTTCAAATTCCTTAAAAACTTAAAACTGAGCAGGATGACTATTGCAGCAACACATCATCAGTAGGATAAAACTAACCTGTCTCTTGATGGTCTACATCAGGGTGTCCAAAATGGGTCGTAGAGACGCTGAGATCAAAGGAAATCAGCTTTGTAGAGTTGTAATGTGCTCGTACTCATCCTTGCATTTTTCTAGAAATTTGTCTTCAATCACCTTTTCTCTAGCTACACCCTCTCCTGAACCTTTACCTGTTTATTTATTTCATATTTTCCAAATATCATGATTTTGGTTTGACCTAGATTTAATGAATTAGAGTTCATTTCTCTGAATGTATCTAGTATGTCGTTGAAGAGTTTTTCTAGGATTTGGGAGAATTGTGGGTCTGTAGTTTGTGAAGTGTGTCTGTTGATAATAACAGTATCCTTACTGGAAGCCTGTTGAATAATATTATGTAGAACCTTCTATGTACTGCTGACATCGTCTTTATTGTTTTCTGGTACTTTCTTAAAATAATTCTTCCTACATTTTCTCATCATATGAGTGAACTTATTTTTACATTTCTTGTATTTATTTTCCAACTCCTTCGTTCATCATTTATTGGATTCTCTATGTCATGTATTATTCTTCTTGGAAGCATTTTTTAAGCCCTTTGTCATCCATTAAATATCTTTATATTTCACTTTCTCTTGCATTGTTTGATTGTATACTCATAGTTACAGGACGTCTTTTCCTTTATAAATGAGTCATCTGATTGTACCTCAATAACTAGTTTTTCCAGGGATTCCTCTCTTCTGACTCATTTGTACTGATATCTATCTGTTGTCTGTTTTAATGTTTCTGTGGTTTTTATTGTAAATAGTAAAAAAAACCAAAACAAACAGACATGAAATCACTGATATTATTGACTAATACACCCTTATACGTTTTCTTAATTTGACTTATATTTGCTGATTGTTTCATCTGAATGTTTAATCTGCTCCACCTCTTTAAGCTCCATCAATAACCAATGTAATTCACTCCTTGGATTTGGTCACCACAGTCACACGGTCAAAGGGGAAGTCAGCCTCGCTGCTGCCCCCTGCTGGCTGAGCCCCGTCACTATCTGTCAGATCCTGTTACAGAGTGCTCTCAAGCTGGGTCCTGGAGGGCCGGCGTCCTGCAGGGTTCAGCTCTCTCTCCCAGTTGTAGCACACCATTAGAGCTCTATAAGAAACGAAAGACACACATTGAAACTCATAATGAATATACACAATAGTTTTTCTTAACTGAACATCAATGCTGTTATATCCATACTCCCAAATATCTACAGTGGCAGTTTGTACAATTAATTAAACAGTGGCAGCTGCTGATAAAGTCCTTAGGTTGACTCCTCATTATTATTCAGTTTCAGACCATGTTAACTTCATTTCAATACTTCATATTAGTCTTGAGTCTGCTTTTAAATTCCGTAGCTCTTATTTCTCAAACTCACAGAGCAGAGGTCTCCAATCCTGGTCCTGAGGACCCCTGCCCTGCATGTTCTAGTTCCTCCCTGCTTCAGCATACCTGAATCTAATGATGATGTCATCACCAAGGTGGTGAAAAAGCCCAATAACGAGCCTTTCATTGAAATCAGGTGTGTTGAAACTGGGAGGAGCTAAACCTGCAGGACAGGGACCCTGGAGGACCTGGGACCCTGGAGGACCTGGGACCCTGGAGGGCCTCTGATCTAGACAATGGAAACATCAATAGTGATTCTGTAGAAGCCCTCCAAAGTTTAATTCTTACCTTTCAATGAATTCTGTCAGAAAAAAAAGGCAACATTACAAATGATGAACATAAACATTAATATCAACAAGAGTTTTTCCCCTCAAGAAAAAACAGTTGAGAGTTGATAGAAAAATAGGAATGTTGATAAAAACCACCCAACGTTTGAGGTTCAGCATTTCACATTCAAATGAATAAAAAAGGACTCGTATAGAGGTCTGGAATAAAAATGCTTCTTTTATTAAAACATATTCAAATATTGTCAAATAATACAAATACTTGGAAAAAACTTCTCCTCTCTCCCCCTCTCCTGCGCACACAAAGCCGCTCCTCCACCCAACAAAACAAGCTCCTGGCATGACTCCAGGAGCACACCTGGAAGGAAGGAGGGAGGGAGAGAGGGAGAGAGAGGGAGGGAGGGAGAGAGAGGGAGGGAGGGAGAGAGAGAGGGAAGGGGAGAGGGGGAGAGGGCGCCGGTGCATATCTGGCCCGGCCCAGAGTGGGGATATGGAGTCAGTCCGGCTGAGATCCGGCTGGGATGGAACCCGTAGCAACCAGGTTTGGAGACGGAGGCGTTGCTAACTGAGCCGGCTGTCAGGAGCACCTGGTGCCGAGCGGCAGAGGCCCCACGCTGCTGGTCAGATGGCAGGACATTCTGCCACAGGGCTCTGATATTACTGGCCTGCTGCTTTGAGAAGGTTGGAGCAGTTTCAGCCCAGAGCCCCACCAAGTACTCTGCCAGGCTGTCCACTCGGTCCATCCCCGGGACATTCTGCTCGTCCACAGCCTGCTAATAGAACAGTAAAAAAAATAAAGAAAGAAATAAAAACAACATTAGCACAAGCAAAAACCTAAGATTTAAGTAGAATAGAAGATGTTAGTGAGACCTACCTCTTGCTCAGGTGCTGATGGACACATAGCTGGTGGCCCAGGAGGAGGATCACCAGGCACCCCCACCTCAGCTTAATAGTCACTTTACTTTGATAGAAAATCATATTTTCACCTTGATTTTCATTTTAATTTAAAAAAAACTCCCATTTCCACTTTCATGTTCACTTGAATTTGAAAAAACATTTATTCTATTTTCACCTATATGTTAGTTAGTTAGTTAGTTAGTTAGTGTTAGTTTTAGCAGTAACTGGCTGCTCCACCCTCACTTCTCCTCCAGCCGGCCTCCTGGAGGTCGTTTGGACGGACACACCATCGCCATCTAGTGTCCGGGAGACGGTGGTGCCTGTCAGATTCTGTTACAGCAGCCGCCTCCTCTCGGTCTGAGTCCCACACCAAGCCTGTCTGACGTCCGTCTGCAGCTTGTGCTGGCCAGCAGGGGGCGTAATATGGATGATGTCACTCTCCTCTGACCTCATGATGTCACTCTCCTCTGGCCTCCATGATGTCACTCTCCTCTGACCTCATGATGTCACTCTCCTCTGACCTCCATAATAATAATAATAATAATAATAATAATAATAAATTGGTTTTATATAACACTTTTCTTGACACTCAGAGACGCTCTACATCACATTATTCAGTGGCTGCATCCTCGATGGTGGTAAACTACGTATGTAACCACAGCTGCCCTGGGGCAGACTGATGGAAGCGAGGCGGCCATTTTGCACCATCAGCCCCTCCGACCACCATCAACCACTCACTCTCACACTGCATTCACTCTCTGATGTCACTCTCCTCTGAGCCTCCACCTTCATATCAGACTCTTCTTCTCCACCTCTGCAGTCACTGATCTCTTTGTGACTCACACTACTTACAGCAGTGACGACATGCTGCCATTCCTTTGTTTTTCTTTTATTAGTCAATCCACTACTGTGACACCACATAATGTCATTTTCCTGACCTCCACCTCCTCCATCACTACTTCTCTCTCCGGAAAATTATTTTTCTTTGTCCTTCCTGCCAGGATTTATCATCAAATTTAGATCAACAGGCTGATTGAGATGCTAAAATATTGAGGAGGCCCTTTGCATTGAGCATTTAATGTAGAAAGTGGGCGTGTTGAGGGCGGAGATGAGCTGCACCACCTTCCAGGTGGATTGTGATCAATGAAAGGAAAGTGCGTGCAGATGTGCGTACGCACGGTTTTACCAATCCAAATTGTTTTGGACACAAGTACATGTTTAGTAGGAATCCTAGGCCAGGTTTAATAAATGAGGCCCTGCACAGTAACTGGAAAGGAAATAAAGCCTTCATTCATTCATTCATTCAGAAATGTGGGACTCAAGCAGTGAAATGGAAAACTTCCATTCAAATGTCCTCAACTTCCTGAGGACACTGCCGTCCTTCAACATCTGCAGCAAACTACTGTGGATGTTTTATCAGTCTGTTGTGACCAGTGTCCTCTTTTACACCGTGGTGTGCTGGGGACAGCACATCCAAGAAGGACACGTCCAGACTGGACAGACTGCTCTGGAGTCGGCATGAAGCTGGACTCTCTGGTGACGGTAGCAGAGGCAAGAACACTGAAGACACTGCTGGACATTCTGGACAATACCAGACACCCTCTGCACACCGTCATCAACAATCAGAAGAGCATGTCCAGAGAGACACTGCTGGACATTCTGGACAATACCAGACACCCTCTACACATCGTCATCAACAATCAGAGGAGCATGTCCAGAGAGACACTGCTGGACATTCTGGACAATACCAGACACCCTCTGCACACCGTCATCAACAATCAGAAGAGCATGTCCAGAGAGACACTGCTGGACATTCTGGACAATACCAGACACCCTCTACACACCGTCATCAACAATCAGAGGAGCATGTCCAGAGAGACACTGCTTCTTCCCAAATGTGGGACTAACAGACTTAAGAAGTCCTTTGTCCCTCAGGCCAACAGGCCAAACTCCTCACTGGGGGGGAGGGGGGGACAGAGGACAGAAGGGAAAGAGCAGGAGCCGCCATCCACCTCATCCCCCTCATCATCCTCCATCTCACATCCCATAATGCAAAACTGTGTAATATCTAATGTCTCTTCACTGCAAATGATCCTCCTGGTTAATAATTCTTTCTGGAACCACAGAGGAATTTAACCTTCGGCCACGTTCACTCCTAGATTTTGTTTGGAGTCTTATTCTTTTTGCCATTTCTATATCTTGTTAAAGTTGGTTAAGAGTTTATATTATTTTATATTTTCTGTACTATATTTTGCTAGGAGTCTTATTCTTATTGCCACTTCTATATTTAGTTAAGTTAAGGTTAGTTACCTTTTTTTCTGTAACTCATCTTTCTTATCCTCTGTGTGCTGCTCCTCTTCTATTAAGCTGCTGGAACTCAAATTTCCCTGATGGAGTCATCCTAAGGGATTAATAAAGCTGAGTCTAAAGTCTAAACCTCCTCCAGTCGTTCTGTTATTACTTGATGTGAATCTTTAGCTGCTGGATTAACAAGGACTGTTTAGGATGACCTTTTTCTAGATGATATATTCTCTCATCTTCTCATAACACCGTGTCAGCAGTTTACCATGCTACCTGAGATGGAGTGATAATGAGACGTCCTGCTTTTAAATGTTCTCAGGAAATGAATCTTCTAAAAACGTCAATGTCCACAACTTGATTGGCCAGTTCATGAGGGACAATAGTATTAATAGTTCCATTAATTGTTTATCCACCCATGACTAGATAGATCGATCATTTATGATAATTAAGGACCTCAAACAAGATGACATGACTCATGAGCTAATATTATAAAAAGGGAAAAATCTATTGAAAATCTAAATAAATATGATCAAAAAGTGATCATTTCCTTTCAATATCTAGTGTAGAAATTAAAAACTGAGATCAAACCACTAATATTCCTCACTAAGCTGCTGCTGTGTGTGATAATGTCACAACGTAGACAACCTAAAAAATACTCCACAAAACAGGTTGAAAACAGTCCAGAAACAAAATACCCTCCATGTTTTGTCAATGGTTGCTCTTATCTTTATTTTAACCTTGTTTCAATGTCTTGTCAGGGAGTTCCAGGTGATTCTAGATCTTCTTCTCTAGTTTCTGTGTTTTGATTCAAACCAGGAAATGTGTAAAAAAGTCTGAGTTCAATCCAAGTTTCCCTCCAGAGACACAAATCCTGCTTCTGTGTGCGGTGGATAAACCAAACCCAGTCAGAACAATGGAGATCCTGCTCCAGTCACATTCATGTGTTCATTCACACTTTTCCATACCTGTTCTGTGGAGCTTGATTTGAGGGTTCCAGATGGTTTCCAGCAGTCTGTGCTGACGATCAACCTCCTCCTCGTGCTGGACGATAGTTTGTTCAAACTCTCCCAAAGCCTGAACTGAACTCATTGTTGCTGCACGAGATGAAATGTTTCCTCTGTGAGACACGACAACACAGCCGAGAGAGTCCAACAAGCTCCAAACAGTAGTGGAGGGCGGCTCGAGCTAAAATATCGATATATCGACAGAAAAGGTTAGTAGTATTGATCAATACTTGCGTGGCTCTGAACGCTCCTTGAACTCACGTGACTCGTGCTCGCTCCGCCCCTCCTTTTCCTGTTTCCGGTCTGACGTCACGTGATCACTCCGGATTTCTTTTATTTCTTTTTAATTAAACTTTAAGAAACATTCCAGCCAATGATAATAACTCTGATAATACAATCCAACATAAAAGACATACACACACCAACTAAACAACAATAAGATAAAACTGAAAACAAACAAACAAAAAGAAAAACAAAACATACACTAGGGGTTTTCATTGAGTTTACATTCCTTTACAAAGTTATATAATCGTATACTATTTTTCTTCTTCATAAATTTAAGAGATTTAAAATACAGACAAAGCTCTTTGTGAAGAATGTTTAAATTTGTCTTGGTCTTCATATGTTTGTTTCTGTGAATGAAAAACTTCCCCATCATCAGTAAAACATTAAAAGTTGGGTCTTGCAGGCTGTCGGCGAGAACTATTCCAAATAAAACATTCTCTTTGTCCAGATGAGATGGAGATACACATTTAGATCAACACCAGAAATTAGTCTTCCCAGAAAGTACTCACAAATATAATCCCTCCAGAGTTCTACAGGCAGCACCAGTGTAGCAGGTAGTGTGGCCGAGTGGTCTAAGGCGCTGGATTTAGGCTCCAGTCTCTCAGGAGGCGTGGGTTCAAATCCCACCACTGCCAAGTTTCTAAGGTTTGTTTCATCAAATACTACTATTAATTATAAAGGAGGATTCAAGAAGACGCAGTACATGTACACTGATTTGCAGGCTCATGAACTGTGAACCTTATTGTACAATAATTCAGAGAAAGCCTCAAAGTAACTTTGTTTTGTTTTTTATCTTTTCTTTTTTTTAATTAGACAATAAAAACAGGTAGTACATCATAAACAGTACTGTATAACAACCGCCAGGGGTCACTAAATGTCCAGAGACAACAACTCAGTATCAAAGTAAAACATTAAAGAAAGTACACAGGTCAAAGGTCTTCACAGCTTTCTTATTTTGTGATTGTTTGATAGTTTCACATGTTGCTTGGCCTCATTTACAAACACAGAACAGTGGTTTTCAATTAATATATCGATATTTGTGAATACTCCATTTGGCTAGAAGTATAATATGTAGAATTGTTTTTTTCTAACTGAAGGAAAGTCAATGAAGCCAAACAACCCGTGTTGAAGGCAAAGGGAGAGGTGTAGTTCAGAGCAGGCGGAGGTCAGAGTGCAGATATCTTCCATAACTTGGTGGAGAAGGGGCAGGACCAGAACAGATGGAATGTAGTTTCAGGGAGTTCTTCACAGAAAGAACAATTTATATCCATGTCTTTTTTAAATCTTTGCAAGAAAGCAGGTGATGGGTAAATTCTGTGGATTATTTTGAAAGATCCTTCTTTTACTTTATTATTAATCAGATATCCAGCTGGCAGATTCTAGATCCTTTTCCAGTGGAGGTCACTGATACAGGTGTTCCAGTGAGATTCAACATATGGAATGGAGACGACATCCTTTTGAAATAACGAGCGTATCCAGTGATTATTATTATTATTATTATTATTATTATTATTATTATTATTATTATTATTATTATTATTATTATTATTATTATTATTATTATTATGTGCTGATGAGAAACAAGTTTGACCGATTTCTAACTTAGTTGGATGGAAGGGTAAGATTGTTGGGTTTTGTCCTGCAGTACTTTTATATAACATAGTTACTCCAGCAGGGAGAGCATTTATAATAATATTGTATTCATCAGTAGGAATGGTAATACTATATTTTAAAGTAAATTCTGGATATGACATTAATGATCCTTCTGAGTTAAACAGAAGCAGAAGTGGCAAAGCCGTCGGGGTAAAATAAGGATTTGTTTCTATGTAAGATGTCTTTGTTATTCCAGATGTAAAACCTCTGTGAAGAGAAATGATGTTCTTATATCAGTGACCAAAAGAGAAACATCTGGTTATGGTAATTAGATCGTTTTAAGGGACTTTTTCAGGATTCTAATTACAAAATAAAAGAAAGTTTAGGCCACCCAGTTCAGAGAAAATATGCTTTGGGATGATGTTCCAGATTGAAGACGGCTCTTGATGGATTGTTTGAGTCATTTTATTTTGAATGTGTGAATTAATGTGGAGAAGTCTAAAAAGTTGAGGCCACCTTCATCATACGAGTTCATTATTACAGTTTTTTTAATGTGATGGTTTTTGATTTTCCATATAAAGTTGAACAACATCTTGTCAGTGTCTTTAGAGACCTTTTTGTTAACATGGAGACATAAAGCAGCAGATGTGAGTCCAGAAAGTCCTTCAGCTTTGGACAATAAAATTCTACCTCTCAGTGATAAATCTCTTTGCAGCCATTGGTTCACTTTGTTTTGGGTTTTATCCATAATAGAGTCAAAGTTCTGATGCATCTGGCGTCTCTTTCCTTTGTAATGACGATTCCCAAATACGTTCCAGAGTCTTTTACCGCTATGTTACAAATAGAAGGGACGTCACAATACTTCAGGGGAAGCAGTTCACATTTCTTTCTGTTCAGGCAAAGGCCAGATGCAGCAGAACAACAGTAGATCGACTCAGTAGATAGAGGGATCTGGGAGAGGTCTTTTAGAAATCAAGTTGTGTGCTCAGCCAGTCGGCTGATGAGAAGTTGGTTCCTGCTATTGAGACGTCTTTTAATGGACTCAGCTTGATGGAGACAGGAAGTAGCTGAGTACAGAGCAGAAAGACATCAGGTGATACTGGACATCCCTGCCTGACCCCACGCTTAAGGAAGAATCAGGAAGAAGTACCAGTGTGTAGTTTGACTGAACAGTTTCCATTGGTGTACATTGTTTTGATAGTACTGCTAAAGTATGAGCCAAAACAACAAGTTGTTTTTGTTGTTCTGGTGACGTATCAGTGTCCGATTGCTTTCTACTGGAATTCTACTGTCAAAATGACAACATTTCTTCAATTTGATCCTAACAAAATCATTGTTCACCGAGAAAGTTGTCTGTGAAGGTTTTGTTTTTGTCTCCATGTATGTATGTCTGTGTTTTACCAACTTTTCGCAAAAAGTATTTACCCACGAGGAAAGTTTTCCATCAGGTTTTACCCTGAAGTTACCTCGATCAGAGAAACTGCAGCTTTGTAGTCCAGGCCTCTGGTATCTGTAGTTCAGGTTTACTATGAACAGCAGAAGATAAATGAAGAGGTGAAGTTTCTCCAAAGGGATCAATAAAGTATGTTTTCTTCTTTTATAGCACACTGTCTCACATGGGCCATAAACAAACAATACAAACAATTCTTTACTCTCACTGGTTTACGGGATGTCCCTGAAAGCCCTAGTGGTTCCATGGTGTAAAGTCAGCACTCTGGACTTTGAATCCAGTGATCTGAGTTCAAATCTCAGTGGAACCAGACTTTTCATGAACAAAAAATAAAATTTCAGCGATCTCTATCCTGCACTGGGTGCAAACATTGAAAATAACCAGAACAACAATAATGATTCTGTACATCAATCAGTTGTTACTCTTCAAGGAGAAACCACATTTACTGGAGGACATCTTGGCAGGAGAAGACTCAGGACATGAGAGCCAATTGCAATCCATTCATTGAAAGCAGCTGAGCTTAACCACTTTCACCTGACAAGGGGTGTCGTTGACACTCTAAGACTTTGTTCACGTTGATGCTCAATTCTGAATTTTTGCTGGGATCTTATTTTTTGCGTGATCATTTCAAACTCGACCTGCCATGTGAACGTGATCAGACCGGATGTTTTCAGGCCCCATAGCGCAGAAGACAGCGTGAAGTCACACAGAGCAGCTGTTTACACATGGAACGCAGGGTTACCAGATGCGAATCACTGTTTCCAGCCCAAACAACATAAAACCCACACACCTCAATAACAACCAGACCAAATCTCAGCCTGTGTTGGAATCATGAGGTGTAGAATGATAGAATGCAGCTCTACAGCCGTTTCCATGGCAACCTACGTAAACACTCTGATTAAAGTTCTCTTTCACATGAAGCCATTAAAAGGCTCATTTTATGTCTAAAAACTCCAAGCTTTCATTTACAGTAGTATGTAGTTTGTTTAGTAGTTACTGATGAACCAAACAGTTTGCTTTATTATAAAGAAGTTCTGTGGAGCGTCTCATAGCGGAGCGCCCCCTGCAGCCTCATACAGACCTCTCCCTTCGTAAATCCAGAGATTAAATGATCTGGTTCCCTCGCTTTATTAATTTGAGGTAACGACTTATTATCTCGTTCCCACGTTTTCCCAGTCGGTTAACTAATGGCAGGTTAAAGATTTAACCAGTGGTTGGGGTTTAACCAGCGGTTAAAATAACCCAGTTTTATACAACCAGGCCCTGATGGTGAAGTGGTGAATTGAACCAGATGGTGAAGTGGTGAACCAGATTAATCTCATACAGTTAATGTCACCCACCGCCTCCAACTCTAGTGACTGAGGATAAAACGCAAAGTCTACTGAGCCTGTTTACAACTTCCTGTTGAAATATTTCATTTGTATATTTAATAAACAGATCAAAGTGTATTTTATCAGTCTGGTCTCCACTGTGGTCTCCTACAAATCTGTCTCCTTCCCTCTACGACACTCTGACACACGCTGACCCTCACAACCATGGAGGCTGTTTTGATGTCCAGAGGTGAGCTCTGGTGATGACCTCATGATGTCACTCTCCTCTGACCTCCATGATGTCACTCTCCTCTGACCTCCATGATGTCATTCTCGTCTGATCTCCATGATGTCACTCTCCTCTGACCTCCATGATGTCACTCTCCTCTGACCTCCATTATGTCACTCTTCTCCATGATGTCACTCTCCTCTGACCTCCATGATGTCACTCTTCTCCATGATGTCACTCTCCTCTGACCTCCGTGATGTCACTCTCTTCCATGATGTCACTCTCCTCCATGACGTCACTCTCCTCTGACCTACATGACATCACTCTCCTCTGGCCTTTCTCTGGTGTTATTGGTGACTTTCTAGTGTGTTTGGCGACTCTGAGGTGAAAGCAGGTCTGGTTCTGCAGTCACTGTGGTCAACGAGCAGCGGGTCCTGCTGTGAGCCCCTCCCCCGTCCTGAAGCATTGACAGACCTGCGGTCAGTCTGACAGCCCCTCCCTCCCTCCTGCAGTCAGACCAGAGGAGACCCTCACCACACTGCGTCCACACTGAGAAGGAACCGCGCATGCGCAAGGCCGCCGCTGGTTTACTGAGTAAATATAAGTAAATAAGTAAATATAAGTAAATATAAATATTTCTTTAGTAACACTAAAATCAGTCACACAAAACATATTCAAGGAGTTACTTACTTTGTCTCTTCCACGACGTTATTCCTCTTTCCTACAGCGTGCCTTACAATTACACGCTAATGTCCAATTAGGTGATGACGTCATTAAGCGACTTCAAGCAACTTTGAGGATAGCCAATAGCTACTTTCCTTACTGAGGACTTGGCAACATTGTGCAGCACATGAGAGAGGCTGCCAGTGAGGAATCCAAGATGGCCGACAATATGGCTTCTTCATTTCGATCGCCGCCCCACTGTTCGCCATTTTGTTACGAATCACCACCAAAGCCCCACTGTCGGTGGGAGGCGGTAGTACATAAAATATGGCCGCTTCCTGCAGGTCGCCGGCATTTTGTTCCGAAGCACAGTCACAGCACCACTGTCGGTGGGAAGCAGGAGTACATGATTCACAGTGCGACCTTGCTTCTCCAGAATTGAAACCCCGCCAGTGCGGTATCAAGATGGTGGCTTACGAGCGCTGACATACTTGTTAGTGGTCGCCGTCATAATTGCTCACGGTCAGCGCCATACTACTCTCAAAATTGAAACCCTGCCAGTGCGGTATCAAATAATGGCGGCGTAAGGGCGCTGTCATACTTGTTTGTGGTCGCCGCTAAAGTCAGTGGCTAAAGTTACGTCATGGCTTCATGGGTCATGTTCAGTTCTAGGAAGTACAAGTACACTGGAAGGTACATCCAGGTAGATTTTATCTGAACAAAGCTCAGAGAGTATTTATAAGGTCCAGAGCCAAGTGGATTGAGGAAGGAGAAAGATTGATTGATTGATTTAAATGTTTATTTCGAATATCAAGGTACGAAACAAAAACAAAGTTTTCCTCTCAAATAAATAAATAAATGAAGAACAGTAATAATAATATAAAAATAAATCAAGAAAAACATAGTCAGATGAATATTCGAAAAGGAGTGAGAAGAAGTAAAACTTATTTACCCCCACCCCTTGTCTTAAAGTAAATAGCATAATTACTTCCTTCCATCTCTTACATACGTACATACATATATACCTGCACACACACGCACACACACACACACACACACACACACACACACACACACACACACACACACACACCACACACACACACACACACACACACACACACACACACACACACACACACACACTTCTTCATCCATCAGACACCCTGTCAGAAAGGGTGGAGGTGAGGACTGATGTTCTCCTCCACAGAGAGCAGCTGCTGGTAGCTCACTCTCTATGTTCCTCTGTAGAAAGTGATGAGGACTGATGTTCTCAGAAGAACTTTTTTATCATCAAGAACAACTTTTCCCTCAGAGTGAGATGAGCTGAGTGAGGAAACCAAGCGGTCCAAGCAGCTGTGTTCTTGTTCCAGTCTCTTCTGGATTGAGTTGCTGCTTGTAGTCAAATGTTTTCACACGACCCTGTTAACCTCCAGCAGAGTTTCTGTAGTGTAGTGGTTATCACGTTTGCTTAACACGCAAAAGGTCCCCTGTTTGAAACCGGGCAGAAACACAAAGAAAGGTTTTTGAAATTCATCAACTCAGTTCCCAAAATATTAGGAGCACAATGGACAATGACGTCTTGTTACATAAGCAAATATAACAACCCAAAACCTTTTAACTGGCAGTGGTGGGTTTTGAACGGACACCTCCTGAGAGACTAGAGCCTAAATCCAGAGCCTTGGACCGCTCACCCACACTATAATCATATCATAATAATAACATGTACTTATAGGCCAAGACAAGACAAAATCCTAGCAGCACAAAGGGAGTTAATTAAAAGACTGAACCAATAGATGAGTCTTAAGTTTGATCTTGAAGGTGTCAACAGAGTCAATTGAGCACAAAGAGGGAAGAAGATCCTTCCAAAGCCTCGGAGCAACAGCCTGGAAGGATCGGTCACCTCTAGTGAGAAAATGAGAGCGTGGAACCTTCAGCAGGTTCTGATCCACAGACCTCAGAGCCGTTCAGGGGTGTAAGGCTGGATCAGATCACTGATATAAGAAGGAGCCTGACCATGCAAGGCTCTGAAGACCAGGACCAGAACTTTAAACTGGATCCTATAGGACACTGGCAGCCAATGAAGTTCTTTTAGAACCGGGGACATGTGAGTCCTCCTATTAGTACGGCTCAGAATTCTCTCTGCAGAGTTTTGCACTAATTGCAGTGGAGAGAGCTCCTTCTTGTTCAGACATGAAAACAAACGGTTCCAATAGTCTAAACATGAAGACACAAAAGCAGGAATAAGAAGCTCCAAATCGTTCCATGAGACCATATTCCTAAGTTTAGATCTTTTCCTGAGTTGAAAGAAGCAGTTCCTGGTCAGCTGCTTCCAGTGCTGCACTAATGACAGGTCTTTGTCAAAGAGAACTCCCAAGGTTCTAAGACTTGGCTTAGCAGACGGGCCTCAGTCACCCAGGTACTGTTTAATCCCAGGGATTGAATCATCAGGGGCAATAACCAGTGTTTCTGTTTGGTCTGCATTGAGCTGCAGAGAGTTATCGCTGAGTCATTGTTTTATTTCCACCAGACAATGGAGCAAGGAGTTTAGCTTCATGAGCTCAGATGGCTTAAAGGAACAGTAACGCTGATATCATCAGCAAATAAGTGGAAAGAAACATCACTGAACCTTTGGAGGATCTTCCCCAAAGGGATCAAATACAACAAAAATACAACTCATCCTGAACCTCATCCTGCACCTCCACCTGTGCATCCTCCTCCACCTCATCCTGCACAAGCCTGCGCTTCTTCGTGCACCTCCTCCTGGACACATCCTGCAGCTCCTCTTGCACAATCCTGCAGCTCTCCTGCACAATTATGCGCCTCCTCCTGGACCTCCTCCTGCACCTCCTCCTGAAACTCCTCCTGCACAAACATGTGCCTCCAACTGCACCGCCTCCTCCTGCACCTCCACCTCCTCCTGCACACATCCTGCGCCTCCTCCTGCGCCTCCTCCTGCACACATAATGCGCCTCCACCTGCACCTCCTCCTGCACACATCCTGTGCCTCCTCCTACACCTCCTCCTGTGCCTCCTGCACCTCCAGATGCAGATCATCCAGCGCCTGTTTCTGTAGCTCCCCCTGCACACATCCTACGCCTCCTCCTGTGCCCCCTCCTCCACCTCCTCCATCACCTTCTCCATCACCTCCTCCTGCGTCTCCTCCTGCACCTCCTCCTGCACATCCTCCTGGGCCTCCTTTTGCGCCTCCTCCTCCACCTCTTCCTGGACCTCCTCCTCCGCCTTCTCCTGCCCCTCCTCCTGTGCCTCCTCCTCCGCCTCCTCCTGCACCTCCTCCTGCACATCCTCCTCCACCTCCTCCTACACCTCCCACTGCGCCTCCTGCACCTCCAGATGCAGATCATCCAGCGCCTATTTCTGCAGCTCAGACAGTATTACTTATGGTCATATACACTATTTGACTTACAAAAGCTTAAAATATATGTTGAGGTTTTTGTCCTACAGAATAAAGACTTTTTAGAACAGGGTTGCAGATGTATATTGTCCCGGACACATGGACTGTGTATAGAGTAGAACTTGGCCCTGACAGTAAAGGTTCTCACTCTATTAGAAGAGCTCTATGTTCTATCATTCTCCTGATGAGACATTTTACACATAATGTCTCATATAAAGTCAAACTCGTTGATAAATGTTGGAGTGATTCGATGTTCTCCTTGTGTAGAGTAACGTTACTCATACTGACATTACTCTTTAAAAAAACAAAGCAAGTCTTGCTGCAGTTTCCTCCTTTTCTTTGGTGGGGACGTTGTACTGGAATAAGAGGACAGAACACTTTGACAAGCTTTGACGATACTTGGGAACACTGACAAAGTTTGCAGGTAAATAAAGGAGCAATGAGCATCTCAGGATTAAGAGGATTTCATTCAGAAGATCTACTTTCTAAATATGAATGTAAACAACAACATGATGTTATAAACAAGCCATATTCGTGGGAAGGTTCCCTGCAGACCGTTTGACCTCCTTCATAAGAAGTCCCCTTATTAAATATCTGAGGGAGCGGGTGAGGGAGGGGGCGGGGCAGTGGCAGATAGGTGTGCTGCACCGTCAAAATAAAAGCATGCCAGTTAAAAATGTCAAAATCAAATATTTTTCTCCTGAGCGGGATGATTATTGGGGGGGGTGCGCAAGTCTCCAATATTGGTGGGGACGTCCCCCCGGCTCCTACGCCTATGTGTCTCACTAACAAAGTTGGTACTGAGTTCTGTTCAATGTGTTTGATTGTTTCTTGAGCTGGAAACACGAATATCTATTACAACATTCAAGAGCATCATTAGAATTACACCTGAGGACGTGTTTTGTTGGGATTCATAAGACATCTAAATAACAAGATTTGATTATTTTGGCGCTCGTAAACATGTTTTGTTGTGTCTTTAGGGTTTAGCCACGATGTCTTATTTGGCCGGTTTCCAGTGTGAAAGAAATCTCTAACTTGTTGACACTTCCTGGTAAAATGAGGGACATGTGAGACACGCAGGACGGTGGACCACCAGGACAAAGACTGCCACTTTATTGTGAAAAACGCCCCCTTGTGGCCACTCAGCATCAGACACTGTCTGTTGACTCTCTCTCTCCCCTTTGGAAGACGCCTCGCTTCACCTGGACTTTTAGCCAATCACAAGTTGACTCAGGCTGCTCGCGGGCTGCTAACATTCGGTCCCAGACTTTAGCCAGTAGTTCCTGTTCTCAGCACGGACTAGCTGCCTGCTTACATCTGTCCTGTTTTGTGTGTCTTTACAAGTAAGAAGGGCTATTTTGTTGTTCCTTTACTGTCGGTGCGAGATTGGAAGTGTTTTGTCTGCTTAGCGTTGCTAAATGTGAGCTCAGGCTTTGCCTGCCTGGCTCGGCCTCGTGCCGTGACTGTCCTTTCTGGAGATGCTATAGTTTGTCATTTATCTCTTATATTCGCTGTAAATCCAGCTAATTGGCGATAAGGCACCGCCTCCCGCATGTCCACCCGTTGTCACATGACACCTCGCGGTGCAGCCTGTTGTAGTTATTCATGCGACCAGCAGAGGGAGCCATTGTATTGCGGATGGTTTCTTTTCCCCCATTTGATGGTTGAAGCTGTTTCGGCCCACAGAGCAGCCTTGTTTCATTATTTAATGCCAGTTTCGGCCATGTTTATACTTTATTGTTATTATTTCAGCTCTATTGCTATACTAGGATATAGTGAAGACAAATGGATGTTTCTTGCATTATAGACCATTTGTGTTCTGCTAGTTATGTTTTAATTCTGTTTCTCTGTTTCAGAACCACACTAACGCACATGTAATTATACATATTAAATCATACAGTTGTGAACTCAATAAATCATCATCCAATGAGGAAATCTGGCGTGATTCTGAGCGATCCCCCGCTGTGAGCCCTACCTAACGATCCACCCCAGCCAAAGACAAAGCCAGCATGGTTTCCTCAAGGAGAACCGAGGCGATCCAGTCCTTATGGTTTGATCCAAACTTAAAATGATTTAATGTAGAAGTTTGATGCTGTGATGTCTATTGTTGCCCGGTGCAGGTTCCGTTTGCCTGATCAGCATCTCTCACTGACTGATGAGAATTTAATGCAATGATATTTTGCCCACAGGGTGTAGAATTGCTCTGAAGGTCAGAGAACAGAAGATGACCTCACAAGACACTCCTCCGACATTCTTGAGCCACTGGAAGGCCCCATGAGCCGACCAACCCCATTCACACCCTGAGCACAGACAGGAGACGGAACGAGACCTACACAGTGATCATTTCACTCCAAAACAGGAAGTCACACTCTAACTCATGTCACCATTCACTATTTATTCTGATAAAAATTATTTCTGAACTGGTCAATCTTTCTTGAAACTTGCTATTTAAGGATCCACACACCTTCAGGAAATCTGTAGAATTTAACAAAACATCAATTGAAAAAAAATAAAATAAATGCAATAAAATTCCAGAAGAAATGTGTTCCTGCTTCTTGCTGGCAACATCCTCTGACCTCCTCCATGAGGCGCCTCTTCCATCCACTTTGTATCAGACTTTTATTTTGATGTTTTTTGCTTTTTATCCAGAAAGTGAATCGTTAAGAAAAGTCATAGCAACCTATTCCTGAACGTTGATTCTGATGTCTTGAAGAAAAGTCAATGTAATTATATCTCCAGTTTCCTCGTCCTTTTCTTGAAACTGGGAACTGTTCCAATAACACACATTTCCCACGTCATGTCATTACACAACATTTAGCTCAAGAGTATGAACGACACACCAAAATAATACAAACTCTTTGTACAAAGTATCAAGTGACAAATTCAATGGAGATTGTTTGTGATGAATAAAGTGAATAAAGTCTTAATTCCTTCAAAATCTAATATAATTCCAGTAATTCAAATGCACCATTTCCATAAGAAACCTAAAGAACAATAACTGTATTGTGACAAATGAGAAACCTCACCCAGTTCAAATCACACTTTCATTAGAGATGAGGGGCTTTATTTTACAAGAAGAATGACTAGTCAGTGATGTTCTACTTTCTTCTGTTCAAACCAACAGCTGCACCTCTTGCACCACCAGCTGCCAAGAGGTTCAACCAGATCCTCATTGAATACTTTCATACATATTTTAAAGAAGGCTTTTCATCTCATACTAGGAAGTAGAGTATTTAATTGAAATCACAAGGGAATCTTCCAACACTTACTGTTTCCGCTGGAAGTTTTGAGAGCTGTTACTCATGATGGCATCTCCATCACCATCAGTGACCCTGGAACGCTGTCCAGGACGGTCTCTGTGGGCCCTGTCAGACCTGGGGCTTGAATATGCTAAAAGAAATGACAAACATTCATCCTCAAGAACAAAACATAGAGATTTCTAATGAATTCAAGTTAGCTGCTTTGATTTGCAAAGGATAAGCTGAGGGATAATGAAGCCTGACACTTTCATATACATTTTCTTGGTTTGACCAATTATTTGGACGAATGTACTCAAAGTCAGTTTGCATTTTTGGCTCTAAATAATTAAAAATTTCAACTGAATCATCCTTTTCTTTGACAATTACCTTTCCTGTTTAGAAGGTTTCAGCTGTTATTTGGCAGCGATTTATTTTTCTCCACGTTCCCTGAGGTGGAAGTTTGGTTCTGAATTCCTAAGCCTGTAGTCACAATCCTGAATTACAACATTGGGCTGTCCTAACATAAACATTGAGCACTCATGAGATTTAAAATCAAATCTTAGCACTAAGGTAATCTACAAATGGAGGAAAAAATGAGAAGGGTTGTTAAATATATAATTTCCCCCAGAATAATGGAAATGGTGATGGTTCCAATAAAGCCCAAGATTAAACACTAAAACAGATTTTCTCTTATTGGCCTCAGTCTTTTGTTTCTTCTCATTATCAAACTGAGCATCTGATCACCAAACAGCCATTTTCTATTGTGACTGTCAAGCATGGAGCTCATTAGGTGACATAATGAGATCGCAGAGTCCTGGACACAATGTTACTTACCTCTTCGAGTCATGATATCAGTGCTGCTGACTTCTGTTCTCACAGTGAAGTCAATTAATATGTTGAGTCCAAGCAGGGAGAACTTTTCTTGTGCTTCAATAGACAAAATAGCCTCCTCTCACTTGCTCGGTTTTGCAAACGCATGTGGCATTGACAAAGGTATTTTTGAGTTATTTTAGCATTCAGAGATCAAAGGAGATTAAAGGAGAGCAAAGGAAAGCAAATGAGAGCAAATGAGAGCAAAGGAGAACAAAGGAGAGGCTCTTTACTCAATGTTTGACCTACCTCAAATGTATTAGAGACGTGTTGAAAAACCATAATCTACGAAAGAACTCTGTCTTGTGTCTTTTCTGTCAATAGACTACAAGTGCCATTAACCCCGATCATGAGACTTTGCAACTCTTGAGCCGCCTCTCTTAAGACTGCACGGCAAAGAAAATGGAGTCTCCGTTTGGCCATCCCGCAGTCTCAACATCATCCCAGAAGCCTTCCTCAGCTTTAACATGCAATGGAACTCAGTATCTGCCTGCATCACCAGCACCCAGCCCGCCCTCCTCCAGGCCCTGTCAGCCTGATCACCTGCTCAGGCAGAGCATCCAACGCTCCCTCACACACATCCTGTTTGAAAGGTGAGAATAACTTTACACACTTGTATGAAACCCACAGCCTGTTACCTTTTCATTATCTACATAGTGTAATTTAAGGTGTTTCTTCCAAAAAGATATTGGCATACACACAATAGAATTTTACAATCAAGTCATAATATGCAACAGATCATCATTTGAAATTCATGACCCTCAATTCCAGTCACCAGTCAAATTTAAGTTATAATTTCATTATATGTATGATTATCAGAGTATCCTGACCCACATTTGCAACAATATTTGACTTTCACCATTATTTGGTTCGGGATTCCCATTGTAGCATTGATGCAAGAATTCATGACTGAGCAAGATCATGACACTGGCTGGTTCTTTGCCCAGTCATGAAAGGTCTAGTTCATTAAATATATTGTTTCACATCGTAAATATTAGCACAGTTCTATAAACTCAAATGAAAACACGATCATGACTTTATCTTTGGTGCATCTTTCAGAAAAAGTTATCAAAATGAAAGAGGATGAATATACAGACGGTTTGGCAACTCACAAAAAGACCAGGATGCTGTGATGTGCCTCAAACTAGGAGATTATTCTATATATATATTTCATCTATCTTCTTTACATGCTGCCTTCAGTTTGTCATAATTAGACTAAAATATCAACAAAACAACAGATTTTTATTTCCTGCATGTCAACCTCTCTTCTGTTTATCAGACATTTTGAATTGATGCCAGTTGATTTGATCTGATCTCAGGTCTGCAGAGTTATAATTGATCTTGAAATACTCTCTTCTGTCTGATGTTAACACTGACTACAAGGTGTGTGGAGTGGCTTAAGGTTATCAACTGAGGTTTGACTGCTCTATTTTGTATCCTGGTCTAAATGAGCTGGACCTGTTGCTTGCAGTGTCAATACGCTGACAAGTTACATCACGGCCAAGTCTCTACTTTAACTCTGCCGAGATCCTCCTCACCAGTCTTTGACCCAGGGTATTCTGGGCGAGTTTAGGGCCGTTTTACAGCACATGTAAACACAAACCTAACCTTGTTCTTGTTTTAGCTAACTTATATTTAAGTATTTGGTGGCTTTTATAGTTTTGTCTTTCTCTGCGACTGTACTTTTTATTGTTTCCATCTATTTGTCTTTTGTGCTATTTATTTGTTTTAAGAATATTTTTGTATTTAGAATTAATATAAGACACAGCAAACCTTTTTATGTACTAAAAGAGGTGCGTAATCTCAATGTGGTTCTCCTGATTTCAATAAATATACATGTACACATGTGCATTTCAATACCTGGCTCCCCCTCCTGTGGTGCACCAGTATTAGCCTTGTTTACATAACAAACAGCTGAGGGTGAGGTGTTAGCTGAAAGTCTGTGAGTCAATTGACTGTTCTTTGGTATCTAGAGGAAGTAAAGTCAAATGACTTCTACATGGTGTTGTGAGTGTTAAAAGCTGCTGAAACCTGCTGGGAGAGAGAATGACCAGATCACCAGCAGACATGAGATGATTAATTATCTTGTTACCCAGCACACATCCACTTTTACAACTATTCAGTTGTTGAGATAACTCATCCATGGACAAGTTAAAGAGAGCAGGTGAAAGCCCCCCCCCCCACTGGCCTCATGAAGCAGCTCAGGAAGATGATCAACATTAAGAGTCATAGCAATGGTCCATGATCAGCTAGAGACGTGTCATACAGCAGGCTCATCCACTGTAAGATGCTTCAATACTAGTAGAGATCAAGGTGCAAATATCTTCTCAGAACTTGTTAGAAAAGGGGCGAGACAAAAACACATGAAATATATTTTCAGGGAGTTCTTTACAGAAAGAGCAATTTATATCTATGTCTTTTTTAAAATGTTCTAAGAACGTGTAAATCTACATGAATTATTTTACTGGAACTGAAAGATAAATACCTATATAAAGATATTTACTTATAATATGAATCTGGCTGAATAGAAAAACCCTTTTGTGTTCACTGTCAAAGTCACATTACTCTTCTTATATTTAGGTTACATGTATTTTATCGAGTTAATTATTTTGTTAACTCACCTAGATTTGCACTGTTGCCTTTATTTTCACAAACAACTGTGTAGTGAAAGTACATTTATTGTTTTAGGTTGATGTTGTTCTCTTGTTGATATTGTTTGTGAACAAATCCTTTCTCAGTTCTGCAGTGATACTTTGTGTAGATTTTATTTACCCTGCATATATTGAGTTTGTTCACAACAAGTCATTTATATTTACCTACAAACTTTGTACTGCATTTTATTATGGTCACAATCAACTGATAAAAGAATAAAAAGTCCCCAAATCATTCAAAGATCATGAAAAAACTTTATTTTTATTTTCATTCATGATGATTCACTTCATAAATAATGACACATTGTTCTCCCCTACATTAAAGTAGATGAGCTGCTTTTCTTAGTAAAAAGTATCTGCAATACTGGCCGTGTACTTCAAACACTCCTTTTCCCTCCTCCTGCTCCCCATGTCTCCAAAGCTGCTTCATACTGACACCTACTGGATATAGGGGGAACTGTAGGTCAGTATTTCTATTGCGTCCATCCATCCACCCATAACAAAACCCATTTAATGTCAAAGATGAGGATCATTTTCTTCTCAACTCATCATGATGATCATTCAGTAAGTTGTATTTTTCTATAAAATTTACATATAATGTTTTAAAGTCGTTTTTTTCTCAAACTGAGGAAACAAATTCTAGAATATCAGATTGAGTATTTGTCTACAGTTTTATAGCTTGGAACCACCTTGGCTATTTTCATCCTGTCAGGAAAAATACCTGTTAAAAAGGATCTATTGCATATATAAGTAATTGCTTAAGTATACAATCTATTACATCTTTTACACAAGACATATCAATTGTTAGAATCACGAGACTTTTAAACTTTCGGTGCACTTCTGAAACATCACTTTCAAAAACTCCATCTAGAAACATTGAAATACTGTTTTAAAATGTAAAATCAAAGTGACAGTCTCATACATGAGGTTTAATTCCCTTTGTCATCTACTGAAACATGGTGTGACTGTGGTACTTAGTAGTGTAAATGTAATCAATGAGAGATTTGTACAATTCAGAAACTTTTCTATATAGAAATCTTAAAATATGAGTTACTTCCAGATTAAAGTCATTGAAAGAACTTAACGGTTTGATCTCATTTAAAATGGTCTTTTTGCACAACTTGCTGTTTCTTAACAAGCTTAACAGCCTCATCTAACGTCTCAACACTCAACAGTGTGCTTTAAGGAACGTGAAGTTTAAATGTCACTCAAGTCAAAATATTCCACATCACATACATTTTTTTGTTGTTGTTGGTTGTTGTTAGAATAAATAGTTTGAGACGAGGAAATCATTGCATGTTTCCACTGAAGAGTTTTACTTTCATGATATGTACTTCAGTACGTGTTGCAGGTAAACAAATGGTAGTTTTTCCTCCGTAGTGTAAAAAGAGTGAAAAATGAAATTACGACTCATTAATGTTAAATAAAAACAGTGAAGAACAAAAGCCATTGGATTCATGTCAACATTTTACTTCCATTTCTTCAAAGTTCACATCTGCTCATACAAGATTTTTAACCTCACATTTTTCAAACCACAGAAAGCAGCATTGTTAGAACTAATAATGAAATGTGCTTCTTTAACATTCATTATCAAGCAGGGACCTTTTGTCAGCCTCTGTGCAGTTCAACACAAATGGAAACCAAACTGATTGAAATCTTCTCATTTTGGTGACGAACCAGAAACTAAATGATTTCCTGAAGCGTCTCAACAGGGTTTAAATCAGCAATGTTGACTTCAAACTGGAGGAGACCTTGTGATTCTGGGCTCAAGCTGGACTTCCTGAACCACATCTGTTGGAGCTCCATTCCCATCTCCACCTGTCCACATGTCCAAGTGTCCTTGAGCAAGACACTGAACCCCAAACTGCTCCCAGTGGATGGACTGAGTGCCTTGCATGGTCGCCGCCTCCATTGGTGTGTGAATGAATGGGTGAATGTGATGAACAGTGTAAAGCACTTTGGGGACTGCTAAAGGCCTCTGCATCCTCCCATAAGAAGAAGAAGAAAAGTTCAGCGCTGACGTCAGCCAGCTGCTGGAAAAAATGCTTGTTCAGCAGGAGAGTTCATACTCTCACCCCCTCACAGCTGACACTTCTGGAAAACCTTTTAACTTTTCAACTGCAGCTTATTTCTCACTTCAAGCGTTTTCAGAAAGACATTTCTCTGAAGTGTTTCAGTAAGAAAAGAGAAAGTTTGTGTCCAGGACATGATGTTGGTCTGGTTTTAACTGCAGGAACTGACAGTCCTGACGGTTGGTACTGCTGAACAAAAAGTCTCTGGCCAGAGGGAGCTGGCTGAAGAACATGACATCATTTAGTACGGCAAGACTCTGGAGTGCCCAACGTTCTTCTTGTTCTTATGGAGGATGAATCGGCTTTTATACAGTGGAAAAACACTATATAAGTGAAATCCATCCACACATCTCACATAGAGTCTTTCATGATTTCATCTCTTTATGGTTTTTCATGTGTCGCCGCAAATTACTACGATGACAGAAACTCCACCCACATGTTTCACAAGAATACGGCTTCTCACCTGTGTGAGTTCTCTTGTGAGTCATTAAATCTCTCTGTTGAGCGAAACGTTTTTCACATATTTCACAAGAAAATGGCTTCTCACCTGTGAGAGTTCTCTTATTAACCAACAAACCATCCTGTCCGGTGGAACTTTTAACAAAGATTTCACCACTTTTCTTCTTATCATTGAAAGTTGTTAAATTCTGACGTAATTGAGGTTTTTTCTGGACCATATTTCCACATGTTTCCTCACAAAGAAGCTTTTCACATTCAGCCTGCTTCTCTGACACAGGGAACTTGTCCACACAATCACTCTGAAACATGCTTCTTCTTTTCATCTTTGCATTTCTACTTGATTCTGAGTCAACAAGTTCTTTCACATCGTGGACTTCAGAGTCATGAGAGAGGAACTGCTCAGTGTCTGGTACTTCTTCTGGTTCACTCAGGGAACTTTGTTCCTCAATTGAAGGAACCCTAAAGGAATCACCTTCAAACTTCAGTAGAAGCCGCTCTCCCTCCTGGCTGGTACCAAGTTCCTGGTGCTCCTCAATCTGTGGAGGTTCTGGTTCTTCTGGCTCCCCTTTGATCCATTGAGGTTCTGGTTCTACTGGTTCCTCTTTGATCTGTGGAGGTCCTGGTTCTTCTGGTTCCACTTTGATCTGTGGAGGTTCTGGTTCTTCTGGTTCCTCTTTGATCTGTGGAGGGTCTGGTTCCTCTTTGATTTGTGGAGGTTCTGGTTCTTCTGGTTCCTCTTTGCTCTGTGGAGGTTCTGGTTGTTCTGGTTCCTCTTTGATCTGTGAAGGTTCTGGTTCTTCCTGCTCCAGACTGGAGTTTGTTCCCGGTTTAAAGAGCTGCTCCTCCCTACAGTCACGGTGCAGTTGGAGCTCTGGAGAGACAAAAAAGTACAAAATAAAAGTTACATTACTTCTACAGTTCCCACTTTAAAATGACTCAGACGAGTAATTTGATTACAATAAAATCACCTGAGGCAATTATGGCATTAAAGGCAGATCTCATAAATCACGACTGGCAGGACCTTTTTGTATAAGATACTAATTGTTCGAGAAATCTTGTTTTGTCTCATAAATAATGACGTGTAATTTTGCAGTCTGTGTTCTAGGATGACCCGTGTCAGCACTTTTGGAACCCCTGTGCTACTTTTGCTGACCTTCAATGCAGACTCAAAACAATTCAGCCTTTAAGAAGGAGCTGTCTGACTTCAGAGTAAGAAGAACTCTTGGACCATCATGTAAAGGTTCTACTGTGACTTTGTCTCTTCTTGCAAGAATAATGTAATAAAATTCTCTTATAGGAAGAATTTAAACTATACGGATGAATGTTTTGCCAAAGCTGCCATTTTTGTTCCAATCCTCACCAATTCAGCTCCCAAAAGAAACATTTAATAGATAATAGACAAAATGATATCAAAATGTATTTGGAGAAATAAAAAGCCAAGAGTAAGGTATACACTATTACAGCGCCCTAAAGAAAAAGGTTTGAATTTGCCTAATGTAAAATATATTATTGGGCAGCACAATTAAGAATCATAAATAAGTATGAGGAGACAGGATGGAGGGATATGGAACAAATCTCATGTCTGAACGTAATATTAGAAAGTTTACCTTTTTATTACAAAAAAACTAATGAATGAATTAAAGATGAAAAACAAATGTGTTAAAGGAACAATGAAAATATGAGCAGTAATAAAAAAGAGAATGAAAATGTCTGGTTCAATCTGCAGGGCGACTAAAATAGGAAAGAATTTAGATTTTCTTCCTTCAACCATAAACGGGGGATTTCATAGGGGGGAATCCAAATGGCTGCTCTATATTGGACGGCTTTTCAAAAAGGGAAACTATGAAACCATTTGAGCAGCTTAAAACTGAATTTGATCTGCCAACACAAGACTTTTATAAATTCTTACTAATTAGAAGCCGTCTTCTAAAACACAAAGGATGGGAATTCTTAGGTAAAGAACCAAATGAAGTAGAGAAAGTACTAATGACCAAGCTGGAGAAGAAGAAGAAAGTCATTTCAAAGCTTTAGAAAGCAGCTGAACAAGACAACAACATGAACTTTAAATAGAAATGGGAAAGTGAAAGAAAGAAGAATTGGGGGGAATCATTTAAAGAAGGACATCAAATGTTTAGGAGCATTATATGGAAAGAAGGTGAATGAAATTAAAAACACAAGATTTTCTGCTCCCACTAAATATGTCCTAATATAGTAAAACATGTGATAAATGCTGGAGGGGTTGTGGTCCAGTAGGAGACTAGAGACATATATTCTGGGACCGTCCCAAACTCAGAGAATATTGGAAAAATATACAGAAAGAGATCAAAAGAATCTTGGATGAAAACATTGATTTAGACCTGAAATGATTTTTATTGGGTTTTAAACCCCAAAATGATTAGAATGTTACTTATTGTAGAAAAGTAAAAGATTAGAGTGTGCTGGCTGGAACCAAACCCCCCCTGCATAAAGCAATGGTGGGACCCAATCAAAGATGTGCTGAATATGGAACAAGTAAGAGCAAGGTTCCAAAACAAAGTGAAGGAATGTGAAGACCTGTGGTCTCCCTATATACAAAGGAGGATTCAAACAGAATCACCCCACAAGGGACTTACTTCATTATTTACAAAGCACTCTCATTAAGATCTACTGCTTTGTTGGTTTTGATTTGAATTAACATCTCTAACTAAGGTATTTACTTGTTGTGTTTGTGTCGCGGGGTCCACCCAACAACCTTCCCAAAAATGGGAAAAACGATGGCGTAGTCGTCAGCTGTGTTGTTTTTCTAATTTATTGTTCAGGCCTCGCCAAAACAGTGATCATATTATTTACAAAGTGAAACACAAATGGAAAAATACCCAAATAGGAAAATAAACAAAGCAAAGAAAACTCTATATACAAATCTGTACAGGTCTATATACATAAGAGTTAATCCTCAACTCCAGGATATAAGAATAATGCTCCTCAGGTCAGTACTTGTCACCACCTCTCTAACAAGAGTCCAATCCCTCATCAGGCCCAGCGCGGCCCGTTTTATCCGATTAGCCCCTCCCACTGGGCGTAACCTTTTGCGGACAAAAGTTCTTATTTTTTCTGAAACCCAAATCCTACTACAAAAGTAAATATATTTTCTATAATTTATCTTAGCAATAATTAACTATAAATTACCCCTTACTGACAGGATTTATGCATGCTTACAATAACCCCTCAGTAACCCCGGCAATAACGTTTTAAAGGAAATAAATAATAATAGTGTTCACGTGACTGCGAAACCTTCCGGGCCCACACCTTTTAAGCTGGCTGGTGGTATGACCCAGGTTCGCCAGTCACCCTGCAGACGCGTCACTGCCAGCTGCCCTCCGCTACACTGGGAGGTGAGTGAAGGTGTGTGTGTGTGTGAGAATGTATGCGAGAGAAATCGTCCCGCTACAAGTGTGCACCCTTGGTCACGATACTGACAAAAGAGGGAAACTGGCTTGTATGTGAGTGCAGGTTATTGCAGAGTAGGTAAGTAAGTGTGTGTCCGGGTGTGGGTGTGTGTGCGTGTGCGCGCATTACGCGGCGGGTGCGCCGCGATGATATGCGCCACGTCAGCGCGCGTGATGGAGCCGCTCCATCACAGTTTGCATTAAGCAGAATTGTTTTAGGATCATTTCATTACATTATTTAGACATTTAAGAAGCGGGTGTCTGGACACATGGTGAAAGGGGGAGAAGAATAAAGAGGTAGAAAGGTAGACCTACATTCTAGGAAGGAGACGGAGGGCATCCATCTTTCTCTTTCTTTTTCCTTCTCTTGATTGGATGGAAGGTTTTTTAACAGACCTTCAGTACGGCTGTTTGTATGGAGGGACGGCTGTTTAAAGTAGGAATGGAAAAGACAAGTTTCATTGATCTACAATCTATTTATTTATCTTTTCATTTACTTAATGACAAAAGACTAGATTAATAGGAGGAACAGAGGAGGAAGAGAAGGGAGGGTCCCACATTTGTTGATGATGTCATTTAGTTGTTTGGTTCTTTAGGTTTTTATGTCCTTCTAAACGGATATTGGAAATGTATTTGTAAGATAAGAATACTGCATGTACCATACACATATGCTTATTTGAAAAGATAAATTAAAAAAAGGAAGTGCAACAATCTTTTTAAACATCTTAGATGTTCATATTTCTAAAACTCTAGTTGCTGAAGTATTTTAACTTGATAATTCTTCCATGTTGCCATTTGGAGCCTCACTGTTCCAGAGACAAGAGGTTTACATTCTTCCAGGTGCTTTTGCCTCCATGTTCCTCCATGTTGGTTTCACTGATACTCAGAGACAATCGTCTTTTAATATGGAAACCTGGAGCCAGGAAGTGTCTGCATCCTGAGGCTGGAGGCTTGAGCCCGCCTTTGGAGAGAGGAGGGACTATTCTCTGCTGTGATTGGACTGGAGAGGACAGGAAGTGACCAAACACAGGAAGTTACAAACAATGCAAATCCACTGAAATCAGAAATGATTAAGAAAAATACCCTCTATGTTTTGTCAATGGCTGCTCATATTATTATTTTAACCTTGTTTCAATGTATTGTCAGGTAGTTCCAGGTGATTCTAGACGCTCTTCTCCTGTTTCTGACTTCAACTACAACTGTGTATTGATTAAAACCTGGAAACATGGAAAAGAGTCAAAGTCTGAGTTCAATCCAAGTTTCCCTCCAGAGACACAAATCCTGCTTCTGTGTGCGGTGGATAAACCAAACCCAGTCAGAACAATGGAGATCCTGCACCAGTCACATTCATGTGTTCATTCACACTTTTCCAGACCTGTTCTGTGGAGCTTGATTTGAGGGTTCCAGATGGTTTCCAGCAGTCTGTGCTGACGATCAACCTCCTCCTCGTGCTGGACGATAGTTTGTTCAAACTCTCCCAAAGCCTGAACTGAACTCATTGTTGCTGCACGAGATGAAATGTTTCCTCTGTGAGACACGACAACACAGCCGAGAGCGTCCAACAAGCTCCAAACAGTAGTGGAGGGCGGCTCGAGCTAAAATATCGACGTATTCTCCGTGGCTCTGCACGCTCCTGTAACTCCACTCGCGCTTGCTCCGCTCCTCCCTTTCCTGTTTCTGGTCTGACGTCACGTGATCACCCAGGAACCTTAGACATAAGAACGAGACGCCGCGCAGCCTGTAGAGCGGCCGCCATCTTGTGAGGGGCAAGTCTGACCCGTCAGGCTAAACAAGTCTCTGTGACCGCGATGTGTTTTCTGAAGAAAACCATGCAAATATACATTTACATGACTGTGAAGAATCATTGCTTTCATTTTTAATTTATTAAATTAAAAAGTATTTCATTTATTTATTTATTTATTTATTTAATGTAGCATACTAATAGAAAGTATTGAGAGGAAATGGAAGAAGTTTGCAGACGGGACATTGGGACGCTGTCCTCTCCTTTTAGAGCAGCAACATGATGGAGCCATGACAAAAATGTGCAAAAGCGTTTATTTACACACAATGTGACATTGATGTACAATGAACACGTGCATTAGGGCACAAGTTATAACTTTTTGTGTAACAAATTTAGATTTTTTTTAACATATTTATACACAATAACATATTTAACTATTGTACTTTCATTCATTTTTATATATTTACCTTTAATATTACATAGAAATAATTGTTAGATAGTTACCTATCCCATATTTATTTATTGTTACACATTTATCTATTATTCCATATTATATGACATATTCTCTTTCAGCTCTTCATTTATTAGATTTTTCACTCTCAGTTCCTCCAGAAGACCACACACTGTGATCTTTGCCCTCCGTTCTCCATCTTTTCATTCCTCTTCTCTCTTCTCAGACTCTCCACCTCGGCCATGGCTTCACTGAGTCTGGCTGTCAAAGCATCAGGACATGTGGGCAGTGCATAGGAGAGGTTCTAGTGAAGAAAAAGATTTACATGTTCAGAGTCCTGTGTTATCACATTAATTCATTACTTGTGCAACGTTTAATCAATTGATCTGCTATCCTAATCAATATATATAATAATAATGTTTGTGTACATGTCAGTATGTCTAAAAGGAGTGAGGTGGGACATGTTGCTCAGCTGTTTGAGCACAGCCAGACAGTACTTCCTAGTGGGATCAGGCTGAGGTTCTCCTGCTGGAACAGGCGGGGAACAGTACACTGATTGGTTCTGAGCAACTAATTTCTTTTGAAATGTAATATTCTACACACTACAACTAAAATAGCCTCCGTTAGATGAACTGAATAGACGTTGATATTGTTGTTGTTGTTTGATGGCGAGCTTAAGCCAGGGAATAGAGAGTATTTTCCACGGCTACAGCTCATCTATGTCCCAAGTTAATGTTATGTGAGCTAAACACAACGACAACAACAATAAATATGTTTTTCCTACCTGTGGAAGGTAATCCCACGCAGTCCATTGTCCTTATTTTGTCTGTTTGTACAACCAAAAGCAGAACAGTGATGCGGTATCTTTGCTGAAGTCCTGACAAATGCCCCTCCCAAGATGGCAGACGCACTGACATATGTTCCTGCCACTTGGTGAGGCGTCTAGTGTATATGTCTATGTGTGTGAGCCTCTAGTTTTCACGCCATACAGTGATAAAGGATCTACTAGAGCAGTGGTTCTCAAACTTTTTACACCAAGTACCACCCAGAAAATACTCGGCTCTCCAAGTACCACCATACTGACCAACACTATACAGTAGCCTAGTAAGCCTCAGCATTCATCAAAAACAAGGCAGAGGTTTTATGCCTAAAGAAGTATATTTAATATTGTGAGCCATTGTCACATTTTACACAGTTAGATTAGTAACACTACGCTTAAATATAGTAAAATAAAAGACTGTACTTAAATAATGATGATTCAATTAAACTATATTGCACAGAAAAGTTAAATACTTTCTCATAAGTACTTAAATAAATGAAAAACAAACGAACAAAAAAACAGTTCTTAAAGATTAAATAAAACTGTACTGTACTTAAATGTTAGAGATGGTTAATGGATTTCTGTGAATGTCTCTCTATCATTCTACTATAGATCTGGGATCCCCCCTCCCTTCTCGTGTTACATGGCCCCGCTTGAGCCAATCAAAATGAAACATGGCTGTCATTTCAGGAAATTATGTTTTATTCACGGACTGAGTATTTCAGACGATAAATATGATGAAGTAGATCACGGCTTTAGAAGCGATCGAAGTAACTCCTCTTCCACCGTCCAATTCATCCATATTAGTAATCAGCGGGCAGCGTTACGGCAGTTCCGGCACTTCGTGTCACGATCGCCCGTAATGCTACGCTTAGCGACCCGCTAACCTCCGGGACTCGACGTGAAAAGTCATTTTACACACAAAATACTTCACTTTTTTCACTAGAATCAGCTGCGATAGGCCTTTTCTCACAGAGCTGCTAAATCCCGTGTTTTCAGCTGCAGTACACACTAAGTTAGGGTATAAACGCTCTACCGTGAGTTGCCGTGACGCAAACCCAGAAATGAGGTCCCTTTGTCGGGGTCAGTCCACAGAAAGAGCCGCTGAATAACCGTTTTCACATAAAAACTTTATTTTTGATAAGAACTCGATTGTATATGTCGTTATTCATGGTACAGGGGAGGAACTCTTGGAAATTCATGTTCAGAAATGTTGTCCGGAGCTGTATAGGTGGAGATGCCCACCTGTACCCACCATCAGGTGGGCATGACAACGCCGACTGGCACAGCTGGTCACCCTGTAACTGATTAGTTCACACGCCGGGACCAAATTTTCAAGAAAAACACTTTATATAGTGAGATATGAACGTAAAAGCAACAGCAGTGAAAACAGTCAAAATGAGCTTTAGGGCCCAAAGGGTTAAAAACCTCCACCTCTTGCCATCAATTCCTGCCTGCTACCGTGAATAACTGTTGATGTCAGCGCATTTATATTTATTTCAGTGATCCTCTGGCGTACCACTAGATGGAGCCCCGAGTACCACTAGTGGGACACGTACCACACTTTGAGAATGAGTGCTCTACAGGAACAATTCGATTTCATCCCAGATAGACTCTAGTGTTTTTCCACAGATGCACCAATCCACATTTTTCCACTTCCAATCCCATCCCAATACCTGAATTTGGATATCTGCTGATACTGATACTATTCCGATACCAGAGCTCTGTTTGCTTTATTATTATTATCATTATTGTTGATTTGGTATGAGGCTGTAATAAACTCCTGTTTACTGGAAAGTATGAAATGTATGAAATTAACTCTAATTTTTGATTCTGTGAATAATGAGACCATAAGTGAGGTGTATGTGTGTGTGAAATGAGTGTGTGTGTGTGGAGCATGTACAATTCATACTTACCTGGTAGGGGAGATACCATGATCAAGAAGGTGGTTCACCCAGGGTGAGGCTCAGCCATTGCACTCTGGCTGTGCTGACCCCTGCGAATTCCCCAAATGTGGGAATCTCGACTACATAATTTCTGGTAGTGGGGGACTGCGTCCGCGCTCTCCCCTGATCACTTGTTCAAGAAAATGCTTTATTTCCAAACATTCCCACATCTTGCAGGAAGATATTAGTTGTTACTCAGCAGTTTCATTTCAGTGTTGATCTTATATAGTCTTCAAGTCATGCAGAGAAAAGCACTGACTGTTTTCAAGGCTCTATGATTATTTAAATATAAATGTAATAGGCCAAACAGGAGTAAAATAAAATAAAGGAAGCTAAACAATACATAAAAGCATAAATATATAAAACTGGAATACAGGGTTGCAGCTATTGATTCTTTTTGAAATTGAGTGTTTTACCAAAGAGTTGAACATTTTCTAACAACAATACTATTACTATATGTGTGACAGAAAAGACAGGCCAGTTAAAACCAAATAATTGGCTTTTGTTTGTGAAACAAATGACTCAATTAAATAAAGAATAATTGATAATTGTCAACTTAAGTTTTTGGCTTAACTTTGTCCTTGTCAGAAATAACACATAAACCTTTAAATGTAAAGTCAATTAATTGATAAATACAACAAGTGAGTGAAGCCTATTTGGCCTCAATGTTGTCCTTTCCTCCTCTCAATTATATTTCATCCCAGATAGACTCTAGTGTTTTTCCCATGCGAATAATGAGACCATAAGTGAGGTGTATGTGTGTGTGAAAGGAGTGTGTGTGTGGAGCATGTACAATTCATACTTACCTGGTAGGGAAGATACCATGATCAAGAAGGTGGTTCACCCAGGGTGAGGCTCAGCCATTGCACTCTGGCTGTGCTGACCCCTGTGAATTCCCCAAATGTGGGAAACTCGACTGCATAGTTTCTGGTAGTGGGGGACTGCGTCCGCGCTCTCCCCTCATCACTTGTTCAAGAAAATGCATTATGCCCAAACATTACCAAGTCTTGCAGAAAGAAAGTTAGTGTTACTCAGTAGATCCATTTCTGTGCTGATTATATTAAATCATCTTGATCTGCAAGTAATGCAGAGAAAAGCAGTGATAGCTAACCTCTATGAATGTTTACATATGAAATAGACCAAACGCGTAGAACATATTAGAACACAAACAATACAAAAAAGCACAAGTCCCTTAAAACTGTAATACAGGGTTGCAGCTAATCATTTGTTTTGAAATTGACTATTTTACCAAAGATTTAAACATTTTCAAACAACAATACTATTACTAAATGTGACAGAAAAGACAGGCCAGTAAAAATCAAATAATTTGATTATGTTTCTGAAAAAAAATTACTCAATTGAATAAAGAATAATTGATAATAACACTGAAGTTTTTGGCTTAACTTTGTCCTTTTCAGTAATAACACATGAACCTTCAAATGTAAAGTAAATGAATTGATAACAGAAATACAACAAGCGAGTGAAGCCCATTTGGCCTCAATGTTGTCCTTTCCTCTACAGCAGTGGTTCTCAAACTTTTTACACCAAATACCAACCCAGAAAATACTTGGCTTTTCAAATACCACCATAATAACCAACTCTACAGTAGCCTAGTAAGCCTAAGCATTCATCAAAAACAAGGCAGAGGTTTTATTCCTAAAGAAGTATATTTAATATTGTCAGCCATTGTAACATTATACACAGTTAGATTAGTAACACTACGCTTAAATATAGGAAAATAAAAGACTGTACTTAAATAATGATTTAATTAAAATATATTGCACAGAAAAGTTAAATAAACATTATTAGTTGCTACGGTTGATGGTAGTCATGGCAGCAGGTCCAAGGGGGCGGGGCTTAACTCCTTTGATCCCGTGTGACCACACCGAGCCTTGAAGTTGGTAAAGGCGCTTTGTGATGTCACACTGAGCTTTGAAGAATCACCCAACAGAGTTTACAGAACCAGTTGGCTCTTCTCTCATCAGTTAACCTCAGGAGACACCAGTCCAGGAACTTTTTCAACCAGAATTCAACTATTTTTGAAGTGCCACTTCTAAACTTGTCCACGAGTGTTTTAACTGGAGAAGTGAGTATATTGATTGTTTTTGTTGCTAAAAGGTGAAGCCACAATATCCAATGATGACGTTAATATTGAGAACGTATATCAGTTTAGGTTTTTGGGAATCATATTCTGTCTGTGTGGATTTTAAACTTTAGGCACTAGGAGGCGCAGTTTGACGCAGACATGTGATTTTGCTCCATCTGACTCTGATAAAAGTCGCTTCAAATAGCGGGAACAAAAAATATGACAGCATTGTTCTCTCTCACACACACCAGTAATTTCACACTCGCACTCTGAAGCGAGTCAACAAAAAAAACTTTTTCATGACCCTCCTGGGGTGGGACTGAATTTTACACTGAGGCTCATTTACTTGATCACCGCAGGTCGTTGCTGCTCTCTGATATTTTGGGATTTGTCACGGAGCACATTCATAGAGCACACTAACTAATTACCAGAGGATTTTATTTTGAATGCCAAATATCAAAAGTTTAACTGGAGTTTATGAGGTCACATTTCAACATTTTGTCTCGACTTTCCACGGTCTGTCACTCTCACTGGTCGATTGATTTAACATTATAACACTACTAAGCTAGAGATAAACCCAGTTCAGTGAAAAGGTGGGACAGTTCTTTGTAATATAGATTCAGAAGGACTAAACTAAAGCAAAAAACAGTCTATTTCAATAAAGTGAATGTACATCATGTTCACAGCTTAGGTTGTTAAAAGAAGTGCTGATGCAACTGTGTGCATTTTTTCTCATCTGATTTTCTCAACTAGAAAACTATCAGAGGACCTGTTTACTACAGCCGTGGTGCACATGCACAATAGCAGCGTTTCACAAAAGTTACATTTTGCCCTGTTTCCATGACAACAGAATTGGAGCGTTTTCAAAAAGTTGCGATTTCCTCCCTTTCCACAGAGATGTAAAGTTTTAGAAAAGTTCCACCTTGGGAGCCGTTTTCAAAAGTTGCGTTTTGGCGTGTAGATGTATAAGTAAAACGTAATGAAAGTTTTCCATTTTCACTTGAAAATGTTGTCACGGAGAGGTGGGGGTCATCAGGGACTAGATGTACGATGGTTACTTAATCCCACCTGAGCTGGACAGTGGACACATCGACGGACGCAAAGCATGCACATGCACAGATCTCCACTTTTGCATTTCTTTGTGCAAATCGGCAAATTGTGTCGATTTTAAACTTTAGACACTAGGAGGCGCAGTTTGACACAGACGTGCGATTTTGCTCCATCTGACTGATAAAAGTCATTTCAAATCGCGGGAACAAAAAACAAAACAACTCAGACCTCGGCCAGCCAGCCGGCGACTGGGAAGTTCGGTCCTTGAGCTGCACCTTTAGACTTCGAGAGCGTGCACGGAACGCAGCGCTAGGCCTGTCATGATAATAAATTTTGCTGGACGATAAATTGTCCCAGAATCTATTGCGATAAACGATAATATTGCTGTTTTCACACCATTTTTCCACTAATGTATTAATAATGGTATAATAACGCAAGTATACCCTTTTAAAGATAAATAAACTTTTATTTCTTAAGAATATTTAAAATTGGAATTGTATTATGAAAAAAGAGATTGTAAATATCCAAAGTAAATAATCAAAACAACCTCATCTCTCCCTCTCCTCCTCACGGGGCTCTCATGCTGCACTCAGGTGTGCCAGGTGCCCCGCCTCCCCACACAAGAGTGATTGACAGGCAGTGTTGAGAAGGTTCACTTTCTACATGAACGAGTTCAAAGTTCAGTTAACAAATTTTAATATGAACTAGTTCAGTTCATAGTTCTAAATTCAGAGTTCCAAAAATTAACGAGGTCATAATTCTTTTTTTTCAATATGTTGCTGCGAGCTTTGGAGTTACGTGATACACCTGAATGCATCACCCAGTATCAGCAGCATGAAGCTTGTTAACCCTTAAAAAGCCGAGTCGTCTTCCGCAGGGTTCAAAGCATGTAAAGAAAAAAAAGTAGTGGCTTGTCGTCTGGAAAGTACGGTAACCATACGAAGATGAAGTATTAATGGTGGAGACAGAGTCTGAGGTAGAGCTGCTGTCTTCTACTTGGTTTTGTCGTGATGCTTTCCATTTTGATGACGTATGCGGTGGTGCGACTCTGGTGGCTGCTGTTGCCAGATTGGCTGTTTTCCCCCTACATGTTAAGGCCCGTTTACAGTGAGACTTACCCGGGTTTTCCACTGAAAGGCTCAGAAATCTGGCAACTCTCTAAAACAACATTAAACTGTGAGAGCGCCGTTCGCTAACACCAGAATGAGCGCCGCTCACAGTGACGTCTTTGGTAAATGAAACATTATCCAGCCTGGCAAACTTATCAAGCTCATTTTTAATTATTGTGCAATTAATGGATTTATTGATTATCACGACAGGCCTATCCACAACATGGAGGAGCTGGAGAGATTAGGCTGAGTACTGGAATAAGGTTAAACTACATGAAGGAACCACATGAAACACAACTCCAGAAACAAGGCATCATCAGCTACTATGACTGTAAACACTGAACCTCCAGAATTAAAAACATTCAATTACACTGAATACAAACATCAGGACATGGAAGATGATGTCGACCCGGACAATAACTTCCACTACAACATCACTGACAACTGCTGCTATTACTCTCAAGATGAATTTAACATGACAATTCAAAGGGACAATAAACTTTCAATTCTATCTTCAATAGATGGAGCTTCTATTCAAACTTCAGCCAAATCAAACAGTATGTAGGTCAGTTCAAACAACCATTCAGTATTGTCACCATCTCTGAAACATGGATCAGCACTGAGAAGGGAGCTGATTTGACCTGATGGATACGAGTTCAACTCCTTAAACAGAGAGGGGAAGGCGGGTGGATGGGGAGCTATATATGTGGGTGTAGACCTGAAATATAAAGTGGTGGAGAAAATGACAAGAGCAATGAAAGATGTGTTTGAATGCAACACAGTTGAACACTGTATGAAAAAATAAGAATGTAATTGTAAACTGCATTTATAGAACACCAGGGGCCAGTTGTTCAAAAAAATGTAATCTGGATCAAAATGATCCAGATTTGAAAATCTCATTTGTTGCTTTCCAGGATGAGGTAATCCGTCTTACTTTTATGCCGGTTTTTCAAAGCCACATTGGATTGGATCACCCTGATCTCGATACACAGTTTTCAAGATTACCAAATCCAGATTACCAGTGCTCTAAATGGGACAACATATCACAATGTGGGCTACCAGCAATGTAAAGAACAACAGGTAGAAGAGCCAACATGGGGACACTTTAAGTGTTTTTTTATTTTGAGACAAAACACAAAAATAACATAAACATAAACATCCACTTCTATTTATGATTTCTTTTATGACCATGCATCTGAGCCACAACAAATAACAAGTGTACATAAACAAATACATTGTGGATATTTTTAAAAAGTCTTAAATTTAAAAAAAAGGCTAAATGTCCAATAGTTAACACAATAAAGAAGGTTCAGGGTTCTTCATCCGAGTAGGACAGACCAGACGAGTAGGACCTAAAAGCAACCTTGAAAATCAAGCCTTGCTTTTAGGAGGCAGATGTGAAGTTTTGCCCTGGATTGCTGCAGTTTGGCCAGCTTGATTTGTTCCTCTGCTAGGAGTATCTGTGCTTCTCACCTCCAATAATGTCCAGAACCACATCTGTGTATTCACCTTTCTTAAAGACTTTGTTGCCCGTTTGGGTGTTTTTTGCTTGAGCAAGGTCCTTAGTGGCTCTGGCCCTCAGATTCTTCCATCTAAAGTTCACCTGCTCCAAAATCATCTTCTGGCCAGACCCCATTGCATTCACATTCTGGGGGATTTCAACCCAAATGTCTTTCTTCCTTTTGTTCCTCAACATTCCAGCCACAACAGAACGTCCTACTATTGAGGCATAATGGCACTTTACACCCTCCAGCAGTGCATGGGTTTCTGCAACAGGGAAATTAGGTCCTTTTGAGTCCATGGTTCCACCTGATCTGCAGTGAGCATAGTATTTATAGGTAGTGGACACGATTGACTTAATTGATCACAAGCCAAAAGATGTCAGCTGATGAGTGGGCGGGTTTTTGAGGGCCATCTTATATTAAGCCTTTCTCAGAGGACTTACAGAGAGACACTGACATGGCAGGTATTGTCCATCGCCACCACCATTTTGGTGGAAGAGGACACCGTCAAAGGGTGTCTGTTGAGTGTGCAAAACCACTGGAGCAATACACCACTGAAGAACTGTACGCTTGCTTCCCCTTTGGGAATGCTGATATTAAGTACATTGCAGACCTTGTCAGGCCAAAACTTCAACGCAGAACCCAAAAGAGTCACAGTCTGTGGAAGAACAGGTCCTCATTGCTCTGCACTTCTATGCATCTGGGACTGAACTATGTTCTGCTCGGTATGTTCAGTGACTCTGCAACTGTAGGATCATTATCAGCCACCATAAGATATTTGGTGGTTGGTCCATTTTGGTCCTCATGACGAGACCCTCTGAAGAGGAGAACCTGTCTTCAGGGGACTCTTGTCCTTGGATTTCCGGGGGTCTCTACATCTGAGTTTTTACTGTACCAAATAATACACAATAAGAGTTTTTCTTTAACCTTCACAGTGAATTGAGCAGCTTTGTTGGCAAGATTCGAACCTACGCAGGGAGACCCCAATGGATTTCTAGTCCATCACCTTAACCTCTCGGCCACAACAACATGCTGCAGTGCAGTCTTACATCAGGAATAACCCACTGTATTGCCTTTTGAGGAGACCAGGGTTCAATTCCTCAAAGGGCAGTGTAAGGTTTTCTGTGTGTTGTTCCTGATAACCTTCAGGCCAGACGTTCTTCCCAATCACTCCCTCTCAGGTCACTTAAGGTGTGTTTCCACCGCACAAAAAGTGCCGGAATGGACTGGTATAGTCCGTTATGGTTTAGGTTTCCATCGCAAGAATTTGGGAATTTTCCGGAAAATACTGTTCCAAATGCCTCGGTTGGCTCAGTTGGTCGAGCATGAGAGTCATCATCTCAAGGTAGTGGGTTCATGTCCCTCGCTGGCTGCCACCTTCCCATGGTCTCTTAATCAGTGCAATGTGATTCCCACGACCTGGAAAGGGATAAGCGGGAGAAAATGGATATACTGAAAGGCTCAATTGGTAGCTTATGTCTTCTTAATCACTACAACAGATGAACAAATCAAGTGCAAAATAAAAATAAAAGTATATATACAAATAGATTTTTGACCAATTTTAAAGTTTTGCTACATTTTCTTCCTGAAATCCACCTTGAAATCCTGCCCCCTGTTGGGATCAGAATAATCCTGTTTTTTGGGATCAAAGTTATCCAGATCCTACTGAAATGTTTTGAACAACACAAACTGAAGGTTCGATCCAGATTAAAACTAGGATTGGATTACATGATCTAATCCGATTTCAGAATCATTCTTTCCCTTTTGAACAACCCATTTTCAAGATTTTATCCAATAACCAAAATCCAATCAGATTACCTTTGAACAACGGGCCCCAAGGTATTTCTGAACTATGTACAGTAATGTGGCCTCATATCTTATAGCACCATCTTCCTCTCCTCCATCCTCACAAACATTTCAGCCACCTCCTTCTTATCAAGCACAACGTCTCTCCATGGAGAGCAAAGTGAGCTTTGAGAGTCTGGCCTCCTTCATGCCCAGAGAGAGTTTTGAATTAATTTCAGGCTGAAACTGCGTTCTGCATTAGCCCTAGTGACTGACTGGTATGTTCTTTCCATATGGCTGCAGATGATGAAGGGCAGAACAGCTTCTGTGGTGTTGAGCTTGATTTCTAGTTCACTACACATGGCAGAGAAATAAAGAAATCCATCCCAGACCTGCTCAGCTGTATTCTGGCTCTTATATTGGTAGAAACATTACACATTACACTCAAGAATCATTACACTCCTATGATAATAATCTTTGTGCCTCCATTTTGTCTCTTGCTGCCGACTAGTATCGTCTCCATATTAGAGGACAGATGCTGCAACATTTAAATTTTTAAGTTCAGAGGTTTTTTTTGTGTTTTTCATTCAAACCCCATCCACTTTGAATATGAAGATTTTCATAGTTTTTTTTTTTTTTTTCCAGAAACGATTGGCTTTGGCTTAAGGTTTGCTTTACAAAAGTCACAGCACGCTATTCCTGAATGTTCTGAATGTTTTGATGTGCTTTTGTCATCAGTGCACCCAAGCTAACATTTTAACATGTTGTTGTTTTTTTGCTTTGTATGTGTGCTAATGTGTGCTTTGTGAAGACGTTTCAATCAAGTATTGGTAAAAGTGAAAAAATATCAGAAAATAATAGTAACAATGAAAAAGTATCAATAACATACCAGCTACAACTACACTCGGTAGAGCGCAGATCTTCACCAAAGCCACATTTGTTTAGAGACCCAAGTTAGCAACACGAGCATGATATCTATTAGCTCATCTCAATGTAATTAGGTAGACCAAGTCGCTACAACACTGAGCAGGGAGCATCTCCATGGTAACAGACACTGATCTCCTTTTATCTTATTTGATCTCCTTTGATCTCCATGAGGTGCCTCTCTCATCTGCTGAATTGAATCCACGGGTGGTAATGAGACATTGATGGACTCTCTCTGATTATGCAACTAAACACAACTGTGAGCTACAAGCTTTAAATAGTGGAGTTTCAATCACAGCAGGAGTTATGGGAGTTATCTTTGACAAAGACCTGTCATTAGTGCAGCA
Source organism: Lipophrys pholis (assembly GCF_963383615.2). NCBI lineage: Eukaryota > Metazoa > Chordata > Actinopteri > Blenniiformes > Blenniidae > Lipophrys > Lipophrys pholis. The sequence goes on along the minus strand of NC_137646.1, from coordinate 2,148,524 downwards.
CTGGAAGCAGCTGATTAGGAACTGCTTCTTTCAAATCAGGAAAATATCTAAACTTAGGAATATGGTCTCATGGAACGATTTGGAGCTTATCATTCATGCTTTTGTGTCTTCATGTTTAGACTATTGTAACAGTTTGTTTTCATGTCTGAACAAGAAGGAGCTCTCTCCACTGCAATTAGTGCAAAACTCTGCAGTGAGAATTCTGAGCCGTACTAATAGGAGGACTAACACATCCCCTGTTCTAAAAGAACTTAATTGGCTGCCAGTGTCCTGTAGGATGAAGTTTAAAGTTCTGGTCCTAGTCATCAGAGCCTTGCATGGTCAGGCTCCTTCTTGTATCAGTGATCTGATCCAGCCTTACACCCCTGAACGGCTCTGAGGTCTGTGGATCAGAATCTGCTGAAGGTTCCACGCTCTCATTTTCTCACTAGAGGTGACCGATCCTTCCAGGCTGTTGCTCCGAGGCTTTGGAATGTTCTTCTTCCCTCTTTGTGCTCAACTGACTCTGTTGACACCTTCAAGAGCAAACTTAAGACTCATCTATTAGTTCAGGTTTTTAATTAACTCCCTTTGTGCTGCTAGGATTTTGTCTTGTCTTGGCCTTTAATATTCTGTGTACTTTCTGATGTTTTTGAACTGTGTTGTGAAGTACTTTGTGGCTTTTTGTCTGTGAAAGGTGCTATATAAGTACATGTTATTATTATGATATGATTGTAGTTTGGGTGAGCGGTCCAAGGCTCTGGATTTAGGCTCCAGTCACTCAGGAGGCGTCCGTTCAAAACCCACCACCGCCAGTTAAAAGGTTTTGGGTTGTTATATTTGCTTATGTAACAAGATGTCATCATCCATTGTGCTCCTCATATTTTGGAAACTGTGTTGTTGACTTTCAAACACCTTTCTTTGGGTTTCCGCCCGGTTTCGAACAGGGGACCTTTTGCGTGTTAAGCAAGCGTGATAACCACTACACTACAGAAACTCTGCTGGAGGTTAACAGGGTCGTGTGAAAACATTTGAGTACAATGAGCAACGCAATCCAGAACAGACTGTAACAAGAACACAGCTCCTTGGACCACTTGGTTTCCTCACTCATCTCATCTCACTCTGAGGGAAAAGTTGTTTTTGATGATAAAAAAGCTCTTCTGAGAACAGCAGTCCTCATCACTTTCTGCAGAGGAACATAGAGAGTGAGCTACCTGCAGCTTCTCTCTGTGGAGGAGAAAATCAGTCCTCACCTCCAGAGTGAACATAAGTCATGTCTGTATATTACATCCAACATCCATCCATCCATCCATCCATCCATTCATCCATGATGTGATCCAGTAAACATGTCCAAGCAGTAGTGTTGTATTGTTGCTTCTCATTGTCAATAGAACCATGAGAAAGTATGAGAGTGACTGATACTCTTGTATGATCACTGTACCTTTTGAAAGCAGTCAGACTCTGATACTGTACCAGGAGCATCTGTGTCGTTAACAACCCGCCTACATTTTAACTGTACTTTCTGTGGTGGGACCAAACTACACAGTTGGGTCTGGGTGAGCTTTGCTTTACCGTACTGTCCTGGTCCTCTCTGGAACGTACGACTTGGTAGAACCACGGCTAAACTAAGCTTTGAAAAGTCATGATCGTTATCAATGAATGCTCTTTAATCTGAGCTTCCTCCATTAAAATCCCTAATCAGGTTTGATGTAAAACCAAGCAGTTATTCATTCCAGCTTCAAATGGAGAGAAAACTGGTTTTCCTGAAGCAAAACTTCTCACCTGCAGCCAATCAGGCGGTGAGAAAATATGATGCAATACAGCCAGCAGTCTGCTCAGATGTTTCCTGATTGTTTTCAAATCCAGAGCGGAGCTTTTCAGCATCTTCAGGAAGGAACAATGGACTACAATTTGTTGAGTTTCAAAACAGCTAGCAAGAAGCGTCTCCACTTCTGCACCTTGGTAGTCAGGATCAGTGTCTGCTTCATCTCACTCATAAGTGAGATTCATATGGAGACACAACACTGTGCTGGCAGGCCTGGGTAGCTCAGGCGGTAGAGCATCAGACTTTTAATCTGAGGGTCCAGGGTTCAAGTCCCTGTTCAGGCTCTTTGTTGGAACAAACTTGAAACTGAGCAGGATGAGTATTGTAGCAACACACCATCAGTAGGATAAAACTAACCTGTCTCTTGATGGTCTACATCAGGTTGTCCAAACTGGGTCCTAGAGTGACAGTGTCCTGCATGTTTTAGTTCTCTGCCTGCTTCAGCATACCTCAATCTAATGATGACGTCATCACCAAGGTTGTGAAAAAGAACAATAACGAGCCTTTTATTACAAAGTGGATGGGAGAGGCACCGGATGGAGTTCAACAGAGATCAAAGCCGGAGGAAATCTTTGATCTGAGCATCTCCATGGCAAAAGGCACTGATCTTCTTTGATCTGATAAGAGATCAGCACTGGAGTCATGGAGACGCTGAGATCAAAGGAAATCAGCTTTATTCAATCTTCAGCATTCACACTTGCATTTTCTTCTGGAAATACAAGTAGCAAGTAGCCTTTTAAAATCTCTTTTAAAACTGACAGGCAGTCAGTGAAAGGAAGAAGGGATTGGTGAAATGTGGTCCCTCCTCCTGGTGCCTGTTGAAAACCTGGTAGCAGCATTCTGCTCCAGCTGCAGTCTTTGAACATTGAGCCTACTGATGCCAGAATAAAGGGAGTTACAGTAATCCAGCCTGGACCAGATGAAGACATGTATTACTTTCTCCAGGTCTGCTGGTGAGAGGAATGACCTGATCTTAACCAGTCGTCTCAGCTGAGCAAAGCAGGATTGGACTACCTTGGTCACCTGACAGTCAAAGGACAGGTCGGAGTCGAACACTACACCTAAATTGTGGGCCTCTTTTCAAACATTGCTCCATGAGCTACCAAGACTAGAGCAAAGGTTGTTAAAACCACCAGAACTGTGTCCATTGCGGGCGATTAAAATGATTTCAGTTTTTAAACCGTTCAGCTGTAAAAAGTTTTTGGACTTTGGTTCTTTACTTTTGTGAGGCAGGACTGGATAGAGGCAGAGGCAACAAAAAATAAATAAATCAATGAAAAAAGTCACTCTTTCAATACAGAGCTGAAGATGTGACCACAAAGGAGTTTGGACTCTCAGACTGTTCAATGTCCAAAAGTTTCTTTCAAAAGAGTTCCTCGTTTAATAAAGGTAATCAGTCTTTCATTACATTTCTGAGACAACTGAACTCCTCAGATTTATTTGTTCTCAACTTGTCCTCATGACGAGACCCTCTGAAGAGGAGAACACGTCTTCAGGGGACTCTTATCCTCGTATTTCAGGGTGTCTCTACATCAGAGGTTTTACTTTATAAAATAGTCCCCAAGAAGAGTCTTTCTTTAACCTTCTCAAAGTATTGAGCAACACTGTTGGCAGGATTTGAAGTTCCGCAGGGAGACCCCAATGGACTTCTAGTCCAACACCTTAACCTCTCAGCCACAACAACATTCTTCAGGAAAGTTTTGCATCAGGATTAACCCACTTTATTGTCTTTTGAGGCGACCAAGATCTTTGGTCGTCACTGTGGCCTACAGGTACTGACGGCTGGTTAAGGCTTTAGACCTTCAGATCTTCAGTCTAACGCTCTCCCAGCTGAGCCATTTCAGCCTCGATGAGCTGAATTTTCTTGAAGGTATGGAAATTTAACATCAGAATCCCTCTACTAACTACTGGATCACCACAGGATCAGCTTGGTTTCCATTGTGCTAACTCATACTTCCTCAACTACCTGTGAAGACTCTCCATCCACCTGGTTGACGTAGTCCTGAGGAGTACTTTCCTTCCATTGTAACGCCTCAAAAGTCTTGAATGAACATCGGCTCAGAGTCAGTCTGACAAATTAATCCAGGATCCGTTCTACCAACTGAGCTATCGAAGGGTGGAAACTGTGTTTCCTAGCAGGGGAGAATAAATTCCAGTGGAAAAGACACACATCAATAGTTTACATTGTGCTGACTCATGTTTCTGAAAAGCCTCTGGATTTCAATGGTGGATCCTCAGATTAAAAGTGCATCATTGATCAATTTCATCACTTCAGAGAGCTTCCTCTGAAGCCTTGAGGACTGTGGTAAGATGTCGTCACTCTGAAGTTTGACCTTCCAACTCAACATTTATGTCACAAAGTCAACTTGCTCTTCTAAATCCTACATACTCAGTTTTATGACTCTTCAACCAAGCCTGCTCCCAGTAGACCACAGACACACTACTACTGGACAATATCACTCCACTCCAACTGTGCAATAAGTGGTGCTATAACTATAATAATCTATAAGAACGTATTTACTATGTAAAATATATCCACCCCCATATTCTGTACATGTCCACAGTTATAGGCACCGTGTGCATATTTTTTATTATATTGTATTTTTATCTGCTTTTTGTGCAATACATCCACCCCCATATTCTGTACATGTCCACACTTATAGGCACCGTGTGCATATTCTTCTATTATACTGTATTTTTACCTGCTTTTTTGGGCAATACATACACCCCCATATTCTGTACATGTCCACACTTATAGGCACCGTGTGCATATTTTTCGATTATATTGTATTTTTATCTGCTTTTTTTTTAGTTCCTGCTATGTGTGCTTCTTTCTCTTTACTATCCTGTTGTACCACTGCAAATTTATCCACATGCGACATAAATAAAGGGATATCTTATGAAAAGACCTCCTTCGAGCCGGATTTGAACCAGCGACCTAAGGATGTCAATGTTGACCACTACAGTCCTCCGCTCTACCAACTGAGCTATCCAAGGGAGTCAACTGACATTTATGGCCAGGACAGAAGATTCCCCAGGACTATACACAGGGGAAGTTTTGACACTGGATCAGCTTGGTTTCCATTGTGCTCACTCAAACTTCCTCAAGAAGCAGTGAAGACTCTCCATCCACCTGGTTATGGGTCTTAAGACACCCAACGGGTGTCAGTGATAGAGTCAACATGGTCCAGAAGTCGTGTTGTTGCTACTTCTTGTTAATGGAAGATCAAACAGATATAGAAATGTGACAGTAGAATTCCAGGAGAAAGCAATCGGACACTGATACGTCACTAGAAAAACAAAAACAACTTCATGACAATTTGGGAGTCAATGACTTTTTCTACTGTTTCTTCTTCAGTATTATAAATATAAACAGTGACAAACATGTGAAAACTTACCTTACCAAGGAGCTGGTGGTGAAATGGAGAACATGTCTGTCTACGGATCAGAAGGTTCCAGGTTCAACTTCTGGTTAGCTTTAAACCCTTTCGCTAACTTCACAGACAACATTTCCCTTGTCGTTGTTGGAACCTTCACATTATTCTACAATAATGTATGCAAAAGCTTCCAGATCTCTGTAAAGGAGAGTAGACCCATCCAAGATGGCTCCTGTGTTCCATCCTGTTCTGGATGGGATTCCCTCAAACCCAAGTGAGGTGTAAAATTTATAAAAGCTGGATTTGTACCATATATGGGAAATGTTGTTGCTGAGAGAGAGAGAGAGAGAGAGAGAGAGAGGATCAAAGTGAAGAAAGGAATGTCACTTTTATCTTTTCCATTATTTTATGACATCACCAATCAGAGTTAGCAGATAGAACCATCAGAGTATCACACTTCACAGCCTCCCTGGGGAAGTTCTGGAAGACATAGTAGAGAAAGTCTCAGTAGCAGAGGAAGGTTTGGATCCATGGAGCTCATTGCAGCATCTGTCCTCTATTATAGAGACGATACGAGTCGGCAGCAAGAGACAAAATGGAGGCACAAAGATTATTATCATAGGAGTGTAATGATTCTTGAGTGTAATGTGTAATGATTCTACCAATATAAGAGCCATAATACAGCTGAGCAGGTCTGGGATGGATTTCTTTATTTCTCTGCCATGTGTAGTGAACTAGAAATCAAGCTCAACACCACAGAAGCTGTTCTGCCCTTCATCATCTGCAGCCATATGGAAAGGACATACCAGTCAGTCACTAGTGCAAATGCAGAATGCAGTTTCAGCCTGAAATGAATTCAAAACTCTTTCTGGGCATGAAGGAGGCCAGACTCTCAAAGCTCACTTTGCTCTCCATAGAGAGACATTGTGCTTAATAAGAAGGAGGTGGCTGAAAGGTTTGTGAGGATGAAGGAGAGGAAGATGGTGCTATAAAATATGAGGCTACGTTACGGTACATAGTTCAGAAATACCTTGGGACCAGTTGTTCAAAGGTAATCTGATTTGATTTTGGTTATGGGATTGGATCAAATCTTGAAATGGGTTGTTCAAAAGGGAAAGAAGGATTCTGAGATTGGATTAGATCATGTAATCCAATCCTAGTTTTAATCTGGATCGAACCTTCAGTTCAGCCTTTGGAACGGTATTTCCCGGTAATATTCCCAAATTCTTGCGATGGAAACCCGAACCATAATGGACTATACCAGTCCATTCCTGCAGTTTTTGTGCAGTGGAAACACACCTTAAGTGACCTGAGAGGGAGTGATTGGGAAGAACGTCTGGCCTGAAAGGACTTTTCTGATCTGAACCTGAAGGTTATCAGGAACCACACACAGAAAACCTTACACTGCCCTTTGAGGAATTGAACCCTGGTCTCCTCAAAAGACAATAAAGTGGGTTAATCCTGATGTAAAACTGCACTGAAGCATGTTGTTGTGGCCGAGAGGTTAAGGCGATGGACTAGAAATCCATTGGGGTCTCCCTGTGTAGGTTCGAATCCTGCTAACAACGCTGCTCAATACTTTGAGAAGGTTAAAGAAAAACTCTTCTTGTGGATTATTTTGTACAGTAAAACCTCTGACGTAGAGACGCCCTGAAATCCAAGGACAAGAGTCCCCTGAAGACAGGTTCTCCTCTTCAGAGGGTCTCGTCATTAGGACCAGAATGAACCAACCACCAAATATCTTATGGTGGCTGATAATGATCCTACAGTTGCAGAGTCACTTAACATACCGAGCAGAACATAGTTCAGTCCCAGATGCATAGAAGTGCAGAGCAATGAGGACCTGTTCTTCCACAGACTGTGACTCTTTTGGGTTCTGCGTTGAAAGGGTATTCTTGCATTATTATACCATAATTAATATATAAATGGAAAAATTTTATGAAAACAGCAATATAATCGTTTATCGCAATAGATTCTGGGACAATTTATCGTCCAGCAAGATTTGTTATCATGACAGGCTTAGCGCTGCATTCCGTGCACACTCTCGAAGTCTAAAGGTGCAGCTCAAGGACCGAACTTCCCAGTCGCCAGCTGGCTGGCCGAGGTCTGAGTTGTTTTGTTTTTTGTTCCCGCGATTTGAAATTACTTTTATCAGTTAGATGGAGCAAAATCGCGCATCTGGGTCCAACTGCGCCTCCTAGTGCCTAAAGTTTAAAATCCACACAGACAGAATATGATTCCCAAAAACTTAAACTGATTTACGTTCTCAATATTACCTCCATCATTGGATATTGTGGCTTCACCTTTTAGCAACAAAACAATCAATATACTCACTTCTCCAGTTAAAACACTCGTGGACAAAGTTTAGAAGTGGCACTTCAAAAATAGTTGAATTCTGGTTGAAAAAGTTCCTGGACTGGTGTCTCCTGAGGTTAACTGATGAGTGAAGAACTAACTGGTTCTGTAAACTCTGTTGGGTGATTCTTCAAAGCTCAGTGTGACATCACAAAGTGCCTTTACATACTTCAAGGCTCGGTGTGGTCACACGGGATCAAAGGAGTTAAGCCCCGCCCCCTTGGGCCTGCTGCCATGACTACCATCAATCGTAGCAACTAATTTGTAGACCTGTGACTGTTTAAGCAAAACTTTAACACCTATTTTATCTTCAATATTTATCAAATAAAAATCCAATGATGGATGAACAAAAGTAAACCTCTCCAGTCTGAAGTCTCACTGTCACTTGGAATTGTATTTTTGCCATCAACCAGCTCAACCATCACTTCCAGTTTTATAAATTCTGCTATTTTGCTCACAATAAATGACTTTACATCTGATTTAATCTCAAACTGCTCAGGCCTGAAAGTCAACAGGTGCTAAATCAGCACCGTGTAGTACAGAAGATCAGTTTGTGATCTGTAGTCGTCTGTTTCTGTAAATATACATTTTGCTGATTGATTGTGTGGCACTGATGTATAAACTCAGTGAGTGAGGATGGTGCTACGTAAATCCTCCCCCAAAAAACACACATGAGCCACACATCATGGACTTTATAGGTCAAAGTAGTGACAAGAAGAAAGAAGATCCCCATGTGGCGTTATCATGGACTCAAATGTTCTTGTTCCATTTGCATTGCAGATTGTTTGTGTGATAATTATTTCTCCTACTTTTAATGTTGGATGAATTATTGCTAAAATCAATAATTAGGGGCTGGTGTATAGGAATCAGGGTTTGGGGAGCACAGTGTGAATGCGTGTGTGTTTGCTGGCCCGTGTGGCATGAAGGAGTATTGTTGTGTTGGAGTAGATGGGGGCTTGTGTGAGCGCGCTTGGGGGCGGATAGGAGGCTTGAAAGGTGCACTCACCTCGGGGTGTGGTAAGGAGAGAGACAGTTTGGGGAGCCACAATTTTTGTGGAGCGCTTTGCCTTATTTTCTGCTTTTATTTAATTTTATCCAGAAGTCATTCTGACAATATTCTCGCTCTCGGTCCATGTCCTTTCGTCCGCTGTGGAAGCAGTTTGTGCGCGACAATAAATCCATATCAACACGCATCCTGGATCCAGCGTCTCTGTAAAGGCTAAAAGCGCCTCATTCAATCTACAGGACCCAAAACTAACCTCTGGCGGCTAGTACAGGAATCAGCTGAGAAAGAAGCTGCTACACCCCCTACGTAAATAGCCTGGGATTACTGCAAAAAGTGTCCAAATTAAGCATCACCAACAAATATTCAAGCCAACTAAAAAAGTTGCCAAAATGACTCTTGCACACTTTGTGTTTTGTAAAATGCCTTAAATAGGCGCGGCTCAATGTCCGACTGGGACTTGTGGTGACTGTGCATCCAGTGCTCCCTTTAGCTCAGACCCATTGTGGTATCGCTTCTCGGCCTTTTGGCTAAGATCAAGTGTAGTGTCTGTTCTTATCAGTTTAATATCTGATATGTCCCCTATCTGGGGACTGTATATTAAATTGATTTTTGGAACAGGGAGATGGAATAGGAGCTTGCTCTGTCCACTCCACGCATCATCCTGGTATTGCAGTTCATCTGGGAATGGTGCACCCTCCTCTCCTGTTGAATGGAAACTAAATAGTTCTTTCTTGAAGGGCTGAACTCAAAGTTAAGCAAAGAAAGCACGTTTCAAAAGAAGTGTAGAACAAAGATCCTGTCTGTGTCAGCAGGGGTGTGAGCCTGTCACTGTTGCTAACTTGGTGACTTTGTCACTAAATCTGGTGACTTTTCAGGTCCTGTTGGCAACTTGTTTTGTGCAAAGCGACTCGCGACAAATCTAGCGACTTTCTAGTGTGTTTGGCGACTCTGAGGTGAAAGCAGGTCTGGTTCTGCACTCACTGTGGTCAACGAGCAGCGGGTCCTGCTGTGAGCCCCTCCCCCATCCTGAAGCATTGACAGACCTGCGGTCAGTCTGACAGTCCCTCCCTCCCTCCTGCAGTCAGACCAGAGGAGACCCTCACCACACTGCGTCCACACTGAGAAGGAACCGCGCATGCACAAGGCCGCCACTGGTTTAGTTCAACCCAGACCTACATGTGCTTGTTCACATGAAAGGGGCGGAGTTTGCAGCGTCTGACCAATCACAGACAGAGAAACTCTGCAGAGCAGTTTACAGATTACTGAAGGAGCAGTTAATCTCTGAGATTATGAAGAATTAAAACACATCCAGCAGCTAAAAGCAACACTGCTGCTTCAGCCAAAGCCAGAATATTCCTGACTTGTTAATGCTGACTTGGTGAGATTATACCAGATTAATTCATCAGACAATATAAACAGACAGCACTGTGATCACTCAGTTTCACTTTATTCCAGCAGAAACGTGTCGGGCTAAACTTCCTCACTGATCTTCTTTTAGTTTAGATTTTCCATCCAGTTGTTTTGAGTCTGAGTTTCTCTTGTGTTTTATGTGTAGGAGTCGACAGCAACTTTTATCTTAGTGAGGAGGCCAGGTCGACCCCGTTGCCATGTATGACGCAGTCTGCTGAAAGCTGATTGGTTGTTAGAGAAAGGAAGAAAGAAAAAAGCCTCTGTGCTCCTCCTAATGAATGGAGAGTAAAATTAACCCATCAAATATCTTGGGCTCTATTAAAAATGTGTAATCATGAAAATTATTTATGTCTATTTTATGAAACTCAGACAAATTAAGTGAATTTGTACACAGCTTAAGAATGATTGAACTTTCCTGGTTCACATGTCGATTATTACATTGATTTGATTCTTGTTCTCTTATTTTTACCACTTAATGTATTTGATATTAATGGTGGAGGCGACGCAGCGTCACCACTTCCTGTGATTTACCACCAATGTGGGGCTGTGAAAGAACCGTGACGGTCAGACTGACACTCTGCTGACGGAGGACTGGGACAAACCCCCGTCATCACCGCTGCACTGCTGCAGCCTACTTGTAGTGACGTAGCACAATGTTGTGATCACCTTCATCTGGGGCGTTACTGCATTGCTTTGCTGTGGGAGAAATCAGCTTTCTCAGTTCTGCAGTGATACTTTGTGCAGATTTCATTTACCCTGCATATATTGAGTTTGTTCATAACAAGTCATTTATATTTGACTACAATCTTTGTCCTGCATTTTATCATGGTCACAATCAACTGATAAAAGAATAAAAAGTCCCCAAATCTTTCAAATATCATGAGAAAAGCTTTATTTTTATTTTCATTCAAATTTGCATTTTGATGATTTGCTTCATAAATAATGAGACATTGTTCTCCCCCACATTAAAGTAGATGAGCTGCTTATCTTAGTAAAAAGTATCAGTATCTACAATACTGGCCGTGTACTTCAAACACTCCTTTTCCCTCCTCCTACTCCCCATGTCTCCAAAGCTGCTTCATACTGACACCTACTGGATTTAGGGGGAACTGCAGGTCAGTATTTCTATTGCATCCATCCATTTTCCAATACGTTGCAATAAAAGAAACTACAACTTCTTTCAACCACCTTCACAGTGTAACTATTTAAAGTGTAACTGTTTTACTGAGGAACATTATTCTTTGCTGTCAGTTTTTTAATGTGTAACTATATTCAACATTGCTATAAATAAATTTTGCTTCTCTGTAAAAAATGAGTTTAAAAACTTAAAAACTTCCTGAGGAAAAACAAAAGAAAGGTTTGTTGTGCTAAAATGAGACCTTTAATCCACACATCTTTCCAGTGATGGTGTGAGGCTGCTTGTTGCTGCAGATCTTCTCAAATCTGGGTTGCAGTTGTGAGACTGTCACTGTAGAGGAAAGGACAACATTGATCCCGGTACTGACATCAACAGTTATTCACGGTAGCAGGCAAGAATTGATGGCAAGAGGTGGAGGTTTTTAACCCTTTGTGCCATAAAGCTCATTTGGACTGTTTTCACTGCTGTTGTTTTTACGTCCATATCTCACTATATAAAGTAATTTCCTTGAAAATTTGGTACCGGCGTGTGAACTAATCAGTTGCGGGGTCACAGGCTAATCCAGTCAGCGTTGTCATGCCCACCTGATGGTGGGTACAGGTGGGCATCTCCACCTATACAGCTCCGGACAACGTTTCTGAACATGAATTTCCTAGAGTTCCTCCACTGTACCATGAAGAACGACATATACAATCAAAGTTCTTATAAAAGATAAAGTTCTTATGTGAAAACGGTTATTCAGCGGTGCTTTCTGTGGACTGACCCCGACAAAGGAACCACATTTCTGGGTTCGCATCACGGCAACACAAGGTAGAGAGTTTATACCTTAACTTAGTGTGTACTGCACCTGAAAACACAGGATTTAGCAGCTCTGTGAGAAAAGGCCTATCGAAGCTGGTTCTAGTGAAAAAAGTGAAGTATTTTGTGTGTAAAATGACTTTTCACGTCGAGTCCTGGAGGTTAGCGGGTGGCTAAGCGGAACATTACGGGCGATCGTGACACAGAGTGCCGCCACTGCCGTAACGCTACCGTAACGTAACGCTGACGTCACGCCGCCATAACGCCGCCGGAATGCTTCCGTAATGCTGCTGCCGTAACGCCGCCGTAACGAAACGCTGCCGTCACGCTGCCATCACGCTGCCGTAACGTAACGCTGCCGTCACGCTGCCGTAACGCCGCCGTCATGCTTCCGTAATGCTGCTGCCGTAACGTAACGCTGCCGTCACGCTGCCACCACGCTGCCGTAACGTAACGCTGCCGTCACGCTGCCGTAACGCTGCCGTCACGCCGCCGTCACGCCGCCGTAACGCCGCCGTCATCCTTCCGTAATGCTGCTGCCGTAACGCCGCCGTAACGTAACGCTGCCGTCACGCTGCCGCCACGCTGCCGTAACGTAACGCTGCCGTAACGCTGCCGTCACGCTGCCCGCTGATTACTAATATGGATGAATTGGACGGTGGAAGAGGAGTTACTTCGATCACTTCTAAAGCCGTTATCTACTTCATAATATTTATCGTCTGAAATACTCAGTCCGTGAATAAAACATCATTTCCTGAAATGACAGCCATGTTTCATTTTCGATTGGCTCAAGCGGGGCCATGTGACACGAGAAGGGAGGGGGGGATCCCAGATCTATAGTAGAATGATAGAGAGACATTCACTAGAATCCATTGACCATCTTTTTATTATAGTTTTATTCTTAATCTTATTGTTCTTCCTCTGTGTGTGTGTGTGTGTGTGTTTCTGTTTCAGAAAGCAGCCATACAGCAGTGTGTGAAGTTCAGTCAGCATGTTTTGATTTTTGTTTAATCAAGAAGAGTACATTGTTTACTTAACATTGAAGTACAGTACAGTTTTATTTAATCTTTAAGAACTGTTTTTTGTTCGTTTGTTTTTCATTTATTTAAGTACAATGTTTATTTAACTTTTCTGTGCAATATATTTTAATTGAATGATTATTTAAGTACAGTCTTTTATTTTCCTATATTTAAGCGTAGTGTTACTAATCTAACTGTGTAAAATGTGACAATGGCTGACAATATTAAATATACTTCTTTAGGAGTAAAACCTCTGCCTTGTTTTGATGAATGCTGAGGCTTACTAGGCTACTGTATAGTGTTGGTCATTGTGGTGGTACTTGGAGAGCCGAGTATTTTCTGGGTGGTACTTGGTGTAAAAAGTTTAAGAACCACTGACCTAGAGAATACTACAATATTTAAAATAATCTTCAGTCCAAGAGACGGGTGACTTTGCACTTGTTTATGAGCAAGTTATATAGTAAAGAATTTTCAAAATATTCTAAAAGCGATCTCCAAGCCAATAAAAAATATTTCAACAGTTGAGAAGTGATTTGCAGGAGTGGTCAGCAGCTCCTTAACTGTCTGGTAAGCCATTTATACTGTACTAATTAATACACACTCAATTAATACACACAAGTTTTCAACAGCACAGCTGGTTCTCAGTGCTGCCCCATGGAGGTTGATAGCTTTTCTACAGTGGGAAAGTGGGAATTTCCCCAATAAAATATAGAGATTAACAATAGAGCAGTTTCTTCTCAATTAATTCAAAACAGGTAATAAAGTTTTTCTCTTCAACATTAACTTCATGTGTTGTTTTGTACAAAATAAAGTTCTCCGGTTCTTTTCAAAATGTAAAACTGTATGAGTAACCATAAACTGTTCCTGGGTGATCACGTGACGTCAGACCGGAAACAGGAAACGGAGGAGCGGAGCAAGCACGAGTGGAGTTCCAGCAGCGTGCAGAGCCACGGAGAGTACGTCGATATTTTAGCTCGAGCCGCCCTCCACTACTGTTTGGAGCTTGTTGGACTCTCTCGGCTGTGTTGTCGTGTCTCACAGAGGAAACATTTCATCTCGTGCAGCAACAATGAGTTCAGTTCAGGCTTTGGGAGAGTTTGAACAAACTATCGTCCAGCACGAGGAGGAGGTTGATCGTCAGCGCAGACTGCTGGAAACCATCTGGAACCCTCAAATCAAGCTCCACAGAACAGGTCTGGAAAAGTGTGAATGAACACATGAATGTGACTGGAGCAGGACCTCCATTGTTCTGACTGGGTTTGGTTTATCCACCGCACACAGAAGCAGGATTTGTGTTTCTGGAGGGAAACTTGGATTGAACTCAGACTTTGACTCTTTTCCATGTTTCCAGGTTTTAATCAATACACAGTTGTAGTTGAAGTCAGAAACAGGAGAAGAGCGTCTAGAATCACCTGGAACTACCTGACAATACATTGAAACAAGGTTAAAATAATAATATGAGCAGCCATTGACAAAACATAGAGGGTCTTTTTCTTAATCATTTCTGATTTCAGTGGATTTGCATTGTTTGCAACTTCCTGTGTTTGGTCACTTCCTGTCCTCTCCAGTCCAATCACAGCAGAGAATAGTCCCTCCTCTCTCCAAAGGCGGGCTCAAGCCTCCAGCCTCAGGATGCAGACACTTCCTGGCTCCAGGTTTCCATATTAAAAGACGATTGTCTCTGAGTATCAGTGAAACCAACATGGAGGAACATGGAGGCAAAAGCACCTGGAAGAATGTAAACCTCTTGTCTCTGGAACAGTGAGGCTCCAAATGGCAACATGGAAGAATTATCAAGTTAAAATACTTCAGCAACTAGAGTTTTAGAAATATGAACATCTAAGATGTTTAAAAAGATTGTTGCACTTCCTTTTTTTATTTTATTTTTTCAAATAAGCACATGAGTATGGTACATGCAGTATTCTTATCTTACAAATACATTTCCAATATCCGTTTAGAAGGACATAAAAACCAAAAGAACCAAACAACTAAATGACATCAACAAATATGGGACCCTCCCTTCTCTTCCTCCTCTGTTCCTCCTATTAATCTAGTCTTTTGTCATTAAGTAAATGAAAAGATAAATAAATAGATTCTAGATCAATGAAACTTCTCTTTTCCATTCCTACTTTAAACAGCCGTCCCTCCATACAAACAGCCGTACTGAAGGTCTGTTAAAAAACCTTCCATCCAATCAAGAGAAGGAAAAAGAAAGAGAAAGATGGATGCCCTCCGTCTCCTTCCTAGAATGTAGGTCTACCTTTCTACCTCTTTATTCTTCTCCCCCTTTCACCATGTGTCCAGACACCCGCTTCTTAAATGTCTAAATAATGTAATGAAATGATCCTAAAACAAATCTGCTTAATGCAAACACAACAAGTAAATACCTTAGTTAGAGATGTTAATTCAAATCAAAACAAACAAAGCAGTAGATCTTAATGAGAGTGCTTTGTAAATAATGAAGTAAGTCCCTTGTGGGGTGATTCTGTTAGAATCCTCCTTTGTATATAGGGAGACCACAGGTCTTCACATTCCTTCACTTTGTTTTGGAACCTTGCTCTTACTTGTTCCATATTCAGCACATCTTTGATTGGGTCCCACCATTGCTTTATGCAGGGGGGGTTTGGTTCCAGCCAGCACACTCTAATCTTTTACTTTTCTACAATAAGTAACATTCTAATCATTTTTGGGTTTAAAACCCAATAAAAATCATTTCAGGTCTAAATCAATGTTTTCATCCAAGATTCTTTTGATCTCTTTCTGTATATTTTTCCAATATTCTCTGAGTTTGGGACGGTCCCAGAATATATGTCTCTAGTCTCCTACTGGACCACAACCCCTCCAGCATTTATCACATGTTTTACTATATTAGGACATATTTAGTGGGAGCAGAAAATCTTGTGTTTTTAATTCCATTCACCTTCTTTCCATATAATGCTCCTAAACATTTGATGTCCTTCTTTAAATGATTCCCCCCAATTCTTCTTTCTTTCACTTTCCCATTTCTATTTAAAGTTCATGTTGTTGTCTTGTTCAGCTGCTTTCTAAAGCTTTGAAATGACTTTCTTCTTCTTCTCCAGCTTGGTCATTAGTACTTTCTCTACTTCATTTGGTTCTTTACCTAAGAATTCCCATCCTTTGTGTTTTAGAAGACGGCTTCTAATTAGTAAGAATTTATAAAAGTCTTGTGTTTGCAGATCAAATTCAGTTTTAAGCTGCTCAAATGGTTTCATATTTTCCCTTTTTGAAAAGCCGTCCAATATAGAGCAGCCATTTGGATTCCCTCCTATGAAATCCCCCGTTTATGGTTGAAGGAAGAAAATCTAAATTCTTTCCTATTTTAGTCGCCCTGCAGATTGAACCAGACATTTTCATTCTCTTTTTTATTACTGCTCATATTTTCATTGTTCCTTTAACCCATTTGTTTTTCATCTTTAATTCATTGCCATAATTGCCTCAGGTGATTTTATTGTAATCAAATGACTCGTCTGAGTCATTTTAAATTGGGAACTGTAGAAGTAATGTAACTTTTATTTTGTACTTTTTTGTCCCTCCAGAGCTCCAACTGCACCGTGACTGTAGGGAGGAGCAGTTCTTTAAACCGGGAACAAACTCCAGTCTGGAGCAGGAAGAACCAGAACCTTCACAGATCAAAGAGGAACCAGAACAACCAGAACCTCCACAGAGCAAAAAGGAACCAGAAGAACCAGACCCTCCACGGATCAAAGAAGAACCAGAACCTCCACAGAGTGGGAAAAGTTTCAGTCGAGGGAGTCGTTTGAAGATACACAAGAGAACTCACACCGGTGAGAAGCCGTATTCTTGTGAAACATGTGGGGAAAGTTTCAGTGGATCATGATTTGAAGATACACAAGAGAACTCACACAGGTGAGAAGCCGTATTCTTGTGAAACATGTGGGAGAAGTTTCTGTGATCGTAGTAATTTGTGGCGACACATGAAAAACCATAAAGAGATGAAATCATGAAAGACTCTATGTGAGATGTGTGGATGGATTTCACTTATATAGTGTTTTTCCACCGTATAAAAGCCGATTCATCCTCCATAAGAAGAAGAAGAAAGTTGGGCACTCCAGAGTCTTGCCGTACTAAATGATGTCATGTTCTTCAGCCAGCTCCCTCTGGCCAGAGACTTTTTGTTCAGCAGTACCAACCGTCAGGACTGTCAGTTCCTGCAGTTAAAACCAGACCAACATCATGTCCTGGACACAAACTTTCTCTTTTCTTACTGAAACACTTCAGAGAAATGTATTTCTGAAAACGCTTGAAGTGAGAAATAAGCTGCAGTTGAAAAGTTAAAAGGTTTTACAGAAGTGTCAGCTGTGAGGGGGTGAGAGTATGAACTCTCCTGCTGAACAAGCATTTTTTCCAGCAGCTGGCTGACGTCAGCGCTGAACTTTTCTTCTTCTTCTTATGGGAGGATGCAGAGGCCTTTAGCAGTCCCCAAAGTGCTTTACACTGTTAATCACATTCACCCATTCATTCACACACCAATGGAGGCGGCGACCATGCAAGGCACTCAGTCCATCCACTGGGAGCAGTTTGGGGTTCAGTGTCTTGCTCAAGGACACTTGGACATGTGGACAGGTGGAGATGGGAATGGAGCTCCAACAGATCTGGTTCAGGAAGTCCAGCTTGAGCCCAGAATCACAAGGTCTCCTCCAGTTTGAAGTCAACATTGCTGATTTAAACCCTGTTGAGACGCTTCAGGAAATCATTTAGTTTCTGGTTCGTCACCAAAATGAGAAGATTTCAATCAGTTTGGTTTCCATTTGTGTTGAACTGCACAGAGGCTGACAAAAGGTCCCTGCTTGATAATGAATGTTAAAGAAGCACATTTCATTAGTAGTTCTAACAATGCTGCTTTCTGTGGTTTGAAAAATGTGAGGTTAAAAATCTTGTATGAGCAGATGTGAACTTTGAAGAAATGGAAGTAAAATGTTGACATGAATCCAATGGCTTTTGTTCTTCACTGTTTTTATTTAACATGAATGAGTCGTAATTTCATTTTTCACTCTTTTTACACTACGGAGGAAAAACTACTGTTTGTTTACCTGCAACACGTACTGAAGTACATATCATGAAAGTAAAACTCCAGTGGAAACATGCAATGATTTCCTCGTCTCAAACTATTTATTCTAACAACAACCAACAACAACAAAAAAATGTATGTGATGTGGAATATTTTGACTTGAGTGACATTTAAACTTCACGTTCCTTAAAGCACACTGTTGAGTGTTGAGACGTTAGATGAGGCTGTTAAGCTTGTTAAGAAACAGCAAGTTGTGCAAAAAGACCATTTTAAATGAGATCAAACCGTTAAGTTCTTTCAATGACTTTAATCTGGAAGTAACTCATATTTTAAGATTTCTATATAGAAAAGTTTCTGAATTGTACAAATCTCTCATTGATTACATTTACACTACTAAGTACCACAGTCACACCATGTTTCAGTCGATGACAAAGGAAATTAAACCTCATGTATGAGACTGTCACTTTGATTTTACATTTTAAAACAGTATTTCAATGTTTCTAGATGGAGTTTTTGAAAGTGATGTTTCAGAAGTGCACAGAAAGTTTAAAAGTCTCGTGATTCTAACAATTGATATGTCTTGTGTAAAAGATGTAATAGAATGTATACTTAAGCAATTACTTATATATGCAATAGATCCTTTTTAACAGGTATTTTTCCTGACAGGACGAAAATAGCCAAGGTGGTTCCAAGCTATAAAACTGTAGACAAATACATCATCTGAAATTCTAGAATTTGTTTCCTCAGTTTGAGAAAAAAACAACAACTTTAAAACATTATATGTAAACAGACTGGATAATTTTATAGAAAATACAACTTACTGAATGATCATCATTATGAGTTGAGAAGAAAATGATCAACATCTTTGACATTAAATGGGTTTTGTTATGGGTGGATGGATGGACGCAATAGAAATACTGACCTGCAGTTCCCCCTATATCCAGTAGGGGTCAGTATGAAGCAGCTTTGGAGACATGGGGAGATGGAGGAGGGAAAAGGAGTGTTTGAAGTACACGGCCAGTATTGTAGATAGTTTTTACTTAGAAAAGCAGCTCATCTACTTTAATGTGGGGGAGAACAATGTGTCATTATTTATGAAGTGAATCATCATCAATATGCAAATCTGAATGAAAATAAATAAATAAAGTTTTTTCATGATCTTTGAATGATTTGGGGAGTTTTTTTCTTTTATCAGTTGATTATCACCATAATAAAATGCAGGACAAAGTTTGTAGGTAAATATAAATGACTTATGAACAAACTCAATATATGCAGGGTAAATAAAATCTACACAAAGTATCACTGCAGAACTGAGAAAGGATTTGTTCACAAACAATATCAACAAGAGAATAACATCAACCTAAAACAACAAATGTACTTTCACTACACAGTTGTTTGTGAAAATAAAGGCAACAGTGCAAATGTAGGTGAGTTAACAAAATAATTAACTTGATAAAATACATGTAACCTAAATATAAGAAGAGTAATGTTACTTTGACAGTGAACACAAAAGGGTTTTTCTATTCAGCCAGATTCATATTATAAGTAAATATCTTTATATAGGTATTTATCTTTCAGTTCCAGTAAAATAATTCATTTAGATTTATTTCAACTGACTGAATATATTACACGTCTCTCTGAATAGTCTAGAGTTAATCAGTCTACTGTAATTACTACTATGAAGACGATGACCAATTACACTGAGAAGAACAACATGAACTAATGCTGGAGATGATTAAATCTAACTTTCCTTCTATAAATCTGCTCCCTGGATATTGCTGCCTTGCTCAAAGGCCTCTGGCAGTGACTGCTGTCTCTGTGCCGGGGTCCAGTAGTGGTTTGGGGATTCCCCTCCTCCTCCCTCCATTTTTTGGGGGGGTAATTTGCCAGCGAGATATATGATAAACAATAAAGTAAAAGAAGTACCTTTTAAAATAATCCACAGATTTCATGTGTTTTCTTAGAGCGTTTTTAAAAAGACAAAGACATAAATCACCTGCTCTCTTTAACTTGTACATGGATGAGTTATCTCAACAACTGAATAGTTGTAAAAGTGGATGTGTGCTGGGTAACAAGATAATTAATCATCTCATGTCTGCTGGTGATCTGGTCATTCTCTCTCCCAGCAGGTTTCAGCAGCTTTTAAATATCTGTTCTGAGTATGGCTTCAAATCTGATGTTAAATATAATGTTAAATATAATGCCAAAAAGAGCACAGTTCTGATATGTAGAACTAAGGAGGAGAAGGATCTCAACTTCCCTCATTTTTACCTGTCAGAACAGGAAGTCACTGTCAGTAGCAAAACTAAATATCTGGGACATCTCATCTCTGATAAAATGTGTGATGATGATGATCTGGATAGACGATGCTGTACGCTGTATGTTCAAGCCAACATACGAGCAAGGACATTTTCTATGTGCTCCATCCATCCATCCATCCATCCATCCATCCATCCATCCATCCCTCCATTTTCTCCCACTGATCCGTTTCCAGGTCGCGGGGGTGGCAGTCTGAGCACTGTCACCCAGATTCTATGTGCTCTGATAATGTGAAAATGACTCTCTTTAGAGCTTATCGTACTCCCTTGTATACTGCCCCCTTGTGGATTAAATATAGAAAATCAAGCCTACGACGGCTCAAGGTTGCTTACAATGATGCTCTGAGGATCCTGCTGAAAAAAACCTGGCTGGGAAACAGGAAGTGAGATGTTCTGTCATGCAGGTGTTTCTACATTTCAGGCTCTCATGAGGAATCTGATGTATAAATTTATACGCAGGCTTGAGGACTCTCAGAACACCATTATAATGCTGCTGAATAATCTCAGTCATAGTCCTGTAAAAAACCACTCATCCTTGTGTATGGTATTATTGTATTGGTATGGATGTCTTTTATAAATAGGGTCATATTTGACTTATCTGTGATTATCCTATTTCTGATATTTTGTTTTATATATTTGTTTAATGTATTTGTGAATGTTTTTTTTGGACTCCTGTGTCTGCAATAAAGATAAAGATGATGATGATATATAATTTTGTTTGATTGTAAAGAAAAAATATCATCATTCCAAACTAGTTCTGTGTACAAATGTTTATCCACAAAGAAATGTTAACTATGACCTTGAAGGAAAAACAGTCATTAATGTGTTCTTTTATTGATGAGGAAACAAGAGTGGAATTAATCACACAGTTTCACAGATAATTACCTTCAGCAGAATACATGGAATAAAACGAGATCTCGGGCTCAAGCACCAGTCTGTCCTGGAGGACCAGGCTTCAATGGTCAAGAGCCCAGAGTACAGGAAAACGCTGGTTTATAAGCATTTCTTTCACCCCTCCCTGCACATATGGTGTGGATATCACATGTTGTCTTTATCGAAACTGACTATATCTCGTGTTCTGTCCCGAGAAGTTTTAGATATCACAATCGTACTTTCTTCAGACAAGGAGGATGTCACCTCGACATATGTTGCAAACTGGTGTGTTTGTAGTTGCATCCTCCCATATATGGTCGTGTTATTAACAGTTCTGAACAGAAGTGAGACAAGCTGATTATACTGGTATGTAAGCTAGTGCGTTGATAACTCATAACACCTATTTCTTCCTTTACCTACAGCAACAACAAAAGTTGAGCAAGATGGCTGAGCGGGAGTTCAGAGTGACGGCTCCTCCACTATCTAACTGGCCAGGTTTAAAACCTGTGGTTTATGAGACTGTTGACGGCAAGCTTCTAGTTGAGGACCAGTTTTTAAACTTTCTCCTGGTCAGAATGAGAACAATGAGCCAGGACCATCTGGTTCTAACAGCTTCCAACACGTTGGACTTGAAATGGATTGAATCCTGAAGAACGAGGCTGTTTGAACTCTGTCCTGACACCAAACAAAGATGTGTGGCTTTTAAAGGAGATCAGAAAAACATCAACAACATTAAAAGTTGCTTCAAGGTTTTGAATGAGTGCAGAGAAAACCTCCCTCGGTTCGTCTCCCACTATTTGGATGAGCTACCGCCTGTCACCTCTAACACCATAGATTAGTCCAACTTGCTGAGTAACATGGAGCGGCTCCAGAGTGAAATGTCTGCGCTCAGACATGGAGTGAAACTACAAGCTGGTGTCAGCGAGGGGCTGCATGAAATCACCTCCACTACTGAGCACAGAGTTGCTGCTTTTAGTCACCATCTGAAACCAGGACATGACGGAGGGCAACACAGGGCTACGCCCAGCGTCATCGCACATGGCAGTGAGGCCTCACTCCCTGGAGCCTCTACCCTGGGTCAAAGACTGGTGAGGAGGATCTCGGCAGAGTTAAAGTAGAGACTTGGCCGTGATGTAACTTGTTAGCGTATTGACACTGCAAGCAACAGGTCCAGCTCATTTAGACCAGGATACTAAATAGAGCAGTCAAACCTCAGTTGATAACCTTAAGCCGCTCCACACACCTTGTAGTCAGTGTTAACATCAGACAGAAGAGAGTATTTCAAGATCAATTCTAACTCTGCAGACCTGAGATCAGATCAAATCAACTGGCATCAATTCAAAATGTCTGATAAACAGAAGAGAGGTTGACATGCAGGAAATAAAAATCTGTTGTTTTGTTGATATTTTAGTCTAATTATGACAAACTGAAGGCAGCATGTAAAGAAGATAGATGAAATGTATATATAGAATAATCTCCTAGTTTGAGGCACATCACAGCATCCTGGTCTTTTTGTGAGTTGCCAAACCGTCTGTATATTCATCCTCTTTCATTTTGATAACTTTTTCTGAACGATACACCAAAGATAAAGTCATGATCATGTTTTCGATTGGGTTTATAGTACTGTGCTAATATTTAGTATGCAAAACAATATATTTAATGAACTAGACCTTTCATGACTGGGCAAAGAACCAGCCAATGTCATGATCTTGCTCAGTCATGAATTCTTGCATCAATGCTACAATGGGAATCCCGAACCAAATAAAGGTGAAAGTCAAATATTTTTGCAAATGTGGGTCAGGGTACTCTGATAATCATACATATAATGAAATTATAACTTAAATGTGACTGGTGACTGGAATTGAGGGTCATGAATTTCAAATGATGTCATGTTGCATATTATGACTTGATTGTAAAATTCTATTGTGTGTATGCCAATATCTTTTTGGAAGAAACGCCTTAAATTACACTATGTAGATAATCAAAAAGTAACAGGCTGTGGGTTTCATACAAGTGTGTAAAGTTATTCTCACCTTTCAAACAGGATGTGTGTGAGGGAGCGTTGGATGCTCTGCCTGAGCAGGTGATCAGGCTGACAGGGCTTGGAGGAGGGCGGGCTGGGTGCTGGTGATGCAGGCAGATACTGAGTTCCATTCCATGTTAAAGCTGAGGAAGGCTTCTGGGATGATGTTCAGACTGCGGGATGGCCAAACGGAGACTCCATTTTCTTTGCTGTGCAGTCTTAAGAGAGGCGGCTCAAGAGGTGCAAAGTCTCGTGATCGGGGTTCATGGCACTTGTAGTCTATTGACAGAAAAGACACAAGACAGAGTTCTTTCGTAGATTATGGTTTGTCAACACGTCCCTAATATATTTTGAGCCTGTCCTTTGATCTCCTTTGCTCTCCTTTGATCTCATTTGATCTCCTTTGATAAAATGTTATCTCCTTTGATAAAATGTTATCTCCTTTGCTCTCCTTTAATCTCCTTTGATCTCTGAGTGCTAAAATAACTCAAAAATACCTTTGTCAATGCCACATGCGTTTGCAAAACGAAGCTAGAGGGGGATATTTTGTCTATTGAAGCACAAGAAAAGTTCCCCCTGCTTGGACTCAACATATTAATTGACTTCACTGTGAGAACAGAAGTCAGCAGCACCGATATCATGACTCGAAGAGGTAAGTAACATTGTGTCCAGGACTCTGCGATCTCATTATGTCACCTAATGAGCTCCATGCTTGACAGTCACAATAGAAAATGGCTGTTTGGTGATCAGATGCTCAGTTTGATAATGAGCAGAAACAAAAGGCTGAGGCCAGTAAAAGAAAATCAGTTTTCGTGTTTAATCTTGGGCTTTGTTGGAACCATCACCATTTCCATTATTTTGGGGGAAATGATATTGCTAAGAATTCATTTGAAATCTCATGAGTGCTCAATGTTTATGTTTACAGCCCAATGTTGTAATTCACGATTGTGACTACAGGCTTCCTCACAAAGTGAAATAAGCCAGACCGTTCCTCTGACAGGGGTCTACTAATGGTACCGAGAACAAGGCTCATTACCAGGGTGACAGAGCCTTTACTCCCCGGCTCCTCGGCTCTGGAACTCAGGCAGGAAAACTCAATATCCTGTTTTAAGTCCCATCTTAAAACTGATTTTTATCACTTGGCTTTTAGAAACTGATGTTCTCTTATTTTTAGTTTCTATTTCTTCTTGTCTATTTTTAATTGTTCTGTATTTCATTGTTGTAAATTTTATTGTGATTTTAATGTAAAAGTACTTTAATACTGAGTTTAGAAAAGTGCAATAGATATAAAGTTATTATGTTTGCTGGTTATGTAACCTCAGAGACTTTTAATACTTGATATGATCAAGATAAACAGCAGCTCCACCAGAGTATTTCTCTACTGGACAGAAGCTCCTCAGGATATCAGTCATTTGACAATTGGGTGGAGATCAGAGTTCCACAATTCTTGGCCGCGTTTCAGGTTTCTCCCAGTTTTAACACACCTGAACACAATAAGTGCCTCCTTACCTGGCTTTTATACAAGCTTGATGATGACATCAAACTCAGATTGAGGTGTGCTAAAGCTGGGAGAGCTAGAACGTGCAGGGCATGTTGAGGCCCAGAATTGAGGAACCCTGGTGGAGATCATGAAAGCAACACTCCTCTGCATGGAGACTCAAAAGAATTGTTCTGCGTTGACATAGAACATCAAGAGACAGGTTAGTTTTATCCTACTGATGATGTGTTGCTGCAAAAGTGATCCTGCTCAGTTTCTTCCCACCAAGAGCCTGAACAGGGACTTGAACCCTGGACCCTCAGATTAAAAGTCTGATGCTCTATCATCTGAGCTACCCAGGCCTGCCAATACAAGAAGACATAGTACTCCACCAAGGTTGTGATTTTCATGGACAGGGTGTCGAGATGCAGCTGAAGCAAGAGGAGACAAAAACTCAGAGAGGCTGACAGTAAGGTAAGGCTCTATACTTTCTATTTCATTGGACTTAAACTTTCTTACAGGTCTGTGCTCATTTTAATAAACTGGTGACATCTTATTGTTCCATGCAGAGACGTCCCCCTCCGTCCCCCCGGCTTTTATTAACACATGATCAATCTGAAGTTCAGAGTCAGTGTTGTCTCCAAAGATTGCTGAGATATTTTCATTGTAATGTTTCCTTGTGGCCGTGATCGTATAGTGGTTAGTACTCTGTGTTGTGACAGTGATCGTATAGTGGTTAGTACTCTGTGTTGTGGCTGTGATCGTATAGTGGTTAGTACTCTGTGTTGTGGCCGTGATCATATAGTGGTTAGTACTCTGTGTTATGACAGTGATCGTATAGTGGTTAGTACTCTGTGTTGTGGCTGTGATCGTATAGTGGTTAGTACTCTGTGTTATGACAGTGATCGTATAGTGGTTAGTACTCTGTGTTGTGACAGTGATCGTATAGTGGTTAGTACTCTGTGTTGTGACAGTGATCGTATAGTGGTTAGTACTCTGTGTTGTGGCTGTGATCGTATAGTGGTTAGTACTCTGTGTTATGACAGTGATCGTATAGTGGTTAGTACTCTGTGTTGTGGCTGTGATCGTATAGTGGTTAGTACTCTGTGTTATGACAGTGATCGTATAGTGGTTAGTACTCTGTGTTGTGACAGTGATCGTATAGTGGTTAGTACTCTGTGTTGTGGCCGTGATCATATAGTGGTTAGTACTCTGTGTTATGACAGTGATCGTATAGTGGTTAGTACTCTGTTTTGTGACAGTGATCATTTGGTTAGTACTCTGTGTTGTGGACGTGATCGTATAGTGGTTAGTACTCTGTGTTATGACAGTGATCGTATAGTGGTTAGTACTCTGTGTTGTGGCTGTGATCGTATAGTGGTTAGTACTCTGTGTTGTGGCCGGAGCAACCCCGGTTCAATTCCGGGTCACGGCAGTGGCTCCTAAAGTGTTTATGTTGTCGTCACTCATGAAGCTGCTCTATCATCAACTTGTAGACTGAAGGAATCTCAAGAAGATTCTAACTCCTTTAAAATCTACCATCAGTATGTCTGTTAGGTATTAGTGAAGGTTTTCTTATATTCATATATATTATCCTTCCGTGGAGAGGTCAATTTATTTAGTTTGTTATATATATATATATATATATATATATATAAAGTAATATTTTAATAATAATAGTAAATTAATCTCTATATCCCCTTGTTTGTTTTCTTGAGGGATTATTTCAGTATTTGTTATTTATTATTTTTGTAGGATTCGGTGAAGCCCGCCTCTCCACCTATAAATAGGCGGTGTCTAAAGCGTTCGGGGCTGCCCTCTCTCGATGAATCCCGTACTGACACGCAGCCCGGCGGCTTCTCTACTTCGACCTCTCCCATTCGTACCCGCAGTCAGGCGGCTTCCTTCTCCGGCTCTTCCGCCTTCGTTGTATGTTTGGTGTTAGCACAGATCCTTTTTCCCTGGTGGGATCGGTGGTCCTGTTTTCGTTTTTTGTTTGTCCTGCAACAGTAGGTTCGGGGTTTTGTTTGTTAGATTGGGTGTTGGTACCGGCTCCGACGGCCCTGTACAGGGTTGGCCCGGTACCGCACCTGTTTGTTTGTTTGTGCCAGCCCACCAGGTACTTGTTCTTTTGGATATTTTGGTAGTTTAGGACACGGGGTGGTTTTGGGTTTTGTCGGGTTCTAGTTTGTACATAACCCGCTTGTTTTTCAGGTTGAACATTTTTTTCGAATTAAAAAAACCAACGAGTGAATTAAAAGAAAATTAAATAAAAATTGTAAAAATCCACCTGTTTCCCAGTGTCCTTCCAGATATGTTCCGTCCCTCCTCGGGGTGTAACAATGTCTCTCTGTGTCATAGTTACTCTAGAATAAAATAGTTACTCTCTATCTATCACATGTTGTTGTTTCTGTTCATATTTATTTATGTTCTTAAATTCTATTAACGTTTCAGTACAAATATTAGGGGTCCATATATTCTGCTGTGGAAAATGGACCTCGGGGTTCAGATTCTATGAGGGTCCTTTTACAATCTTACACTGGCACTGAGCCTCGATGGAGCCTTGGCCAAATGAACCCTCATCAACCATTTACTTTATTTTCTGACTCCACCAGATGGCGCTGTTGGTTTGAAGATAGAGGCTGAAAGATTGGCCATGAAGTGTGTTTTCAAACATTTGTTGAACAGACAGCGCCATCTAGCGCCATCTGCTTGTATTGGAGACTGCCTGAGAATAGCAGGTGCTGTGAGCTTTTAACCCCCCTGGCCAGAGGGGGCGCTCTTCTTGCTCTTTTTCAACTCAAATTTTCACAAACACATCAATGTTGGTAAACGCTGTGTGACCTGAGGCCTGAAGTACTACGAAGCTGGATTTTCTCTTATCCAGATAACTTTCCATACTATGACACTCATTCACTTCTCACCAGGATAAATCACCATGGTAATTTACCCTGAATGTCTAACCTCCGGAGCAGGTTATGTTCTGGATAAGAGGTCAAAGCTCCGCCTCCTGACCAATCAGATCTCTTGGAAAATGCCCCGCCCATTCTTAAATGATGGTGATTGGTGGGCAGGTTCAGCACTGAGCTGCAGCAGAGCGGAGATGAGAAAGTAATTTAGAAATCTTTTTGACATAATAGAATAAATCCTGGTCTCTGAGGCTTTGAAGGAAGTTTTTGTTCTTGACTTGTTCCAAGTCTGTTTATCTCCACGAGGGTTGATCTGGAATAAAGAGCTTAATGATCACACCTGACAGAACTGCAGAAACATGAATTTATGGAACCAGAACTACTCCTGTCGTCACGGTGATGAATTAATATTCCAACATAAAACACAAGAGAAACTCAGCCTCAAAACAACTGGATGGAAAATCTAAACTAAAAGAAGATCAGTGAGGAAGTTCAGCCCGACACGTTTCTGCTGGAATAAAGTGAAACTGAGTGATCACAGTGCTGTCTGTTTATATAGTCTGATGAATTAATCTGGTATAATCTCACCAAGTCAGCATTAACAAGTCAGGAATGTTCTGGCTTTGGCTGCAGCAGCAGTGTTGCTTTTAGCTGCTGGATGTGTTTTAATTCTTCATAATCTCAGAGATTAACTGCTCCTTCAGTAATCTGTAAACTGCTCTGCAGAGTTTCTCTGTGTGTGATTGGTCAGATGCTGCAAACTCCGCCCCTTTCATGTGAACAAGCACACGTAGGTCTGGGTTGAACCAGAGAGTTGATAACCTGCTTGGTAGTAACGGTGATCAGGATCAGTCAACCCAGGAAACAGAGAGATCCTGGATATGTTGATCAGGGTTCCTAGTACAGGCCACAGGCCTCAGTGTGATTGAAACAATATTTATATTTACTTGCCGCTCAGTAAAGCAGCGGCGGCCTTGCGCATGCGCGGTTCCTTCTCAGTGTGGACGCAGTGTGGTGAGGGTCTCCTCTGGTCTGACTGCAGGAGGGAGGGAGGGACTGTCAGACTGACCGCAGGTCTGTCAATGCTTCAGGACGGGGGAGGGGCTCACAGCAGGACCTGCTGCTCGTTGACCACAGTGACTGCAGAACCAGACCTGCTTTCACCTCAGAGTCGCCAAACACACTAGAAAGTCGCTCGATTTGTCGCTTGTCGCAAATAAAAAGTTGCCAACAGGACCTGAAAAGTCACCAGATTTAGTGACAAAGTCACCAAGTTGGCAACAGTGACAGGCTCACACCCCTGCTGACACAGACAGGATCTTTGTTCTACACTTCTTTTGAAACTTGCTTTCTTTGCTTAACTTTGAGTTCAGCCCTTCAAGAAAGAACTATTTAGTTTTCATTCAACAGGAGAGGAGGGTGCACCATTCCCAGATGAACTGCAATACCAGGTTGATGCGTGGAGTGGACAGAGCAAGCTCCTATTCCATCTCCCTGTTCCAAAAATCAATTTAATATACAGTCCCCAGATAGGGGACATATCAGATATTAAACTGATAAGAACAGATTTTTTCTTTTACAAGATTTTATTGACACATTTTACAAGTCATTTTCTTCCATTTCTTCCACAGATGTTTTCACTCATTTAAAACATAAAAGCAAACAAGGTACAAGCTTCTGTTTTAAAATATAATAAATACAGTACTTTTAATAAATAGAGATTTACAAATAAAGCAGGACCTGTTGAGTAAAATGAGAAACATGAGGAAATAAAAAGTGTCCATCGTTGTAAAAGTCAATAAATAGGAGTGCCTTCAGTTTAAAAGGTCTATTCTGTTGTGCAGGAGAGCAGTGAGTCCCTATCAAGGGGAACTCATCCTGTTCTCCCAAACATTTGGTCTCTCGGGGTTCTGCCATGGTGCTCAGAGGAGGTCCTCTCCCTCCTGCTCCTTCCCTCCGTCCACACCCGGAGAGCCAGGCCGCCGCTGCCTTGACCTTTTCTCGTGAGGCTCCGGCTCCTTCGTCCGAATGGGCAGGGAGGCGATTCTTCTTTGTGGCTGTGTCCTCGGCCTGCCGCCTGCAGCTTCCACCTCGCGGACCGTCGCTGCGGCCATCTGGATCACAGCCACGGGGGGGATCTGCCTATGCCTTCTCACCAGCAGGTTTCTGGAGGTCCAGGTGGCGTCTTTGATGGCGGCCAGGGTGAGCCACATCTTTTCAAAGTCCTTCTTTGTCATGAACTCGTGGCTCACCCCGTATAGCACCAGCTGTGCTGTAAGGACCCCCCCCTGCTGGTAAGTACGGGAATTGCAAGGAGCCGGCCGTTGCCCACTGGTCTACGGCAGCGCTGCACTCCCAGAGGAGGTGCCTCACCGACTCAGGAGCGCCACAACCAGGCCGGGGGCAAGTTGAGTGCGCTGCCATTCCTCGGGAGTGCATGACGGCCCTGACTGGGAGAACCTCGTGAGCCACCAGCCATGACAGGTCCCGGAGTCTGTTTGGGAGGACAGGATGGTTCACGTTGCGCCAAACTGTGGAGGGCTCACCGAGTGCAAGCCCGCGCACTGGACTCACTGGTTCCCGTTCCTGCACAACAGAAATGAGAGATTTGTGGTTATTTAAAATCGGCAACTCCTCCTGTTCCAGGTTAAACTGTTTAAAAAATGTCTTGATAAAATCATAGGCCGATGGCAGGTTAAAAGAAACTGGTATTTTAAGATCAATGGGTAAAATCTTAATCCTTCGAAGGTAGGACCCCATCCAGAAGCGAGCCATTGCTGTCGTCTTTGGGTTCCTGGAGGGGTCCGTGGCAACAGCCATGTGCTGTGCTGTGTAGAAGCTTCCTAGTGTTAAATAAAAATCCGGTACTCCCTTCCCTCCTTTATTTTGAGGCTTTTTCAAAAGTTTGAACTATAAAATCAGTTAAAAACAGTGACTAAGTTATCACTTGTGAACTGAGCTCTTCCTTCACTTCCATAGGTGAGGTGTGAAGGGTTTGAGCTCTGTTCCCCGTTCGGGCTCTGGGAGTTGGTCTCTCCCGCAACCTGCAATCCATTTTTGAGCCTTTTGGGGTTGATTGAAGAGCAATTGAAAGAAAAGAAACCTCATTGGGTGAATTGGAGGGGAAGACTCTGGGTTCCTCCACAGACGAACTGTCTGAGTACACCTCAACTCTTCCCCTCTTCTCTGAGCCCTGGGGAGACTCAGAGGACAATTCTGATGCCGGTCTCTTGGGGAGTTGGGCATTGGGGAGGGAGGCATCATTGCTGGATCCCTGACTTTCCTCACCACTGGAAACAGCTCCACCTGCTGCCTGCCTGCTCTCATCTCCGGTGGATTCACCCGATGAGGTCTTTGCAGGCCCCTCCCCTTCTGCCTCAACTGATCCTTCCCCTCCAACCACAGTGGTTGGTGGGGGATCAGGGTTCACAATACCCGCCTCTTCAATTATCTCTTGCACCTGTTCCTCGTGTCCGTCAAGCCGTTCATTTTCTGTCTGTTTTGCTGCCTTCAACTTGTTGGCAAAGGATTTGGGGCAATCTCTGAAGAGGTGGTTGGTCTCTCCACAGAGGTTGCACCTTCTGCCATTGGTACACTCCTCAAAGGTGTGACCAATTTCTCTGCACTTCCTACAAACGACCAGCTCACAGGCTTCAGCCAGGTGGCCGTGCTGACCACACTTACGGCAGAGCTTGGGCTGGCCCTGGTAATGGATATAGCCCCTGTTTTCACCCAGGACTACCATGGGTGGGAGATGTTTCAGGCCCTGGAAGCCCTGGGGGTCCTGCCATTGTTGAATGGGGACCCTCCAAGCACAATTCCAGATGCCGTCCTCATCCCTCACCTTGGTAGCCTGGCCTTTAACAGTGCAGTATCTACCCAGCCATGCACAGATGTCTTCTGCATTCACTGTTTCATTGAACATTCTGACAATAACGGTTTTAAGCGCATTGTCAGAAAGCTTCTCCACATTGAACACAGCAAACTGGGGTTTTACATTTTCAAAACGGGACCAGAACTGTCGCAGGAGTGCTGCAGAACAAAAACTTACATCAAATCCTTTGTTAAAGGGCAAGGTCAGGACACAATTCAGGTCTGTCGGGGAAAAGTTGAGCACACCTTGAACGAGCTTCCTGGAAAAATCAAGGCGTGACATACATACCAGTTTCCCTTCTTTTTCTACAAAGGTAAAACGCACGCTGTGGTGCCTCCTAATGCCGGCATGACTGGCCGACATGTTGGAGGCACCACCAGCTTAAAAAGGTAAAAAAACAATTAAGAATACAATAAATAGTTAAAATTTATAAATAAACTTTAAAAGTTAGCAATAAAAGGTCGAGCAGACAGAGAGAAAGCTATTAGAACAGCTCCCCTCAGTCTGCACAACAACACTTTTTTTCAGGACAAAAATGCTCAACTACAAATAAAATGCAAAAGAGAAATAATATTCCTGAAAAAAAAATAGATGTCCTCCTAAACAAGTAGGAAATCACTACCACGACAGGCAAACGATTTCACCACCCAAAGGAGGGGACCACTGTCTTAGCCAAAAGGCCGAGAAGCGATACCGCAATGGGTCTGAGCTAAAGGGAGGACTGGATGCACAGTCACCACAAGTCCCAGTCGGACATTGAGCCGCGCCTATTTAAGGCATTTTATAAAACACAAAGTGTGCAAGAGTCATTTTGGCAACTTTTTTAGTTGGCTTGAATATTTGTTGGTGATGCTTAATTTGGACACTTTTTGCAGTAATCCCAGGCTATTTACGTAGGGGGTGTAGCGGCTTCTTTCTCAGCTGATTCCTGTACTAGCCGCCAGAGATTAGTTTTTATTATTTTCAGTTTTTGTTTAACATGTTGGTCCAATCAATAGATATTAAAATCTCCAAGCACTATGGTTTCACTATCATATTTAAACATTTTAAGCAGTTTGTCCAGGTTACTATAAAAAGATACATTAAAGGATGGCGGATTGTATAAAGTTACAATATTAAAATTCATTCTAGGTGATAAATCAATGTTTAAAACCAAATTAAATTCAGTACATTTAAGTGTGTTTCGAACATATACTAGCACACCATCCTCTTTACCTATTTGCCTGTCCTTACGAAAACAAGAATATCCTGGAATGTCGATCATATTTGATGGTATATTACAGTTTAACCAGGTTTCACTCAGAGCGAGATAGTCCAAGTTAGTAACATGTTCTCTCTAAATATTTTTGACATAATAAACACGTGTAACATCATCAGTATTTACTGAAGCCAAAGTCAAAGAAGGCCTCTGAGTAGCCTGCCCAGACGATGCTGCCGATGGACCCGGACCACCTGGAGTCCCAGGAGATGGTACAGGGACACTGCTGGAAGGCTGGAGGTGCACAGGGAAGAAAACTGAATTCATTCATACACAATACAACGCATGCACACATTAATTTAATGAAAGACCACAATACATTCTTGGCATGGAAACCGCATCTACATGTCTGCATCTCTCCGAACAAAGATGATTGTCCTCTCAACTGCATCGGACATTTCTCAATCTACAATACAATTTGAGTAAATCCTTAGAATGTCTCTCTCTTGTAGTTTAATTAACAATATCCTTAATAACTGCACACTTGTTGCTGATTATTCTGTCCAACTTTACCTTCAGAAGTCAAGAAAGTCTGTCACCTCTCTCCCTGGCTTGTTTCAAATTTTAAAGAGTGGATCATGTATCAAACTTTATACAGTGTAATTGCGGGGTGTAGCCAATCCAAATCAAGGTCAACCCTCCCTTTTCCCAATTAGGCAGCTCTGCTCTGGCACATGGCACATGGCACCATGTGAGGAAGTATAATTGTTAGTCCTTGAAAGGTTCATGGACACACCTGCATGTTTTAACACATGCTCTGCTGTCAGAAGTGGGATTTGAACCCACGCCTCCAGAAGAGACTGCGACCTGAGCGCAGCACCTTGGACCGCTCGGCCATCCTGACATTAAAATGTCAAGGTCACGTTTTGCCGAGGACGTTTGGGGTTCCCTAGTTGGTCTCGTCTCACAGCCTTCACCCTGATGATGTTGTTTGGTTGTCCAAGCCTTTACCATCCAGGCCAACACTGTCAACAAGTCCAAAAACACCCTTGGAAACAAATCACGCTCCAGTAAATGGTTGGGAGGGATCGATTCAAGCCGACATTTATGTTCCCGATACACCTAAACAAAGGACCTCAGTAGGTCACCAGATCAGACAATGGAAGTTGATTTGGGAAAAAAACATGTTCGGAAATAAACCACAGAGTGCCTCTTCGTAATGAAACAATGAGTGCTCGTGCTCGACAATGAAATCGATTTCTCAAATAATGCAAACAGAACTGATAAGTACAGTGGACACTCCTTGAGAACCCTGCACTTAGCAGAGTGGCGCAGCGGAAGCGTGCTGGGCCCATAACCCAGAAGTCGATGGATCGAAACCATCCTCTGCTAGTGACAGTTAAGGTTCAAGGTGTTGGATTAAGACTCCAGTCTCTGAGGAGGCATGACTGCAAATCCCACTGCTGCCAGTTCAAGGCTTTGAATGGAATTAATTGCTCAAATCAGCCAGTAATGATTCACTGCCATCATTTATGGTCCTGATATGTTGGATACTTGTCACACCCCTGTGAATTTCACCCCAGCAAACCCTTCAGGCTCCAACTGGTCATGCTTAATTTTCCCCCTCTGCACCGGTAACAGTGAGTGAGTGCACTAAATATTACCTCCGACGTAACACGAAATAAAAATAAGAATGGCACCAAAAAAAAAACATTCTCAATCACACTCAATCACATTCACACATCTTACTGTGTCTCACTCACCGCTGAGTGGAGGTAGGAATGATTTGGCTCTGTAATTGTCCACCTTGTACAGACAGCACCTTTCATCGGCTGCTCATGCTGCTCTAACAGAGTTTAACAATATATTGATCAGCATGGAGTAATTACCATCACTAATCAATATAACGTCACTCAGAAGTTAATATTTGTCTCTCACCCAGCAGATGGATGTAGATCATGCAGCCCTCTTAACTTTTTCCAAGTTTTCAGATCAGCACGAGGCAGCATCCGCCTCTTTTCTGAGATCACTTTATTTCTGGAAAACAAAGTTTGCAGAGGTCTCGCGGAGGTTTTGTGATAGGTTCGTGGAGGTTATCAGAGCATTGTCGAATTTGGCCCTTCACAATAAAATTCACGATGATTCACTTCATCGTTTGTTGAAGTATTTTCGTCCAATTTTCTCTAATCATGATAGTTTTAAGATTTTAAATGAGATTTTATCCAATATTTACATATGTGTGATTATATCCTATGCTATTTATAGCAATATTTTTTCTTAATTAACACGTTATCTGTTTTTTAACCTATGTGTAAATCTACTACTATGAATTGATTATTTATTTCCAAATAACACCTAACGTTTTTTAAGAGATTAATAATTTTCCTAATGAACTATTTAAGTGGATAATAATACTTTTCCGTAATATTTTAGAGCCTGGGCTCCAGAAGCCACATTTATTTGAGGACATCTTGGCAGGAGAAGACCTCTGACATGAGAGCCGATTGAAAGCGATCAGGAAAAATGATGTCCTTTAAGAAGTATGATCTGAATGATGGCATTCAAATGTGATTTTCAGATCGTAGTCAGTGTTTGCAAAGGATGACAATTAGGAAGGACAAATTAATGTGCTGAATGTCAACTTGAAAGCTGCGCAAATAGGACTAAAAGTGTTTTAGCCAGAGTTGAACTCTGTTTGGAGTTTTAGAAAAAAAAACATACTTTATGCTTCTGCCCTGTTTTGAACAGGGGACCTTTTGCGTGTTAGGCAAACGTGATAACCACTACACTACAGAAACTATGCCTTTTGATGAGACCAGGGTTCTATTCCTCAAAGAGCAGTGTAAGGTTTTCTGTGTGTTGTTCCTGAGAACCTTCAGGCCAGACGTTCTTCCCAATCCCTCCCTCTCAGGTCACTTAAGGTGTGTTTCCTCCGCACAAAAAGTGCCGGAATGGACTGGTATAATCTGTTATGGTTCGGGTTTCCATCGCAAGATTTTGGGAATTTTCCGCAAAATAATGTTGCAAATGCCCCGGCTAGCTCAGTTGGTAGAGCATGAAACTCACAATTCCAAGGTAGTGGGTTCATGCCCCTCACTGGTCGCCACCTTCCCATGGGCTCTTAATTGGTGCAATGCAAACCCACGACCCGGAAAGGGATTAGCATGAGAAGATGGATATTCATAAAGGCCTAATTGGGAGCTTGAGTCTTCTTAATCACGACAGCAGATGAACAAATCAAGTGCAAAATATAAATAAAAGTATATATACAAATTGATTTTTGACCAATTTTAAAGTTTTGCTACATTTTCTTCCTGAAATCCACTTTGAAATCCTGCCCCCTGTTGGGATCAGAATAATCCTGTTTTTTGGGATCCAGATCCAGATCCTACTGAAATGTTTTGAACAACAAAAATTGAAGGTTCGATCCAGATTAAAACTAGGATTGGATTACATGATCTAATCCGATCTCAGAATCATTCTTTCCCTTTGGAACAACCCATTTCAAGATTTGATCCAATCCCATAACCAAAATCCAATCAGATTACCTTTGAACAACTGGCCCCAAGGTATTTCTGAACTATGTACAGTAACGTGGCCTCATATTTTATAGCACCATCTTCCTCTCCTTCATCCTCACAAACCTTTCAGCCACCTCCTTCTTATCAAGCACAACGTCTCTCCATGGAGAGCAAAGTGAGCTTTGAGAGTCTGGCCTCCTTCATGCCCAGAGAGAGTTTTGAATTCATTTCAGGCTGAAACTGCATTCTGCATTTGCACTAGTGACTGACTGGTATGTCCTTTCCATATGGCTGCAGATGATGAAGGGCAGAACAGCTTCTGTGGTGTTCTGTGGCAGAGAAATAAAGAAATCCATCCCAGACCTGCTCAGCTGTATTATGGCTCTTATATTGGTAGAATCATTACACATTACACTCTAGAATCATTACACTCCTATGAATATAATCTTTGTGCCTCCATTTTGTCTCTTGCTGCCGACTCGTATCGTCTCCATAATAGAGGACAGATGCTGCAATGAGCTCCATGGATCCAAACCTTCCTCTGCTACTGAGACTTTCTCTACTATGTCTTCCAGAACTTTCCCAGGGAGGCTGTGAAGTGTGATACCCTGATGGTTCTATCTGCTAACTCTGTTTGGTGATGTCATAGTGATGTCATAAAAAATGGAAAAGATCTAAGTGACAACATTCCGTTCCTCACTTTGATCTCCACTCTCTCTCTCAACAACAACATTTCACATATATGGTACAAATTCAGCTTTTATACATTTTACACCTCACTTGGGTTTGAGGGAATCACATCCAGAACAAGACGGAACACAGGAGCCATCTTGGATGGGTCTACTTTCCTTTACAGAGATCTGGAGGCTTTTGCATACATTATTGTAGAATAATGTGAAGGTTCCAACAACGACAAGGGAAATGTTGTCTGTGAAGTTAGCTAAAGGGTTTAAAGCTAACCAGGAGTTGAACCTGGAACCTTCTGAGCAGTAGACAGACATGTTCTCCATTTCACCACCAGCTCCTTGGTAAGGTAAGTTTTCACATGTTTGTAACTGTTTATATTTATAATACTGAAGCAGAAACTAGTAGAAAAAGCCTTTGACTCTCAAATTGTCATGAAGTTGTTTTTGTTGTTCTGGTGACGTCACAGTGTCCGATTGCTTTCTACTGGAATTCTACTGTCACATTTCCATATCTGTTTGATCTTCCATTAACAAGAAGTAGCAACAACACGACTGCTGGACCATGTTGACTGTATCACTGACACTCGTTGGGTGTCTTAGGACCCATAACCAGGTGGATGGAGAGTCTTCACTGCTTCTTGAGGAAGTTTGAGTTAGCACAATGGAAACCAAGCTGATCCGTGTCAAAATTTCACCTGTGTATAGTCCTGGGGAATTTTTTGTCCTGGCCAGAAGTCTTAGTTGCCACCCTTCGATAGCTCAGTTGGTAGAGCGGAGGACTGTAGTGGTCAACATTGACATCCTTAGGTCGCTGGCTCGAAGGAGTACTTTTTATAAAACTGAGTATGTAGGATTTAGAAGAGCAAGTTGACTTTGTAACATAAATGTTGAGTTGGAAGGTCAAACTTCAGTGTCACGACAGTCCTCAAGAATTCAAAGGAAGCTCTCTGAAGTCGTGAAATTTATCAATGATGCACTTTTAATCTGAGGATCCACCGTTGAAATCCAGAGGCTTTTCAGAAACATGAGTCAGCACA
This sequence comes from Lipophrys pholis, assembly GCF_963383615.2. NCBI lineage: Eukaryota > Metazoa > Chordata > Actinopteri > Blenniiformes > Blenniidae > Lipophrys > Lipophrys pholis. The sequence goes on along the minus strand of NC_137646.1, from coordinate 2,110,651 downwards.
ATGTAAACTATTGATGTGTGTCTTTTCCACTGGAATTTTTTCTCCCCTGTCAGGAAACACAGTTTCCACCCTTCGATAGCTCAGTTGGTGGAAGCAGATCCTGGATTCATTTGTCAGAATGACTCTGAGCTGATGTTCATTCAAGACTTTTGAGGCGTTACAATGAAGGAAAGTTCTCCTCAGGACTACGTCAACTAGGTGGATGGAGAGTCTTCACAGGTAGTTGAGGAAGTATGAGTTAGCACAATGGAAACCAAGCGGATCCTGTGGTGATCCAGTAGTTAGCACAGGGGTTCTGATGTTAAATTTCCATATCTTCATGAAAATTCAGCTCATATAGGCCGAAATAGCTCAGCTGGGAGAGCGTTAGACTGAAGATCTAAAGGTCCCTGGTTCAATCCCAGGTTTTGGCAAAGAGTAGTGGTTGTAATGGAAGCAGTATAGACTCTCTCTCTCAGCAACAACATTTCACATATACTGTACAAATCCAGCTTTTATACATTTTACACCTCACGTGGGCGTGAGGGAATCACATGCAGAACAGGATGGAACACAGGAGCCATCTTGGATGGGTCTACTGTCCTTTACAGAGATCTGGAACCTTTTGCATGACCAATCTGATTCTAGACAGACCTGAAAGCTAAAGGAGCAAATCATAATGCTAAAGTCTGAGTCAAAATGAAAGACTTGCTGAATTGCTTCAGCTTGGTTCAATTAGTTATAAAGACACAAGCGGGACATTACAACGAGGTTTCTCTCATAAAAAGTCCATGAGGTGAAGAGCAGAGATCAGCCAAGCCTCCAACACAAAGTCTCAGTCTCTTTTGAAATTTAACACAAAGAGATCCTGGTTGATGACCAAAGTTAAAACCATTTGTAGGAGAGGAGAGTCACCTTCCCGTGGGCTCACCACCTGCAGGGAGGTTCTTAATCGGTGCATTGTGATCTGTGTGACGGTGTTCAGATTGTCACCCCCGCGACCCGGAAACGGATAAGCGGAAGAAAATGAATGTTGGAGAGGGTCAAGGTAACTCCAAGTGCTCATCTGGGAATTGAACCCAGGACCTCTGACACCCAAAGTGAGAATCATACTCCCAGACCAACGAGCCAACATGGTCAAGAAGCTAAAGGACTCAACTGATTGTCATAAATAAGGCAGTAGATCAAGACTCCTGACAGCCTTGACAGAGCTCCTGGAATGACCACATTCTGACAAAAGTAAATGAGTCATGGCCGACCTTGAAGAAATGAAACTGAAGGTTCAACTGCTATTGGAGGATTAGTAACTTTATGGTCCATTTGACCTGAAGCATTTTTCAGGTTTGTGAGTGAGTTCTGTCAGAGCCTCTGAAGCTTGTGTGTCTCCATCAGGATTCATTTTAATACATGGCTTACTGCCTTGAGGACAAGTTCTCTTTGACATTTAAAATGGAGACGGGTCTGATCTGATGTGTTAGCATTGGTGCTTCAGTGGTAGAGTTGTCCACTGCCACGCTGGAGGCCTGGGTTTGATTCCAAGTCAATGCAACTAATAATTACAATACAGCCATTTATAATCGTGGTGCCTTGCTCATGCAGTGTGAGCAATCCACCACAACAATCCCTTAACTCCATCAGGAAAGTGAACCCCAGTCTCCTGGTTCAAAGATAGATCCTAAAGTACTGGCAATGAAGTGTTTTTTAGATGTTTTTTGAAGAGACAGCACCATCTAGTGGCTTCAGAAAATAAAGACAGTGGTTTATGAAGCTTTATTTGGCCAGTATGGGGATTGAACCCATGGCCTTGGTGTTATTAGCACCACACTCTGACCAACTGAGCTAACCGGCCCACATTGGTGAAAACATCTACTTTCTTTCTTCAAATATTTGTGTTGAATGTGATTTGAAATGTTTTCTATACAAGAGCAAAACAAGATGTGAAACATACAAAGAAACCATCAGTCATTCATCCAAATCTTCTGCATCATGGATCAACCAGCAGCAGAAAACTAGTCAAGACTTTGTCTTCATGGGACAGCTTCATTGTTGACAGCTTTTTAATCACATTTCAATGATTTTGCTGCATATTTGGCTTTATTTATTGTGTTTTAAGTTGCTGTGATCTTAACCAGAAGTGTTTTTATTGTTTAGTGTTTCTTACATGCAGTGGTTTTATTTCCCATTGCCCCTGAAGGCAACACACACACTCACCACCAGACCACAGATGAACACACAATCATGTCCATACTCCACTTCTGGGTTAACTTTAGTGTTCGTTCCAAAACGTAACGTAACAATCCTGAAAATATCTCTACTTCTAGTGGCGGCGTTCTCCTCCTTTCCTGAAGTACTTTATGTTTCACTCCAGGAGTTCTGATCCATTTGCAGCTTTATTTGCTTTTTAATTGCTCATAGTGGAGGATGATGATTTCTACATCATTTAGAAATCACTTTAATTTGAAAAAAAAACCTCTTATTTTCCCTTTGATAGTCACTTTGATTTAAAAAAAATATATAACATTTTCCAGGTGATGTTTGATTTAATTTGAAAAAAAAATCCTATTTTCACTTTAATTTTAAAAAAATAAAATAAAACCTCCTATCCTCCAATAGAGATCACTGAAGAATTCAAACTCATCATCCAGGACAAAGCAACACTGTTGCTGCAACAAAATCCAGGAAGGATTGCTGCAGAAAATGAGCGACTCTGTTAATGAGTCACTTTGTGAGATTCTACAATATTAATTCATGGTACAATAGAAACACTGTGATCAGTCAGTGTCACTTTATTCCAGCACAGACATTTCAGGCAGAGCTTCCTCACTGCCCTTCCTTTACTTTAGATTTTCATTGAGTTCTTTTGAGGCTCCGCCCCCCGTGTGAGCCTGTTTGTTTGTTGGAATATTAATTCCTCACTGTGACGGCAGCTTTTGTTGTCCTGGTGTTACTATGTTGTATCACTGGATCAAGGTGACTGTTACTCAATACTACACTTATTATACAGTTCTTTACATGTGTGATCAGAGTCCTGCCCTGATCAATTCAATAGACCAATATACAGTCTCAGTGATAGCGCCACCTAGAGGATGGACAGGAAGTTCTGCAGAATGATGCAGTATTTCAACTTTGTTATCATATTGTATGATGAAAAAATATCTCAACATTGTTTTTTGACTTTAAATCAAATTGCATGAAAAGAAACAAACTCTTATTTTATTTTGTCATGAGTGGCCCTAAAACTCTTCTGTAGTAACAAGTTGGTCTGAGTTTCTTAAAGAAACAAACATATCCAACAATGTTTTTACAGTTTGGATGTGATATTTTCAAATAGTTCTGTCAATTCTTAAAAAAAAGAATCTAATGATGACGTCATCACCAAGGTTGTGAAAAAGAACAATAACAAGCCTTTCATTACAAAGAAGATGGGAGAAGCACCGGATGGAGATCAATGGAGATCAAAGCCGGAGGAGATCTTTGTTGTGAGCATCTCCATGGTAAAGGGAACTGATCTCCTTTGATCTGATAAGAGATCAGCACTGGAACCATGGAGACGCTGAGATCAAAGGAAATCAGCTTTATTCAATCTTCAGCATTCACACTTGCATTTTCTTCTGGAAATACATACTTCTGGTACATACTACTGTTATCATAACAGGTCTCTGATATATGGAGGAGTCAGACCATTCAAGGCTTTAAAAACAAGCAGTAGCATTTTAAAATCTCGTCTAAAACTGACAGGCAGCCTGTAATGATTCTACCAATATAAGAGCCATAATACAGCTGAGCAGGTCTGCGATGAATTTCTTTATTTCTCTGCCATGTGTAGTGAACTAGAAATAAAGCTCAACACCACAGAAGCTGTTCTGCCCTTCATCATCTGCAGCCATATGGAAAGGACATACCAGTCAGTCACTAGTGCAAATGCAGAACTCAGTTTCAGCCTGAAATGAATTTAAAACTCTCTCTGGGCATGAAGGAGGCCAGACTCTCAAAACTCACTTTGCTCTCCATAGAGAGACGTTGTGCTTGATAAGAAGGAGGAGGTGGCTGAAAGGTTTGTGAGGATGAAGGAGAGGAAGATGGTGCTATAAAATATGAGGCCACGTTACTGTACATAGTTCAGAAATACCTTGGGGCCAGTTGTTCAAAGGTAATCTGATTGGATTTTGGTTATGGGATTGGATCAAATCTTGAAAATGGGTTGTTCAAAAGGGATAGGAATCAGGGTTTGGGGAGCACAGAGTGAATGCGTGTGTTTTTGCTGCCCCGTGTGGCATTAACAAGTATTGTTGCGTTGGAGTAGATGGAGGCGTGTGCTTGGGGGGCGGATACGAGGCTTGAAAGGTGCACTCACCTCGGGGTGTGGTAAGGAGAGAGACAGTTTGGGTAGCCGCCAAATATTCTACAAGTCGACAAATATTCAAGCCAACTAAAAAAGTTGCCAAAATGACTCTTGCACACTTTGTGTTTTGTAAAAGGCCTTAAATAGGCGCGGCTCAATGTCCGACTGGGACTTGTGGTGACTGTGCATCCAGTGCTCCCTTTAGCTCAGACCCATTGCGGTATCGCTTCTCGGCCTTTTGGCTAAGATCAAGTGTAGTATCTGTTCTTATCAGTTTAATATCTGATATGTCCCCTATCTGGGGACTGTATATTAAATTGATTTTTGGAACAGGGAGATGGAATAGGAGCTTGCTCTGTCCACTCCACGCATCAGCCTGGTATTGCAGTTCATCTGGGAATGGTGCACCCTCCTCTCCTGTTGAATGAAAACTAAATAGTTCTTTATTGAAGTTAAGCAAAGAAAGCAAGTTTCAAAAGAAGTGTAGAACAAAGATCCTGTCTGTGTCAGCAGGGGTGTGAGCCTGTCACTGTTGCCAACTTGGTGACTTTTCAGGTCCTGTTGGCAACTTTTTTTGTGAAAAGCGACTGGCGACAATTCTAGCGACTTTCTAGTGTGTTTGGTGACTCTGAGGTGAAAGCAGGTCTGGTTCTGCAGTCACTGTGGTCAACGAGCAGCGGGTCCTGCTGTGAGCCCCTCCCCCGTCCTGAAGCATTGACAGACCTGCGGTCAGTCTGACAATCCCTCCCTCCCTCCTGCAGTCAGACCAGAGGAGACCCTCACCACACTGCGTCCACACTGAGAAAGAACCGCGCATGCGCAAGGCCGCCGCTGCTTTACTGAGCGGCAAGTAAATATAAATATTGTTTCAATCACACTGAGGCCTGTGGCCTGTACTAGGAACCCTGATCAACATATCCAGGATCTCTCTGTTTCCTGGGTTGACTGATCCTGATCACCGTTACTACCAAGCAGGTTATCAACTCTCTGGTTCAACCCAGACCTACGTGTGCTTGTTCACATGAAAGGGGCGGAGTTTGCAGCATCTGACCAATCACACACAGAGAAACTCTGCCGAGCAGTTTACAGATTACTGAAGGAGCAGTTAATCTCTGAGATTATGAAGAATTAAAACACATCCAGCAGCTAAAAGCAACACTGCTGCTGCAGCCAAAGCCAGAACATTCCTGACTTGTTAATGCTGACTTGGTGAGATTATACCAGATTAATTCATCAGACTATATAAACAGACAGCACTGTGATCACTCAGTTTCACTTTATTCCAGCAGAAACGTGTCGGGCTGAACTTCCTCACTGATCTTCTTTTAGTTTAGATTTTCCATCCAGTTGTTTTGAGGCTGAGTTTCTCTTGTGTTTTAGGTTGGAATATTAATTCATCACCGTGACGACAGGAGTAGTTCTGGTTCCATAAATTCATGTTTCTGCAGTTCTGTCAGGTGTGATCATTAAGCTCTTTATTCCAGATCAACCCTCGTGGAGATAAACAGACTTGGAACAAGTCAAGAACAAAAACTTCCTTCAAAGCCTCAGAGACCAGGATTTATTCTATTATGTCAAAAAGATTTCTAAATTACTTTCTCATCTCCGCTCTGCTGCAGCTCAGTGCTGAACCTGCCCACCAATCACCATCATTTAAGAATGGGCGGGGCATTTTCCAAGAGATCTGATTGGTCAGGAGGCGGAGCTTTGACCTCTTATCCAGAACATAACCTGCTCCGGAGGTTAGACATTCAGGGTAAGTTACCATGGTGATTTATCCTGGTGAGAAGTGAATGAGTGTCATAGTATGGAAAGTTATCTGGATAAGAGAAAATCCAGCTTCGTAGTATAGGCCTCAGGCCTCAGGTCACACAGCGTTTACCAACATTGATGTGTTTGTGAAAATTTGAGTTGAAAAAGAGCAAGAAGAGCGCCCCCTCTGGCCAGGGGGGTTAAAAGCTCACAGCACCTGCTATTCTCAGGCAGTCTCCCATACAAGCAGAAGGCGCAAGATGGCGCTGTCTGTTCAACAAATGTTTGAAAACACACTTCATGGCCAATCTTTCAGCCTCTAGCTTCAAACCAACAGCGCCATCTGGTGGAGTCAGAAAATAAAGAAAATGGTTGATGAGGCTTCATTTGGCCAAGGCTCCATCGAGGCTCAGTGCCGGTGTAAGATTGTAAAAGGACCCTCATAGAATCTGAACCCTGAGGTCCATTTTCCACAGCAGAATATATGGACCCCTAATATTTGTACTGAAACGTTAATAGAATTTAAGAACATAAATAAATATGAACAGAAACAACAACATATAATAGATAATGAGTAACTATTTTATTCTAGAGTAACTATGACACAGAGAGACATACTGATGGTAGATTTTAAAGGAGTTAGAATCTTCTTGAGATTCCTTCAGTCTACAAGTTGATGATAGAGCAGCTTCATGAGTGACGACAACATATACACTTTAGGAGCCACTGCCATGACCCAGGTTTGAACCGGGGTTGCTGCGGCCACAACACAGAGTACTAACCACTATACGATCACAGCCACAACGCAGAGTACTAACCACTATATGATCACGGCCATAACACAGAGTACTAACCACTATACGATCACAGCCACAACACAGAGTACTAACCACTATATGATCACAGCCACAACACAGAGTACTAACCACTATACGATCACTGTCATAACACAGAGTACTAACCACTATATGATCACTGTCACAATACAGAGTACTAACCACTATACGGTCACAAAACAGAGTACTAACCACTATTTGATCATGGCCACAACACAGAGTACTAACCACCATACGATCACGGTCACAACACAGAGTACTAACCACTATTTGATCATGGCCACAACACAGAGTACTAACCACTATACGATCACTGTCAAAACATAGAGTACTAACCACTATACGATCACAGCCACAACACAGAGTACTAACTACTATACGATCACGGCCACAAGGAAACATTACAATGATAATATCTCAGCAATCTTTGGAGACAACACTGACTCTGAACTTCAGATTGATCATGTGTTAATAAAAGCCGGGGGGGACGGAGGGGGACGTCTCTGCATGGAACAATAAGATGTCACCAGTTTATTAAAATGTTTATTACCTACCTACTGCCTGAATGTGCTGTAAATAAGTTTGCAGGATTTTTACATGGAGGAATTAAGCTGATGGTTAAATGGACAAAAAGATATATAGCATTCATTATGTTTTTAATTATTAGTTATTAGTGTTTCAGCTGTACAGTTTAGCTACGTCACATTAACACAGTAAAATGTCGGCTAATGTCTGGAGCTTCAGCTGTGATGTGATAAAGAAGTAATTTTCTTTGATGGACTGGTTGTACTTATGGAGTGACCAGCAGGCTGAGAGAGGGGGGGGGGGGGGGGGGGGGCACAGACCTGTAAGAAAGTGTAAGTCCAATGAAATAGAAAGTATAGAGCCTTACCTTACTGTCAGCCTCTCTGAGTTTTTGTCTCCTCTTGCTTCAGCTGCACCTCGACACCCTGTCCATGAAAATCACAACCTTGGTGGCGTACTATGTCTTCCTGGGTAGCTCAGACGGTAGAGCATCAGACTTTTAATCTGAGGGTCCAGGGTTCAAGTCCCTGTTCAGGCTCTTGGTGGGAAGAAACTGAGCAGGATCACTTTCGCAGCAACACATCATCAGTAGGATAAAACTAACCGGTCTCTTGATGTTCTATGTCAACGCAGAACAATTATCTTGAGTCTCCATGCAGAGGAGTGTTGCTTTCATGATCTACACCAGGGTTCCTCAATTCTGGGCCTCAACATGCCCTGCACGTTCTAGCTCTCCCAGCTTCAGCACACCTCAATCTGATGTTGATGTCATCATCAAGCTTGTCAAAAAGCCAGGTAAGGAGGCCCTTATTGTGTTCAGGTGTGTTACAACTGGGAGAAACCTGAAACGCGGCCAAGAATTGTGGAACTCTGATCTCCACCCAATTGTCAAATGACTGATATCCCGAGGAGCTGCTGTCCAGTAGAGAAATACTCTGGTGGAGCTGCTGTTTATCTTGATCATATCAAGTATTAAAAGTCTCTGAGGTTACATAACCAGCAAACATAATGACTTTATATCTATTGCACTTTTCTAAACTCAGTTACAAAGTACTTTTACATTAAAACCACAATATAATGTACAACAATGAAATACAGAACAATTAAAAATAGACAAGAAGAAATAGAAACTAAAAATAAGAGAACATCAGTTTCTAAAAGCCAAGTGATAAAAATCAGTTTTAAGATGAGACTTAAAACAGGATATTGAGTTTTCCTGCCTGAGTTCCAGAGCCGAGGAGCTGGGGAGTAAAGGCTCTGTCACCCTGGTAATGAGCCTTGTTCTCGGTACCATTAGTAGACCCCTGTCAGAGGAACGGTCTGGCTTATTTCACTTTGTGAGGAAGCCTGTAGTCACAATCGTGAATTACAACATTGGGCTGTAAACATAAACATTGAGCACTCATGAGATTTCAAATGAATTCTTAGCAATATCATTTCCCCCAAAATAATGGAAATGGTGATGGTTCCAACAAAGCCCAAGATTAAACACGAAAACTGATTTTCTTTTACTGGCCTCAGCCTTTTGTTTCTGCTCATTATCAAACTGAGCATCTGATCACCAAACAGCCATTTTCTATTGTGACTGTCAAGCATGGAGCTCATTAGGTGACATAATGAGATCGCAGAGTCCTGGACACAATGTTACTTACCTCTTCGAGTCATGATATCGGTGCTGCTGACTTCTGTTCTCACAGTGAAGTCAATTAATATGTTGAGTCCAAGCAGGGGGAACTTTTCTTGTGCTTCAATAGACAAAATATCCCCCTCTAGCTTCGTTTTGCAAACGCATGTGGCATTGACAAAGGTATTTTTGAGTTATTTTAGCACTCAGAGATCAAAGGAGATTAAAGGAGAGCAAAGGAGATAACATTTTATCAAAGGAGATAACATTTTATCAAAGGAGATCAAATGAGATCAAAGGAGAGCAAAGGAGATCAAAGGACAGGCTCTTTATTCAATGTTTGACCTACCTCAAAATATATTAGGGACGTGTTGACAAACCATAATCTACGAAAGAACTCTGTCTTGTGTCTTTTCTGTCAATAGACTACAAGTGCCATGAACCCCGATCACGAGACTTTGCACCTCTTGAGCCGCCTCTCTTAAGACTGCACAGCAAAGAAAATGGAGTCTCCGTTTGGCCATCCCGCAGTCTCAACATCATCCCAGAAGCCTTCCTCAGCTTTAACATGGAATGGAACTCAGTATCTGCCTGCATCACCAGCACCCAGCCCGCCCTCCTCCAGGCCCTGTCAGCCTGATCACCTGCTCAGGCAGAGCATCCAACGCTCCCTCACACACATCCTGTTTGAAAGGTGAGAATAACTTTACACACTTGTATGAAACCCACAGCCTGTTACTTTTTGATTATCTACATAGTGTAATTTAAGGCGTTTCTTCCAAAAAGATATTGGCATACACACAATAGAATTTTACAATCAAGTCATAATATGCAACAAGTCATCCTTTGAAATTCATGACCCTCAATTCCAGTCACCAGTCACATTTAAGTTATAATTTCATTATATGTATGATTATCAGAGTACCCTGACCCACATTTGCAAAAATATTTGACTTTCACCTTTATTTGGTTCGGGATTCCCATTGTAGCATTGATGCAAGAATTCATGACTGAGCAAGATCATGACACTGGCTGGTTCTTTGCCCAGTCATGAAAGGTCTAGTTCATTAAATATATTGTTTTGCATACTAAATATTAGCACAGTACTATAAACCCAATCGAAAACATGATCATGACTTTATCTTTGGTGTATCGTTCAGAAAAAGTTATCAAAATGAAAGAGGATGAATATACAGACACATTAGCAACTCACAAAAAGACCAGGATGCTGTGATGTGCCTCAAACTAGGAGATTATTCTATATATACATTTCATCCATCTTCTTTACATGCTGCCTTCAGTTTGTCATAATTAGACTAAAATATCAACAAAACAACAGATTTTTATTTCCTGCATGTCAACCTCTCTTCTGTTTATCAGACATTTTGAATTGATGCCAGTTGATTTGATCTGATCTCAGGTCTGCAGAGTTAGAATTGATCTTGAAATACTCTCTTCTGTCTGATGTTAACACTGACTACAAGGTGTGTGGAGTGGCTTAAGGTTATCAACTGAGGTTTGACTGCTCTATTTTGTATCCTGGTCTAAATGAGCTGGACCTGTTGCTTGCAGTGTCAATACGCTGACAAGTTACATCACGGCCAAGTCTCTACTTTAACTCTGCCGAGATCCTCCTCACCAGTCTTTGACCCAGGGTAGAGGCTCCAGGGAGTGAGGCCTCACTGCCATGTGCGATGACGCTGGGCGTAGCCCTGTGTTGCCCTCCGTCATGTCCTGGTTTCAGATGGTGACTAAAAGCAGCAACTCTGTGCTCAGTAGTGGAGGTGATTTCATGCAGCCCCTCGCTGACACCAGCTTGTAGTTTCACTCCATGTCTGAGCGCAGACATTTCACTCTGGAGCCGCTCCATGTTACTCAGCAAGTTGGACTAATCTATGGTGTTAGAGGTGACAGGCGGTAGCTCATCCAAATAGTGGGAGACGAACCGAGGGAGGTTTTCTCTGCACTCATTCAAAACCTTGAAGCAACTTTTAATGTTGTTGATGTTTTTCTGATCTCCTTTAAAAGCCACACATCTTTGTTTGGTGTCAGGACAGAGTTCAAACAGCCTCGTTCTTCAGGATTCAATCCATTTCAAGTCCAACGTGTTGGAAGCTGTTAGAACCAGATGGTCCTGGCTCATTGTTCTCATTCTGACCAGGAGAAAGTTTAAAAACTGGTCCTCAACTAGAAGCTTGCCGTCAACAGTCTCATAAACCACAGGTTTTAAACCTGGCCAGTTAGATAGTGGAGGAGCCGTCACTCTGAACTCCCGCTCAGCCATCTTGCTCAACTTTTGTTGTCGCTGTAGGTAAAGGAAGAAATAGGTGTTATGAGTTATCAACGCACTAGCTTACATACCATTATAATCAGCTTGTATCACTTCTGTTCAGAACTGTTAATAACACGACCATATATGGGAGGATGCAACTACAAACACACCAGTTTGCAACATATGTCGAGGTGACATCCTCCTTGTCTGAAGAAAGTACGATTGTGATATCTAAAACTTCTCGTGACAGAACACGAGATATAGTCAGTTTCGATAAAGACAACATGTGATATCCACACCATATGTACAGGGAGGGGTGAAAGAAATGCTTATAAACCAACGTTTTCCTGTACTCTGGGCTCTTGACCATTGAAGCCTGGTCCTCCAGGACAGACTGGTGCTTGAGCCCGAGATCTGGTTTTATTCCATGTATTCTGTTTAAGGTAATTATCTGTGAAACTGTGTGATTAATTCCACTCTTGTTTCCTCATCAATAAAAGAACACATTAATGACTGTTTTTCCTTCAAGGTCATAGTCAACATTTCTTTGTGGATAAACATTTGTAGCACACAGAACTAGTTTAGAATGATGATTTTTTTTCTTTACAATCAAATAAAATTATATATCATCATCATCTTTATCTTTATTGCAGACACAGGAGTCCATAAAAAAACATTCACAAATACATAAAACAAATATATAAAACAAAATATCAGAAATAGGATAATCACAGATAAGTCAAATATGACCCTATTTATAAAAGACATCCATACCAATACAATAATACCATACACAAGGATGAGTGGTTTTTTACAGGACTATGACTGAGATTATTCAGCAGCATTATAATGGTGTTCTGAGAGTCCTCAAGCCTGCGTGTAAATTTATACATCAGATTCCTCATGAGAGCCTGAAATGTAGAAACACCTGCTTGACAGAACATCTCACTTCCTGTTTCCCAGCCAGGTTTTTTTCAGCAGGATCCTCAGAGCATCATTGTAAGCAACCTTGAGTCGTCGTGGGCTTGATTTTCTATATTTAATCCACAAGGGGGCAGTATACAAGGGAGTACGATAAGCTCTAAAGAGAGTCATTTTCACATTATCAGAGCACATAGAATCTGGGTGACAGTGCTCAGACTGCCACCCCCGCGACCTGGAAACGGATCAGTGGGAGAAAATGGAGGGATGGATGGATGGATGGATGGATGGATGGATGGATGGATGGATGGATGGATGGAGCACATAGAAAATGTCCTTGCTCGTATGTTGGCTTGAACATACAGCGTACAGCATCGTCTATCCAGATCATCATCATCACACATTTTATCAGAGATGAGATGTCCCAGATATTTAGTTTTGCTACTGACAGTGACTTCCTGTTCTGACAGGTAAAAATGAGGGAAGTTGAGATCCTTCTCCTCCTTAGTTCTACATATCAGAACGGTGCTCTTTCTGGCATTATATTTAACATTATATTTAACATTATATTTAACATTATATTTAACATCAGATTTTAAGCCATACTCAGAACAGATATTTAAAAGCTGCTGAAACCTGCTGGGAGAGAGAATGACCAGATCACCAGCAGACATGAGATGATTAATTATCTTGTTACCCAGCACACATCCACTTTTACAACTATTCAGTTGTTGAGATAACTCATCCATGTACAGGTTAAAGAGAGCAGGTGATTTATGTCTTTGTCTTTTTAAAAATGTTCCAAGAAAACACATGAAATCTGTGGATTATTTTAAAAGGTACTTCTTTTACTTTATTGTTTATCATATATCTAGCTGGCAAATTACCCCCCCAAAAAATGGAGGGAGGAGGAGGGGAATCCTCAAACCACTACTGGACCCCGGCACAGAGACAGCAGTCACTGCCAGAGGCCTTTGAGCAAGGCAGCAATATCCAGGGAGCTGATTTATAGAAGGAAAGTTAGATTTAATCATCTCCAGCATTAGTTCATGTTGTTCTTCTCAGTGTAATTGGTCATCGTCTTCATAGTAGTAATTACAGTAGACTGATTAACTCTAGACTATTCAGAGAGACATGGAATATATTCAGTCAGTTGAAATAAATCTACATGAATTATTTTACTGGAACTGAAAGATAAATACCTAGATAAAGATATTTACTTATAATATGAATCTGGCTGAATAGAAAAACCCTTTTGTGTTCACTGTCAAAGTAACATTACTCTTCTTATATTTAGGTTACATGCATTTTATCGAGTTAATTATTTTGTTAACTCACCTACATTTGCACTGTTGCCTTTATTTTCACAAACAACTGTGTAGTGAAAGTACATTTGTTGTTTTAGGTTGATGTTATTCTCTTGTTGATATTGTTTGTGAACAAATCCTTTCTCAGTTCTGCAGTGATACTTTGTGTAGATTTTATTTACCCTGCATATATTGAGTTAGTTCATAACAAGTCATTTATATTTACCAACAAACTTTTTCCTGCATTTTATTATGGTGATAATCAACTGATAAAAGAAAAAAACTCCCCAAATCATTCAAAGATCATGAAAAAACTTTATTTTTATTTTCATTCAGATTTGCATATTGATGATGATTCACTTCATAAATAATGACACATTGTTCTCCCCCACATTAAAGTAGATGAGCTGCTTTTCTAAGTAAAAACTATCTACAATACTGGCCGTGTACTTCAAACACTCCTTTTCCCTCCTCCATCTCCCCATGTCTCCAAAGCTGCTTCATACTGACCCCTACTGGATATAGGGGGAACTGCAGGTCAGTATTTCTATTGCGTCCATCCATCCACCCATAACAAAACCCATTTAATGTCAAAGATGTTGATCATTTTCTTCTCAACTCATAATGATGATCATTCAGTAAGTTGTATTTTCTATAAAATTATCCAGTCTGTTTACATATAATGTTTTAAAGTTGTTGTTTTTTTCTCAAACTGAGGAAACAAATTCTAGAATTTCAGATGATGTATTTGTCTACAGTTTTATAGCTTGGAACCACCTTGGCTATTTTCATCCTGTCAGGAAAAATACCTGTTAAAAAGGATCTATTGCATATATAAGTAATTGCTTAAGTATACATTCTATTACATCTTTTACACAAGACATATCAATTGTTAGAATCACGAGACTTTTAAACTTTCTGTGCAATTCTGAAACATCACTTTAAAAAACTCCATCTAGAAACATTGAAATACTGTTTTAAAATGTAAAATCAAAGTGACAGTCTCATACATGAGGTTTAATTTCCTTTGTCATCTACTGAAACATGGTGTGACTGTGGTACTTAGTAGTGTAAATGTAATCAATGAGAGATTTGTACAATTCAGAAACTTTTCTATATAGAAATCTTAAAATATGAGTTACTTCCAGATTAAAGTCATTGAAAGAACTTAACGGTTTGATCTCATTTAAAATGGTCTTTTTGCACAACTTGCTGTTTCTTAACAAGCTTAACAGCCTCATCTAACGTCTCAACACTCAACAGTGTGCTTTAAGGAATGTGAAGTTTAAATGTCACTCAAGTCAAAATATTCCACATCACATACATTTTTTTGTTGTTGGTTGTTGTTAGAATAAATAGTTTGAGACGAGGAAATCATTGCATGTTTCCACTCATATGTACTTCAGTACATGTTGCAGGTAAACAAACAGTAGTTTTTCCTCCGTAGTGTAAAAAGAGTGAAAAATGAAATTACGACTCATTAATGTTAAATAAAAACAGTGAAGAACAAAAGCCATTGGATTCATGTCAACATTTTACTTCCATTTCTTCAAAGTTCACATCTGCTCATACAAGATTTTTAACCTCACATTTTTCAAAACACAGAAAGCAGCATTGTGAGAACTACTAATGAAATGTGCTTCTTTAACATTCATTATCAAGCAGGGACCTTTTGTCAGCCTCTGTGCAGTTCAACACAAATGGAAACCAAACTGATTGAAATCTTCTCATTTTGGTGACGAACCAGAAACTAAATGATTTCCTGAAGCGTCTCAACAGGGTTTAAATCAGCAATGTTGACTTCAAACTGGAGGACACCTTGTGATTCTGGGCTCAAGCTGGACTTCCTGAACCACATCTGTTGGAGCTCCATTCCCATCTCCACCTGTCCACATGTCCAAGTGTCCTTGAGCAAGACACTGAACCCCAAACTGCTCCCAGTGGATGGACTGAGTGCCTTGCATGGTCGCCGCCTCCATTGGTGTGTGAATGAATGGGTGAATGTGATTAACAGTGTAAAGCACTTTGGGGACTGCTAAAGGCCTCTGCATCCTCCCATAAGAAGAAGAAGAAAAGTTCAGCGCTGACGTCAGCCAGCTGCTGGAAAAAATGCTTGTTCAGCAGGAGAGTTCATACTCTCACCCCCTCACAGCTGACACTTCTGTAAAACCTTTTAACTTTTCAACTGCAGCTTATTTCTCACTTCAAGCGTTTTCAGAAATACATTTCTCTGAAGTGTTTCAGTAAGAAAAGAGAAAGTTTGTGTCCAGGACATGATGTTGGTCTGGTTTTAACTGCAGGAACTGACAGTCCTGACGGTTGGTACTGCTGAACAAAAAGTCTCTGGCCAGAGGGAGCTGGCTGAAGAACATGACATCATTTAGTACGGCAAGACTCTGGAGTGCCCAACGTTCTTCTTGTTCTTATGGAGGATGAATCGGCTTTTATACGGTGGAAAAACACTATATAAGTGAAATCCATCCACACATCTCACATAGAGTCTTTCATGATTTCATCTCTTTATGGTTTTTCATGTGTCGCCGCAAATTACTACTCCCACATTTCACAAGAATACGGCTTCTGACCTGTGTGAATTCTCTTGTGTATCTTCAAATCATTTGATCCCCTGAAACTTTTTCCACATGTTTCACAAGAATACGGCTTCTCACCTGTGTGAGTTCTCTTGTGTATCTTCAAATTATTTGAACATCTGAAACTTTCCCCACATGTTTCACAAGAAAATGGCTTCTCACCTGTGAGAGTTCTCTTCTGCACCAACAAACCATCCTGTCCGGTGGAACTTTTAACAAAGATTTCACCACTTTTCTTCTTATCATTGAAAGTTGTTAAATTCTGACGTAATTGAGGTTTTTTCTGGACCATATTTCCACATGTTTCCTCACAAAGAAGCTTTTCACATTCAGCCTGCTTCTCTGACACAGGGAACTTGTCCACACAATCACTCTGAAACATGCTTCTTCTTTTCATCTCTGCATTTCTACTTGATTCTGAGTCAACAAGTTTTTTCACATCGTGGACTTCAGAGTCATGAGAGAGGAACTGCTCAGTGTCTGGTACTTCTTCTGGTTCACTCAGGGAACTTTGCTCCTCAATTGAAGGAACCCTAAAGGAATCACCTTCAAACTTCAGTAGAAGCCGCTCTCGTTCCTGGCTGGTACCGAGTTCCTGGTGCTCCTCAATCTGTGGAGGTTCTGGTTCTTCTGATTCCCCTTTGATCCGTGGAGGTTCTGGTTCCTTTTTGATCTGTGGAGGATCTGGTTCTACTGGTTCCTTTTTGATCCGTGGAGAGCCTGGTTCTTCTGGTTCCTCTTTAATCTGTGGAGGTTCTGGTTCTTCTGGTTCCTCTTTGATCTGTGGAGGCTCTGGTTCTTCTGGTTCCTCTTTGATTTGTGGAAGTTCTGGTTCTTCAGGTTCTTCTTTCATCTGTGGACGTTCTGATTCTTCTGGTTCCTCTTTGATCTTTGGAGGTTCTGGTTGATCTGCTTCCTCTTTGATCTGTGGAGGTTCTGGTTGTACTGGTTCCTCTTTGATCTGTGAAGGTTCTGGTTCTTCCTGCTCTAGACTGGAGTTTGTTTCTGGTTTAAAGAGCTGCTCCTCCCTACAGCCACGGTGCAGTTGGAGCTCTGGAAGGACAAAAGTTCAAATTAAAAGTTACATTACTTCTACAGTTCCAGCTTTAAAATGACTCAGACGAGTAATTTGATTACAATAAAATCACCTGAGGCAATTATGGCATTAAAGGCAGATCTTATAAATCACGACTGGCAGGACCTTTTTGTATAAGATACTAATTGTTAGAGAAATCTTGTTTTGTCTCATAAATAATGATGTGTAATTTTGCAGTCTGTGTTCTAGGATGACCTGTGTCAGCACTTTTGGAACCCCTGTGCTACTTTTGCTGACCTTCAATGCAGACTCAAAACAATTCAGCCTTTAAGAAGGAGCTGTCTGACTTCAGAGTAAGAAGAACTCTTGGACAATCCTGCAAAGGTTCTACTGTGACTTTGTCTCTTCTTGCAAGAATAATGTAATAAAATTCTCTTATAGGAAGAATTGAAACAATCCGGGTGAATGTTTTGCCAAAGCTGCCATTTTTGTTCCAATCCTCACCAATTCAGCTCCCAAAAGAAACATTTAATAGATAGACAAAATTATATCAAAATGTATTTGGAGAAATAAAAAGCCAAGAGTAAGGTATACACTATTACAGCGCCCTAAAGAAAAAGGTTTGAATTTACCTAATGTAAAATATATTATTGGGCAGCACAATTAAGAATCATAAATAAGTATGAGGAGACAGGATGGAGGGATATGGAACAAATCTCATGTCTGAACGTAATATTAGAAAGTTTACCTTTTTATTACAAAAACTAATGAATGAATTAAAGATGAAAAACAAATGGGTTAAAGGAACAATGAAAATATGAGCAGTAATAAAAAAGAGAATGAAAATGTCTGGTTCAATCTGCAGGGCGACTAAAATAGGAAAGAATTTAGATTTTCTTCCTTCAACCATAAACGGGGGATTTCCTAGGAGGGAATCCAAATGGCTGCTCTATATTGGACGGCTTTTCAAAAAGGGAAAATATGAAACCATTTGAGCAGCTTAAAACTGAATTTGATCTGCAAACACAAGACTTTTATAAATTCTTACTAATTAGAAGCCGTCTTCTAAAACACAAAGGATGGGAATTCTTAGGTAAAGAACCAAATGAAGTAGAGAAAGTACTAATGACCAAGCTGGAGAAGAAGAAGAAAGTCATTTCAAAGCTTTAGAAAGCAGCTGAACAAGACAACAACATGAACTTTAAATAGAAATGGGAAAGTGAAAGAAAGAAGAATTGGGGGGAATCATTTAAAGAAGGACATCAAATGTTTAGGAGCATTATATGGAAAGAAGGTGAATGGAATTAAAAACACAAGATTTTCTGCTCCCACTAAATATGTCCTAATATAGTAAAACATGTGATAAATGCTGGAGGGGTTGTGGTCCAGTAGGAGACTAGAGACATATATTCTGGGACCGTCCCAAACTCAGAGAATATTGGAAAAATATACAGAAAGAGATCAAAAGAATCTTGGATGAAAACATTGATTTAGACCTGAAATGATTTTTATTGGGTTTTAAACCCAAAAATGATTAGAATGTTACTTATTGTAGAAAAGTAAAAGATTAGAGTGTGCTGGCTGGAACCAAACCCCCCCTGCATAAAGCAATGGTGGGACCCAATCAAAGATGTGCTGAATATGGAACAAGTAAGAGCAAGGTTCCAAAACAAAGTGAAGGAATGTGAAGACCTGTGGTCTCCCTATATACAAAGGAGGATTCTAACAGAATCACCCCACAAGGGACTTACTTCATTATTTACAAAGCACTCTCATTAAGATCTACTGCTTTGTTTGTTTTGATTTGAATTAACATCTCTAACTAAGGTATTTACTTGTTGTGTTTGCATTAAGCAGATTTGTTTTAGGATCATTTCATTACATTATTTAGACATTTAAGAAGCGGGTGTCTGGACACATGGTGAAAGGGGGAGAAGAATAAAGAGGTAGAAAGGTAGACATACATTCTAGGAAGGAGACGGAGGGCATCCATCTTTCTCTTTCTTTTTCCTTCTCTTGATTGGATGGAAGGTTTTTTAACAGACCTTCAGTACGGCTGTTTGTATGGAGGGACGGCTGTTTAAAGTAGGAATGGAAAAGAGAAGTTTCATTGATCTACAATCTATTTATTTATCTTTTCATTTACTTAATGACAAAAGACTAGATTAATAGGAGGAACAGAGGAGGAAGAGAAGGGAGGGTCCCACATTTGTTGATGATGTCATTTAGTTGTTTGGTTCTTTTGGTTTTTATGTCCTTCTAAACGGATATTGGAAATGTATTTGTAAGATAAGAATACTGCATGTACCATACTCATATGCTTATTTGAAAAAAATAAATAAAAAAGGAAGTGCAACAATCTTTTTAAACATCTTAGATGTTCATATTTCTAAAACTCTAGTTGCTGAAGTATTTTAACTTGATAATTCTTCCATGTTGCCATTTGGAGCCTCACTGTTCCAGAGACAAGAGGTTTACATTCTTCCAGGTGCTTTTGCCTCCATGTTCCTCCATGTTGGTTTCACTGATACTCAGAGACAATCGTCTTTTAATATGGAAACCTGGAGCCAGGAAGTGTCTGCATCCTGAGGCTGGAGGCTTGAGCCCGCCTTTGGAGAGAGGAGGGACTATTCTCTGCTGTGATTGGACTGGAGAGGACAGGAAGTGACCAAACACAGGAAGTTGCAAACAATGCAAATCCACTGAAATCAGAAATGATTAAGAAAAATACCCTCTATGTTTTGTCAATGGCTGCTCATATTATTATTTTAACCTTGTTTCAATGTATTGTCAGGTAGTTCCAGGTGATTCTAGATGCTCTTCTCCTGTTTCTGACTTCAACTACAACTGTGTATTGATTAAAACCTGGAAACATGGAAAAGAGTCAAAGTCTGAGTTCAATCCAAGTTTCCCTCCAGAAACACAAATCCTGCTTCTGTGTGCGGTGGATAAACCAAACCCAGTCAGAACAATGGAGATCCTGCTCCAGTCACATTCATGTGTTCATTCACACTTTTCCAGACCTGTTCTGTGGAGCTTGATTTGAGGGTTCCAGATGGTTTCCAGCAGTCTGTGCTGACGATCAACCTCCTCCTCGCGCTGGACGATAGTTTGTTCAAACTCTCCCAAAGCCTGAACTGAACTCATTGTTGCTGCACGAGATGAAATGTTTCCTCTGTGAGACACGACAACACAGCCGAGAGAGTCCAACAAGCTCCAAACAGTAGTGGAGGGCGGCTCGAGCTAAAATATCGACGTATTCTCCGTGGCTCTGCACGCTCCTGAAACTCCACTCGCGCTTGCTCCGCTCCTCCTTTTCCTGTTTCCGGTCTGACGTCACGTGATCACCCAAGAACAGTTTATGGTTACTCATACAGTTTTACATTTTGAAAAGAACCGGAGAACTTTATTCTGTACAAAACAACACATGAAGTTAATGTTGAAGAGAAAAACTTTATTACCTGTTTTGAATTAATTGAGAAGAAATTCTGCTCTGTTGTTAATCTCTATATTTTATTGTGGAAATTCCCACTTTCCCACTGTAGAAAAGTTATCAACCTCCAGGGGGCAGCACTGAGAACCAGCTGTGCTGTAGAAAACTTGTGTGTATTAATTAAGTGTGTATTAATTAGTACAGTATAAATGGCTTACCACACAGTTAAGGAGCTGCTGACCACTCCTGCAAATCACTTCTCAACTGTTGAAATATTTTTTATTGGCTTGGAGATCGCTTTTAGAATATTTTGAAAATTCTTTACTATATAACTTGCTCTAAAATACAAGTGCAAAGTCACCCGTCTCTTGGACTGAAGATTATTTTAAATACTGTAGTATTCTCTAGTTCAGTGGTTCTCAAACTTTTTACACCAAGTACCACCCAGAAAATACTCGGCTCTCCAAGTACCACCATAATGACCAACACTATACAGTAGCCTAGTAAGCCTCAGCATTCATCAAAAACAAGGCCGAGGTTTTACTCCTAAAGAAGTATATTTAATATTGTCAGCCATTGTCACATTTTACACAGTTAGATTAGTAACACTACGCTTAAATATAGGAAAATAAAAGACTGTACTTAAATAATCATTCAATTAAAATATATTGCACAGAAAAGTTAAATAAAACTGTACTGTACTTAAATGTTAAGTAAACAATGTACTGTACTTGATTAAACAAAAGTCAAAACATGCTGACTGAACTTCAGACACTGCTGTATGGCTGCTTTCTGAAACAGAAACACACGCACATGCACACACACACACACACACACACACACACACACACACACACAGAGGAAGAACAATAACATTAAGACTAAAACTATGATAAAAAAGATGGTCAATGGATTCTAGCGAATGTCTCTCTATCATTCTACTATAGATCTGGGATCCCCCCTCCCTTCTCGTGTCACATGGCCCGCTTGAGCCAATCGAAAATGATACTTGGCTGTCATTTCAGGAAATGATGTTTTATTCACGGACTGAGTATTTCAGACGATAAATATGATGAAGTAGATAACGGCTTTAGAAGCGATCGAAGTAACTCCTCTTCCACCGTCCAATTCATCCATATTAGTAATCAGCGGGCAGCGTTACGGCAGTGGCGGCACTTCGTGTCACGATCGCCCGTAATGCTACGCTTAGTGATCCGCTAACCTCCGGGACTCGAGGTGAAAAGTCATTTTACACACAAAATACTTCACTTTTTTCACTAGAATCAGCTTCGATAGGCCTTTTCTCACAGAGCTGCTAAATCCCGTGTTTTCAGCTGCAGTACAAACTAAGTTAAGGGTATAAACTCTCTACCTTGTGTTGCCGTGACGCGAACCCAGAAATGAGGTCCCTTTGTCGGGGTCAGTCCACAGAAAGCACCGCTGAATAACCGTTTTCACATAAAAAATGTATTTTTTATAAGAACTCGATTGTATATGTCGTTATTCATGGTACAGTGGAGGAACTCTTGGAAATTCATGTTCAGAAACGTTGTCCGGAGCTGTATAGGTGGAGATGCCCACCTGTACCCACCATCAGGTGGGCATGACAACGCCGACTGGCACAGCTGGTAACCCCGCAACTGATTAGTTCACACGCCGGTACCAAATTTTCAAGAAAAACACTTTATATAGTGAGATATGAAGGTAAAAACAACAGCAGTGAAAACAGTCAAAATGAACTTTAGGGCCCAAAGGGTTAAAAACCTCCACCTCTTGCCATCAATTCCTGCCTGCTACCGTGAATAACTGTTGATGTCAGCGCTTTTATATTTATTTCAGTGATCCTTTGGCGTACCACTAGAGGGAGCCCCGAGTACCACTAGTGGTACACATACCACACTTTGAGAATGACTGCTCTACAGGAACAATTCGATTTCATCCCAGATAGACTCTAGTGTTTTTCCCATGTGAATAATGAGACCATAAGTGAGGTGTATGTGTGAGTGAAAGGAGTGTGTGTGTGGAGTGTGTACAATTCATACTTACCTGATAGGGGAGATACCATGATCAAGAAGGTGGTTCACCCAGGGTGAGACTCAGCCATTGCACTCCAGCTCTGCTGACCCCTGCGAATTCACTGGGAATCTCGATTGTATAATTTCTGGTAGTGGGGGACTGCGTCTGCACTCTCCCCTGATCACTTGTTCAAGAAAATGTAGTATTACCAAACATTACTGCGTCTTGCAGAAAGATAGTAAGTGTTACTCAGCAGGTTCAATTCAGTGTTGATCTTATGTAGTCTTCAAGTCATGCAGAGAAAAGCACTGACTGTTATCCAGGCTCTATGATTATTTCAATATAAATGTAATAGGCCAAACAGGAGTAGAATAAAATAAAGGAAGCTGAACAATACATAAAAGCATAAATATGTAAAACTGGAATACAGGGTTGCAGCTATTGATTCTTTTTGAAATTGAGTGTTTTACCAAAGAGTTGAACATTTTCTAACAACAATACTATTACTATATGTGTGACAGAAAAGACAGGCCAGTTAAAACCAAATAATTGGCTTTTGTTTGTGAAACAAATGACTCAATTAAATAAAGAATAATTGATAATTGATAATACAACTGAAGTTTTTGGCTTAACTTTGTCCTTTTCAGTAATAACACATGAACCTTTAAATGTAAAGTAAATTAATTGATAAATACAACAAGTGAGTGAAGCCCATTTGGTCTTAATGTTCAATTTCATCCCAGATAGACTCTAATGTTTTTCCCATGTGAATGATGAGACCATAAGTGAAGTGTATGTGTGTGTGAAAGGAGTGTGTGTGTGGAGCGTGTACAATTCATACTTACCTGGTAGGGGAGATACCATGATCAAGAAGGTGGTTCACCCAGGGTGAGGCTCAGCCATTGCACTCTGGCTGTGCTGACCCCTGCGAATTCCCCAAATGTGGGAATCTCGACTGCATAATTTCTGGTAGTGGGGGACTGCGTCCGCGCTCTCCCCTTATCACTTGTTCAAGAAAATGTATTATTATCAAACATTCCTACATCTTGCAGAAAGATAGTAAGTGTTACTCAGTAGATCCATTTCTTTGCTGATTATATTAAATCATCCTGATCTGCAAATAATGCAGAGAAAAGCAGTGATAGCTAGCCTCTATGAATATTTACATATGAAATAGACCAAAAGCGTAGAACATATTAGAACACAAACAATACAAAAAAGCACAAATAATTAAAACTGTAATACAGGGTTGCAGCTAATCATTTGTTTTGAAATTGACTATTTTACCAAAGATTTAAACATTTTCAAACAACAATACTATTACTAAATATGACAGAAAAGACAGGCCAGTTAAAATCAAATACTTTGATTATGTTTCTGAAAAAAAATGACTCAATTGAATAAAGAATAATTGATAATTAATAATACAACTGAAGTTTTTGGCTTCACTTTGTCCTTTTCAGTAAAAACACATGAACCTTTAAATGTAAAGTAAATGAATTGATAACAGAAATAACAACAAGCGAGTGAAGCCCATTTGGCCTCAATGTCCTTTCCTCTGCAGCAGTGGTTCTCAAACTTTTTACACCAAATACCAACCCAGAAAATACTTGGCTTTTCAAGTACCACCATAAAGACCAACTCTATACAGTAGCCTAGTAAGCCTAAGCATTCATCAAAAACAAGGCAGAGGTTTTATTCCGAAAGAAGTATATTTAATATTGTCAGCCACTGTAACATTATACACAGTTAGATTAGTAACACTACGCTTAAATATAGGAAAATAAAAGACTGTACTTAAATAATGATTTAATTAAAATATATTGCACAGAAAAGTTAAATAAACATGATTAGTTGCTACGGTTGATGGTAGTCATGGCAGCAGGTCCAAGGGGGCGGGGCTTAACTCCTTTGATCCCGTGTGACCACACCGAGCCTTGAAGTTGGTAAAGGCGCTTTGTGATGTCACACTGAGCTTTGAAGAATCACCCAACAGAGTTTACAGAACCAGTTGGCTCTTCTCTCATCAGTTAACCTCAGGAGACACCAGTCCAGGAACTTTTACAACCAGAATTCAACTATTTTTGAAGTGCCACTTCTAAACTTTGTCCACGAGTGTTTTAACTGGAGAAGTGAGTATATTGATTGTTTTGTTGGTAAAAGGTGAAGCCACAATATCCAATGATGACGTTAATATTGAGAACGTATATCAGTTTAGGTTTTTGGGAATCATATTCTGTCTGTGTGGATTTCAAACTTTAGGCACTAGGAGGCGCAGTTGGACGCAGACGCGTGGTTTTGCTCCATCTAACTGATAAAAGTAATTTCAAATCGCGGGAACAAAAAACAAAACACCTCAGACCTCGTCCAGCCACCTGGCGACTGGGAAGTTTGGTCCTTGAGCTGCACCTTTAGACTTCGAGAGCGTGCACGGAACGCAGCGCAAAGCCTGTCATGATAGCAAATAATAGTGATAAACGATAATATTTCTGTTTTCATACCATTTTTCCACTAATATATTAAAAATGGTATAATAATGCAAGTATACCCTTTTAAAGATAGATAAACTTTTATTTCTTCAGAATATTTAAAATTGGAATTGTATTATGAAAAAAGAGATTGTAAATATCCAAAGTAAATAATCAAAACAACCTCATGTCTCCCTCTCCTCCTCACGGGGCTCTCATGCTGCACTCAGGTGTGCCAGGTGCCCCGCCTCCCCACACAAGAGTGATTGACAGGCAGTGTTGGGAAGGTTTAGTTTCTACATGAACTAGTTCAAAGTTCAGTTAACAGATTTTAATATGAACTAGTTCAGTTCATAGTTCTAAATTCAGAGTTCCAAAAATACGAGTTCATAATTCTTTTTTTTCAATATGTTGCTGCGAGCTTTGGAGTTACGTGATGCACTTGAACGCATCACCCAGTTTCAGCAGCATGAAGCTTGTTAACCCTTAACTTCCACTACAACATCACTGACAACTGCTGCTATTACTCTCAAGATGAATTCAACAGGACAATTCAAAGGGACAATGAACTTTCAATTCTACCTTCAATAGTTGGAGCTTCTATTCAAACTTCAGCCAAATCAAACAGTATGTAGGTCAGTTCAAACAACCATTCAGTATTGTCACCATCTCTGAAACATGGATCGGCACTGAGAAGGGAGCTGATTTGACCTGATGGATACGAGTTCAACTCCTTAAACAGAGAGGGGAAGGCGGGTGGAGGGGGAGCTATATATGTGGGTGTAGACCTGAAATATAAAGTGGTGGAGAAAATGACAAGAGCAATGAAAGATGTGTTTGAATGCAACACAGTTAAACTCTGTATGAAAAAAAAGAATGTAATTGTAAGCTGCATTTATAGAACACCAGGGGCCAGTTGTTCAAAAAAAATTGAATCTGGATCAAAATGATCTAGATTTGAAAATCTCTTTTGTTGTTTTCCAGGATCAGGTAATCCGTCTTACTTTTAAACGGGTTTTTCAAAGCGACATTGGATTGGATCACCCTGATCTCGATACACAGTTTTCAAGATTACCAAATCCAGATTACCAGTGCTCTAAATGGGACAACATATCACAATGTGGGCTACCAGTAATGTAAAGGTTCAGGGTTTTACCATGAGAGCAAGGGATTGTGGGTAATGGTGTTGCTCTGTTTATTGGTGGAGGAGAAACCATCTGTTTCAATCCTCACTGACTGGCTGCAGGATTGAACAACTTTGGTGTGAATCAGGAAAAATCTCCTTCTGCACCTCCCCCTGTACCTCCTCCTGTGCCTCCTCCTGCACATCCTTCTGCGCCTCCTCCTGCGCCTCTTCCTGCGTCTCCTCCTGCACACATACATACATACAAACATAAAAGTCAGTAACTTAATGCAGTTGAAAACAGAAACTTTTGCATAAACACAGCAGCAAGTCGTCAGGTGAGTCGGGATCGATTGTAAAAGGAGGAAATGTTTGTTTGGACCTGTCCTGTTTATCAAACATGTCCTCCATCAACTCTTTCCAGTTGTTATTTGGGCTGATCTGATCACATATGTTGAAAATATGAGCATTTATAATCTACACAGCAGGAGACGAGCCATGGCACCGCCAGTCACAGGCGCCGTCCCTCTGGACGTCTGGGGGCGTCCCAATGTAGATAAGATTTGTTTTCTGTCAGGACGTCTTCAGCTTTCTCTCGTCATCGATTCAAGCTGACATTCATCTCCCCGATACACCAAAACAAAGGACCTCAGTAGGTCACAAGATCAGACAATGGAAGTTGATTTGGGAAGAAAACATGTTCGGAAATAAACCACAGAGTGCCTCTTCGTAATGAAACAATGAGTGCTCGTGCTCGACAATGAAATCGATTTCTCAAATAATGCAAA
This sequence comes from Lipophrys pholis, assembly GCF_963383615.2. Taxonomy (NCBI): domain Eukaryota; kingdom Metazoa; phylum Chordata; class Actinopteri; order Blenniiformes; family Blenniidae; genus Lipophrys; species Lipophrys pholis. The sequence continues at coordinate 2,083,638 of NC_137646.1, read as the reverse complement.
CAGAACTGCTAAGTACAGTGGACACTCCTTGAGAACCCTGCACTTAGCAGAGTGGCGCAGCGGAAGCGTGCTGGGCCCATAACCCAGAAGTCAATGGATTGAAACCATCCTCTGCTAGTGACAGTTCAGGTTTTCTCCTCTTCCAAGTTTTCACAGTCAAATTACCATGTTCAAGGATCCAACACTTGCTGCAAATCAAGACTCTCACTGGAATGGCTGTGAATGAGTGCAAAACAGCAACGCTTGTTAACAATGGTCTTGATCTTTGTCTAATGAAAGAACACCATTCTGATGTTGCTCACCCATGGACAGTCATGACGTCAGAATTGGACGAGCCCTTAATCCAAGCTGATTCAGGTAGTGTTGCCGAGTCATCCAAGGTGTTGGATTAAGACTCCAGTCTCTAAGGAGGCATGGCTGCAAATCCCACTGCTGCCAGTTCAAGGCTTTGAATGGAATTAATTGCTCAAATCAGCCAGTAATGATTCACGACCATCATTTATGGTCCTGATATGTTGGACACTTGTCACAACCCTGTGAATTTCACCCCAGCAAACCCTTCAGGCTCCAACTGGTCATGCTTAATTTTCCCCCTCTGCACCGGTAACAGTGAGTGAGTGCACTAAATATTACCTCCGACATAACACGAAATAAAAATAAGAATGGCACCAAAAAAAACACATTCTCAATCACACTCAATCACATTCACACATCTTACTGTGTCTCACTCACCGCTGAGTGGAGCTAGGAATGATTTGGCTCTGTAATTGTCCACCTTGTACAGACAGCACCTTTCATCGGCTGCTCATGCTGCTCTAACAGAGTTTAACAATATATTGATCAGCATGGAGTAATTACCATCACTAATCAATATAACGTCACTCAGAAGTTAATATTTGTCTCTCACCCAGCAGATGGATGTAGATCATGCAGCCCTCTTAACTTTTTCCAAGTTTTCAGATCAGCACGAGGCAGCATCCGCCTCTTTTCTGAGATCACTTTATTTCCGGAAAACAAAGTTTGCAGAGGTCTCGCGGAGGTTTTGTGATAGGTTCGCGGAGGTTATCAGAGCATTGTCGTATTTGGCCCTTCACAATAAAATGCACGATGTTTCACTTCCTCATTTGTTGAAATATTTTCGCCCAATTTTCTCTAATCATGATAGCTTTAAGATTTTAAATGAGATTTTATCCAATATTTACACATGTGTGATTATATCCTATGCTATTTATAGTAATATTTTTTCTTAATTAACATGTTATCTGTTTTTTAACCTATGTGTAAATCTACTACTATGAATTGATTATTTATTTCAAAATAACACCTAATGTTTTTTAAGAGATTAATAATTTTCCTAATGAACTATTTAAGTGGATAATAATACTTTTCTGTGCTATTTTAGAGTCTGGGCTCCAGAAGTCACATTTATTTGAGGCCATCTTGGCAGGAGAAGACCTCTGACATGAGAGCCGATTGAAAGCGATCAGGAAAAATGATGTCCTTTAAGAAGTATGATCTGAATGATGGCATTCAAATCTGATTTTCAGATCGTAGTCAGTGTTTGCAAAGGATGACAATTAGGAAGGACAAATTAATGTGCTGAATGTCTACTTGAAAGCTGCGCAAATAGGACTAAAAGTGTTTTAGCCAGAGTTGAACTCTGTTTGGAGTTTTAGAAAAAAAAAATACTTTGTGCTTCTGCCCTGTTTTGAACAGGGGACCTTTTGCGTGTTAGGCAAACGTGATAACCACTACACTACAGAAACTATGCCTTTTGATGAGACCAGGGTTCTATTCCTCAAAGAGCAGTGTAAGGTTTTCTGTGTGTTGTTCCTGAGAACCTTCAGGCCAGACGTTCTTCCCAATCCCTCCCTCTCAGGTCACTTAAGGTGTGTTTCCTCCGCACAAAAAGTGCCGGAATGGACTGGTATAATCTGTTATGGTTCGTGTTTCCATCGCAAGATTTTGGGAATTTTCTGCAAAATAATGTTGCCAATGCCCCGGCTAGCTCAGTTGGTAGAGCATGAAACTCACAATTCCAAGGTAGTGGGTTCATGCTCCTCGCTGGTCACCACCTTCCCATGGGCTCTTAATTGGTGCAATGCAAACCCACGACCCGGAAAGGGATTAGCGTGAGAAGATGGATATTCATAAAGGCCTAATTGGGAGCTTGAGTCTTCTTAATCACGACAGCAGATGAACAAATCAAGTGCAAAATATAAATAAAAGTATATATACAAATTGATTTTTGACCAATTTTAAAGTTTTGCTACATTTTCCTCCTGAAATCCACTTTGAAATCCTACCCCCTGTTGGGATCAGAATAATCCTGTTTTTTGGGATCAAAGTTATCCAGATCCTACTGAAATGTTTTGAACAACAAAAATTGAAGGTTCGATCCAGATTAAAACTAGGATTGGATTACATGATCTAATCCGATCTCAGAATCATTCTTTCCCTTTGGAACAACCCATTTCAAGATTTGATCCAATCCCATAACCAAAATCCAATCAGATTACCTTTGAACAACTGGCCCCAAGGTATTTCTGAACTATGTACAGTAACGTGGCCTCATATTTTACAGCACCATCTTCCTCTCCTTCATCCTCACAAACCTTTCAGCCACCTCCTTCTTATCAAGCACAACGTCTCTCTATGGAGAGCAAAGTGAGCTTTGAGAGTCTGGCCTCCTTCATGCCCAGAGAGAGTTTTGAATTCATTTCAGGCTGAAACTGCGTTCTGCATTTGCACTAGTGACTGACTGGTATGTCCTTTCCATATGGCTGCAGATGATGAAGGGCAGAACAGCTTCTGTGGTGTTCTGTGGCAGAGAAATAAAGAAATCCATCCCAGACCTGCTCAGCTGTATTATGGCTCTTATATTGGTAGAATCATTACACATTACACTCTAGAATCATTACACTCCTATGAATATAATCTTTGTGCCTCCATTTTGTCTCTTGCTGCCGACTCGTATCGTCTCCATAATAGAGGACAGATGCTGCAATGAGCTCCATGGATCCAAACCTTCCTCTGCTACTGACACTTTCTCTACTATGTCTTCCAGAACTTTCCCAGGGAGGCTGTGAAGTGTGATACCCTGATGGTTCTATCTGCTAACTCTGTTTGATGATGTCATAGTGATGTCATAAAAAATGGAAAAGATCTAAGTGACAACATTCCATTCTTCACTTTGATCTCCACTCTCTCTCTCAACAACAACATTTCACATATATGGTACAAATTCAGCTTTTATACATTTTACACCTCACTTGGGTTTGAGGGAATCACATCCAGAACAAGACGGAACACAGGAGCCATCTTGGATGGGTCTACTTTCCTTTACAGAGATCTGGAGGCTTTTGCATACATTATTGTAGAATAATGTGAAGGTTCCAACAACGACAAGGGAAATGTTGTCTGTGAAGTTAGCTAAAGGGTTTAAAGCTAACCAGGAGTTGAACCTGGAACCTTCTGAGCAGTAGACAGACATGTTAACCATTTCACCACCAGCTCCTTGGTAAGGTAAGTTTTCACATGTTTGTAACTGTTTATATTTATAATACTGAAGCAGAAACTAGTAGAAAAAGCCTTTGACTCTCAAATTGTCATGAAGTTGTTTTTGTTGTTCTGGTGACGTCACAGTGTCCGATTGCTTTCTACTGGAATTCTACTGTCACATTTCCATATCTGTTTGATCTTCCATTAACAAGAAGTAGCAACAACACGACTGCTGGACCATGTTGACTGTATCACTGACACTCGTTGGGTGTCTTAGGACCCATAACCAGGTGGATGGAGAGTCTTCACTGCTTCTTGAGGAAGTTTGAGTTAGCACAATGGAAACCAAGCTGATCCGTGTCAAAATTTCACCTGTGTATAGTCCTGGGGAATTTTTTGTCCTGGCCAGAAGTCTTAGTTGCCACCCTTCGATAGCTCAGTTGGTAGAGCGGAGGACTGTAGTGGTCAACATTGACATCCTTAGGTCGCTGGCTCGAAGGAGTACTTTTTATAAAACTGAGTATGTAGGATTTAGAAGAGCAAGTTGACTTTGTAACATAAATGTTGAGTTGGAAGGTCAAACTTCAGTGTCACGACAGTCCTCAAGAATTCAAAGGAAGCTCTCTGAAGTCGTGAAATTTATCAATGATGCACTTTTAATCTGAGGATCCACCGTTGAAATCCAGAGGCTTTTCAGAAACATGAGTCAGCACAATGTAAACTATTGATGTGTGTCTTTTCCACTGGAATTTTTTCTCCCCTGTCAGGAAACACAGTTTCCACCCTTCGATAGCTCAGTTGGTGGAAGCGGATCCTGGATTCATTTGTCAGAATGACTCTGAGCTGATGTCCATTCAAGACTTTTGAGGCGTTACAATGAAGGAAAGTTCTCCTCAGGACTACGTCAACTAGGTGGATGGAGAGTCTTCACAGGTAGTTGAGGATGTATGAGTTAGCACAATGGAAACCAAGCGGATCCTGTGGTGATCCAGTAGTTAGCACAGGGGTTCTGATGTTAAATTTCCATATCTTCATGAAAATTCAGCTCATATAGGCCGAAATAGCTCAGCTGGGAGAGCGTTAGACTGAAGATCTAAAGGTCCCTGGTTCAATCCCGGGTTTCGGCAAAGAGTAGTGGTCGTAATGGAAGCAGTATAGACTCTCTCTCTCAGCAACAACATTTCACATATACTGTACAAATCCAGCTTTTATACATTTTACACCTCACGTGGGCGTGAGGGAATCACATGCAGAACAGGATGGAACACAGGAGCCATCTTGGATGGGTCTACTGTCCTTTACAGAGATCTGGAACCTTTTGCATGACCAATCTGATTCTAGACAGACCTGAAAGCTAAAGGAGCAAATCATAATGCTAAAGTCTGAGTCAAAATGAAAGACTTGCTGAATTGCTTCAGCTTGGTTCAATTAGTTATAAAGACACAGGCGGGACATTACAACGAGGTTTCTCTCATAAAAAGTCCATGAGGTGAAGAGCAGAGATCAGCCAAGCCTCCAACACAAAGTCTCAGTCTCTTTTGAAATTTAACACGAAGAGATCCTGGTTGATGACCAAAGTTAAAACCATTTGTAGGAGAGGAGAGTCACCTTCCCGTGGGCTCACCACCTGCAGGGAGGTTCTTAATCGGTGCATTGTGATCTGTGTGACGGTGTTCAGATTGTCACCCCCGCGACCCGGAAACGGATGAAAATGAATGTTGGAGAGGGTCAATGTAACTCCAAGTGCTCATCTGGGAATTGAACCCAGGACCTCTGACACCCAAAGTGAGAATCATACTCCCAGACCAACGAGCCAACATGTTCAAGAAGCTAAAGGACTCAACTGATTGTCATAAATAAGGCAGGAGATCAAGACTCCTGACAGCCTTGACAGAGCTCCTGGAATGACCACATTCTGACAAAAGTAAATGAGTCATGGCCGACCTTGAAGAAATGAAGCTGAAGGTTCAACTGCTATTGGAGGATTAGTAACTTTATGGTCCATTTGACCTGAAGCAGTTTTCAGGTTTGTGAGTGAGTTCTGTCAGAGCCTCTGAAGCTTGTGTGTCTCCATCAGGATTCATTTTAATACATGGCTTACTGCCATGAGGACAAGTTCTCTTTGACATTTAAAATGGAGACGGGTCTGATCTGATGTGTTAGCATTGGTGGTTCAGTGGTAGAGTTGTCCCCTGCCACGCTGGAGGCCTGGGTTTGATTCCAAGTCAATGCAACTAATAATTACAATACAGCCATTTATAATAGTGGTGCCTTGCTCATGCAGTGTTAGCAATCCACCACAACAATCCCTTAACTCCATCAGGAAAGTGAACCCTAGTCACCCCAGCTTCAGAGTAAAGACAGTGGTTGATGAAGCTTCATTTGGCCAGTATGGGGATTGAACCCATGACCTTGGTGTTATTAGCACCACACGCTGACCAGCTGAGCTAACCGGCCCACGTTGGTGAAAACATCTACTTTCTTTCTTCCAATATTTGTGTTGAATGTGATTGTAAATGTTTTCTATACAAGAGCAAAACAAGATGTGAAACATACAAAGAAACCATCAGTCATTCATCCAAATCTTCTGCATCATGGATCAACCAGCAGCAGGAAACTAGTCAAGACTTTGTCTTCATGGGACAGCTTCATTGTTGACAGCTTTTTAATCACATTTCAATGATTTTGCTGCATATTTGGCTTTATTTATTGTGTTTTAAGTTGCTGTGATTTTAACCAGAAGTGTTTTTATTGTTTAGTGTTTCTTACATGCAGTGGTTTTATTTCCCATTGCCCCTGAAGGCAACACACACACTCACCACCGGACCACAGATGAACACACAATCATGTCCATACTCCACTTCTGGGTTAACTTCAGTGTTCGTTCCATAACGTAACGTAACAATCCTGAAAATATCTCTACTTCTAGTGGCGGCGTTCTCCTCCTTTCCTGAAGTACTTTATGTTTCACTCCAGGAGTTCTGATCCATCTGGAGCTTTATTTGCTTTTTAATTGCTCATAGTGGAGGATGAGGATTTTTACATCATTTGGACATCACTTCACCTCAGTTAAAGCCGTTTACACATTCAGAGGACAAGAGTCTTTCATGAGATGTGGAGTCGTCTTTGAAGGCTTCACATTCTCCAACAACATGGAACGTACCATAATGATATTCATCTTTCTATTTGGGCTGATCTAGACCCTCGATCTCACTTTCTAAGACACTTGAAGAACATATTAGAGTTTTCCCAGAAGGTCCTCATGAATTTGGACGGACACAGGCTCAGCAGGAAAATTGAGCAGCTGAAAAGGAACTGAACTGAACATTTTGTGAATGGAGCCACATGTTAACCTGCTTTGGACTGAGACCAACTTTTCCTGCATCGTATTGAACTCAGTGGGATCTGAACTGAAGCAGTTTGGTCTCTGCAGTGAAGTGATCCTGGTCTGAACTGAAACTGCTCAGTCATTCTGTGAAAATGGTGTGGGCTCCACACAACAATGCTCTGTATTTCATGTCGTCGCTGCTCAATCCAATCACATATTTTCACAATGTCTCCTTTTATTTTACCTATATTTTTTGACAATGAATTCTTTTAAAAAGAACTCCTATTCTCACTTTCATAGTTACTTTAATTAAAAAAAAAAAAAAAACTCTTATTTTCCCTTTGATTGTCACTTTAATTATTAAATAACATCCCATTCTCACCCTGATGTTCACTTTAATTAAAAAAAAAATTTCATGGGACAATAGAAACACTGTGATCAGTCAGTTTCACTTTATTACAGCACAGACGTTTCAGGCAGAGCTTCCTCACTGCTCTTCCTTTACTTTAGATTTTCATTGAGTTCTTTTGAGGCTCCGCCCCCCGTGTGATCCTGTTTGTTTGTTGGAATATTAATTCCTCACTGTGACGGGAGCTTTTGTTGTCCTGGTGTTACTATGTTGTATCACTGGATCAAGGTGACTGTTCCTCAATACTACACTTATTATACAGTTCTTTACATGTGTGATCAGAGTCCCACCCTGATCAATTCCACAGACCAATATACAGTCACAGGGATAGCGCCACTTGGTGGATGGACAGGAAGTTCTCCAGAATGACGCAATATTTCAACTTTGTTATCATATTGTATGATGAAAAAATACCTCAACATTGTTTTTTTGGCTTTATATAAAATTGTATGAAAAGAAACAAACTCTTATTTTATTTTCTCATGAGTGGCCCGAAAACTCTTCTGTAGTAACAAGTTGGTCTGAGTTTCTTAAAGAAACAAACATATCCAACAATGTTTTTACAGTTTGGATGTGATATTATCAAATAGTTCTGTCAATTCTTAAAAAAAAGAATCTAATGATGACAACATCACCAAGGTTGTGAAAAAGAACAATAACGAGCCTTTCATTACAAAGTAGATGGGAGATGCACCGGATGGAGATCAACGGAGATCAAAGCCGGAGGAGATCTTTGTTGTGAGCATCTCCATGGCAAAAGGCACTGATCTCCTTTGATCTGATAAGAGATCAGCACTGGAACCATGGAGACGCTGAGATCAAAGGAAATCAGCTTTATTCAATCTTCAGCATTCACACTTGCATTTTCTTCTGGAAATACAAACCTCTAGTAATTATTATTATCATAACAGGTCTCTGATATATGGAGGAGTAAGACCATTCAAGGCTTTAAAAACAAGCAGTAGCACTTTAAAATCTCTTCTAGAACTGACAGGCAGCCTGTAATGATTCTACCAATATAAGAGCCATAATACAGCTGAGCAGGTCTGCGATGGATTTCTTTATTTCTCTGCCATGTGTAGTGAACTAGAAATCAAGCTCAACACCAGAGAAGCTGTTCTGTCCTTCATCATCTGCAGCCATATGGAAAGGACATAATGGGCATGAAGGAGGCCGGACTCTCAAACCTCACTTTGCTCTCCATAGAGAGATGTTGTGCTTGATAAGAAGGAGGTGGCTGAAAGGTTTGTGAGGATGGAGGAGAGGAAAATGGTGCTAGAAGATACGAGGCCACATTACTGTACATAGTTCAGAAATACCTTGGAGACTGGATGTTCAAACTGTTGGAGGGTTTTATATTGGACACTTTGGACTCTGGACACTTCACGTTGGCTACAATGGATGTTTTACTGGATTGGAGACATTCTTGTTGTCATTTCTTCTGGATGGGATTCAAACTACCCACCACTGGATGAAAACATCATCAGTAAGTTTTTTGTGATGACAGAGGCTCAGCTTGTCATAGATGCTGGCTGTCTGGCCTTTTCCTTAAAGAGCCTTGTTTTCATTGCTGTCTGTGTGGTGGAGCGCCGTGTCTGCTTAGTTATTGCTTTAACGACAGGCAACCATGTTGCTGCAACACTGGTTTGTTGTCCTGTCTGGGTCCATCATGTGTGGGAGAAGAAGAGTCTGATCTGAAGGTGGAGGTCAGAGGAGAGTGAGTGACATCATGGAGGTCAGAGGAGGGCGACATCATGGGGGTCAGAGGAGAGTGACATCATACGGCCCAGAGGAGAGTGACATCATGGAGGTCAGAGGAGAGTGACATCATGAAGATCAGAGGAGAGTGACATCATGGGGGTCGGAGGAGAGTGACATCATGGGGGTCAGAGGAGAGTGACATCATGAGGTCATCACCTCTGGACATCAAAACAGCCTCCATGGTTGTGAGGGTCAGCGTGTGTCAGAGTGTCGGAGAGGGAAGGAGACAGATTTGTAGGAGACCTCAGTGGAGACGAGACTGATAAAATACATTTTGATCTGTTTATTAAATGTATAAATGAAATATTTCAACAGGAAGTTGTAAACAGGCTCAGTGGACTTTGTGTTTTATCCTCAGTCACTAGAGTTGGAGGCGGTGGGTGACGAGGAGCTCGTCTGGCTGCAGCACCAGAGCGTCCAGAGCGCATGGCGGTACCAGAGCATCCACAGAGCAGCTTTACACACGGCTGTCACCGCTCTATTTATGTGCTCACTTTGAAATGAGACTGATTGTTCCACATCTTGTCACAGTTGATCATCAATCAGTTCTATCCACTGCTCTGGATCATTTGGAGATGAAAGTCTGACAGATGATCATCGTGCTGCAAATTCAGGATTCAGCCTAAAGTCTCAATAAAGAAACATCTAGAACACTGCAGCTCAATAAAGAAACATCTAGAACCCTGCAGCTCAGGAAAGGAACGTCTAGAACACTGCAGCTCAATGAAGGAACATCTAAAACACTGCTGCTCAATAAAGACACATCTGGAACACTGCAGCTCAATAAAGAAACATCTGGAAAACTGCAGCACGGCCCTTTCTGATGACCTGGATCAATAATTCTGCTCTTTTAATTTATTCGTTTATCTTTTATTATTACTTCTTCGGTCGGTGGTCAACAAAATAAAACAAAATAAAACAAACAAGAGCAAAGATTGACAATTTTACAGATTGAAAGGGTTTAGGCTGAAGTTAAACACTTATTTCTCCTAACCCTATTAACAAATTAAAATGCAAGATGTAGCAAGACTGCAAGATATGTAATGACATTCACTGTATGAGATGAATCTGGCCTCAATTCACCACTTCACCATCTGGTTCAATTCACCAGTTCACCATCAGCTCTACCATACCAGTTTTCCCCATAACAAAAATGTTCCTGGTCCAGGTCCATTGTTTTCATACTAGTACGCACAGTCTCCTCCTAAGTTTATTTTAGATCACAAACTTAGTGTGGAAAGTGGTGTACGCATCTTTGAGGACCTGTTTTGTCATAATCAACCTTTATAAATGAGGCCAGACATTGTTCTGGCTCCATCATGTTCCTGGTCCAGGATCAGTTTAACATCCAGACCCAGAGCATCGAGTGTTTTTAGGAGAAAATCATGAAACGTGTCAGCGTTGCTGTTTGAAAGCTCCTCAAAGTGAATAAAGCCCCGATTCTGTTGGTTGAGCCCTTTTGCTTCTTGAAGATGTTGCTGGTTGGTCTGGGAGGAGGTTTCTCACACACAAAGTCAAAACCTCTTTTGAAATTTATCACAAAGGATCATGGTTGATGACTAAAGGGCTCGTCCGGGAATTGAACCCGGGACCACTCGCACCCGAAGCGAGAATCATACTCCTAGACCAACGAGCCGACATGTTGAAGAAGCTGAAGGACTCCAGTGATGTCATAAATAATTCAGGAGATCAAGACTCTGACACTGTCAGGTCACAGTTTGACAGTCTGGTTCAGTTTGAGTGACAGCGACAGTGAGAATCACTCAAACTGTGGGGGAGGGGTTCATGGAGCACTGAAGGTGAAACGCTTCACCTTTCTTGGTTGGAATGAAGTGAAGTGTAACATTGGTGGTTCAGTGGTAGAATTCTCTCCTTCCATGCAGGAGTCCAGGGTTTGATTCCCGGCCAATGCAGCATATAGTTTTTAACCCTCCTCCTGTGTGAGCTTTCACAACCCAGTCACATGTTAACGGCTCAGTTTTGATCTGAGTCTTCGGCTCCGTTTACACCACAACATTCCAAGTGACAACAACTTGTCCGTTAAGGAAAAGTGAAGCTTTTACAGGACAGCAGCTCTACGGAGGCCGCCATGTTTGTTACTCACACATGAGTTAAAGGTAGTAAATATGGTAAAAGTTTAAAGGTAAAACATGCTGTTAAGAGTTGCTAATGGTATTTTTCTGTTTACATTGTAGTTCTTACGGTGTGTTCACCTGCAAGGCTCAATAACGTTGAGAAGCATCAGTTTGAGAGAGCATCTTTTCTACAGCGGCTGCTCCAGGCTTCACTGATCCACAAAGAGGTGCAACTGTTGGCATTCCAAAAGGACAGTCAGGAGGACTGAATACATTCTATTAAAGTACTTTGATCTGATCTATTGAAGACTCTGATCTTACCTTTAACACTAAACAAAGAGATTCACAATTCAAGTGTTAAAGTGCAGAGAATCTCACAGCAAATCCACAATGTGAAACATGAAATAGATCCAACTGTCATTACACACACACACACACACACACACACACACACACACACACACACACACACACACACACACACACACACACACACACACACACACACACACACACACACACACACACACACACACACACACTTCTTCATCCATCAGACACCCTGTCAGAACGGGTGGAGGTGAGGACTGATGTTCTCCTCCACAGAGAGCAGCTGCTGGTAGCTCACTCTCTATGTTCCTCTGCAGAAAGTGATGAGGACTGATGTTCTCAGAAGAAATTTTTTATCATCAAGAACAACTTTTCCCTCAGAGTGAGATGAGCTGAGTGAGGAAACCAAGCGGTCCAAGGAGCTGTGTTCTTGTTACAGTCTCTTCTGGATTGAGTTGCTGCTTGTAGCCAAATGTTTTCACACGACCCTGTTAACCTCCAGCAGAGTTTCTGTAGTGTAGTGGTTATCACGTTTGCTTAACACGCAAAAGGTCCCCTGTTCGAAACCGGGCGGAAACACAAGGAAAGGTTTTTGAAATTCATCAACACAGTTTCCAACATATTAGGAGCACAATGGATGACGATGGTCTTGTTACATAAGCAAATATAACAACCCAAAACCTTTTAACTGGCAGTGGTGGGATTTGAACCCACACCTCCTGAGAGACTGGAGCCTAAATCCAGAGCCTTGGACTGCTCACCCACACTATAATCATATCATAATAATAACATGTACTTATAGGCCAAGACAAGACAAAATCCTAGCAGCACAAAGGGAGTTAATTAAAAGCCTGAACAAATAGATGAGTCTTAAGTTTGTTCTTAAAGGTGTCAACAGAGTCAATTGAGCACAAAGAGGGAAGAAGATCCTTCCAAAGCCTCGGAGCAACAGCCTGGAAGGATCGGTCACCTCTAGTGAGAAAATGAGAGCGTGGACAGGGGATATGTGAGTCCTCCTATTAGTACGGCTCAGAATTCTCACTCTCCCCTCCTTTGCCCACATGAGCTTTGTCTTGGAGACATGTTGTAACCTGTGTTGATGCTTTAAATGTGCTGAGGTGTTTTTTCTCCTAATTCCACACTGTTCTCCCTTATAGAGCAGTTTGGAATCTGCTTTTCCTTCTCCTCTCCTCTCCTCTCGTTGTCTCTCTCTTTTCTCTCAGTTTAAAAGAAATTTCATTGTACTTGTTGCAATGACAATAAAGTTATTTGATTTCACTTCTCAGTTTCTTCCCACAAAGAGCCTGAACAGGGATTTGAACCCTCAACCCTCAGATTGAAAGTCTGATGCTCCAGCGCCTGAGCTACTGTGGAGAAGGACAAAAAGCATAGCAGAGTGAACACGGCTGATGTGATCTACAGCCTGGAGAGACGTACAGAGCTGAGCAGAGTCAGTGAGGAGAAGTGCAGAGAGAGTGAGTTCAAACGGAGGTCAACCACCTGCAGACAATGTCCTGACATCAGCTGAGGTCCTCTGATGGAACAAAGAAGTAAGACAGACACCAGCTGCACATAGACGTAGTGGTGGACCTGTTTAAGCAGACATTTATGGATGATCAATGGAACAAGGTCAGAGCACTAGTGTGGTAAAATGTGTGTTATATGAAGACCTCTGACCGAGGTAAGACAGAGACGTGTCCTCTGAAGACAGGGGGACCAAGTGAAGAGGGACACTACAGGTTCTAAAAGGGAGAAACAGCCAAAGGAGTTCAGTCGTCGGTGGGATCCGCGGCTCAGAGTCTTTGTTCTGGAGAATAAAGACTCTTTTGCATCCAAGTCCAACTTCTCATCTGCTTTTTGCTTCGCAAGGAAGTTTTTTACCTTTAGAGTTGGAGAATTAGAGAAAATGCTGGTGGGATCATCCAGCACCACGCCTGGCCCAGATCCACGTGCCATGATTAATTCCACCACACTACCCAGGCCTGCCAACACAGTGTTGTGTCTCCATATGATTCTCACTTCTGAGTGAGACGAAGCAGACACTGATCCTGACCACCAAGGTGCAGAAGTGGAGACTCTTCTTGCTCGCTGTTTTGAAACTCAACAAATTGTAGTCCATTGTTCCTTCCTGAAGATGCTGAAAAGCTCTGCTCTGGATTTGAAAAAAATCAGGAAACATCTGAGCAGACTGCTGGCTGTATTGCATCATATTTTCTCACTGCCTGATTGGCTGCAGGTGAGAAGTTTTGCTCAAGGAAAACAAGTTTTACTTCTTTATTTACAAAGTGACTCAAACTCAAAGTTAGGCTTCCTCCTGTCTGGTGCACATGGCTAATTTGCATATTGCAGGACTGACTCCAGTAGACTCTAACCTTCAGTTGTGGATGAAGTTCATCTGCAGATACTTCTGGACAAAAAAAAACAGAAGTGGTCTGAGCGAAAGCACTTTGGTGTCTGTTCACACTTGTCTTCAGGACTCACCACTTGTGATCTGATCACCTGAAACACAGTGGAAGCCTGCTGGGCCCAGAACCCAGAGCTCGATGGATCCAAACCTTCCTCTGCTACTGACACTTTCTCTACTATGTCTTCCAGAACTTTACGAGGGAGGCTGTGAAGTGTGATACCCTGATGGTTCTATCTGCTAACTCTGTTTGGTGATGTCATAGTGATGTAATAAAAGAATGGAAGAGATTAAAGTGACAACATTTCTTTCTTCACTTTGATCTCCACTCTCTCCACAAATCCAGGTTTTATACATTTTACACCTCACTTGGGTTTGAGGGAATCACATCCAGAACAGGATGGAGCACAGGAGCCATCTTGGATGGGTCTACTGTCCGTTACAGAGATCTTGAACCATTTGCATGACCAACCTGATTCTAGACAGACCTGAAAGCTAAAGGAACAAATCATAATGCTAAAGTCTGAGTCAAAATGAAAGACTTGCTGAAGTGCTTCAGTTTGGTTCAATTAGTTATAAAGACACAAACTGGAAATTACAATGAGGTTTCTCTGAGAAAAAGTCCATGAGGTGAAGAGCAGAGATCAGCCAGGCCTCCAACACAAAGTCTCAGTCTCTTTTGAAATTTAACACGAAGAAATCCTGGTTGATGACCAAAGTTAAAACCATTTGTAGGAGAGGGTCATGGTAACTCCAAGGGCTCATCTGGGAATTGATCCTAGGACCTCTGACACCCAAAGTGAGAATCATACTCCTAACCAACATGTTTAAGAAACTCATCGACTCAACTGATTGTCATAAATAAGTCTGGAGATCAACACTCCTGACAGCCTTGACAGAGCTCCTGGAATGACCACATCCTGACAAAAGTAAATGAAAACATTAGTCATGGCCGACCTTGAAATAATGAAGCTGAAGGTTCAACTGCTATTGGAGGATTTGTAACTTTATGGTCCATTTGACCTGAAGCAGTTTTCAGGTTTGTGAGTGAGTTCTGTCAGAGCCTCTGAAGCTTGTGTGTCTCCATCGGGATTCATTTTAATACATGGCTTACTGCCATGAGGACAAGTTCTCTTTGACATTTAAAATGGAGACGGGTCTGATCTGATGTGTTAGCATTGGTGCTTCAGTGGTAGAGTTGTCCCCTGCCACGCTGGAGGCCTGGGTTTGATTCCAAGTCAATGCAACTAATAATTACAATACAGCCATTTATAATAGTGGTGCTTTGCTCATGCAGTGTGAGCAATCCACCGCAACAATCCCTTAACTCCATCAGGAAAGTGAACCCCAGTCTCCTGTGTGACAGGTGGAGATACTCACAAGTAGTGATGCTAAATGAAGCCTCATCAACCAAGTTTTTAATTTTCTCACCACCAGATGGCACTGTTGGTTAGAAGATAGATTCTGAAGGACTGGCAATGAAGTGTGTTTTAAACGTTTGTTGAAGAGACAGCACCATCTCGTGGCTTCAGAGTAAAGACAGTGGTTCATGAAGCTTCATTTGGCCAGTATGGGGATTGAACCCATGACCTTGGTGTTATTAGCACCACACTCTGACCAACTGAGCTAACCGGCCCACGTTGGTGAAAACATCTACTTTCTTTCTTCCAATAGTTGTGTTGAATGTGATTGTAAATGTTTTCTATACAAGAGCAAAACAAGATGTGAAACATACAAAGAAACCATCAGTCATTCATCCAAATCTTCTGCATCATGGATCAACCAGCAGCAGGAAACTAGTCAAGACTTTGTCTTCATGGGACAGCTTCATTGTTGACAGCTTTTTAATCACATTTCAATGATTTTGCTGCATATTTGGTTTATTTATTGTGTTTTAAGTTGCTGTGATTTTAACCAGAAGTGTTTTTATTGTTTAGTGTTTCTTACATGTCGTGGTTTTATTTCCCATTGCCCCTGAAGGCAACAGATGAACACACAATCATGTCCATACTCCACTTCTGGGTTAAGTTCAGTGTTCGTTCCATAACGCAACGTAACAATCCTGAAAATATCTCTACTTCTAGTGGCGGCGTTCTCCTCCTTTCCTGAAGTACTTTATGTTTCACTCCAGGAGTTCTGATCCATCTGGAGCTTTATTTGCTTTTTAATTGCACAAAGTGGAGGATGAGGATTTTTACATCATTTGGACATCAATATAATTTTAAAAAGAACTCATATTCTCACTTTCATAGTCACTTTAATTAAAAAAAAACCCTCATATTTTCCCTTTGATAGTCACTTTAATGTTATAAAGAACATCACATTCTCACCATGATGTTCACTTTAATTAAAAAAAATAAAAACATTTTTCCAGGTGAAGTTCGATTTAATGTGAAAAAAAAAATTCCTATTTTCACCTTTTTGTTGACTTTAATATAAAAAATAAAATAAAAAACCCTCCTATCCTCCAATAGAGACCACTGAAGAATTCAAACCCATCATCCAGGACAAAGCAACACTGTTGCTGCAACAAAATCCAGGAAGGATTGCTGCAGAAAATGAGCGATTCTGTTAATGAGTCACTTTGTGAGATTCTACAATATTAATTCATGGGACAATAGAAACACTGTGATCAGTCAGTTTCACTTTATTACAGCACAGACGTTTCAGGCAGAGCTTCCTCACTGCTCTTCCTTTACTTGATATTTTCATTGAGTTCTTTTGAGGCTCCGCCCCCCGTGTGAGCCTGTTTGTTTGTTGGAATATTAATTCCTCACTGTGACGGCAGCTTTTGTTGTCCTGGTGTTACTATGTTGTATCACTGGATCAAGGTGTCTGTTACTCAATACTACACTTATTATACAGTTCTTTACATGTGTGATCAGAGTCCTACCCTGATCAATTCCATAGACCAATATACAGTCTCAGTGATAGCGCCACCTAGAGGATGGACAGGATGTTCTGCAGAATGACGCAGTATTTCAACTTTGTTATCATATTGTATGATGAAAAAATATCTTAACATTGTTTTTTGACTTTATATCAAATTGCATGAAAAGAAACAAACTCTTAATTTATTTTGTCATGAGTGGCCCTAAAACTCTTCTGTAGTAACAAGTTGGTCTGAGTTTCTTAAAGAAACAAACATATCCAACAATGTTTTTACAGTTTGGATGTGATATTATCAAATAGTTTTGTCATTTCTTAAAAAAGAATCTAATGATGACGTCATCACCAAGGTTGTGAAAAAGAACAATAACAAGCCTTTCATTATGATGAACCGGATGGAGATCAACGGAGATCAAAGCCAGAGGAGATCTTTGTTCTGAGCATCTCCATGGTAAAGGGAACTGATCTCCTTTGATCTGATAAGAGATCAGCACTGGAACCATGGAGATGCTGAGATCAAAGGAAATCAGCTTTATTCAATCTTCAGCATTCACACTTGCATTTTCTTCTGGAAATACAAACCACTAGTAATTATTATTATTATCATAACAGGTCTCTGATATATGGAGGAGTCAGACCATTCAAGGCTTTAAAAACAAGCAGAAGCATTTTAAAATCCCGTCTAAAACTGACAGGCAGCCTGTAATGATTCTACCAATATAAGAGCCATAATACAGCTGAACAGGTCTGGGATGGATTTCTTTATTTCTCTGCCATGTGTAGTGAACTAGAAATCAAGCTCAACACCACAGAAGCTGTTCTGCCCTTCATAATCTGCAGGAATATGGAAAGGACATACCAGTCAGTCACTAGTGCAAATGCAGAACGCACTTTCAGCCTGAAATGAATTTAAAACTCTGTCTGGGCATGAAGGAGGCCAGACTCTCAAAGCTCACTTTGCTCTCCATAGAGAGACATTGTGCTTGATAAGAAGGAGGTGGCTGGAAGGTTTGTGAGGATGGAGGAGAGGAAGATGGTGCTATAAGATATGAGGCCACGTTACTGTACACAGTTCAGAAATACCTTGGGGCCAGTTGTTCAAAGATAATCTGATTGGATTTTGGTTTTGGGATTGGATCAAACCTTGAAAATGGGTTGTTCAAAAGGGATAGGAATCAGGGTTTGGGGAGCACAGAGTGAATGCGTGTGTGTTTGCTGCCCCGTGTGGCATTAACGAGTATTGTTGCATTGGAGTAGATGGGGGCGTGTGTGAGCGCGCTTGGGGGCGGATACGAGGCTTGAAAGGTGCACTCACCTCGGGGTGTGGTCAGGAGAGAGACAGTTTGGGTAGCCGCCAAATATTCTACAAGTCGACAAATATTCAAGCCAACTAAAAAAGTTGCCAAAATGACTCTTGCACACTTTGTGTTTTGTAAAATGCCTTAAATAGGCGCGGCTCAATGTCCGACTGGGACTTGTGGTGACTGTGCATCCAGTGAGCCCTTTAGCTCAGACCCATTGTGGTATCGCTTCTCGGCCTTTTGGCTAAGATCAAGTGTAGTTTCTGTTCTTATCAGTTTAATATCTGATATGTCCCCTATCTGGGGACTGTATATTAAATAGATTTTTGGAACAGGGAGATGGAATAGGAGCTTGCTCTGTCCACTCCACGCATCAACCTGGTATTGCAGGTCATCTGGGAATGGTGCACCCTCCTCTCCTGTTGAATGAAAGCTAAATAGTTCTTTCTTGAAGGGCTGAACTTAAAGTTAAGTAATGAAAGCAGATTTCAAAAGAAGTGTAGAACAAAGATCCTGTCTGTGTCAGCAGGGGTGTGAGCCTGTCACTGTTGCTAACTTGGTGACTTTGTCACTAAATCTGGTGACTTTTCAGGTCCTGTTGGCAACTTTTGTTTGTGAAAAGCGACTGGCGACAAATCGAACGACTTTCTAGTGTGTTTGGCGACTCTGAGGTGAAAGCAGGTCTGGTTCTGCAGTCACTGTGGTCAACGAGCAGCAGGTCCTGCTGTGAGCCCCTCCCCCGTCCTGAAGCATTGACAGACCTGCGGTCAGTCTGACAGCCCCTCCCTCCCTCCTGCAGTCAGACCAGAGGAGACCCTCACCACACTGCGTCCACACTGAGAAGGAACCGCGCATGCGCAAGGCCGCCGCTGGTTTACTGAGCGGCAAGTAAATATAAATATTGTTTCAATCACACTGAGGCCTGTGGCCTGTACTAGGAACCCTGATCAACATATCCAGGATCTCTCTGTTTCCTGGGTTGACTGATCCTGATCACCGTTACTACCAAGCAGGTTATCAACTCTCTGGTTCAACCCAGACCTACGTGTGCTTGTTCACATGAAAGGGGCGGAGTTTGCAGCATCTGACCAATCACAGACAGAGAAACTCTGCAGAGCAGTTTACAGATTACTGAAGGAGCAGTTAATCTCTGAGATTATGAAGAATTAAAACACATCCAGCAGCTAAAAGCAACACTGCTGCTGCAGCCAAAGCTAGAACATTCCTGACTTGTTAATGCTGACATGGTGAGATTATACCAGATTAATTCATCAGACAATATAAACAGACAGCACTGTGATCACTCAGTTTCACTTTATTCCAGCAGAAACGTGTCGGGCTGAACTTCCTCACTGATCTTCTTTTAGTTTAGATTTTCCATCCAGTTGTTTTGAGGCTGAGTTTCTCTTGTGTTTTATGTTGGAATATTAATTCATCACCGTGACGACAGGAGTAGTTCTGGTTCCATAAATTCCTGTTTCTGCAGTTCTGTCAGGTGTGATCATTAAGCTCTTTATTCCAGATCAACCCTCGTGGAGATAAACAGACCTGGAACAAGTCAAGAACAAAAACATGCTTCAAAGCCTCAGAGACCAGGATTTATTTTATTATGTCAAAAAGATTTCTAAATTAATTTCTCATCTCCTCTCTGCTGCAGCTCAATGCTGAACCTGCGCACCAATCACCATCATTTAAGAATGGGCGGGGCATTTTCGAAGAGATCTGATTGGTCAGGAGGCGGAGCTTTGACCTCTTATCCAGAACATAACCTGCTCCGGAGGTTAGACATTCAGGGTAAATTACCATGGTGATTTATCCTGGTGAGAAGTGAATGAGTGTCATAGTACGGAAAGTTATCTGGATAAGAGAAAATCCAGCTTCGTAGTATAGGCCTCAGGCCTCAGGTCACACAGAGTTTACCAACATTGATGTGTTTGTGAAAATTTGAGTTGAAAAAGAGCAAGAAGAGCGCCCCCTCTGGCCAGGGGGGTTAAAAGCTCACAGCACCTGCTATTCTCAGGCAGTCTCCCATACAAGCAGATGGCGCAAGATGGCGCTGTCTGTTCAACAAATGTTTGAAAACACACTTCATTGCCAATCTTTCAGCCTCTATCTTCAAACCAACAGCGCCATCTGGTGGAGTCAGAAAATAAAGAAAATGGTTGATGAGGCTTCATTTGGCCAAGGCTCCATCGAGGCTCAGTGCCGGTGTAAGATTGTAAAAGGACCCTCATAGAATCTGAACCCGAGGTCCATTTTCCACAGCAGAATATATGGATCCCTAATATTTGTACTGAAATGTTAATAGAATTTAAGAACATAAATAAATATGAACAGAAACAACAACATATGATAGATAATGAGTAACTATTTTATTCTAGAGTAACTATGAGAGAGAGAGATACTGATTGTAAAGGAGTTAGAATCTTCTTGAGATTCCTTCAGTCTACAAGTTGATGATAGAGCAGCTTCATGAGTGACGACAAGATAAACACTTTAGGAGCCACTGCCATGACCCAGATTTGAACCGGGGTTGCTGCGGCCACAACACAGAGTACTAACCACTATACGATCACAGCCACAACGCAGAGTACTAACCACTATATGATCACGGCCATAACACAGAGTACTAACCACTATACGATCACAGCCACAACACAGAGTACTAACCACTATATGATCACGGCCATAACACAGAGTACTAACCACTATACGATCACAGCCACAACACAGAGTACTAACCACTATATGATCACAGCCACAACACAGAGTACTAACCACTATACGATCACTGTCATAACACAGAGTACTAACCACTATATGATCACTGTCACAATACAGAGTACTAACCACTATACGATCACTGTCATAACACAGAGTACTAACCACTATATGATCACGGCCACAACACAGAGTACTAACCACTATACGATCACAGCCACAACACAGAGTACTAACCACTATACGATCACTGTCACAAGACAGAGTACTAACCACTATACGATCACTGTCACAACACAGAGTACTAACCACTATACGATCACAGCCACAACACAGAGTACTAACCACTCTACGATCACAGCAACAGCACAGAGTACTAACCACTATACGATCACGGCCACAAGGAAACATTACAATGATAATATCTCAGCAATCTTTGGAGACAACACTGACTCTGAACTTCAGATTGATCATGTGTTAATAAAAGCCGGGGGGGACGGAGGGGGACGTCTCTGCATGGAACAATAAGATGTCACCAGTTTATTAAAATGTTTATTACCTACCTACTGCCTGAATGTGCTGTAAATAAGTTTGCAGGATTTTTACATGGAGGAATTAAGCTGATGGTTAAATGGACAAAAAGATATATAGCATTAATTATGTTTTCAATTATTAGTTATGTAGTGTCGGCTAATGTCTGGAGCTTCAGCTGTGATGTGATAAAGAAGTAATTTTCTTTGATGGACTGGTTGTACTTATGGAGTGACCAGCAGGCTGAGAGAGGGGGGGGGGGGGGGGGGGGGGGGGGGGGGGCACAGACCTGTAAGAAAGTGTAAGTCCAATGAAATAGAAAGTATAGAGCCTTACCTTACTGTCAGCCTCTCTGAGTTTTTGTCTCCTCTTGCTTCAGCTGCACCTCGACACCCTGTCCATGAAAATCACAACCTTGGTGGCGTACTATGTCTTCCTGGGTAGCTCAGACGGTAGAGCATCAGACTTTTAATCTGAGGGTCCAGGGTTCAAGTCCCTGTTCAGGCTCTTGGTGGGAAGAAACTGAGCAGGATCACTTTCGCAGCAACACATCATCAGTAGGATAAAACTAACCGGTCTCTTGATGTTCTATGTCAACGCAGAACAATTATCTTGAGTCTCCATGCAGAGGAGTGTTGCTTTCATGATCTACACCAGGGTTCCTCAATTCTGGGCCTCAACATGCCCTGCACGTTCTAGCTCTCCCAGCTTCAGCACACCTCAATCTGATGTTGATGTCATCATCAAGCTTGTCAAAAAGCCAGGTAAGGAGGCCCTTATTGTGTTCAGGTGTGTTACAACTGGGAGAAACCTGAAACGCGGCCAAGAATTGTGGAACTCTGATCTGCACCCAATTGTCAAATGACTGATATCCCGAGGAGCTGCTGTCCAGTAGAGAAATACTCTGGTGGAGCTGCTGTTTATCTTGATCATATCAAGTATTAAAAGTCTCTGAGGTTACATAACCAGCAAACATAATGACTTTATATCTATTGCACTTTTCTAAACTCAGTTACAAAGTACTTTTACATTAAAACCACAATATAATGTACAACAATGAAATACAGAACAATTAAAAATAGACAAGAAGAAATAGAAACTAAAAATAAGAGAACATCAGTTTCTAAAAGCCAAGTGATAAAAATCAGTTTTAAGATGAGACTTAAAACAGGATATTGAGTTTTCCTGCCTGAGTTCCAGAGCCGAGGAGCCGGGGAGTAAAGGCTCTGTCACCCTGGTAATGAGCCTTGTTCTCGGTACCATTAGTAGACCCCTGTCAGAGGAACGGTCTGGCTTATTTCACTTTGTGAGGAAGCCTGTAGTCACAATCGTGAATTACAACATTGGGCTGTAAACATAAACATTGAGCACTCATGAGATTTCAAATGAATTCTTAGCAATATCATTTCCCCCAAAATAATGGAAATGGTGATGGTTCCAACAAAGCCCAAGATTAAACACGAAAACTGATTTTCTTTTACTGGCCTCAGCCTTTTGTTTCTGCTCATTATCAAACTGAGCATCTGATCACCAAACAGCCATTTTCTATTGTGACTGTCAAGCATGGAGCTCATTAGGTGACATAATGAGATCGCAGAGTCCTGGACACAATGTTACTTACCTCTTCGAGTCATGATATCGGTGCTGCTGACTTCTGTTCTCACAGTGAAGTCAATTAATATGTTGAGTCCAAGCAGGGAGAACTTTTCTTGTGCTTCAATAGACAAAATATCCCCCTCTAGCTTCGTTTTGCAAACGCATGTGGCATTGACAAAGGTATTTTTGAGTTATTTTAGCACTCAGAGATCAAAGGAGATTAAAGGAGAGCAAAGGAGATAACATTGTATCAAAGGAGATAACATTTTATCAAAGGAGATCAAATGAGATCAAAGGAGAGCAAAGGAGAGCAAAGGTCAGGCTCTTTATTCAATGTTTGACCTACCTCAAAATATATTAGGGACGTGTTGACAAACCATAATCTACTAAAGAACTCTGTCTTGTGTCTTTTCTGTCAATAGACTACAAGTGCCATGAACCCCGATCACGAGACTTTGCACCTCTTGAGCCGCCTCTCTTAAGACTGCACAGCAAAGAAAATGGAGTCTCCGTTTGGCCATCCCGCAGTCTCAACATCATCCCAGAAGCCTTCCTCAGCTTTAACATGGAATGGAACTCAGTATCTGCCTGCATCACCAGCACCCAGCCCGCCCTCCTCCAGGCCCTGTCAGCCTGATCACCTGCTCAGGCAGAGCATCCAACGCTCCCTCACACACATCCTGTTTGAAAGGTGAGAATAACTTTACACACTTGTATGAAACCCACAGCCTGTTACTTTTTGATTATCTACATAGTGTAATTTAAGGCGTTTCTTCCAAAAAGATATTGGCATACACACAATAGAATTTTACAATCAAGTCATAATATGCAACAGGACATCATTTGAAATTCATGACCCTCAATTCCAGTCACCATTCAAATTTAAGTTATAATTTCATTATATGTATGATTATCAGAGTACCCTGACCCACATTTGCAAAAATATTTGACTTTCACCTTTATTTGGTTCGGGATTCCCATTGTAGCATTGATGCAAGAATTCATGACTGAGCAAGATCATGACACTGGCTGGTTCTTTGCCCAGTCATGAAAGGTCTAGTTCATTAAATATATTGTTTTGCATACTAAATATTAGCACAGTACTATAAACCCAATCGAAAACATGATCATGACTTTATCTTTGGTGTATCGTTCAGAAAAAGTTATCAAAATGAAAGAGGATGAATATACAGACGGTTTGGCAACTCACAAAAAGACCAGGATGCTGTGATGTGCCTCAAACTAGGAGATTATTCTATATATACATTTAATCCATCTTCTTTACATGCTGCCTTCAGTTTGTCATAATTAGACTAAAATATCAACAAAACAACAGATTTATATTTCCTGCATGTCAACCTCTCTTCTGTTTATCAGACATTTTGAATTGATGCCAGTTGATTTGATCTGATCTCAGGTCTGCAGAGTTGGAATTGATCTTGAAATACTCTCTTCTGTCTGATGTTAACACTGACTACAAGGTGTGTGGAGCGGCTTAAGGTTATCAACTGAGGTTTGACTGCTCTATTTTGTATCCTGGTCTAAATGAGCTGGACCTGTTGCTTGCAGTGTCAATACGCTGACAAGTTACATCACGGCCAAGTCTCTACTTTAACTCTGCCGAGATCCTCCTCACCAGTCTTTGACCCAGGGTAGAGGCTCCAGGGAGTGAGGCCTCACTGCCATGTGTGATGACGCTGGGCGTAGCCCTGTGTTGCCCTCCGTCATGTCCTGGTTTCAGATGGTGACTAAAAGCAGCAACTCTGTGCTCAGTAGTGGAGGTGATTTCATGCAGCCCCTCGCTGACACCAGCTTGTAGTTTCACTCCATGTCTGAGCGCAGACATTTCACTCTGGAGCCGCTCCATGTTACTCAGCAAGTTGGACTAATCTATGCTGTTAGAGGTGACAGGCGGTAGCTCATCCAAATAGTGGGAGTCGAACCGAGGGAGGTTTTCTCTGCACTCATTCAAAACCTTGAAGCAACTTTTAATGTTGTTGATGTTTTTCTGATCTCCTTTAAAAGCCACACATCTTTGTTTGGTGTCAGGACAGAGTTCAAACAGCCTCGTTCTTCAGGATTCAATCCATTTCAAGTCCAACGTGTTGGAAGCTGTTAGAACAAGATGGTCCTGGCTCATTGTTCTCATTCTGACCAGGAGAAAGTTTAAAAACTGGTCCTCAACTAGAAGCTTGCCGTCAACAGTCTCATAAACCACAGGTTTTAAACCTGGCCAGTTAGATAGTGGAGGAGCCGTCACTCTGAACTCCCGCTCAGTCATCTTGCTCAACTTTTGTTGTTGCTGTAGGTAAAGGAAGAAATAGGTGTTATGAGTTATCAACGCACTAGCTTACATACCAGTATAATCAGCTTGTATCACTTCTGTTCAGAACTGTTAATAACACGACCATATATGGGAGGATGCAACTACAAACACACCAGTTTGCAATATATGTCGAGGTGACATCCTCCTTGTCTGAAGAAAGTACGATTGTGATATCTAAAACTTCTCGGGACAGAACACGAGATATAGTCAGTTTCGATAAAGACAACATGTGATCTCCACACCATATGTGCAGGGAGGGGTGAAAGAAATGCTTATAAACTAACGTTTTCCTGTACTCTGGGCTCTTGACCATTGAAGCCTGGTCCTCCAGGACAGACTGGTGCTTGAGCCCGAGATCTGGTTTTATTCCATGTAGTCTGCTGAAGGTAATTATCTGTGAAACTGTGTGATTAATTCCACTCTTGTTTCCTCATCAATAGAAGAATAAATTAATGACTGTTTTTCCTTCAAGGTCATCGTCAACATTTATTTGTGGATAAACATTTGTACACAGAACTAGTTTAGAATGATGATTTTTTTTTTCTTTACAATCAAATAAAATTCTATATCATCATCATCTTTATCTTTATTGCAGACACAGGAGTCCATAAAAAACATTCACTAATACATAAAACAAAATATCAGAAATAGGATAATCACAGATAAGTCTAATATGACCCTATTTATAAAAGACAGCCACACCAATACAATAATACCATACACAAGGATGAGTGGTTTTTTACAGGACTATGACTGAGATTATCCAGCAGCATTATCATGGTGTTCTGAGAGTCCTCAAGCCTGCGTATAAATTTATACATCAGATTCCTCATGAGAGCCTGAAATGTAGAAACACCTGCTTAACAGAACATCTCACTTCCTGTTTCCCAGCCAGGTTTTTTTCAGCAGGATCCTCAGAGCATCATTGTAAGCAACCTTGAGTCGTCGTGGGCTTGATTTTCTATATTTAATCCACAAGGGGGCAGTATACAAGGGAGTACGATAAGCTCTAAAGAGAGTCATTTTCACATTATCAGAGCACATAGAATCTGGGTGACAGTGCTCAGACTGCCACCCCCGCGACCTGGAAACGGATCAGTGGGAGAAAATGGATGGATGGATGGATGGATGGATGGATGGATGGAGCACATAGAAAATATCCTTGCTCGTATGTTGGCTTGAACATACAGCGTACAGCATCGTCTATCCAGATCATCATCATCACACATTTTATCAGAGATGAGATGTCCCAGATATTTAGTTTTGCTACTGACAGTGACTTCCTGTTCTGACAGGTAAAAATGAGGGAAGTTGAGATCCTTCTCCTCCTTAGTTCTACATATCAGAACTGTGCTCTATGTGGCATTATATTTAACATTATATTTAACATTATATTTAACATTATATTTAACATCAGATTTTAAGCCATACTCAGAACAGATATTTAAAAGCTGCTGAAACCTGCTGGGAGAGAGAATGACCAGATCAGCAGCAGACATGAGATGATTAATTATCTTGTTACCCAGCACACATCCACTTTTACAACTATTCAGTTGTTGAGATAACTCATCCATGTACAAGTTAAAGAGAGCAGGTGATTTATGTCTTTGTCTTTTTAAAAACGCTCTAAGAAAACACATGAAATCTGTGGATTATTTTAAAAGGTACTTCTTTTACTTTATTGTTTATCATATATCTCGCTGGCAAATTACCCCCCCAAAAAATGGAGGGAGGAGGAGGGGAATCCCCAAACCACTACTGGACCCCGGCACAGAGACAGCAGTCACTGCCAGAGGCCTTTGAGCAAGGCAGTAATATCCAGGGAGCAGATTTATAGAAGGAAAGTTAGATTTAATCATCTCCAGCATTAGTTCATGTTGTTCTTCTCAGTGTAATTGGTCATCGTCTTCATAGTAGTAATTACAGTAGACTGATTAACTCTAGACTATTCAGAGAGACATGGAATATATTCAGTCAGTTGAAATAAATCTAAATGAATTATTTTACTGGAACTGAAAGATAAATACCTATATAAAGATATTTACTTATAATATGAATCTGGCTGAATAGAAAAACCCTTTTGTGTTCACTGTCAAAGTAACATTACTCTTCTTATATTTAGGTTACATGTATTTTATCAAGTTAATTATTTTGTTAACTCACCTAGATTTGCACTGTTGCCTTTATTTTCACAAACAACTGTGTAGTGAAAGTACATTTGTTGTTTTAGGTTGATGTTGTTCTCTTGTTGATATTGTTTGTGAACAAATCCTTTCTCAGTTCTGCAGTGATACTTTGTGCAGATTTTATTTACCCTGCATATATTGAGTTTGTTCATAAGTCATTTATATTTACCAACAAACTTTTTCCTGCATTTTATTATGGTCACAATCAACTGATAAAAGAAAAAAACTCCCCAAATCATTCAAAGATCATGAAAAAACTTTATTTTTATTTTCATTCAGATTTGCATATTGATGATGATTCACTTCATAAATAATGACACATTGTTCTCCCCCACATTAAAGTAGATGAGCTGCTTATATTAGTAAAAAGTATCTACAATACTGGCCGTGTACTTCAAACACTCCTTTTCCCTCCTCCATCTCCCCATGTCTCCAAAGCTGCTTCATACTGACACCTACTGGATATAGGGGGAACTGCAGGTCAGTATTTCTATTGCGTCCATCCATCCACCCATAACAAAACCCATTTAATGTCAAAGATGTTGATCATTTTCTTCTCAACTCGTAATGATGATCATTCAGTAAGTTGTATTTTCTATAAAATTATCCAGTCTGTTTACATATAATGTTTTAAAGTTGTTGTTTTTTTCTCAAACTGAGGAAACAAATTCTAGAATTTCAGATGATGTATTTGTCTACAGTTTTATAGCTTGGAACCACCTTGGCTATTTTCGTCCTGTCAGGAAAAATACCTGTTAAAAAGGATCTATTGCATATATAAGTAATTGCTTAAGTATACATTCTATTACATCTTTTACACAAGACATATCAATTGTTAGAATCACGAGACTTTTAAACTTTCTTTGCACTTCTGAAACATCACTTTCAAAAACTCCATCTAGAAACATTGAAATACTGTTTTAAAATGTATAATCAAAGTGACAGTCTCATACATGAGGTTTAATTTCCTTTGTCATCTACTGAAACATGGTGTGACTGTGGTACTTAGTAGTGTAAATGTAATCAATGAGAGATTTGTACAATTCAGAAACTTTTCTATATAGAAATCTTAAAATATGAGTTACTTCCAGATTAAAGTCATTGAAAGAACTTAACGGTTTGATCTCATTTAAAATGGTCTTTTTGCACAACTTGCTGTTTCTTAACAAGCTTAACAGCCTCATCTAACGTCTCAACACTCAACAGTGTGCTTTAAGGAACGTGAAGTTTAAATGTCACTCAAGTCAAAATATTCCACATCACATACATTTTTTTGTTGTTGTTGGTTGTTGTTAGAATAAATAGTTTGAGACGAGGAAATCATTGCATGTTTCCACTGAAGAGTTTCACTTTCATGATATGTACTTCAGTATGTGTTACATGTAAACAAACAGTAGTTTTTCCTCCGTAGTGTAAAAAGAGTGAAAAATGAAATTACGACTCATTAATGTTAAATAAAAACAGTGAAGAACAAAAGCCATTGGATTCATGTCAACATTTTACTTCCATTTCTTCAAAGTTCACATCTGCTCATACAAGATTTTTAACCTCACATTTTTCAAAACACAGAAAGCAGCATTGTTAGAACTACTAATGAAATGTGCTTCTTTAACATTCATTATCAAGCAGGGACCTTTTGTCAGCCTCTGTGCAGTTCAACACAAATGGAAACCAAACTGATTGAAATCTTCTCATTTTGGTGACGAACCAGAAACTAAATGATTTCCTGAAGCGTCTCAACAGGGTTTAAATCAGCAATGTTGACTTCAAACTGGAGGAGACCTTGTGATTCTGGGCTCAAGCTGGACTTCCTGAACCACATCTGTTGGAGCTCCATTCCCATCTCCACCTGTCCACATGTCCAAGTGTCCTTGAGCAAGACACTGAACCCCAAACTGCTCCCAGTGGATGGACTGAGTGCCTTGCATGGTCGCCGCCTCCATTGGTGTGTGAATGAATGGGTGAATGTGATGAACAGTGTAAAGCACTTTGGGGACTGCTAAAGGCCTCTGCATCCTCCCATAAGAAGAAGAAGAAAAGTTCAGCGCTGACGTCAGCCAGCTGCTGGAAAAAATGCTTGTTCAGCAGGAGAGTTCATACTCTCACCCCCTCACAGCTGACACTTCTGTAAAACCTTTTAACTTTTCAACTGCAGCTTATTTCTCACTTCAAGCGTTTTCAGAAATACTTTTCTCTGAAGTGTTTCAGTAAGAAAAGAGAAAGTTTGTGTCCAGGACATGATGTTGGTCTGCTTTTAACTGCAGGAACTGACAGTCCTGACGGTTGGTACTGCTGAACAAAATGTCTCTGGCCAGAGGGAGCTGGCTGAAGAACATGACATCATTTAGTACGGCAAGACTCTGGAGTGCTCAACTTTCTTCTTGTTCTTATGGAGGATGAATCGGCTTTTATACGGTGGAAAAACACTATATAAGTGAAATCCATCCACACATCTCACATAGAGTCTTTCATGATTTCATCTCTTTATGGTTTTTCATGTGTCGCCGCAAATTACTACGATGACAGAAACTCCACCCACATGTTTCACAAGAATACGGCTTCTCACCTGTGTGAGTTCTCTTGTGTATCTTCAAATCATTTGATCCTCTGAAACTTTTCCCACATGTTTCACAAGAATACGGCTTCTCACCTGTGTGAGTTCTCTTGTGAGTCATTAAATGTCTCTGTTGAGCGAAACGTTTTTCACATATTTTACAAGAAAATGGCTTCTCACCTGTGTGAGTTCTCTTCTGCACCAACAAACCATCCTGTCCGGTGGAACTTTTAACAAAGATTTCACCACTTTTCTTCTTATCATTGAAAGTTGTTAAATTCTGACGTAATTGAGGTTTTTTCTGGACCATATTTCCACATGTTTCCTCACAAAGAAGCTTTTCACATTCAGCCTGCTTCTCTGACACAGGGAACTTGTCCACACAATCACTCTGAAACATGCTTCTTCTTTTCATCTCTGCATTTCTACTTGATTCTGAGTCAACAAGTTTTTTCACATCGTGGACTTCAGAGTCATGAGAGAGGAACTGCTCAGTGTCTGGTACTTCTTCTGGTTCACTCAGGGAACTTTGTTCCTCAATTGAAGGAACCCTAAAGGAATCACCTTCAAACTTCAGTAGAAGCCGCTCTCCCTCCTGGCTGGTACCGAGTTCCTGGTGCTCCTCAATCTGTGGAGGTTCTGGTTCTTCTGGCTCCCCTTTGATCCATTGAGGTTCTGGTTCTACTGGTTCCTCTTTGATCTGTGGAGGTCCTGGTTCTTCTGGTTCCACTTTGATCTGTGGAGGTTCTGGTTCTTCTGGCTCCCCTTTGATCCATTGAGGTTCTGGTTCTACTGGTTCCTCTTTGATCTGTGGAGGTCCTGGTTCTTCTGGTTCCACTTTGATCTGTGGAGGTTCTGGTTCTTCTGGTTCCTCTTTGATCTGTGGAGGGTCTGGTTCCTCTTTGATTTGTGGAGGTTCTGGTTCTTCTGGTTCCTCTTTGCTCTGTGGAGGTTCTGGTTCCTCTTTGATCCGTGGACATTCTGGTTGTTCTGGTTCCTCTTTGATCTGTGAAGGTTCTGGTTCTTCCTGCTCCAGACTGGAGTTGGTTCCCGGTTTAAAGAACTGCTCCTCCCTACAGTCACGGTGCAGTTGGAGCTCTGGAGGGACAAAAAAGTACAAAATAAAGGTTACATTACTTCTACAGTTCCCGCTTTAAAATGACTCAGACGAGTAATTTGATTACAATAAAATCACCTGAGGCAATTATGGCATTAAAGGCAGATCTTATAAATCACGTCTGGCAGGACCTTTTTGTAGACGATACTAATTGTTAGAGAAATCTTGTTTTGTCTCATAACTAATGATGTGTAATTTTGCAGTCTGTGTTCTAGGATGACCCGTGTCAGCACTTTTGGAACCCCTGTGCTACTTTTGCTGACCTTCAATTTACCTAATGTAAAATATATTATTGGGCAGCACAATTAAGAATCATAAATAAGTATGAGGAGACAGGATGGAGGGATATGGAACAAATCTCATGTCTGAACGTAATATTAGAAAGTTTATATTTTTATGACAAAAAAAACTAATGAATGAATTAAATATAAAAAACAAATGTGTTAAAGGAACAATGAAAATATGAGCAGTAATAAAAAAGAGAATGAAAATGTCTGGTTCAATCTGCAGGGCGACTAAAATAGGAAAGAATTTAGATTTTCTTCTTTCAACCATAAACGGGGGATTTCATAGGAGGGAATCCAAATGGCTGCTCTATATTGGACGGCTTTTCACAAAGGGAAAATATGAAACCATTTGAGCAGCTTAAAACTGAATTTGATCTGCCAACACAAGACTTTTATAAATTCTTACAAATTAGAAGCCGTCTTCTAAAACACAAAGGATGGGAATTCTTAGGTAAAGAACCAAATGAAGTAGAGAAAGTACTAATGACCAAGCTGGAGAAGAAGAAGAAAGTCATTTCAAAGCTTTACAAAGCAGCTGAACAAGACAACAACATGAACTTTAAATAGAAATGGGAAAGTGAAAGAAAGAAGAATTGGGGGGAATCATTTAAAGAAGGACATCAAATGTTTAGGAGCATTATATGGAAAGAAGGTGAATGAAATTAAAAACACAAGATGTTCTGCTCCCACTAAATATGTCCTAATATAGTAAAACATGTGATAAATGCTGGAGGGGTTGTGGTCCAGTAGGAGACTAGAGACATATATTCTGGGACCGTCCCAAACTCAGAGAATATTGGAAAAATATACAGAAAGAGATCAAAAGAATCTTGGATGAAAACATTGATTTAGACCTGAAATGATTTTTATTGGGTTTTAAACCCAAAAATGATTAGAATGTTACTTATTGTAGAAAAGTAAAAGATTAGAGTGTGCTGGCTGGAACCAAACCCCCCCTGCATAAAGCAATGGTGGGACCCAATCAAAGATGTGCTGAATATGGAACAAGTAAGAGCAAGGTTCCAAAACAAAGTGAAGGAATGTGAAGACCTGTGGTCTCCCTATATACAAAGGAGGATTCTAACAGAATCACCCCACAAGGGACTTACTTCATTATTTACAAAGCACTCTCATTAAGATCTACTGCTTTGTTTGTTTTGATTTGAATTAACATCTCTAACTAAGGTATTTACTTGTTGTGTTTGCATTAAGCAGATTTGTTTTAGGATCATTTCATTACATTATTTAGACATTTAAGAAGCGGGTGTCTGGACACATGGTGAAAGGGGGAGAAGAATAAAGAGGTAGAAAGGTAGACATACATTCTAGGAAGGAGACGGAGGGCATCCATCTTTCTCTTTCTTTTTCCTTCTCTTGATTGGATGGAAGGTTTTTTAACAGACCTTCAGTACGGCTGTTTGTATGGAGGGACGGCTGTTTAAAGTAGGAATGGAAAAGACAAGTTTCATTGATCTACAATCTATTTATTTATCTTTTCATTTACTTAATGACAAAAGACTAGATTAATAGGAGGAACAGAGGAGGAAGAGAAGGGAGGGTCTCACATTTGTTGATGATGTCATTTAGTTGTTTGGTTCTTTTGGTTTTTATGTCCTTCTAAACGGATATTGGAAATGTATTTGTAAGATAAGAATACTGCATGTACCATACTCATATGCTTATTTGAAAAAATAAATTAAAATAAGGAAGTGCAACAATCTTTTTAAACATCTTAGATGTTCATATTTCTAAAACTCTAGTTGCTGAAGTATTTTAACTTGATAATTCTTCCATGTTGTCATTTGGAGCCTCACTGTTCCAGAGACAAGAGGTTTACATTCTTCCAGGTGCTTTTGCCTCCATGTTCCTCCATGTTGGTTTCACTGATACTCAGAGACAATCGTCTTTTAATATGGAAACCTGGAGCCAGGAAGTGTCTGCATCCTGAGGCTGGAGGCTTGAGCCCGCCTTTGGAGAGAGGAGGGACTATTCTCTGCTGTGATTGGACTGGAGAGGACAGGAAGTGACCAAACACAGGAAGTTGCAAACAATGCAAATCCACTGAAATCAGAGATGATTAAGAAAAATAGCCTCTATGTTTTGTCAATGGCTGCTCATATTATTATTTTAACCTTGTTTCAATGTATTGTCAGGTAGTTCCAGGTGATTCTAGACGCTCTTCTCCTGTTCCTGACTTCAACTA
The DNA here is from genome assembly GCF_963383615.2 of Lipophrys pholis. NCBI lineage: Eukaryota > Metazoa > Chordata > Actinopteri > Blenniiformes > Blenniidae > Lipophrys > Lipophrys pholis. The sequence goes on along the minus strand of NC_137646.1, from coordinate 2,050,119 downwards.
CAACTGTGTATTGATTAAAACCTGGAAACATGGAAAAGAGTCAAAGTCTGAGTTCAATCCAAGTTTCCCTCCAGAGACACAAATCCTGCTTCTGTGTGCGGTGGATAAACCAAACCCAGTCAGAACAATGGAGATCCTGCTCCAGTCACATTCATGTGTTCATTCACACTTTTCCATACCTGTTCTGTGGAGCTTGATTTGAGGGTTCCAGATGGTTTCCAGCAGTCTGTGCTGACGATCAACCTCCTCCTCGTGCTGGACGATAGTTTGTTCAAACTCTCCCAAAGCCTGAACTGAACTCATTGTTGCTGCACGAGATGAAATGTTTCCTCTGTGAGACACGACAACACAGCCGAGAGAGTCCAACAAGCTCCAAACAGTAGTGGAGGGCGGCTCGAGCTAAAATATCGACGTATTCTCCGTGGCTCTGCACGCTGCTGGAACTCCACTCGCGCTTGCCCCGCTCCTCCCTTTCCTGTTTCCGGTCTGACGTCACGTGATCACCCAGGAACCTTAGACATAAACACGAGACGCCGCGCAGCCTGTAGAGCGGCCGCCATCTTGTGAGGGGCAAGTCTGACCCGTCAGCCTAAACAAGTCTCTGTGACCGCGATGTGTTTTCTGAAGAAAACCATGCAAATATACATTTACATGACTGTGAAGAATCATTGCTTTCATTTTTAATTTATTAAATTAAAAAGTATTTCATTTATTTATTTATTTATTCAATGTAGCATACTAATAGAAAGTATTGAGAGGAAATGGAAGAAGTTTGCAGACGGGACATTGGGACGCTGTCCTCTCCTTTTAGAGCAGCAACATGATGGAGCCATGACAAATATATGCAAAAGCGTTTATTTACACACAATGTGACATTGATGTACAATGAACACGTGCATTAGGGCACAAGTTATAACTTTTTGTGTAACAAATTTTGATTTTTTTTAACATATTTATACACAATAACATATTTAACTATTGTACTTTCATTCATTTTTATATATTTACCTTTAATATTACATAGAAATAATTGTTAGATAGTTACCTATCCCATATTTATTTATTGTTACACGTTTATCTATTATTCCATATTATATGACATATTCTCTTTCAGCTCTTCATTTATTAGATTTTTCACTCTCAGTTCCTCCAGAAGACCCCCCACTGTGCTCTTTGCCCTCCGTTCTCCATCTTTTCATTCCTCTTCTCTCTTCTCAGACTCTCCACCTCGGCCATGGCTTCACTGAGTCTGGCTGTCAAAGCATCAGGACATGTGGGCAGTGCATAGGAGAGGTCCTAGTGAAGAAAAAGATTTACATGTTCAGAGTCCTGTGTTATCACATTAATTCATTACTTGTGCAACGTTTAATCAATTGATCTGCTATCCTAATCAATATATATAATAATAATGTTTGTGTACATGTCAGTATGTCTAAAAGGAGTGAGGTGGGACATGTTGCTCAGCTGTTTGAGCACAGCCAGACAGAACTTCCTACTGGGATCAGGCTGAGGTTCTCCTGCTGGAACAGGCGGGGAACAGTACACTGACTGGTTCTGAGCAACTCATTTCTTTTGAAATGTAATATTCTACACACTACAACTAAAATAGCCTCCGTCAGATGAACCCAATAGATGTTGATATTGTTGTTGTTGTTTGATGGCGAGCTTAAGCCAGGGAATAGAGAGCATTTCCCACGGCTCCAGCTCATCTATGTCCCAAGTTAATGTTATATGAGCTAAACACAACGACAACAACAATAAATATGTTTTTCCTACCTGTGGAAAAACACGCAGTCCATTGTCCTTATTTTGTCTGTTTGTACAACCAAAAGCAGAACAGTGATGCCGTATTGTTGCTAAAGTCCTGACAAATGCCCCTCCCAAGATGGCGGACGCACTGACGTATGTTCCTGCCAGTCGGTGAGGCGTCTAGTGTATATGTCTATGTGTGTGAGCCTCTAGTTTTCACACCATACAGTGATAAACGATCTACTAGAGCAGTGGTTCTCAAACTTTTTACACCAAGTACCACCCAGAAAATACTCGGCTCTCAAAGTACCACCATAATGACCAACACTATACAGTAGCCTAGTAAGCCTCAGCATTCATCAAAAACAAGGCAGAGGTTTTACTCCTAAAGAAGTATATTTAATATTGTGAGCCATTGTCACATTTTACACAGCAATATAGGAAAATAAAAGACTGGACTTAAATAATGATGATTCAATTAAACTATATTGCACAGAAAAGTTAAATACTTTCTCATAAGTACTTAAATAAATGAAAAACAAACGAACAAAAAAACAGTTCTTCAAGATTAAATAAAACTGTACTGTACTTAAATGTTAAGTAAACAATGTACTGTACTTGATTAAAAAATAATCTAAACAGGCTGCTTTCTGAAACAGAAACACACACACACACACACACACACACACACACACACACACACACACACACACACACACACACAGAGGAAGAACAATAAGATTAAGAATAAAACTATGATAAAAAAGATGGTTAATGGATTCTAGTGAATGTCTGTCTATCACTCTACTATAGATCTGGGACCCCCCCCCCCCCCTCCCTTCTTGTGTCACATGGCCCCGCTTGAGCCAATCAAAATGAAACATGGCTGTCATTTCAGGAAATTATGTTTTATTCACGGACTGAGTATTTCAGACGATAAATATGATGAAGTAGATAACGGCTTTAGAAGCGATCGAAGTAACTCCTCTTTCACCGTCCAATTCATCCATATTAGTAATCAGCGGGCAGCGTTACGGCAGTGGCGGCACTTCGTGTCACGATCGCCCGTAATGCTACGCTTAGCGACCCGCTAACCTCCGTGACTCGACGTGAAAAGTCATTTTACACACAAAATACTTCACTTTTTTCACTAGAATCAGCTTCGATAGGCCTTTTCTCACAGAGCTGCTAAATCCCGTGTTTTCAGGTGCAGTACAGATTAAGTTACGGGTATAAACGCTCTACCGTGAGTTGCCGTGATGCGAACCCAGAAATGAGGTCCCTTTGTCGGGGTCAGTCCACAGAAAGCACCGCTGAATAACAGTTTTCACATAAAAACTTTATCTTTTATAAGAACTTGATTGTATATGTCGTTATTCATGGTACAGTGGAGGAACTCTTGGAAATTCATGTTCAGAAACGTTGTCCGGAGCTGTATAGGCGGAGATGCCCACCTGTACCCACCATCAGGTGGGCATGACAACGCCGACTGGCACAGCTGGTCACCCCGCAACTGATTAGTTCACTTGCCGGTAGCATATTTTCAAGAAAAACACTTTATATAGTGAGATATGAACGTAAAAACAACAGCAGTGAAAACAGTCAAAATGAGCTTTAGGGCCCAAAGGGTTAAAAACCTCCACCTCGTGCCATCAATTCCTGCCTGCTACCGTGAATAACTGTTGATGTCAGCGCATTTATATTTATGTCAGTGATCCTTTGGTGTACTACTAGAGGGAGCCCCAAGTACCACTAGTGGTACATGTACCACACTTTGAGAATGACTGCTCTACAGGAACAATTAGATTTCATCCCAGATAGAGTCTCGTGTTTTTCCCATGTGAATAATGAGACCATAAGTGAGGTGTATGTGTGTGTGAAAGGAATGTGTGTGTGGAGTGTGTACAATTCATACTTACCTGGTAGGGGAGATACCATGATCAAGAAGGTGGTTCACCCAGGGTGAGGCTCAGCCATTGCACTCCGGCTGTGCTGACCCCTGCGAATTCCCCAAATGTGAGAATCTCGACTGCATAATTTCTGGTAGTAGGGGACTGAGTCCACGTTCTCCCCTCATCACTTGTTCAAGAAAGTGTTTTATTACCAAACATTCCCATGTCCTGCAGAAAGGTGGTAAGTGTTACTCAGTAGATCCATTTCTGTGCTGATTATATTAAATCATCTCGATCTGCAAGTAAAGCAGTGATAGCTAGCCTCTATGAATATTTACATATGAAATAGACCAAAAGCGTAGAACATATTAGAACACAAACAATACAAAAAAGCACAAGTAATTAAAACTGTAATACAGGGTTGCAGCTAATCATTTGTTTTGAAATTGACTATTTTACCAAAGATTTAAATATTTTCAAACAACAATACTATTACTAAATGTGACAGAAAAGACAGGCCAGTTAAAATCAAATAATTTGATTATGTTTCTGAAAAAAATGACTCAACTGAATAAAGAATAATTGATAATTGATAATACAACTGAAGTTTTTGGCTTAACTTTGTCCTTTTCAGTAATAACACATGAACCTTTAAATGTAAAGTAAATGAATTGATAACAGAAATACAACAAGCGAGTGAAGCCCATTTGGTCTTAATGTTGTCCTTTCCTCTGCAGTGACAGTCTCACAACTGCAACCCAGATTTGAGAAGATCTGCAGCAACAAGCAGCCTCACACCATCACTGGAAAGATGTGTGGATTAAAGGTCTTATTTTAGCTCAACAAACCTTTTTTTTGTTTTTCCTCAGGAAGTTTTTAAGTTTTTAACTCATTTTATACAGAGAAGCAAAATGTATTTTTAGCAATGTTGAATATAGTTACACATTAAAAAACTGACAGCAAAGAATAATGTTCCACAGTAAAACAGTTACACTTTAAATAGTTACACTGTGAAGGTGGTTGAAAGAAGTTGTAGTTTCGTTGATTGCAACATATTGGAAAATGGATGGATGCAATAGAAATACTGACCTGCAGTTCCCCCTAAATCCAGTAGGTGTCAGTATGAAGCAGCTTTTGAGACATGAGGAGCAGGAGGAGGGAAAAGGAGTATTTGAAGTACACGGCCAGTATTGTAGATACTGATACTTTTTACTAAGATAAGCAGCTCATCTACTTTAATGTGGGGGAGAACAATGTCTCATTATTTATGAAGCGAATCATCATCAATATGCAAATTTGAATGAAAATAAAATAAAGCTTTTCTCATGATATTTGAAAGATTTGGGGACTTTTTATTCTTTTATCAGTTGATTGTGACCATAATAAAATGCAGGACAAAGATTGTAGGCAAATATAAATGACTTGTTATGAACAAACTCAATATATGCAGGGTAAATGAAATCTGCACAAAGTATCACTGCAGAACTGAGAAAGCTGATTTCTCCCACAGCAAAGCAACGCAGTAACGCCCCAGATGAAGGTGATCACAACATTGTGCTACGTCACTACAAGTAGGCTGCAGCAGTGCAGCGGTGATGACGGGGGTTTGTCCCAGTCCTCCGTCAGCAGAGTGTCAGTCTGACCGTTACGGTTCTTTCACAGCCCCACATTGGTGGTAAATCACAGGAAGTGGTGACGCTGCGTCGCCTCCACCATTAATATCAAATACATTAAGTGGTAAAAATAAGAGAACAAGAATCAAATCAATGTAATAATCGGCATGTGAACCAGGAAAGTTCAATCATTCTTAAGCTGTGTAAAAATTCAATTAATTTGTCTGAGTTTCATAAAATAGACCTAAATAATTTTCATGATTACACATTTTTAATAGAGCCCAAGATATTTGATGGGTTAATTTTACTCTCCATTCATTAGGAGGAGCACAGAGGCTTTTTTCTTTCTTCCTTTCTCTAACAACCAATCAGCTTTCAGCAGACTGCGTCATACATGGCAACGGGGTCGACCTGGCCTCCTCACTAAGATAAAAGTTGCTTTCAACTCCTACACATAAAACACAAGAGAAACTCAGCCTCAAAACAACTGAATGGAAAATCTAAACTAAAAGAAGATCAGTGAGGAAGTTCAGCCCGACACGTTTCTGCTGGAATAAAGTGAAACTGAGTGATCACAGTGCTGTCTGTTTATATAGTCTGATGAATTAATCTGGTATAATCTCACCAAGTCAGCATTAACAAGTCAGGAATGTTCTGGCTTTGGCTGCAGCAGCAGTGTTGCTTTTAGCTGCTGGGTGTGTTTTAATTCTTCATAATCTCAGAGATTAACTGCTCCTTCAGTAATCTGTAAACTGCTCTGCAGAGTTTCTCTGTGTGTGATTGGTCAAACGCTGCAAACTCCGCCCCTTTCATGTGAACAAGCACACGTAGGTCTGGGTTGAACCAGAGAGTTGATAACCTGCTTGGTAGTAACGGTGATCAGGATCAGTCAACCCAGGAAACAGAGAGATCCTGGATATGTTGATCAGGGTTCCTAGTACAGGCCACAGGCCTCAGTGTGATTGAAACAATATTTATATTTACTTGCCGCTCAGTAAAGCAGCGGCGGCCTTGCGCATGCGCGGTTCCTTCTCAGTGTGGACGCAGTGTGGTGAGGGTCTCCTCTGGTCTGACTGCAGGAGGGAGGGAGGGACTGTCAGACTGACCGCAGGTCTGTCAATGCTTCAGGACGGGGGAGGGGCTCACAGCAGGACCTGCTGCTCGTTGACCACAGTGACTGCAGAACCAGACCTGCTTTCACCTCAGAGTCGCCAAACACACTAGAAAGTCGCTCGATTTGTCGCTTGTCGCAAATAAAAAGTTGCCAACAGAACCTGAAAAGTCACCAGATTTAGTGACAAAGTCACCAAGTTGGCAACAGTGACAGGCTCACACCCCTGCTGACACAGACAGGATCTCTGTTCTACACTTCTTTTGAAACTTGCTTTCTTTGCTTAACTTTGAGTTCAGCCCTTCAAAAAAGAACTATTTAGTTTTCATTCAACAGGAGAGGAGGGTGCACCATTCCCAGATGAACTGCAATACCAGGTTGATGCGTGGAGTGGACAGAGCAAGCTCCTATTCCATCTCCCTGTTCCAAAAATCAATTTAATATACAGTCCCCAGATAGGGGACATATCAGATATTAAACTGATAAGAACAGATACTACACTTGATCTTAGCCAAAAGGCCGAGAAGCGATACCACAATGGGTCTGAGCTAAAGGGAGCACTGGATGCACAGTCACCACAAGTCCCAGTCGGACATTGAGCCGCGCCTATTTAAGGCATTTTATAAAACACAAATCGTGCAAGAGTCATTTTGGCAACTTTTTTAGTTGGCTTGAATATTTGTTGGTGATGCTTAATTTGGACACTTTTTGCAGTAATCCCAGGCTATTTACGTAGGGGGTGTAGCGGCTTCTTTCTCAGCTGATTCCTGTACTAGCCGCCAGAGATTAGTTTTTATTATTTTCAGTTTTTGTTTAACATGTTGGTCCAATCAATAGATATTAAAATCTCCAAGCACTATGGTTTCACTATCATATTTAAACATTTTAAGCAGTTTGTCCAGGTTACTATAAAAAGATACATTAAAGGATGGCGGATTGTATAAAGTTACAATATTAAAATTCATTCTAGGTGATAAATCAATGTTTAAAACCAAATTAAATTCAGTACATTTAAGTGTGTTTCGAACATATACTAGCACACCATCCTCTTTACCTATTTGCCTGTCCTTACGAAAACAAGAATATCCTGGAATGTCGATCATATTTGATGGTATATTACAGTTTAACCAGGTTTCACTCAGAGCGAGATAGTCCAAGTTAGTAACATGTTCTCTCTAAATATTTTTGACATAATAAACACGTGTAACATCATCAGTATTTACTGAAGCCAAAGTCAAAGAAGGCCTCTGAGTAGCCTGCCCAGACGATGCTGCCGATGGACCCGGACCACCTGGAGTCCCAGGAGATGGTACAGGGACACTGCTGGAAGGCTGGAGGTGCACAGGGAAGAAAACTGAATTCATTCATACACAATACAACGCACACATTAATTTAATGAAAGACCACAATACATTCTTGGCATGGAAACCGCATCTACATGTCTGCATCTCTCCGAACAAAGATGATTGTCCCCTCAACTGCATCGGACACTTCTCAATCTACAATACAATTTGAGTAAATCCTTAGAATGTCTCTCACTTTTAGTTTAATTAACAATATCCTTAATAACTGCACACTTACTGATAACTGATTATTCTGTCCTACTTTACCTTCAGAAGTCAAGAAAGTCTGTCACCTCTCTCCCTGGCTTGTTTCAAATTTTAAAGAGTGGATCATGAATCAAACTTTATACAGTGTAATTGCGGGGTGTAGCCAATCCAAATCAACCTCCCTTTTCCCAATTAGACAGCTCTGCTCTGGCACATGGCACATGGCACCATGTGAGGAAGTATAATTGTTAGTCCTTGAAAGGTTCATGGACACACCTGCATGTTTTAACACATGCTCTGCTGTCAGAAGTGGGATTTGAACCCACGCCTCCAGAAGAGACTGCAACCTGAACGCAGCACCTTGGACCGCTCGGCCATCCTGACATTAAAATGTCAAGGTCACGTTTTGCCGAGGACGTTTGGGGTTCCCTAGTTGGTCTCGTCTCACAGCCTTCACCCTGATGATGTTGTTTGGTTGTCCAAGCCTTTACCATCCAGGCCAACACTGTCAACAAGTCCAAAAACACATTGGAAACAAATCACGCTCCAGTAAATGGTTGGGAGGGATCGATTCAAGCCGACATTTATGTTCCCGATACACCTAAACAAAGGACCTCAGTAGGTCACCAGATCAGACAATGGAAGTTGATTTGGGAAAAAAACATGTTCGGAAATAAACCACAGAGTGCCTCTTCGTAATGAAACAATGAGTGCTCGTGCTCGACAATGAAATCGATTTCTCAAATAATGCAAACAGAACTGCTAAGTACAGTGGACACTCCTTGAGAACCCTGCACTTAGCAGAGTGGCGCAGCGGAAGCGTGCTGGGCCCATAACCCAGAAGTCGATGGATCGAAACCATCCTCTGCTAGTGACAGTTCAGGTTCAAGGTGTTGGATTAAGACTCCAGTCTCTGAGGAGGCATGGCTGCAAATCCCACTGCTGCCAGTTCAAGGCTTTGAATGGAATTAATTGCTCAAATCAGCCAGTAATGATTCACTGCCATCATTTATGGTCCTGATATGTTGGACACTTGTCACACCCCTGTGAATTTCACCCCAGCAAACCCTTCAGGCTCCAACTGGTCATGCTTAATTTTCCCCCTCTGCACCGGTAACAGTGAGTGAGTGCACTAAATATTACCTCCGACATAACACGAAATAAAAATAAGAATGGCACCAAAAAAAAACCATTCTCAATCACACTCAATCACATTCACACATCTTACTGTGTCTCACTCACCGCTGAGTGGAGGTAGGAATGATTTGGCTCTGTAATTGTCCACCTTGTACAGACAGCACCTTTCATCGGCTGCTCATGCTGCTCTAACAGAGTTTAACAATATATTGATCAGCATGGAGTAATTACCATCACTAATCAATATAACGTCACTCAGAAGTTAATATTTGTCTCTCACCCAGCAGATGGATGTAGATCATGCAGCCCTCTTAACTTTTTCCAAGTTTTCAGATCAGCACGAGGCAGCATCCGCCTCTTTTCTGAGATCACTTTATTTCTGGAAAACAAAGTTTGCAGAGGTCTCGCGGAGGTTTTGTGATAGGTTCGTGGAGGTTATCAGAGCATTGTCGAATTTGGCCCTTCACAATAAAATTCACGATGATTCACTTCATCGTTTGTTGAAGTATTTTCGTCCAATTTTCTCTAATCATGATAGTTTTAAGATTTTAAATGAGATTTTATCCAATATTTACATATGTGTGATTATATCCTATGCTATTTATAGCAATATTTTTTCTTAATTAACACGTTATCTGTTTTTTAACCTACGTGTAAATCTACTACTATGAATTGATTATTTATTTCCAAATAACACCTAACGTTTTTTAAGAGATTAATAATTTTCCTAATGAACTATTTAAGTGGATAATAATACTTTTCCGTAATATTTTAGAGCCTGGGCTCCAGAAGCCACATTTATTTGAGGCCATCTTGGCAGGAGAAGACCTCTGACATGAGAGCCGATTGAAAGCGATCAGGAAAAATGATGTCCTTTAAGAAGTATGATCTGAATGATGGCATTCAAATGTGATTTTCAGATCGTAGTCAGTGTTTGCAAAGGATGACAATTAGGAAGGACAAATTAATGTGCTGAATGTCAACTTGAAAGCTGCGCAAATAGGACTAAAAGTGTTTTAGCCAGAGTTGAACTCTGTTTGGAGTTTTAGAAAAAAAAACATACTTTATGCTTCTGCCCTGTTTTGAACAGGGGACCTTTTGCGTGTTAGGCAAACGTGATAACCACTACACTACAGAAACTATGCCTTTTGATGAGACCAGGGTTCAATTCCTCAAAGAGCAGTGTAAGGTTTTCTGTGTGTTGTTCCAAGATCTAAAGGTCCCTGGTTCAATCCCGGGTTTCAGCAAAGAGTAGTGGTCGTAATGGAAGCAATATAGACTCTCTCTCTCAGCAACAACATTTCACATATACTGTACAAATCCAGCTTTTATACATTTTACACCTCACGTGGGCGTGAGGGAATCACATGCAGAACAGGATGGAACACAGGAGCCATCTTGGATGGGTCTACTGTCCTTTACAGAGATCTGGAACCTTTTGCATGACCAATCTGATTCTAGACAGACCTGAAAGCTAAAGGAGCAAATCATAATGCTAAAGTCTGAGTCAAAATGAAAGACTTGCTGAATTGCTTCAGCTTGGTTCAATTAGTTATAAAGACACAAGCGGGACATTACAACGAGGTTTCTCTCATAAAAAGTCCATGAGGTGAAGAGCAGAGATCAGCCAAGCCTCCAACACAAAGTCTCAGTCTCTTTTGAAATTTAACACGAAGAGATCCTGGTTGATGACCAAAGTTAAAACCATTTGTAGGAGAGGAGAGTCACCTTCCCGTGGGCTCACCACCTGCAGGGAGGTTCTTAATCGGTGCATTGTGATCTGTGTGACGGTGTTCAGATTGTCACCCCCGCGACCCGGAAACGGATAAGCGGAAGAAAATGAATGTTGGAGAGGGTCAAGGTAACTCCAAGTGCTCATCTGGGAATTGAACCCAGGACCTCTGACACCCAAAGTGAGAATCATACTCCCAGACCAACGAGCCAACATGTTCAAGAAGCTAAAGGACTCAACTGATTGTCATAAATAAGGCAGTAGATCAAGACTCCTGACAGCCTTGACAGAGCTCCTGGAATGACCACATTCTGACAAAAGTAAATGAGTCATGGCCGACCTTGAAGAAATGAAACTGAAGGTTCAACTGCTATTGGAGGATTAGTAACTTTATGGTCCATTTGACCTGAAGCATTTTTCAGGTTTGTGAGTGAGTTCTGTCAGAGCCTCTGAAGCTTGTGTGTCTCCATCAGGATTCATTTTAATACATGGCTTACTGCCATGAGGACAAGTTCTCTTTGACATTTAAAATGGAGACGGGTCTGATCTGATGTGTTAGCATTGGTGCTTCAGTGGTAGAGTTGTCCCCTGCCACGCTGGAGGCCTGGGTTTGATTCCAAGTCAATGCAACTAATAATTACAATACAGCCATTTATAATCGTGGTGCCTTGCTCATGCAGTGTGAGCAATCCACCACAACAATCCCTTAACTCCATCAGGAAAGTGAACCCCAGTCTCCTGGTTCAAAGATAGATCCTAAAGTACTGGCAATGAAGTGTTTTTTAGATGTTTTTTGAAGAGACAGCACCATCTAGTGGCTTCAGAAAATAAAGACAGTGGTTTATGAAGCTTTATTTGGCCAGTATGGGGATTGAACCCATGGCCTTGGTGTTATTAGCACCACACTCTGACCAACTGAGCTAACCGGCCCACATTGGTGAAAAAATCTACTTTCTTTCTTCAAATATTTGTGTTGAATGTGATTTGAAATGTTTTCTATACAAGAGCAAAACAAGATGTGAAACATACAAAGAAACCATCAGTCATTCATCCAAATCTTCTGCATCATGGATCAACCAGCAGCAGAAAACTAGTCAAGACTTTGTCTTCATGGGACAGCTTCATTGTTGACAGCTTTTTAATCACATTTCAATGATTTTGCTGCATATTTGGCTTTATTTATTGTGTTTTAAGTTGCTGTGATCTTAACCAGAAGTGTTTTTATTGTTTAGTGTTTCTTACATGCAGTGGTTTTATTTCCCATTGCCCCTGAAGGCAACACACACACTCACCACCAGACCACAGATGAACACACAATCATGTCCATACTCCACTTCTGGGTTAACTTTAGTGTTCGTTCCAAAACGTAACGTAACAATCCTGAAAATATCTCTACTTCTAGTGGCGGCGTTCTCCTCCTTTCCTGAAGTACTTTATGTTTCACTCCAGGAGTTCTGATCCATTTGCAGCTTTATTTGCTTTTTAATTGCTCATAGTGGAGGATGATGATTTCTACATCATTTAGAAATCACTTTAATTTGAAAAAAAAAACTCTTATTTTCCCTTTGATAGTCACTTTGATTTAAAAAAAATATATAACATTTTCCAGGTGATGTTTGATTTAATTTGAAAAAAAAATCCTATTTTCACTTTAATTTTAAAAAAATAAAATAAAACCTCCTATCCTCCAATAGAGATCACTGAAGAATTCAAACTCATCATCCAGGACAAAGCAACACTGTTGCTGCAACAAAATCCAGGAAGGATTGCTGCAGAAAATGAGCGACTCTGTTAATGAGTCACTTTGTGAGATTCTACAATATTAATTCATGGTACAATAGAAACACTGTGATCAGTCAGTTTCACTTTATTCCAGCACAGACATTTCAGGCAGAGCTTCCTCACTGCCCTTCCTTTACTTTAGATTTTCATTGAGTTCTTTTGAGGCTCCGCCCCCCGTGTGAGCCTGTTTGTTTGTTGGAATATTAATTCCTCACTGTGACGGCAGCTTTTGTTGTCCTGGTGTTACTATGTTGTATCACTGGATCAAGGTGACTGTTACTCAATACTACACTTATTATACAGTTCTTTACATGTGTGATCAGAGTCCTGCCCTGATCAATTCAATAGACCAATATACAGTCTCAGTGATAGCGCCACCTAGAGGATGGACAGGAAGTTCTGCAGAATGATGCAGTATTTCAACTTTGTTATCATATTGTATGATGAAAAAATATCTCAACATTGTTTTTTGACTTTAAATCAAATTGCATGAAAAGAAACAAACTCTTATTTTATTTTGTCATGAGTGGCCCTAAAACTCGTCTGTAGTAACAAGTTGGTCTGAGTTTCTTAAAGAAACAAACATATCCAACAATGTTTTTACAGTTTGGATGTGATATTTTCAAATAGTTCTGTCAATTCTTAAAAAAAAGAATCTAATGATGACGTCATCACCAAGGTTGTGAAAAAGAACAATAACAAGCCTTTCATTACAAAGAAGATGGGAGAAGCACCGGATGGAGATCAATGGAGATCAAAGCCGGAGGAGATCTTTGTTGTGAGCATCTCCATGGTAAAGGGAACTGATCTCCTTTGATCTGATAAGAGATCAGCACTGGAACCATGGAGACGCTGAGATCAAAGGAAATCAGCTTTATTCAATCTTCAGCATTCACACTTGCATTTTCTTCTGGAAATACATACTTCTGGTAATTATTGTTATCATAACAGGTCTCTGATATATGGAGGAGTCAGACCATTCAAGGCTTTAAAAACAAGCAGTAGCATTTTAAAATCCCGTCTAAAACTGACAGGCAGCCTGTAATGATTCTACCAATATAAGAGCCATAATACAGCTGAGCAGGTCTGCGATGAATTTCTTTATTTCTCTGCCATGTGTAGTGAACTAGAAATAAAGCTCAACACCACAGAAGCTGTTCTGCCCTTCATCATCTGCAGCCATATGGAAAGGACATACCAGTCAGTCACTAGTGCAAATGCAGAACTCAGTTTCAGCCTGAAATGAATTTAAAACTCTCTCTGGGCATGAAGGAGGCCAGACTCTCAAAACTCACTTTGCTCTCCATAGAGAGACGTTGTGCTTGATAAGAAGGAGGTGGCTGAAAGGTTTGTGAGGATGAAGGAGAGGAAGATGGTGCTATAAAATATGAGGCCACGTTACTGTACATAGTTCAGAAATACCTTGGGGCCAGTTGTTCAAAGGTAATCTGATTGGATTTTGGTTATGGGATTGGATCAAATCTTGAAAATGGGTTGTTCAAAAGGGATAGGAATCAGGGTTTGGGGAGCACAGAGTGAATGCGTGTGTTTTTGCTGCCCCGTGTGGCATTAACAAGTATTGTTGCATTGGAGTAGATGGAGGCGTGTGCTTGGGGGGCGGATACGAGGCTTGAAAGGTGCACTCACCTCGGGGTGTGGTAAGGAGAGAGACAGTTTGGGTAGCCGCCAAATATTCTACAAGTCGACAAATATTCAAGCCAACTAAAAAAGTTGCCAAAATGACTCTTGCACACTTTGTGTTTTGTAAAAGGCCTTAAATAGGCGCGGCTCAATGTCCGACTGGGACTTGTGGTGACTGTGCATCCAGTGCTCCCTTTAGCTCAGACCCATTGTGGTATCGCTTCTCGGCCTTTTGGCTAAGATCAAGTGTAGTATCTGTTCTTATCTATTTTTATTTCCTCATGTTTCTCATTTTACTCAACAGGTCCTGCTTTATTTGTATTTATTAAAAGTACTGTATTTATATTTTAAAACAGAAGCTTGTACCTTTTTTGCTTTTATGTTTTAAATGAGTGAAAACATCTGTGGAAGAAATGGAAGAAAATGACCTGTAAAATGTGTCAATAAAATCTTGTAAAAGAAAAAATCTGTTCTTATCAGTCTAATATCTGATATGTCCCCTATCTGGGGACTGTATATTAAATTGATTCTTGGAACAGGGAGATGGAATAGGAGCTTGCTCTGTCCACTCCACGCATCAGCCTGGTATTGCAGTTCATCTGGGAATGGTGCACCCTCCTCTCCTGTTGAATGAAAACTAAGTAGTTCTTTATTGAAGTTAAGCAAAGAAAGCAAGTTTCAAAAGAAGTGTAGAACAAAGATCCTGTCTGTGTCAGCAGGGGTGTGAGCCTGTCACTGTTGCCAACTTGGTGACTTTTCAGGTCCTGTTGGCAACTTTTTTTGTGAAAAGCGACTGGCGACAATTCTAGCGACTTTCTAGTGTGTTTGG
Source organism: Lipophrys pholis (assembly GCF_963383615.2). NCBI lineage: Eukaryota > Metazoa > Chordata > Actinopteri > Blenniiformes > Blenniidae > Lipophrys > Lipophrys pholis. The sequence goes on along the minus strand of NC_137646.1, from coordinate 2,035,083 downwards.
TGACTCTGAGGTGAAAGCAGGTCTGGTTCTGCAGTCACTGTGGTCAACGAGCAGCAGGTCCTGCTGTGAGCCCCTCCCCCGTCCTGAAGCATTGACAGACCTGCGGTCAGTCTGACAGTCCCTCCCTCCCTCCTGCAGTCAGACCAGAGGAGACCCTCACCACACTGCGTCCACACTGAGAAGGAACCGCGCATGCGCAAGGCCGCCGCTGGTTTACTGAGCGGCAAGTAAATATAAATATTGTTTCAATCACACTGAGGCCTGTGGCCTGTACTAGGAACCCTGATCAACATATCCAGGATCTCTCTGTTTCCTGGGTTGACTGATCCTGATCACCGTTACTACCAAGCAGGTTATCAACTCTCTGGTTCAACCCAGACCTATGTGTGCTTGTTCACATGAAAGGGGCGGAGTTTGCAGCATCTGACCAATCACACACAGAGAAACTCTGCAGAGCAGTTTACAGATTACTGAAGGAGCAGTTAATCTCTGAGATTATGAAGACTTAAAACACATCCAGCAGCTAAAAGCAACACTGCTGCTGCAGCCAAAGCCAGAACATTCCTGACTTGTTAATGCTGACTTGGTGAGATTATACCAGATTAATTCATCAGACTATATAAACAGACAGCACTGTGATTACTCAGTTTCACTTTATTCCAGCAGAAACGTGTCGGGCTGAACTTCCTCACTGATCTTCTTTTAGTTTAGATTTTCCATCCAGTTGTTTTGAGGCTGAGTTTCTCTTGTGTTTTATGTTGGAATATTAATTCATCACCGTGACGACAGGAGTAGTTCTGGTTCCATAAATTCATGTTTCTGCAGTTCTGTCAGGTGTGATCATTAAGCTCTTTATTCCAGATCAACCCTCGTGGAGATAAACAGACTTGGAACAAGTCAAGAACAAAAACTTCCTTCAAAGCCTCAGAGACCAGGATTTATTCTATTATGTCAAAAAGATTTCTAAATTACTTTCTCATCTCCGCTCTGCTGCAGCTCAGTGCTGAACCTGCCCACCAATCACCATCATTTAAGAATGGGCGGGGCATTTTCCAAGAGATCTGATTGGTCAGGAGGCGGAGCTTTGACCTCTTATCCAGAACATAACCTGCTCCGGAGGTTAGACATTCAGGGTAAGTTACCATGGTGATTTATCCTGGTGAGAAGTGAATGAGTGTCATAGTATGGAAAGTTATCTGGATAAGAGAAAATCCAGCTTCGTAGTACAGGCCTCAGGCCTCAGGTCACACAGCGTTTACCAACATTGATGTGTTTGTGAAAATTTGAGTTGAAAAAGAGCAAGAAGAGCGCCCCCTCTGGCCAGGGGGGTTAAAAGCTCACAGCACCTGCTATTCTCAGGCAGTCTCCCATACAAGCAGAAGGCGCAAGATGGCGCTGTCTGTTCAACAAATGTTTGAAAACACACTTCATGGCCAATCTTTCAGCCTCTATCTTCAAACCAACAGCTCCATCTGGTGGAGTCAGAAAATAAAGAAAATGGTTGATGAGGGTTCATTTGGCCAAGGCTCCATCGAGGCTCAGTGCCGGTGTAAGATTGTAAAAGGACCCTCATAGAATCTGAACCCTGAGGTCCATTTTCCACAGCAGAATATATGGACCCCTAATATTTGTACTGAAACGTTAATAGAATTTAAGAACATAAATAAATATGAACAGAAACAACAACATATAATAGATAATGAGTAACTATTTTATTCTATAGTAACTATGACACAGAGAGACATACTGATGGTAGATTTTAAAGGAGTTAGAATCTTCTTGAGATTCCTTCAGTCTACAAGTTGATGATAGAGCAGCTTCATGAGTGACGACAAGATAAACACTTTAGGAGCCACTGCCGTGACCCGGAGTTGAACCGGGGTTGCTGCGGCCACAACACAGAGTACTAACCACTATACGATCACGTCCACAACACAGAGTACTAACCACTATACGATCACGTCCACAACACAGAGTACTAACCACTATACGATCACTGTCATAACACAGAGTACTAACCACTATACGATCACAGCCACAACACAGAGTACTAACCACTATACGATCACTGTCATAACACAGAGTACTAACCACTATACGATCACTGTCATAACACAGAGTACTAACCACTATATGATCACGGCCATAACACAGAGTACTAACCACTATACGATCACGGCCACAACACAGAGTACTAACCACTATACGATCACTGTCACAAGACAGAGTACTAACCACTATACGATCACTGTCACAACACAGAGTACTAACCACTATACGATCACAGCCACAACACAGAGTACTAACCACTCTACGATCACAGCAACAGCACAGAGTACTAACCACTATACGATCACGGCCACAAGGAAACATTACAATGATAATATCTCAGCAATCTTTGGAGACAACACTGACTCTGAACTTCAGATTGATCATGTGTTAATAAAAGCCGGGGGGGACGGAGGGGGACGTCTCTGCATGGAACAATAAGATGTCACCAGTTTATTAAAATGTTTATTACCTACCTACTGCCTGAATGTGCTGTAAATAGGTTTGCAGGATTTTTACATGGAGGAATTAAGCTGATGGTTAAATGGACAAAAAGATATATAGCATTAATTATGTTTTCAATTATTAGTTATGTAGTGTCGGCTAATGTCTGGAGCTTCAGCTGTGATGTGATAAAGAAGTAATTTTCTTTGATGGACTGGTTGTTCTTATGGAGTGACCAGCAGGCTGAGAGAGAGGGAGGGGGGGGGGGGGGGGGGGGGGGGGGCACAGACCTGTAAGAAAGTGTAAGTCCAATGAAATAGAAAGTATAGAGCCTTACCTTACTGTCAGCCTCTCTGAGTTTTTGTCTCCTCTTGCTTCAGCTGCACCTCGACACCCTGTCCATGAAAATCACAACCTTGGTGGAGTACTATGTCTTCCTGGGTAGCTCAGACGGTAGAGCATCAGACTTTTAATCTGAGGGTCCAGGGTTCAAGTCCCTGTTCAGGCTCTTGGTGGGAAGAAACTGAGCAGGATTACTTTCGCAGCAACACATCATCAGTAGGATAAAACTAACCTGTCTCTTGATGTTCTATGTCAACGCAGAACAATTCTCTTGAGTCTCCATGCAGAGGAGTGTTGCTTTCATGATCTACACCAGGGTTCCTCAATTCTGGGCCTCAACATGCCCTGCACGTTCTAGCTCTCCCAGCTTCAGCACACCTCAATCTGATGTTGATGTCATCATCAAGCTTGTAAAAAAGCCAGGTAAGGAGGCCCTTATTGTGTTCAGGTGTGTTACAACTGGGAGAAACCTGAAACGCGGCCAAGAATTGTGGAACTCTGATCTCCACCCAATTGTCAAATGACTGATATCCCGAGGAGCTGCTGTCCAGTAGAGAAATACTCTGGTGGAGCTGCTGTTTATCTTGATCATATCAAGTATTAAAAGTCTCTGAGGTTACATAACCAGCAAACATAATGACTTTATATCTATTGCACTTTTCTAAACTCAGTTACAAAGTACTTTTACATTAAAACCACAATATAATGTACAACAATGAAATACAGAACAATTAAAAATAGACAAGAAGAAATATAAACTAAAAATAAGAGAACATCAGTTTCTAAAAGCCAAGTGATAAAAATGAGTTTTAAGATGAGACTTAAAACAGGATATTGAGTTTTCCTGCCTGGGTTCCAGAGCCGAGGGGCCGGAGAGTAAAGGCTCTGTCACCCTGGTAATGAGCCTTGTTCTTGGTACCATTAGTAGACCCCTGTCAGAGGAACGGTCTGGCTTATTTCACTTTGTGAGGAAGCCTGTAGTCACAATCGTGAATTACAACATTGGGCTGTCCTAACATAAACATTGAGCACTCATGAGATTTCAAATGAATTCTTAGCACTAAGGTAATCTACAAATGGAGGAAAAAATGAGAAGAGTTGTTAAAAATATCATTTCCCCCAAAATAATGGAAATGGTGATGGTTCCAACAAAGCCCAAGATTAAACACGAAAACTGATTTTCTCTTACTGGCCTCAGCCTTTTGTTTCTTCTCATTATCAAACTGAGCATCTGATCACCAAACAGCCATTTTCTATTGTGACTGTCAAGCATGGAGCTCATTAGGTGACATAATGACACAATGTTACTTACCTCTTCGAGTCATGATATCGGTGCTGCTGACTTCTGTTCTCACAGTGAAGTCAATTAATAAGTTGAGTCCAAGCAGGGAGAACTTTTCTTGTGCTTCAATAGACAAAATATCCTCCTCTAGCTTGGTTTTGCAAACGCATGTGGCATTAACAAAGGTATTTTTGAGTTATTTTAGCACTCAGAGATCAAAGGAGATTAAAGGAGAGCAAAGGAGATAACATTTTATCAAAGGATATCAAAGGAGAGCAAAGGAGATCAAAGGAGATCAAAGGACAGGCTCTTTATTCAATGTTTGACCTACCTCAAAATATATTAGGGACGTGTTGACAAACCATAATCTACGAAAGAACTCTGTCTTGTGTCTTTTCTGTCAATAGACTCCAAGTGCCATTAACTCCGATCACGAGACTTCGCACCTCTTGAGCCGCCTCTCTTAAAGAGGACATATCATGCTAAATCCACTTTTTTAGCCCTTAAATGCATGTTGTTGTATATTTAGAGTGTTTAGAAGTACAGAAAAGTTCAAAGTAGTCTCTTCAGGTGCTCCGTTGATATCTTTATATTCTGTTTTGGTCATATTTTGCAATCCGTTTCGATTTTTCTATTCTCTATTACGTTTTTTGAACTATTACGTCACAGTATTCCCGGCGGAACTGCCAAATTAGGACATCGACACTTCGAGCAATCCGCCATTTTTGTTTCTCGCTGCGATTTTGTAGTCCAACCTAAGGGTGCCGAAGTTATGAGAGGATAAGTCGAAATGTTCGGTTGTTGGATGTAGTAACCCACAAGCTTCGTTACACCGTCTCCCAGCATCAGAACCTTTTCGAAGTGCCTGGTTGAGTTTTATTTTTCACAGAAATGTACCCACATCTGTGGGTAAGGTCATTTTTGTGTGCGCGAAGCACTTTAAGGACGACTGCTTCAGCAACCTCCGCCAGTATAAAGAAGGATTTGCCGAAAGACTTGGTCTGATTGAGCGGTCAGTTCCTTCTATCTATGGAGACGACGAACAGAGCACTTCGGTAAGCTGTATATAACGCTAAAAAGTGTGATGATAAGACGTCCCTGTCATTGTTTTGTTAGCATTAGCAGTTGCACCGTCTTCATATGTTAGCGCTGTGTGCTCGTTTTAGATTATAATGTAACTTCTGTGTTAAATAGTCGTTGTAATACAGGCAGTATTGTAGTAATGGGCATGGATGGAGAAGTTAGTGTAAATATAGTAACACACCATTGCGTTACATCCATATGAAGACGTTGTTCTTCAGGTGCATCATCGTCATTTTCATCTCGCTCCGCCGGGTCCGACTCTGGCTCCAACATGTATGGCTGGATGGACAAATCTTCCGTTGTTGACATTTTGTAAATAATGTGTGAATATAAAGTTTCTGCGCCGCTAGATAATTGTATCTGTTCTATCAAACTACAAAGATGGCCAAACAGGGTGGCGTTGAACCGAGTGTCACCTCTGCAACCTGGAGAGGAGGAGGGGTATGAAGTGTCTCATTTGCATTTGAAGAGACCGCCCCAAAACGAGTTGCTCTCAGAAGCACATCAGAAAAGGGGTTGAAAAGGGGCCTGTGGAGCTCTAATAATGAGGAATTCAGACCCAAGCATTGCAGTTCCGCTTTATATAGACCACAACTGTATGATTTATATGTAAAAAGGAAGGATTTAAAAGCATGATATGTCTCCTTTAATGACGTTTAAGACTAGCGCCCCCACACTTCAATGGTGAGGACAGGAATTGCATGCAGGCTGGCAACTTTATTAAAGTGAAAGAGTGAAAATTCACCCTCATGCACAAATAAAAATAAATGAAAATAGCCTAGTTTAACACATGGTCATGACAAAACTGAAAACAACCAACAAACAAAAAGGAATGCACTGATGCTTTGATCCAAGTCTGGGAGGGGATCCCTCAGGAGAACGTCCCTCAGAAGAACATCCCTCAGGAGAACATCCCCCAGGAGAACGTCCCTCTGGAGAACATCCCTCAGGAGAACATCCCCCAGGAGAACGTCCCTCAGGAGAACATCCGTCGGATGTGTTATTTTAGTCTTCCCTTTATTTTTCTGAGCGGTGAAAATGAGAAGATCCTTCTTCCTTCTGCCTCATACAACACGTTTGGCACAAGACTGCTTGTACATGCTTCATGCTGCATCTTTTGACTCTAGTTTTTCTATTTGTACATAAACATTTCTTCACCTATTCTTGCACCACTTTCTATTTATGTATTGTAGACAGTCATTGACTTATTTTGCACCGTTTTCTTTTACATGCTATTTTGCTGCTGGCATTCTCTGTGAACAGCAGAAGAAGAATTTCCTCGTACAGGGGAAACAGGTTTGGTGATTTGCATATGACAATAAACTGGAATTTAATTTAAACTCTGAATAAGGATCTAGAAGAGGGGAGTTGTTCATTGCCGTATAGCTTCATCTTTTTTCTTTTTCTGTCCTCCCTTGCTTTTGACTTATATGGTTGTATTTGGGTATAAATGATCAATACTGTAATTGAAGAACAAAGTTTGCAAGTTCTTTCATTCTACAGCATTCCTAAAGTGACTTTACCTGGTGTTAAGAGATTCTATTCTTAAAATAACTGCTCTGCTTAAACACTGTGTGAAAGATACTAACTTTCTCTGAGGAAATTTGCTTAGCGCATGACTAACAATCTGCTGAGGTCAGCTCTAATGAGAAACAACTTTAGTTTATGGTTGCAGGATGCTGCCTGTAAAATGTGCTTATCTCAGTGTTTGGAGGAGACAAAGCCTGTGAAACAGGAACTTGAGTGGGGGGATCGAAACCTAGACTACAATCGGAGGAACCCCGTCACAACTGGTCCCTTTTGATGACCGCCCTCAAGTACCCCTTGACCCCAGCCTGGCTTCGTGACATCCTGCAAACCTCAGCTAACCCTGCGGTGACCCCGTGACTCACCATCTGGACCGTCCTGCCCCTGTGGGCAGAAGAATGCATAAATACACATGTTGCATCGGCAGACATGCTCCCAGTTCACGTCGCTCGGTTTAGAGTAGGAACCAGGACCCAGAATTCTGTAAATTGAGAATATTGCTTGCTTACCGCACTTCAATATAGTTTGATAATCAATTTTTAAGAAACCTGACTCGTGTCTTTCTTTAGTTAGACTGGCAACAAAAGGACTTGTGGTGCAAATTGAAAGCACCCAAAACTGGTAACTTCTGTTGAAACTACTGTCATTTCTTTATTGATGAAGCAATCAGGCCTTGGCATGCAATGATGTAACGCTGCATTTCTTCGATGGTGGAAAACAAATGAATGACTGACAGATAAAAAGCATAAAAAAAAAAAAAAGGATACCTACAAAAAAGTTTGTTTTGGGGGATTAGCATTGGCAGTATTCCTCCACACTGACTCTGTGCACCGTTTGCAAGTTATCCCTGTGTATGTGTGGGTTTTCTCACATAGCCAGAGCAGTATAGTGAGAAAAGGTGGAGGCCAGAGTGAAAGACTGTCGAAGTTATTCTTTAGAAAATAAAGATCTTCAATGTGATTTACTACAGTGACACAAGTTTGGTTGGAAAACAACTATTTATTTATTTTAAATCAAGAACTGAAATGAAAGATGAAAGGATGAGACCAGTCACAGTCATGAAATTATGATCCTTGGTCAAATCTTCCCCTCACGTGCAGTACATACAAAACCCCAGCAGATGTCACTATAATCACGCTCAAGCGCTTGTCAATCGCTTTCAAGGAAGCTTTTTCAAATTTCACCACCACCAAGCAAAGGTGCAACAATCCACAGAACAAAATCAAAATGGCAAAGCAAAATCACAAATCCAAGAATCCACGAGACAAACAGACAACATCCCTGCATAATGTCGCCTTTTTTAACTTGTGTGAACAATATAGAGAGTCAGGACGAGAGGACAGCCCTGAGCAATAATATGGAAATGATTTAACGATGACAGAAAAGTGGAAATAGCTTCATCAAAACTCATCCCTGCCACTCTTGCAGTGACATTAATTACACAAAGTGATGCTATGCATTTATTATATATCATATAATTGTCTTGGAAAGTGACTTTGAATGTAAAAGGTTGAAATCCTTCCATGTGCGTCTCCAGTTGGATCCAGTAGTTTCAAGTAGTAGACTTATACCTCACAGAATAGGATGACAAGTTGTCCTCCTCCATGAGCAGAATTTAAAAAGAAAAAATGTTAGAAAAAACACAACAAACACACAGAAAATATGTCCATATTGGGAATTGAAGAACACTTTTCAAAAGTATAATTTAAAATAAATGATGGTTAATACTAAAAAGGTAATTTATATTAGTCTCAAATCGACCAAAATAGCCTCCTTGTCCGATTGTGAGAGTTTATCGCTTGAACTGAATCTGACTTTCTAATGTCGTTCATCTGAGTGTTTGATGACACGAGTCAAGACGTCTTACCAGTGACTGCATTAATGCTGACTCCGCCGCTTCTGACGCTCCCAAACACAGAGAAGACAGTGAATGTGTACTCAGTTGCAGCAGAGAGAGATGAGACTGTGTGAGTTACTGGTCCGTCTCCATCTGGTGCTCTGATGTTTGTCTCGGCACCATTAAACTGGAGGATGAAGCTGATGTTGTTGTTCACTTTGTTCCACTGCAGAGTGACGCTGGTCTGATTTTGTCCTGTTGACCTGAAGTCTTCTACAGGAGCTGGAGCTGAGAACCACAGAACAACTTACTTACTATCAGTGGCAGAAGTGAAACAGAATGACCAAACATGTTTGTATCTTGTGTTTATAGAAGCACCAATTTAACACAACATACATATAAACTATTGTTGGATAGCAGGTTTATGTAAATCGTTCAAACATTTGCATTGTAATCCAGTGACGTGCCGAGAGATGAGTCACTGATTCTTTCAAATATTTGTAAATGGAGTTTATGAAAACATTGTTTTTGCAATAAGAATTTGCAAGGATGGAATAAGTCTTATTGTGGGATCTCAACGCCACAAGCTTGCAGTATTTAGTAGTAAAAATAACATATATATTACTTGCTGTGTAACAGACAAAAGGCCGTTGGATGGAGCAGCGTTCATCTGACCACAGTCCTGACTCCAATGATGTAGCGACGCACGTCTGGCCTGGAGTGTTGGGCTGGTTGTTCTCCCAGTTTCGATATAGAGAGTCACTCCCATCAGACCAAACTTTTCGCCGATACAGACCAATCCACACATCCTTACCATCTGCAACTCTCTTGACCATTTCATGTTCGGGCTCGTTTCGTATGCTGTGGAGGGAAGAGTAGCAGATCTGCATCGTACTGTATGTAAAACAAATTCACTGATTCATGGATGGAATGAACAAATTAGTGAGTTCATACGGTACCTGGCCAGATCGACATAGTTCTCTCTGCAGAACCTCTGAGCTTCTGTCCAAGTGCTGAATGTTTCAATCCTAACAAAGGTTGCTTTTCCATTCAATGTACCTGGAAATATAGACACTTTTTTTTCTTTAATAAACAAAGAATGAGTTCTTCTACTATTTGCTGTGAATCAAAATAAAAGAAAAAGCTGAATATTTGACAGTAGTTTCTAAGGCAGTGACTTATTCAACACATTTACACACAGCCTGAAGTATTGACATTTCTGGAAGCTCTTGTCAAAAAGTAATGCTTTTAAAATGTTACTCTTTAAAAAAACTCACCACTGAAGCACACAGACTGACGATTGTAACTGCAAGGCCAGTCATTCCATTTGCCATTGAATGACCTCTTAAGTCCTCCACAGTTTTCTCTTCCATCATAATTGTCAGGCTGACCACTGTACCAATTTCTATACGTCGCCTCTCCCTCGCCATAGAAGCTGCTGTCATTTAAGGACCACATCCAGCTGTTTTGCAAGTCATCATGAAGACCAATCCAGGCTTTTCCTGCTCAAATAAAAGATGTTGATTCGGTCAAAAACAAGAGAATTGAAACTTGCCATTGTGGATTATTCTGTGTGTGTTGGAGCCATTTGAGACTATAAATGTTCTTTGTCAAATTGGTGCAAACTTAAGTGATGATAAGGAATACTATTTAAAGTTTTCCTATTTTTGTGTTTTTTAGTTATTTTGATCATTAGAAATGTGTGGATCTCTCCTCCTCCTCGTCAGGCCTTCCTCCTTAGAATCAGGAGGAGGTGAAGCTGTGAGTGTGGAAGGAGGAGGGAGTGATGGTTTTTCTACCGCAGGCACACAAGCCTGTACAAACTAGAATTTATGTTAAGTATTTGTATTATTTAAGAACGTAAACCACAGAGAATATTTTTTGTTTGTTTAAATAAATAGTACATCTTTATTGTGAAACCTGGAAAATCTCTCTGCCAGTGTTTTTTACTTTCTGCGAGTGGAAAATCTCCTCAATGTGCAACTCTAAATTTAGATTTTTGGGACGAAAGACTGGCCACAACAGTGTGTGTCAAATACGGTGCAAGTATTCAGGACTCACCAGTATCGCTCGAAGTTGTGTTTCCAACTGCATCAACGTCAGCTGCACTTTGAATCGTGGCCAGATCAGTGAAGTCATCCCTGCACACACGCTGAGCGTTTGTCCAGCTCAGAGGAGTATTTACAAAGTTGTAGTGAGTTTGGCCAAAACCTACATTGGTGATCACTCCTAAAGCAAAACAGAATATACAATGTATTAATCAAAAGTATGCTCCGTTTGATTTGCTCTTCATCTGTCACTATTTTCCTGTTTGGATGTTTTTCTTTCCATCCCCTTTGCTTCCTGTTTTCTCCTGAAACACACCCATCCTCCGCAGGGGCCTTGTCATCCTAACAAGGTGCAGCAACACTTTAGAAACATGAGCTACAGATGTAATTGCCTTTTTAAAATTGCACCAACCTGTGAGAACAAAAAGCACCAGTCCTCTCTCCATGAGGTAAACCTTTGAAAAGATGCAAAAAAAAAAGTATTCTTTCATTTTAAAGCTTAATTCCTGATCACATTATTCATGTACATGCCACATCTGATATGGAACATTAGGAAACGTGTCATAAAATAATTAATATTAATCTAAAAATAACCTTTAAAATATACTGGACTCACCATTGTCTCTGTAACCTCCGGAGCTCTTGGGAACACCGACAGTGACTAAAGGCTGGTTTGGCTCCTATCAGTTTTCAGCAGCTGTGACTGAACAAAGTGTCGCTCTGCTGCTATATATTCTGTGTTTTTTCTTCTTCCTCGTGTGTCTGTGTGCTGGGCGGAGTCAACAAGACCTGCACTGGAGCTGAGCTGCACACCTGAGAGTATGTAAATAAGTAAGTACGTAAGTAAGTAAGTAAATTTTATTTCTTTAGCGCTTTTCACAGACATGGAGTCACAAAGTGCTTCACAGTAAAAACAAATAAAAACAGAGAAGAGAAAAAAACATCTTAAAAACACAACAAATGCCGTCAGTCGGCAGCGTGGGTCGATTAGACTAGAATGTTTTGGCAAACAAATGTGTTTTTAGGCACTTTTTAAAGATGTCCGCTGAGTCCAGGGAGCGCAGGTCAAGTGGGAGTTCATTCCAAAGTCGGGGTGCGGCAGCTTTGAATGATGGGTCTCCCCGGGTTTTAAAACAAGTACATGGAACTTTTATTAGGTTCTGCCCAGACGATCTCGAGGTCCGAGTCGAGCTGTAGGGCTTTATGAGGTCAGCAATGTAAGGAGGAGCTGGACCATGTAGGGCTCGAAAAGTTAGCACCAAGATTTTATATTGAACACGAGACTCAACAGGGAGCCAGTGAAGAGATCTTAACACAGGGGGGGGGGGCCCTCCTGTTGGTGCTGGTCAGAAGTCTGGCGGCTGAGTTCTGGACTAACTGTAACCGAGCCAGCTCTTTTTTGTTGAGTCATGTAAAGAGGCATCATAGGCCTCGTTTCCACTGCACGGTACCGCACGGTACGGTAAACAGCGTACCCACACCCAACTCTGTTGCTCCGTCCCACCGCAGAGAGTCGGGGTTGTGAACGGCTGCATGATGACGCAGGCATGTGACATCATCACGTGACAGTAAACACTGCGGGACCAGCCACAACAAACACATTTGTTCCGTTGCAGCTGAGACGTCTGAGTAAAGGCCCCTGCATCCTCCTATTAGAACCCATAAGAACTGAAGAAAAGCTGGTCGATGTGCCAACGTTTGTTGTTGTTGTTGTTCGGCAAGATGCTGGAGCGGCGAACTTTCTTCTTGTTCTTATAGAGCAGGGGCGGCCAAACAGTCAGAGACAAAGAGCCACAAGAATTACAGTGCGTTGGTAGTACAAATAACTACATTATACACATGTGGGATCACAATCAAACTCCCACAACTTCCTGAAAACAGCATCTTACCAGTGACTGCATTAATGCTGACTCCGCCGCTTGTGACGCTCCCAAACCCAGAGAAGACAGTGAATGTGTCCTCAGTTGCAGCAGAGAGACATGAGACTGTGTGAGTTACTGGTCCGTCTCCATCTGGTGCTCTGATGTTTGTCTCGGTACCATTAAACTGGAGGATGAAGCTGATGTTGTTGTTCACTTTGTTCCACTGCAGAGTGACACTGGTCTCACTTTGTCCTGAAGTCTTCTACATGAGCTGGAGCTGAGAACCACAGAACAACTTACTTACTATCAAAGGCAGAAATGACACTGAAGGACCAAATGTGATGGACAAAATCATGCAGCTATCTATTACCTTATGACATTATTTTTTTTTAATGGGATGTTGACGTATAACATCAGTAAAAGATATCCACTGCTGTAATCCAGTATTGTACGGTGAGTTTTATATCAGATGAGCCACTCACTCCTTCATAGCCAAATTTACAAAAATATGAACCCAGTACGAGAAATTCAATTTGCCATTCAGTTCCCGGCTATCACACTAACCACTGAATGGATTTCATTTCTCATATCAGAGTTCTGCACACATGCACGCATAATAAAGGTACGTATTTCACCAAAGTACATAGTTCAATGTGTTTCAGCTCGGAATTTACTTTTTGTTCCCCAACCAGTTTTTTTTTGTTTTTTATTCTGGGGACCCGCTTTGCTCCATGCCGGTGTACTGAGCCAGGCACCAGAAGACTGTTAGATACAACAAAACACTTCACTTGTACCTGCTTAATTACACATCACACACAGTCTCACCAGGTTTGATTTGCTCTTCATCTGTCACTATTTTCCTCTTTGGATGTTTTTCTTTCAATCCCCTTTGCTTCCTGTTTTCTCCTGAAACACACCAATCCTTCTCAGGGGCCTTGTCATCCTAACAAGGTGCAGCAACACTTTATAAACACATCAAGAAGAAACATGAAGAATAACAACAGTTTTTCAACATATAAAAGGAAAAATCATATTTATTTCTCATGTGGATCGAATGTTCTATTGTCCTTTTTCCTTCTGTATTATATAATTTTTTTCTTACTAAGAAACATTTTCAAATTGATTTTCTATTTTGAAGGAGCTCAGTGGTATGTGAGTACTGCAGTGTGTACTCCATATAAATTCATGTTCTGTGTTCCTCGATGCTCGTGTTGCAAACATCATAGGTCTTGTTCTAACGTGTGAAATTCTGTTAGTTAAATCACATCACAAAGCAGGAATACAGGTACTAAGTTGATATATTCTTTTCATTTAGCCCAGGGTCAATAACCTTGAGAAGATGACTATAGACTTCTACACTGAGTATTATGAACTTTGTACTATGTGATTACAAAACACCTTCACCAACAGCAGGTTCCTCATTATTTCTGCTTATTTGTGTTTTCTAATCTTTTGATGCAAAATGTCATGTCGTGACATCAGTCAAACAAATGTCTCTCATTTGAATAACTAGGGAATATTTCCTGTTTGCCGTGTAGGTATATTCTACAAGCTTTTCATTGTGTAACGTCTCCACCATTGATGAGGCTTTTGTGTTCGATGTTTCTGTAGCTCTCACTTCTACAAGCTGCTCATAGACAAAGTTTATCACATTAACTAACAATATTTCTGTCAGATTGACTGGATTCTTCAACCCTTGAGGAGAACAAACACACACATAAACGTATTCAGTCGGTCCTATGCTGTACGGTTGAAGGTGAAACAATAGTTCAACTGCAGTTAGTGAGCCGTAAATTCATTGTAGTCCAGCGAGGCTAAAACAGATTATTGCCTCTGATTATACAAATTAAATATATAAGTTGTTGGTGACAAGTATTCATAAAAGACTGGGACACTGCCCTTTCTGAAATTATTCTTTTGTTCTCTGGAGGATTTTGCAGTAAAAACACTGAAGATTGAAACTTGGATCACTTGAAGGTAGCAGGTCACTGTGTCCGGTTCTTCTTTTGGTGATCCCTCATGGTTCCTGGTTCTTCTAGCTCAGTTGGTAGAGCATGAGACTCGCAATGTCAAGGTCGTGGGTTCATGTCCCATGCTGGGCGCCACCTTCCTTTGTGCTCTGTTGCAATGTCATCTGGGTGACCGTGCTGACATGAGCATGGATGGATCTTGATTTGAAAGGCAAATTGCAGACTTCCTGTTGGATTAAGTGAGGAGTGTCATTACATTATTTCCAGGTCTTGCTGAGACAAACAAGTGACCTTTGGTTTCATCGCTCTATGACTTTCCTACAGGCTGTGAGACCCAATTTAAATTTCTGCTGATAATCTTATTTTTAAAATCAAATTGAGGACTTCTGTTGGACTTAGGTCAGGGGTGTCAGAGTGTGATTTTTATGTCGTGATGAGACGAACAGATGAGTTTTGTTTTGATCTCTCTACGACATTTCTAGAGAGATCACACCATGGCTGTGGTGATTGTAGGTGGCGCTAGAGAGCACACTTTGGCACTTTGTGGGTTAATTGTTTGTATTTTCTTGTAGTCTGCAGCAGTCCTGATGATTGTGCCAAATTTGGTTTGCAAGTTTATGTCAAATTTGGGTTCAATGGCGTCAGGAGAAGAAACAAAGAAAGAAACACTCCAGATGCAATAGGGTCCTCGCCTCCAGGCAGCTTCCCTTCTGGGCTCGGTCCCTAAAAAAAAGGTGCACAGAACCCAGTGTCCAGTGGTGAGGTCCTAGAAAGGGAACCACAAATGGACTCCAGAGTCTTACTGTGCAACTCCTGCATCCTGGAAAGCAACAAATGACATTTTCAAATCCGGATCATTTTGATCCAGATTACATTTTTTTGAACAACTGGCCCCTGGTGTTCTATAAATGCAGCTTACAATTACATTCTTTTTTTTCATACAGAGTTCAACTGTGTTGCATTCAAACACATCTTTCATTGCTCTTGTCATTTTCTCCACCACTTTATATTTCAGGTCTACACCCACATATATAGCTCCCCCTCCACCCGCCTTCCCCTCTCTGTTTAAGACTATACCTTCAGGGATCATTTCTATAGTTCTTGACTTGAGAAATGTGTTTCTAAAGTGTTTGGTCTCTCTACCCACGATGATGAGTCGTGATATTCCCTCCTGAGCGTGAAGCAGACAGAGAGTAATGATTCAGTTCATACACTCTCTGTCATTGATGAA
Organism: Lipophrys pholis; assembly: GCF_963383615.2. NCBI lineage: Eukaryota > Metazoa > Chordata > Actinopteri > Blenniiformes > Blenniidae > Lipophrys > Lipophrys pholis. The sequence continues at coordinate 2,019,408 of NC_137646.1, read as the reverse complement.
CGTTTCTTGCTCCCTTCATGGAGTAATGATGGAGGGAATATGATCAGAGTGGTGGAGTGTCTCTGAAATCAAGAAATAAACTCGCCCAGTCATAATACTGGTGCATTTATTAGTTAACCATAACACTGAACTTTCAAACTCCCACTACAACCCATAAGCTAGTCATTCTTAAAGTGTGGTATGAGTACCACTAGCTCCCTCTAGTGGTATGCCAAAGAATCACTGACAAAAATATAAAAGCGCTGACATCAACAGTTATTCACGGTAGAGCGTTTATACCCTAACTTAGTCTGTACTGCAGCTGAAAACACGGGATTTAGCAGCTCTGTGAGAAAAGGCCTATCTAAGCTGATTCTTGTGAAAAAAGTGAAGTATTTTGTGTGTAAAATGACTTTTCACGTCGAGTCCCGGAGGTTAGCGGGTGGCTAAGGGTAGTATTACGGGCGATCGTGACACGAAGTGCCGCCACTGCCGTAACGCTACCGTAACGCCGACGTAACGCCGCTGTAAAGCTGCCGCCGTAACGCTGCCGTCACGCTGCTCGCTGATTACTAAAATGGATGAACTGGACGGTGGAAGAGGAGTTACTTCGATCGTTTCTAAAGCCGTTATCTACTTCATAATATGTATCGTCTGAAATACTCAGTCCGTGAATAAAACATCATTTCCTGAAATGCCAGCCATGTTTCATTTTCGATTGGCTCAAGCGGGGCCATGTGACACGAGAAGGGAGGGGGGATCCCAGATCTATAGTAGAATGATAGAGAGACATTCGCTAGAATCCATTGACCATCTTTTTATTATAGTTTTAGTCTTAATCTTATTGTTCTTCCTCTGTGTGTGTGTGTGTGTGTGTGTGTGTGTGTGTGTGTGTGTGTGTGTGTGTGTGTGTGTGTGTGTGTGTGTGTGTGTGTGTGTGTGTGCGTGTGTTTCTGTTTCAGAAAGCAGCCTGTTTAGATTATTTTTTAATCAAGTACAGTACATTGTTTACTTAACATTTAAGTACAGTACAGTTTTATTTAACTTTTCTGTGCTATATATTTTAATTGAATCATTATTTAAGTACAGTCTTTAATTTCCCTATATTTAAGCGTAGTGTTACTAATCTAACTGTGTAAAATGTTACAATGGCTGACAATATTAAATATACTTCTTTAGGAGTAAAACCTCTGCCTTGTTTTTGATGAATGCTTCGGCTCACTAGGCTACTGTATAGTGTTGGTCATTATGGTGGTACTTGGAGAGCCAAGTATGTTCTGGGTGGTACTTGGTGTAAAACGTTTGAGAACCACTGCCATAAGCTATTCTGCAGATTATTTGGCACATGTCCATATCCATCCATAATAATGGAAATTTGTTCAAACACCATCTAATGTTGGAACAAAATAAAATTAATAGAAATAAATGTAAATATTCTGAAGCCAGCTCTTTTCTACGGTCGTGAATCACTCTTCATTACTGAACATCTTCACTTAATCTTAATTATTATGTGACTTCTGCAAACTTCTATTTAGTCATTGAATTTCAACAAGCTTCTACAAGTTGTGGTGTACATTTATATACTTTTCCCACTTTCCTGCCTCAGCATAGATGAGGTGTTATTGATGTATTTATTTGGACCATAACATACATGTCACATTTAAAAATGCCAGAATGTGGAAGATGGACATTAGTACAAGGGTTCTGCAATGCAATATCACATATCAATAATAGTTCATATATGTCACACTATTGCTATTCTGTGCTGAATTTATCAGGAGAGATCAGCTGGAAATGATCCCAGACAGGAGAAAATCTCTTTCTTGCTGGATCCATAACAAAAAGATCTGCTCACCAGTGATGAGAAAGACTGATTCATTCAAGGCCTCAGCTGTTTGTACTGAGGAGTATTAAGACTATACTTTCAGGGATCATTTCTATAGTTCTTGACTTGAGAAATGTGTTTCTAAAGTGTTTGGTCTCTCTACCCACGATGATGAGTCGTGATATTTCCTCCTGAGCGTGAAGCAGACAGAGCGTACTGATTCAGTTCATACACTCTCTGTCATTGATGAACGTTCTTTGCTCCCTTCATGGAGTAATGATGGAGGGAATATGATCAGAGTGGTAGAAATGGCTGGTTGAATGTTAATTAATTAATTTCTGGATAGATTCTGAGCTTGACCACAGATTATCTAATTCACAGTTACAAAGTCTTAAATGTTGCAAGTTTGTTTTACAGTCTTTTGGAAGCAGAATATAGAACACATAAAAGAACACTATTTGTAGTAAATACAAAACAAACAGCTTGTACTGTATTTCTCACTAATAACGATAATTCGGTAGAAATAATATACAGAACACATATAGAACCTCATTAAACTAAAGAAAACATTTTTTAAAAACAATAAATAAAATTTCCTTTGGGAAAACCACAAATAAACTATTTATAGAATCTTCTAGGTTAACATTTGTAGATATTGTATACCGTATTTTCACGACCAAAAGGCGCACCGTACTAAAAGGCGCAGTCTCAGTTATGTGTGCCATTACTGCATTTAACACACACATAAGGCGCACCTGCTCATAGGGCGCAGGTTCCATGCCCACACTTCCCCCTTTAACGTTCTCATGGTGTCCGCATTACAACAACACACACACACAAGCATACAAGTGTGCGTATTTAAAAATAGAGCGGGAGCAAAACTGAGTTTGGTTGTGCTTTATTTAAGTATTGATTACAAAGTACTAACATTTTTTTTACCTGTAATCGTCATCAATCAAACCCATCGAACTCCTCGTCCTCTGTTTCTGAATTGAACAGCTGCGCTAAATCTCCATCAAACATACCAGGTTCATTTTCTTCACTGTCAGAGTCACTTTCCGTGCCGTGCGGCTCCTTGGAAATGATGCCGGCTTTTGCGAAAGCTCGAACAACAGTGCCAGCAGACACGCTAGCCCAAGCATCTACAATCCATTTGCAAATTGTGGCGTAACTCGCCCGGCGCTGCCTTCCACTCTTAGTGAAACTGTGGTCTCCATCGGTCATCCATCGCTCCCACGCCGCTCGCAGCCTTACTTTGAACGGCCGGTTCACACCGATGTCCAGCGGTTGGAGTTCCTTTGTCAGGCCTCCCGGAATGACAGCAAGCTCAGAGTTCATTTGCTTCACTTGTTTTTTCACATCGGCTGTGAGATGGGCACGCATAGAGTCACAGATCAACAGCGATGGTGATGCGTGGAAAAAACCACCTGTTCTCCTTACATACACCTCCCTCAGCCACTCTTTCATCACTTCCTCATCCATCCAGCCCTTTTGATTTGCCTTAATGATGACTCCTGATGGAAACTTCTCTTTAGGCAAAGTCTTTCTCTTAAAAATCACCATAGGCGGCAGTTTCTGTCCATTAGCATGGCAGCTAAGCACAACAGTAAAAGAAGACTTTTCGTGCCCCGTTGTGCGTATCGCTACCGTGCCGGTCCCCTTCTTCTCCACAGTGTGACTCACCGGGATGTCGAAAGTTAGCGGCACCTCGTCCATGTTAGTGATGTGGCTGGGCTGGATGTGTTTGTCGGCGATGTGTTTGCTGCAGTAGGAGTGGAAGATGGCCAGCTTTTCATTATAATCCGCTGGAAGTTGCTGCGCTACCGTAGTTCTGGCCCGGAATGAAAAATGGCACCGTTTCATGAAACGAAAGCACCAAGACGGACCTCCTTGGAAATGTTCAATTTTCATTTCTTCTGCTAGCGTTACTGCTTTTAGTCGAATGGTGACCGTGGAAACGCTTCTCCCACTCGTTCTTTGTGCGATGATCCACTGCTCGAGTCTTTCCTCCAACTCGGGCCACCTCGCCTTATGTCCGCGGAAACTCAGCCGCGTCTTCTTCACCTGTCGGAGCTCGTTTTCCAGCTTCCTCCACTTGCGAACCATCGATTCATTAATCTTAAATTCTCTCGCGGCTGCTCGATTTCCATGTTCCTCCGCGTAGCTGATGGCCTTCAGTTTAAACTGTGCTTCATAAGCGTGTCTCTTCGCCATTTTCAGGGTTGTTAAAACAACGATGTTCTGCATAACGCACATACCCGTTCATTTATATACAATCCACGCCCACACTTCCCCCTTTAACGTTCTCATGGTGTTCACTACTACGTCCGCTTTACAACAACAACACACACATACGGCGCACTGCACCATACGGCGCACTGCACCATACGGCGCACTGCACCATAGGGCGCACTGCACCATAGGGCGCACTGCACCATAGGGCGCACTGCACCATAGGGCGCGCCGCACATTTTGAAGAAAATCTAAGACTTTTATGTGCGCCTTATAGTCGTGAAAATACGGTATATAATTTTTTTCTTACTAAGAAACATTTTCAAATTGATTTTTATTTTGAAGGAGCTCAGTGGTATGTGAGTACTGCAGTGTGTACTCCATATAAATTCATGTTCTGTGTTCCTCGATGCTCGTGTTGCAAACATCATAGGTCTTGTTCTAACGTGTGAAATTCTGTTCGTTAAATCACATCACAAAGCAGGATTACAGGTACTAAGTTGATATATTCTTTTCATTTAGCCCAGGGTCAATAACCTGAGAAGATGACTATAGACTTCTACACTGAGTATTATGAACTTTGTACTATGTGATTACAAAACACCTTCACCAACAGCAGGTTCCTCATTATTTCTGCTTATTTGTGTTTTCTAATCTTTTGATGCAAAATGTCATGTCGTGACATCAGTCAAACAAATGTCTCTCATTTGAATAACTAGGGAATATTCCCTGTTTGCCGTGTAGGTATATTCTACAAGCTTTTCATTGTGTAACGTCTCCACCATTGATGAGGCTTTTGTGTTCTATGTTTCTGTAGCTCTCACTTCTACAAGCTGCTCATAGACAAAGTTTATCACATTAACTAACAATATTTCTGTCAGATTGACTGGATTCTTCAACCCTTGAGGAGAACAAACACACACATAAACGTATTCAGTCGGTCCTATTCTGTACGGTAGAAGGTGAAACAATAGTTCAACTGCAGTTAGTGAGCCATAAATTCATTGTAGTCCAGCGAGGCTAAAACAGATTATTGCCTCTGATTATACAAATTAAATATATAAGTTGTTGGTGACAAGTATTCCTAAAAGACTGGGACACTGCCCTTTCTGAAATGTTACTTCGAGCTTTAACCTAAAACTAAACCTTTAGGTACGTTCAAACACATGGCAATCCTTCGCTCAGGTATTTCACTTAAACACAGGCTCATCATGAGGTGGAGATGGAATTGCATTTTTGCAATCGTTCATTTTAAAGCTTAATTCCTGATCACGTTATTCATCTAAATGGAACATTAGGAAAAGTGTCAGTAAGAATAATTCCCTTTAGAATATACTGGACTCACCACTGTCTCTGGAACCTCCGGAGCTCTTGGGAACACCGACAGTGGCTAAAGGCTGGTTTGGCTCATATCAGTTTTCAGCAGCTGTGACTGAACAACATGGTAACAAATAGTTGAACAAACCACACGCAAACAAAAAAGCTGGCAAAGACCACGGAGCAGGACTGAGGAACCGACAGCAAAAAGTGACAATGTGACCTGTTTATTTTTTTTCTTTCTTTTGCAGTGTTTTGACTGAATGGTACGGAAACATGAGCTGGGGAATGGGGACGCTTTCCTGTGTGTTTATCCTGATGATTCCATAACCACAAGTGGCCTTCAGATGACACGGGGATTCTCACTGTCTTACCTTTGAGTTTGTTCTCTGGCAATGTAACTAACAAAATGGAATCATCTGATCCTTTCTAGAAACTTTGACATGTTGCTGCAACATTGTGTTTAACTATTGTGTAGAAATAAATACAGTTTTCATTTGAATTTGCTTGTGTTTCCTGATGGCTTCATGAGCATTCAACACAGAAGTACACGCTACTTTGAGCTGTGTGTGTGCCTATATTCTATTCAGACTGTTGTGTCCACGGTTTTCTTATTATTTCCCCTCACAGTACCAAAAACATACATTTTAGGCCAATTGGTGACTGTGAATATGTGTGGGTATATATGTGTGATTGACTGTCTGTGTCCGGACTGGTAACCTGTTCAAGTTATACAGTAGTGCCCTCACCCAAAGTCAGCTGTGATCGGCCCTGTAGCCAATGAAGACCATGGATGTAAAGTCTAATAATAAATAATTGATGCTCATATTCAGATGTACGTCGTGTGTTTCTGACACTAATGTCTGACAACTGTAAGTAAAGATAATAAGTAATTTTATTTTCTGGTTTCACAGCTGCACTAGATGAAGCTCTTGAATATAATAAGGAGTTGGAAGCCAGGCTGGAGAATGTGGATTTGTCTCCCATGCTTTTTACTCGCGACTGTGTTTCTGATGAGCAGATCCGGTTCTACACCAAATTCCCATCTGAGAGGGTTCCGGATCTTCTGGGAGTCCATTGCTCCACCTGCATCCCGCCTCATATACTGGACCAGAGCTCAGACAATAGGAGATGAAGCCTGAACCCAGCGCTGCCCCAGAATGCCTCTGATTGATGAGTTTTAATGTTCTCCTTCAGGGTGGCTGTGGGCCTGAAGGAGCAGCTTATTGACGTGTTCAACACTATTTACACTATTTACACTATTTACAGTGATTCACACAACTTGAGATTTAATGTTCAAAACACAAAGTGACAAAAGGTCATTTATACATTTTAATATGATCATTACTGCATTGAAATAAACACATTAATGGTATTGAAGTAAAACATGTCCAGTTTTGATTTCATCTGGTCAGTGAACGATTCATCACGCCGCTCTCGCTCAACAGTTATTGTTCTAAATGTGTCAGTGACAAAGTGGCACCATTCCAATCTGGTGATTACCAGCTGACCCTGTCCCTGCCAGTAGTATGTGTGTGAACGCCTCAGACTTGTGTGGCCATCCTGAACCTTGAGGTCAGCAACCTGGGACACATCATCTGTTTGGGACTCACTCCAAAGTTGGGAGGAAATCTAAAAGGAGAGCTCTGAGTGGTTGGGACTCCAGTTGGCATAGTTTTCCTCCTGATGTCAGGATGTCGGGATCAGGAAGTGGTCCTACAAACACATGAGTGACATCATCACAGTAAGTTATGACAAAGGAAACATTACAAGCATAAAAACATTACAAACCAATAAATGACACCTGTGTAAGCTCTGCACAGCTGGACTGCACACATCTGTTTCCCCCACCACCTCACTGGCAGGTTCAGGATGGAGCCCCTTACAAGAAATAAACAAATATGACAAATAAATAAAGAGACAGGTGAGCAATTTGGTCGGACATGGAGGGATAGACTTGTGAGAGCTAAGATTTTTACTTAAATTGCTAAAACTACTAAGGAGATTGTCACGTACTAAATGATATTACAAAAGGAAAACAATGGTTCCTCTTTTTTTTTTACCTGTGTTCTTGGTCTGGTCCCTCTGTGTAGATGACTTGTGCAGGTCAGTGCAGGAGGAAGCGTTGGCAGCTGGAGCTGGGAGGAGTGTGCAGGCTGATCCAGGAGTTCAACTACATGGTTGTTAAAGCCTTTACCAGCTGCACAACTACAGGAATAAACCAACAACTCAGCTTGTCAACACCCAGTGAGATCTAAAACAGAGAAGTGTTTTTAACACATATATAGAAATGAATACTTGTTAAAACATAATTAGCTTTAATCAAGTCCCAGAATCCAGAGCAGCAGAAGAGGAATAGTAAGCTCTCTGTCATACAGGAGTGTCCATCGTACATGAAAGTTCTTCAGCTCTCATCTGACAGCTGAAGAACAGGAAGTCAAACTACTGAACATGAGCCCAGCGACTCTCTGACTGTTTCAACCTGCAGTCTGTGAGGTTCCTCATGGTTCCTCATGGAGCTGAAGCATGGAGCTCTGACCACCACCTGTCCCTCCATGGTTCCTCATGGAGCTGAAGCATGGAGCTCTGACCACCACCTGTCCCTCCATGGTTCCTCATGGACCTGAAGCATGGCGCTCTGACCACTACCTGTCCCTCCATGGTTCCTCATGGAGCTGAAGCATGGAGCTCTGACCACTACCTGTCCCTCCATGGTTCCTCATGGAGCTGAAGCATGGAGCTCTGACCACTACCTGTCCCTCCATGGTTCCTCATGGAGCTGAAGCATGGAGCTCTGACCACCACCTGTCCCTCCATGGTTCATCATGGACCTGAAGCATGGAGCTCTGACCACCACCTGTCTCTCCACAATATGTGATACTAGAAGCCTGCAGAAGCAAAGCAGGGTGAAGGTGAACATCTGGCATCATCATCATCACTTTTCTATATTATAATAGCAAACACATATCAGAATGTTAAAATATCATTTAAAAGTCTAGATCATGCCTCTAATAAATACCTCTAATACTTTAGCAGACTAGATGAGGCTCCTTAGTCACCATGTTTATCTTCATCATATGTTGTAGCTAGCGCCGCGGTTAGCTCACTGAACTCCGTCTTTTCTTACCTTGATAGCTGTGGAGATATTCTTCATGGATGAACTTATACCCTTCTTCAAGTGTATTTGTTCATGTATTCCCCGCTGCGATGGCCTCCGCATCAGCAAATGAAAAAGCTGGCAAGTTCAGGAGCGTCGGTGAAAAGATAAGGTCCATTTTCAATGAGACACAAACAGGAAGTGATTGAGCTCCACGAGGCGCTACTTCAGGTTGTCGTGAAAAAGGTCGATGTGAAGCTGCAGGGCCATGGGAAGCTCATTTCCACACTATTTGACAATGTCAAAACTTTCCAGCAAAAACTTGAACTGCTGCAGGGACAGCTCAAACAGGGACATCTCACCCATTTTCCCGCCTGCAAGGCGCTTGTAGACGACACAGACGGGCGCCACGTTTTACGTCACCTGCGTTCAAACAAGAACCATAACATCATAAATAAACTCAGACAGGAATTCGACCACCGCTTCTCCGACTTCAGGGTCCATGAGAAGTCATTCAACCTCTTCCAAAATCCTTTCTCGTGTGTCCCTGAGGAAGAGCCTGCAGAAATGCAGTTTGAGCTCATTGACTTACAGGAGACGTCACCCAGCTTTAAAGCAGCCAACCAGATCTGGAGTCAACTTCCTCTCCAGAAAACTCTGAACACGCTGCTGCAAGACGTCTGGCCTCAAGTCCAGGCTGCAGCTTCTTCTGTCCCACCTGATAATGAAAATTACTCATCACTTGTCCTCAATCATTATTTATTGTCCATGGAAGGTTCTTACTATTGTGGAGAATGTTCACCACAGCAGAGCAGCACCAGTAAAGTCTGGTTCCACTGAGATTTGAACTCAGATCACTGGATTCAGAGTCCAGAGTGCTAATCATTACACCATGAAACTACAGAGAGCAGCACAGCATGGTGCATTCATGGACATCTAGTTAATGAAAACACTTCAACTACAGACGCTTCAACATTTTTCAGAGCTTTCTTAAGTTTGTCTGCAAATTGTGAATACACAGATACTTTGTACATGGTGATTTAATTTAAATGCACCTTATTTCTTTTTATTTCTTTACAGTAACTCACTGGTTGTCAGAATAGTTGATTATTTATTTGTTTCCAGGAGGATTTTGCTGTAAAAACATTGAAGATTTAAACTTGGATCTTTGGAGTCAAAGTGTGTTTCTTTGACCTCAACTCCCTCCTTTATTTCAACTCAAGTCACTGGACTCATTCAACCTTTACACCACGAGTCTCCTCATCAATGTTACTCAGGAACTGTAATCTTTTCTTGATACTTTATTTTTATTACTGAAAGTATTAATAAACTCAGAGAAAGTATCAATAAACTATTAATAGATAATAGTTTTGTCAAGATCAAAGTCAAGAAGGATCAAAGTGAAGAAAGAAATGTTGTCACTTTAATATTTTCCATTCTTTTATGACATCACTATGACATCACCAAACAGAGTTAGCAGATAGAACCATCAGAGTGTCTGCACATTTTGAATACACAGACACTTTGAAACTTACATGGTGATTTCATTTAAATGCAACTTCTTTACAGCAACCCACTGATTGTTAGAATAGTTGATTATTCTTTTGTTCTCTGGAGGATTTTGCAGTAAAATCACTGAAGATTGAAACTTGGATCACATGAAGGTTGCAGGTCACTGTGTCCGGTTCTTATTTTGGTGATCCCTCATGGTTCCTGGTTCTTCTAGCTCAGTTGGTAGAGCATGAGACTCGCAATGTCAAGGTCGTGGGTTCATGTCCCATGCTGGGCGCCACCTTCCTTTGTGCTCTGTTGCAATGTCATTTGGGTGACCGTGCTGACATGAGCATGGATGGATCTTGATTTGAAAGGCAAATTTGAAAGACTTCCTGTTGGATTAAGTGAGGAGTGTCATTACATTATTTCCAGGTCTTGCTGAGACAAACAAGTGACCTTTGGTTTCATCGCTCTATGACTTTCCTACAGGCTGTGAGACCCAATTTAAATTTCTGCTGATAATCTTATTCTTAAAATCAAATTGAGGACTTCCTGTTGGACTTAGGTCAGGGGTGTCAGAGTGTGATTTTTATGTCGTGATGAGACGAACAGATGAGTTTTGTTTTGATCTCTCTACGACATTTCTAGAGAGATCACACCATGGCTGTGGTGATTGTAGGTGGCGCTAGAGAGCACACTTTGGCACTTTGTGGGTTAATTGTTTGTATTTTCTTGTAGTCTGCACCAGTCCTGATGATTGTGCCAAATTTGGTTTGCAAGTTTATGTCAAATTTGGGTTCAATGGCGTCAGGAGAAGAAACAAAGAAAGAAACACTCCAGATGCAATAGGGTCCTCGCCTCCAGGCAGCTTCCCTTCTGGGCTCGGTCCCTAAAAGAAAGGTGCACAGAACCCGGTGTCCAGTGGTGAGGTCCTAGAAAGGGAACCACAAATGGACTCCAGAGTCTTACTGTGCAACTCTCTGCATCCTGGAAAGCAACAAATGACATTTTCAAATCCGGATCATTTTGATCCAGATTACATTTTTTTGAACAACTGGCCCCTGGTGTTCTATAAATGCAGCTTACAATTACATTCTTTTTTTTCATACAGAGTTCAACTGTGTTGCATTCAAACACATCTTTCATTGCTCTTGTCATTTTCTCCACCACTTTATATTTCAGGTCTACACCCACATATATAGCTCCCCCTCCACCCGCCTTCCCCTCTCTGTTTAAGACTATACCTTCAGGGATCATTTCTATAGTTCTTGACTTGAGAAATGTGTTTCTAAAGTGTTTGGTCTCTCTACCCACGATGATGAGTCGTGATATTCCCTCCTGAGCGTGAAGCAGACAGAGAGTACTGATTCAGTTCATACACTCTCTGTCATTGATGAACGTTCTTTGCTCCCTTCATGGAGTAATGATGGAGGGAATATGATCAGAGTGGTGGAGTGTCTCTGAAATCAAGAAATAAACTCGCCCAGTCATAATACTGGTGCATTTATTAGTTAACCATAACACTGAACTTTCAAACTCCCACTACAACCCATAAGCTAGTCATTCTTAAAGTGTGGTATGAGTACCACTAGCTCCCTCTAGTGGTATGCCAAAGAATCACTGACATAAATATAAAAGCGCTGACATCAACAGTTATTCACGGTAGAGCGTTTATACCCTAACTTAGTCTGTACTGCAGCTGAAAACACGGGATTTAGCAGCTCTGTGAGAAAAGGCCTATCTAAGCTGATTCTTGTGAAAAAAGTGAAGTATTTTGTGTGTAAAATGACTTTTCACGTCGAGTCCCGGAGGTTAGCGGGTGGCTAAGCGTAACATTACGGGCGATCGTGACACGAAGTGCCGCCACTGCCGTAATGCTACCGTAACGCCGACGTAACGCCGCTGTAACGCCGCTGTAACGCCGCCGTAACGCTGCCGTCACGCTGCCCGCTGATTACTAAAATGGATGAACTGGACGGTGGAAGAGGAGTTACTTCGATCGTTTCTAAAGCCGTTATCTACTTCATAATATGTATCATCTGAAATACTCAGTCCGTGAATAAAACATAATTTCCTGAAATGACAGCCATGTTTCATTTTCGATTGGCTCAAGCGGGGCCATGTGACACGAGAAGGGAGGGGGGGATCCCAGATCTACAGTAGAATGATAGAGAGACATTCACTAGAATCCATTGAACATCTTTTTATTATAGTTTTAGTCTTAATCTTATTGTTCTTCCTCTGTGTGTGTGTGTGTGTGTGTGTGTGTGTGTGTGTGTGTGTGTGTGTGTGTGTGTGTGTGTGTGTGTGTGTGTGTGTGTGTGCGTGTGTGTGTTTCTGTTTCAGAAAGCAGCCATACAGCAGTGTGTGAAGTTCAGTCAGCATGTTTTGACTTTTGTTTAATCAAGTACAGTACATTGTTTACTTAACATTTAAGTACAGTACAGTTTTATTTAACTTTTCTGTGCAATATATTTTAATTTAATCATTATTTAAGTACAGTCTTTTATTTTCCTATATTTAAGCGTAGTGTTACTAATCTAACTGTGTAAAATGTTACAATGGCTGACAATATTAAATATACTTCTTTAGGAGTAAAACCTCTGCCTCGTTTTTGATGAATGCTTCGGCTCACTAGGCTACTGTATAGTGTTGGTCATTATGGTGGTACTTGGAGAGCCGAGTATTTTCTGGGTGGTACTTGGTGTAAAACGTTTGAGAACCACTGCCATAAGCTATTCTGCAGATTATTTGGCACATGTCCATATCCATCCATAATAATGGAAATTTGTTCAAACACCATCTAATGTTGGAACAAAATAAAATTAATAGAAATAAATGTAAATATTCTGAAGGCAGCTCTTTTCTACGGTCGTGAATCACTCTTCATTACTGAACATCTTCACTTAATCTTAATTATTATGTGACTTCTGCAAACTTCTATTTAGTCATTGAATTTCAACAAGCTTCTACAAGTTGTGGTGTACATTTATATACTTTTCCCACTTTCCTGCCTCAGCATAGAGGAGGTGTTATTGATGTATTTATTTGGACCATAACATACATGTCACATTTAAAAATGCCAGAATGTGGAAGATGGACATTAGTACAAGGGTTCTGCAATGCAATATCACATATCAATAATAGTTCATATATGTCACACTATTGCTATTCTGTGCTGAATTTATCAGGAGAGATCAGCTGGAAATGATCCCAGACAGGAGAAAATCTCTTTCTTGCTGGATCCATAACAAAAAGATCTGCTCACCAGTGATGAGAAAGACTGATTCATTCAAGGCCTCAGCTGTTTGTACTGAGGAGTATTAAGACTATACTTTCAGGGATCATTTCTATAGTTCTTGACTTGAGAAATGTGTTTCTAAAGTGTTTGGTCTCTCTACCCACGATGATGAGTCGTGATATTTCCTCCTGAGCGTGAAGCAGACAGAGCGTACTGATTCAGTTCATACACTCTCTGTCATTGATGAACGTTCTTTGCTCCCTTCATGGAGTAATGATGGAGGGAATATGATCAGAGTGGTAGAAATGGCTGGTTGAATGTTAATTAATTAATTTCTGGATAGATTCTGAGCTTGACCACAGATTATCTAATTCACAGTTACAAAGTCTTAAATGTTGCAAGTTTGTTTTACAGTCTTTTGGAAGCAGAATATAGAACACATAAAAGAACACTATTTGTAGTAAATACAAAACAGCTTGTACTGTATTTCTCACTAATAACGATAAGTCGGTAGAAATAATATACAGAACACATATAGAACCTCATTAAACTAAAGAAAACATTTTTTAAAAACAATAAATAAAACTTCCTTTGGGAAAACCACAAATAAACTATTTATAGAATCTTCTAGGTTAACATTTGTAGATATTGTATACCGTATTTTCACGACCAAAAGGCACACCGTACTAAAAGGCGCAGTCTCAGTTATGTGTGCCATTACTGCATTTAACACACACATAAGGCGCACCTGCTCATAGGGCGCAGGTTCCATGCCCACACTTCGCCCTTTAACGTTCTCATGGTGTCCGCATTACAACAACACACGCACACAAGCATACAAGTGTGCGTATTTAAAAATAGAGCGGGAGCAAAACTGAGTTTGGTTGTGCTTTATTTAAGTATTGATTACAAAGTACTAACATTTTTTTTTACCTGTAATCGTCATCAATCAAACCCATCGAACTCCTCGTCCTCTGTTTCTGAATTGAACAGCTGCGCTAAATCTCCATCAAACATACCAGGTTCATTTTCTTCACTGTCAGAGTCACTTTCCGTGCCGTGCGGCTCCTTGGAAATGATGCCGGCTTTTGCGAAAGCTCGAACAACAGTGCCAGCAGACACGCTAGCCCAACCATCTACAATCCATTTGCAAATTGTGGCGTAACTCGCCCGGCGCTGCCTTCCACTCTTAGTGAAACTGTGGTCTCCATCGGTCATCCATCGCTCGCAGCCTTACTTTGAACGGCCGGTTCACACCGATGTCCAGCGGTTGGAGTTCCTTTGTCAGGCCTCCCGGAATGACAGCAAGCTCAGAGTTCGTTTGCTTCACTTGTTTTTTCACATCGGCTGTGAGATGGGCACGCATAGAGTCACAGATCAACAGCGATGGTGATGCGTGGAAAAAACCACCTGTTCTCCTTACATACACCTCCCTCAGCCACTCTTTCATCACTTCCTCATCCATCCAGCCCTTTTGATTTGCCTTAATGATGACTCCTGATGGAAACTTCTCTTTAGGCAAAGTCTTTCTCTTAAAAATCACCATAGGCGGCAGTTTCTGTCCATTAGCATGGCAGCTAAGCACAACAGTAAAAGAAGACTTTTCGTGCCCCGTTGTGCGTCTCGCTACCGTGCCGGTCCCCTTCTTCTCCACAGTGTGACTCACCGGGATGTCGAAAGTTAGCGGCACCTCGTCCATGTTAGTGATGTGGCTGGGCTGGATGTGTTTGTCGGCGATGTGTTTGCTGCAGTAGGAGTGGAAGATGGCCAGCTTTTCATTATAATCCGCTGGAAGTTGCTGCGCTACCGTAGTTCTGGCCCGGAATGAAAAATGGCACCGTTTCATGAAACGAAAGCACCAAGACGGACCTCCTTGGAAATGTTCAATTTTCATTTCTTCTGCTAGCGTTACTGCTTTTAGTCGAATGGTGACCGTCGAAACGCTTCTCCCACTCGTTCTTTGTGCGATGATCCACTGCTCGAGTCTTTCCTCCAACTCGGGCCACCTCGCCTTATGTCCGCGGAAACTCAGCCGCGTCTTCTTCACCTGTCGGAGCTCGTTTTCCAGCTTCCTCCACTTGCGAACCATCGATTCATTAATCTTAAATTCTCTCGCGGCTGCTCGATTTCCATGTTCCTCCACGTAGCTGATGGCCTTCAGTTTAAACTGTGCTTCATAAGCGTGTCTCTTCGCCATTTTCAGGGTTGTTAAAACAACGATGTTCTGCATAACGCACATACCTGTTCATTTATATACAATCCACGCCCACACTTCCCCCTTTAACATTCTCATGGTGTTCTCTACTACGTCCACTTTACAACAACAACACACACATACGGCGCACTGCACCATAGGGCGCACTGCACCATAGGGCGCACTGCACCATAGGGCGCACTGCACCATAGGGCGCACTGCACCATAGGGCGCACTGCACCATAGGGCGCACTGCACCATAGGGCGCGCCGCACATTTTGAAGAAAATCTAAGACTTTTATGTGCGCCTTATAGTCGTGAAAATACGGTATATAATTTTTTTCTTACTAAGAAACATTTTCAAATTGATTTTCTATTTTGAAGGAGCTCAGTGGTATGTGAGTACTGCAGTGTGTACTCCATATAAATTCATGTTCTGTGTTCCTCGATGCTCGTGTTGCAAACATCATAGGTCTTGTTCTAACGTGTAAAATTCTGTTCGTTAAATCACATCACAAAGCAGGATTACAGGTACTAAGTTGATATATTCTTTTCATTTAGCCCAGGGTCAATACCTTGAGAAGATGACTATAGACTTCTACACTGAGTATTATGAACTTTGTACTATGTGATTACAAAACACCTTCACCAACAGCAGGTTCCTCATTATTTCTGCTTATTTGTGTTTTCTAATCTTTTGATGCAAAATGTCATGTCGTGACATCAGTCAAACAAATGTCTCTCATTTGAATAACTAGGGAATATTCCCTGTTTGCCGTGTAGGTATATTCTACAAGCTTTTCATTGTGTAACGTCTCCACCATTGATGAGATTTTTGTGTTCGATGTTTCTGTAGCTCTCACTTCTACAAGCTGCTCATAGACAAAGTTTATCACATTAACTAACAATATTTCTGTCAGATTGACTGGATTCTTCAACCCTTGAGGAGAACAAACACACACATAAACTTATTCAGTCGGTCCTATGCTGTACGGTAGAAGGTGAAACAATAGTTCAACTGCAGTTAGTGAGCCGTAAATTCATTGTAGTCCAGCGAGGCTAAAACAGATTATTGCCTCTGATTATACAAATCAAATATATAAGTTGTTGGTGACAAGTATTCATAAAAGACTGGGACACTGCCCTTTCTGAAATGTTAATTTGAGCTTTAACCTAAAACTAAACCTTTAGGTACGATCAAACACATTGCAATCCTTCGCTCAGGTATTTCACTTAAACACAGGCTCATCATGAGGTGGAGATGGAATTGCATTTTTGCAATCGTTCATTTTAAAGCTTAATTCCTGATCACGTTATTCATCTAAATGGAACATTAGGAAAAGTGTCAGTAAGAATAATGACCTTTAGAATATACTGGACTCACCACTGTCTCTGTAACCTCCGGAGCTCTTGGGAACACCGACAGTGGCTAAAGGCTGGTTTGGCTCATATCAGTTTTCAGCAGCTGTGACTGAACAACATGGTAACAAATAGTTGAACAAACCACACGCAAACAAAAAAGCTGGCAAAGACCACGGAGCAGGACTGAGGAACCGACAGCAAAAAGTGACAATGTGACCTGTTTATTTTTTTTCTTTCTTTTGCAGTGTTTTGACTGAATGGTACGGAAACATGAGCTGGGGAATGGGGACGCTTTCCTGTGTGTTTATCCTGATGATTCCATAACCACAAGTGGCCTTCAGATGACACGGGGATTCTCACTGTCTTACCTTTGAGTTTGTTCTCTGGCAATGTAACTAACAAAATGGAATCATCTGATCCTTTCTAGTTGCAATTATTCCCGTCAGGTAATACGTTTTATGTTTTCATTTTATTCATTTCATTTTGAATTGCTTAACATATCAAGATTTTAATTCATAAAATTGAAATTCATAAATGAAACTTTGACATGTTGCTGCAACATTGTGTTTAACTATTGTGTAGAAATAAATACAGTTTTCATTTGAATTTGCTTGTGTTTCCTGATGGCTTCATGAGCATTCAACACAGAAGTACACGCTACTTTGAGCTGTGTGTGTGCCTATATTCTATTCAGACTGTTGTGTCAACGGTTTTCTTCTTATTTCCCCTCACAGTACCAAAAACATACATTTTAGGCCAATTGGTGACTGTGAATATGTGTGGGTATATATGTGTGATTGACTGTCTGTGTCCGGACTGGTAACCTGTTCAAGTTATACAGTAGTGCCCTCACCCAAAGTCAGCTGTGATCGGCCCTGTAGCCAATGAAGACCATGGATGTAAAGTCTAATAATAAATAATTGATGCTCATATTCAGATGTACGTCGTGTGTTTCTGACACTAATGTCTGACAACTGTAAGTAAAGATAATAAGTAATTTTATTTTCTGGTTTCACAGCTGCACTAGATGAAGCTCTTGAATATAATAAGGAGTTGGAAGCCAGGCTGGAGAATGTGGATTTGTCTCCCATGCTTTTTACTCGCGACTGTGTTTCTGATGAGCAGATCCGGTTCTACACCAAATTCCCATCTGAGAGGGTTCCGGATCTTCTGGGAGTCCATTGCTCCACCTGCATCCCGCCTCATATACTGGACCAGAGCTCAGACAATAGGAGATGAAGCCTGAACCCAGCGCTGCCCCAGAATGCCTCTGATTGATGAGTTTTAATGTTCTCCTTCAGGGTGGCTGTGGGCCTGAAGGAGCAGCTTATTGACATGTTCGACACTATTTACACTATTTACACTATTTACAGTGATTCACACAACTTGAGATTTAATGTTCAAAACACAAAGTGACAAAAGGTCATTTATACATTTTAATATGATCATTACTGCATTGAAATAAACACATTAATGGTATTGAAGTAAAACATGTCCAGTTTTGATTTCATCTGGTCAGTGAACGATTCATCACGCCGCTCTCGCTCAACAGTTATTGTTCTAAATGTGTCAGTGACAAAGTCCCACCATTCCAATCTGGTGATTACCAGCTGACCCTGTCCCTGCCAGTAGTATGTGTGTGAACGCCTCAGACTTGTGTGGCCATCCTGAACCTTGAGGTCAGCAACCTGGGACACATCATCTGTTTGGGACTCACTCCAAAGTTGGGAGGAAATCTAAAAGGAGAGCTCTGAGTGGTTGGGACTCCAGTGGACGTAGTTTTCCTCCTGATGTCAGGATGTCGGGATCAGGAAGTGGTCCTACAAACACATGAGTGACATCATCACAGTAAGTTATGACAAAGGAAACATTACAAGCATAAAAACATTACAAACCAATAAATGACACCTGTGTAAGCTCTGCACAGCTGGACTGCACACATCTGTTTCCCCCACCACCTCACTGGCAGGTTCAGGATGGAGCCCCTTACAAGAAATAAACAAATATGACAAATAAATAAAGGGACAGGTGAGCAATTTGGTCGGACATGGAGGGATAGATTTGTGAGAGCTAAGATTTTTACTTAAATTGCTAAAACTACTAAGGAGATTGTCACGTACTAAATGATATTACAAAAGGAAAACAATGGTTCCTCTTTTTTTTTTACCTGTGTTCTTGGTCTGGTCCCTCTGTGTAGATGACTTGTGCAGGTCAGTGCAGGAGGAAGCGTTGGCAGCTGGAGCTGGGAGGAGTGTGCAGGCTGATCCAGGAGTTCAACTACATGGTTGTTAAAGCCTTTACCAGCTGCACAACTACAGGAATAAACCAACAACTCAGCTGGTCAACACCCAGTGAGATCTAAAACAGAGAAGTGTTTTTAACACATATATAGAAATTAATACTTGTTAAAACATAATTAGCTTTAATCAAGTCCCAGAATCCAGAGCAGCAGAAGAGGAATAGTAAGCTCTCTGTCATACAGGAGTGTCCATCGTACATGAAAGTTCTTCAGCTCTCATCTGACAGCTGAAGAACAGGAAGTCAAACTACTGAACATGAGCCCAGCGACTCTCTGACTGTTTCAACCTGCAGTCTGTGAGGTTCCTCATGGTTCCTCATGGAGCTGAAGCATGGAGCTCTGACCACTACCTGTCCCTCCATGGTTCCTCATGGAGCTGAAGCATGGAGCTCTGACCACCACCTGTCCCTCCATGGTTCCTCATGGAGCTGAAGCATGGAGCTCTGACCACCACCTGTCCCTCCATGGTTCCTCATGGACCTGAAGCATGGAGCTCTGACCACCACCTGTCCCTCCACAATATGTGATACTAGAAGCCTGCAGAAGCAAAGCAGGGTGAAGGTGAACATCTGGCATCATTCCTCATGGTTCCTCATGGACCTGAAGCATGGAGCTCTGACCACTACCTGTCCCTCCATGGTTCCTCATGGAGCTGAAGCATGGAGCTCTGACCACCACCTGTCTCTCCACAATATGTGATACTAGAAGCCTGCAGAAGCAAAGCAGGGTGAAGGTGAACATCTGGCATCATCATCATCACTTTTCTATATTATAATAGCAAACACATATCAGAATGTTAAAATATCATTTAAAAGTCTAGATCATGCCTCTAATAAATACCTCTAATACTTTAGCAGACTAGATGAGGCTTCTTAGTCACCATGTTTATCTTCATCATATGTTGTAGCTAGCGCCGCGGTTAGCTCACTGAACTCCGTCTTTTCTTACCTTGATAGCTGTGGAGATATTCTTCATGGATGAACTTATACCCTTCTTCAAGTGTATTTGTTCATGTATTCCCCGCTGCGATGGCCTCCGCATCAGCAAATGAAAAAGCTGGCAAGTTCAGGAGCGTCGGTGAAAAGATAAGGTCCATTTTCAATGAGACACAAACAGGAAGTGATTGAGCTCCACGAGGCGCTACTTCAGGTTGTCGTGAAAAAGGTCTATGTGAAGCTGCAGGGCCATGGGAAGCTCATTTCCACACTATTTGACAATGTCAAAACTTTCCAGCAAAAACTTGAACTGCTGCAGGGACAGCTCAAACAGGGACATCTCACCCATTTTCCCGCCTGCAAGGCGCTTGTAGACGACACAGACGGGCGCCACGTTTTACGTCACCTGCGTTCAAACAAGAACCATAACATCATAAATAAACTCAGACAGGAATTCAAACACCGCTTCTCCGACTTCAGGGTCCATGAGAAGTCATTCAACCTCTTCCAAAATCCTTTCTCATGTGTCCCTGAGGAAGAGCCTGCAGAAATGCAGTTTGAGCTCATTGACTTACAGGAGACGTCACCCAGCTTTAAAGCAGCCAACCAGATCTGGAGTCAACTTCCTCTCCAGAAAACTCTGAACTGGCTGCTGCAAGACATCTGGCCTCAAGTCCAGGCTGCAGCTTCTTCTGTCCCACCTGATCATGAAAATTACTCATCACTTGTCCTCAATCATTATTTATTGTCCATGGAAGGTTCTTACTATTGTGGAGAATGTTCACCACAGCAGAGCAGCACCAGTAAAGTCTGGTTCCACTGAGATTTGAACTCAGATCACTGGATTCAGAGTCCAGAGTGATAACCATTACACCATGGAACCACAGAGAGCAGCTCAGCATGGTGCATTCATGGACATCTAGTCAATGAAAACACTTCAACTACAGACGCTTCAACATTTTTCAGAGCTTTTTTAAGTTTTTCTGCAAATTGTGAATACACAGATACTTTGTACATGGTGAGTTAAATTAAATGCACCTTATTTCTTTTTAGTTCTTTACAGTAACTCACTGGTTGTCAGAATAGTTGATTATTTATTTGTTTCCAGGAGGATTTTGCTGTAAAAACATTGAAGATTTAAACTTGGATCTTTGGAGTCAAAGTGTGTTTCTTTGACCTCAACTCCCTCCTTTATTTCAACTCAAGTCACTGGACTCATTCAACCTTTACACCACGAGTCTCCTCATCAATGTTACTCAGGAACTGTAATCTTTTCTTGATAATTTATTTTTATTACTGAAAGTATTAATAAACTCAGAGAAAGTATCAATAAACTATTAATAGATAATAGTTTTGTCAAGATCAAAGTCAAGAAGGATCAAAGTGAAGAAAGAAATGTTGTCACTTTAATATTTTCCATTCTTTTATGACATCACTATGACATCACCAAACAGAGTTAGCAGATAGAACCATCAGAGTGTCTGCACATTTTGAATACACAGACACTTTGAAACTTACCTGGTGATTTCATTTAAATGCAACTTCTTTACAGCAACCCACTGATTGTTAGAATAGTTGATTATTCTTTTGTTCTCTGGAGGATTTTGCAGTAAAAACACTGAAGATTGAAACTTGGATCGCTTGAAGGTTGCAGGTCACTGTGTCCGGTTCTTCTTTTGGTGATCCCTCATGGTTCCTGGTTCTTCTAGCTCAGTTGGTAGAGCATGAGACTCGCAATGTCAAGGTCGTGGGTTCATGTCCCATGCTGGGCGCCACCTTCCTTTGTGCTCTGTTGCAATGTCATTTGGGTGACCGTGCTGACATGAGCATGGATGGATCTTGATTTGAAAGGCAAATTTGAAAGACTTCCTGTTGGATTAAGTGAGGAGTGTCATTACATTATTTCCAGGTCTTGCTGAGACAAACAAGTGAGCTTTGGTTTCATCGCTCTATGACTTTCCTACAGGCTGTGAGACCCAATTTAAATTTCTGCTGATAATCTTATTCTTAAAATCAAATTGAGGACTTCCTGTTGGACTTAGGTCAGGGGTGTCAGAGTGTGATTTTTATGTCGTGATGAGACGAACAGATGAGTTTTGTTTTGATCTCTCTACGACATTTCTAGAGAGATCACACCATGGCTGTGGTGATTGTAGGTGGCGCTAGAGAGCACACTTTGGCACTTTGTGGGTTAATTGTTTGTATTTTCTTGTAGTCTGCACCAGTCCTGATGATTGTGCCAAATTTGGTTTGCAAGTTTATGTCAAATTTGGGTTCAATGGCGTCAGGAGAAGAAACAAAGAAAGAAACACTCCAGATGCAATAGGGTCCTCGCCTCCAGGCAGCTTCCCTTCTGGGCTCGGTCCCTAAAAAAAAGGTGCACAGAACCGGGTGTCCAGTGGTGAGGTCCTAGAAAGGGAACCACAAATGGACTCCAGAGTCTTACTGTGCAACTCTCTGCATCCTGGAAAGCAACAAATGACATTTTCAAATCCGGATCATTTTGATCCAGATTACATTTTTTTGAACAACTGGCCCCTGGTGTTCTATAAATGCAGCTTACAATTACATTCTTTTTTTTCATACAGAGTTCAACTGTGTTGCATTCAAACACATCTTTCATTGCTCTTGTCATTTTCTCCACCACTTTATATTTCAGGTCTACACCCACATATATAGCTCCCCCTCCACCCGCCTTCCCCTCTCTGTTTAAGACTATACCTTCAGGGATCATTTCTATAGTTCTTGACTTGAGAAATGTGTTTCTAAAGTGTTTGGTCTCTCTACCCACGATGATGAGTCGTGATATTCCCTCCTGAGCGTGAAGCAGACAGAGAGTACTGATTCAGTTCATACACTCTCTGTCATTGATGAACGTTCTTTGCTCCCTTCATGGAGTAATGATGGAGGGAATATGATCAGAGTGGTGGAGTGTCTCTGAAATCAAGAAATAAACTCGCCCAGTCATAATACTGGTGCATTTATTAGTTAACCATAACACTGAACTTTCAAACTCCCACTACAACCCATAAGCTAGTCATTCTTAAAGTGTGGTATGAGTACCACTAGCTCCCTCTAGTGGTATGCCAAAGAATCACTGACATAAATATAAAAGCGCTGACATCAACAGTTATTCACGGTAGAGCGTTTATACCCTAACTTAGTCTGTACTGCAGCTGAAAACACGGGATTTAGCAGCTCTGTGAGAAAAGGCCTATCTAAGCTGATTCTTGTGAAAAAAGTGAAGTATTTTGTGTGTAAAATGACTTTTCACGTCGAGTCCCGGAGGTTAGCGGGTGGCTAAGCGTAGTATTACGGGCGATCGTGACACGAAGTGCCGCCACTGCCGTAATGCTACCGTAACGCCGCTGTAACGCTGCCGCCGTAACGCTGCCGTCACGCTGCCCGCTGATTACTAAAATGGATGAACTGGACGGTGGAAGAGGAGTTACTTCGATCGTTTCTAAAGCCGTTATCTACTTCATAATATGTATCGTCTGAAATACTCAGTCCGTGAATAAAACATCATTTCCTGAAATGACAGCCATGTTTCATTTTCGATTGGCTCAAGCGGGGCCATGTGACACGAGAAGGGAGGGGGGATCCCAGATCTACAGTAGAATGATAGAGAGACATTCACTAGAATCCATTGACCATCTTTTTATTATAGTTTTAGTCTTAATCTTATTGTTCTTCCTCTGTGTGTGTGTGTGTGTGTGTGTGTGTGTGTGTGTGTGTGTGTGTGTGTGTGTGTGTGTGTGTGTGTGTGTGTGTGTGTGTGTGTGTGTGTGTGCGTGTGCGTGTGCGTGTGTTTCTGTTTCAGAAAGCAGCCATACAGCAGTGTGTGAAGTTCAGTCAGCCTGTTTAGATTATTTTTTAATCAAGTAAAGTACATTGTTTACTTAACATTTAAGTACAGTACAGTTTTATTTAACTTTTCTGTGCAATATATTTTAATTAAATCATTATTTAAGTACAGTCTTTAATTT
This sequence comes from Lipophrys pholis, assembly GCF_963383615.2. Lineage (NCBI taxonomy): Eukaryota > Metazoa > Chordata > Actinopteri > Blenniiformes > Blenniidae > Lipophrys > Lipophrys pholis. The sequence goes on along the minus strand of NC_137646.1, from coordinate 1,995,444 downwards.
CCCTATATTTAAGCGTAGTGTTACTAATCTAACTGTGTAAAATGTTACAATGGCTGACAATATTAAATATACTTCTTTAGGAGTAAAACCTCTGCCTTGTTTTTGATGAATGCTTCGGCTCACTAGGCTACTGTATAGTGTTGGTCATTATGGTGGTACTTGGAGAGCCAAGTATTTTCTGGGTGGTACTTGGTGTAAAACGTTTGAGAACCACTGCCATAAGCTATTCTGCAGATTATTTGGCACATGTCCATATCCATCTATAATAATGGAAATTTGTTCAAACACCATCTAATGTTGGAACAAAATAAAATTAATAGAAATAAATGTAAATATTCTGAAGGCAGCTCTTTTCTACGGTCGTGAATCACTCTTCATTACTGAACATCTTCACTTAATCTTAATTATTATGTGACTTCTGCAAACTTCTATTTAGTCATTGAATTTCAACAAGCTTCTACAAGTTGTGGTGTACATTTATATACTTTTCCCACTTTCCTGCCTCAGCATAGATGAGGTGTTATTGATGTATTTATTTGGACCATAACATACATGTCACATTTAAAAATGCCAGAATGTGGAAGATGGACATTAGTACAAGGGTTCTGCAATGCAATATCACATATCAATAATAGTTCATATATGTCACACTATTGCTATTCTGTGCTGAATTTATCAGGAGAGATCAGCTGGAAATGATCCCAGACAGGAGAAAATCTCTTTCTTGCTGGATCCATAACAAAAAGATCTGCTCACCAGTGATGAGAAAGACTGATTCATTCAAGGCCTCAGCTGTTTGTACTGAGGAGTATTAAGACTATACTTTCAGGGATCATTTCTATAGTTCTTGACTTGAGAAATGTGTTTCTAAAGTGTTTGATCTCTCTACCCACGATGATGAGTCGTGATATTTCCTCCTAAGCGTGAAGCAGACAGAGCGTACTGATTCAGTTCATACACTCTCTGTCATTGATGAACGTTCTTTGCTCCCTTCATGGAGTAATGATGGAGGGAATATGATCAGAGTGGTAGAAATGGCTGGTCGAATGTTAATTAATTAATTTCTGGATAGATTCTGAGCTTGACCACAGATTATCTAATTCACAGTTACAAAGTCTTAAATGTTGCAAGTTTGTTTTACAGTCTTTTGGAAGCAGAATATAGAACACATAAAAGAACACTATTTGTAGTAAATACAAAACAAACAGCTCGTACTGTATTTCTCACTAATAACGATAATTCGGTAGAAATAATATACAGAACACATATAGAACCTCATTAAACTAAAGAAAACATTTTTTAAAAACAATAAATAAAACTTCCTTTGGGAAAACCACAAATAAACTATTTATAGAATCTTCTAGGTTAACATTTGTAGATATTGTATACCGTATTTTCACGACCAAAAGGCACACCGTACTAAAAGGCGCAGTCTCAGTTATGTGTGCCATTACTGCATTTAACACACACATAAGGCGCACCTGCTCATAGGGCGCGGGTTCCATGCCCACACTTCCCCCTTTAACGTTCTCATGGTGTCCGCATTACAACAACACACACACACAAGCATACAAGTGTGCCTATTTAAAAATAGAGCGGGAGCAAAACTGAGTTTGGTTGTGCTTTATTTAAGTATTGATTACAAAGTACTAACATTTTTTTTACCTGTAATCGTCATCAATCAAACCCATCGAACTCCTCGTCCTCTGTTTCTGAATTGAACAGCTGCGCTAAATCTCCATCAAACATACCAGGTTCATTTTCTTCACTGTCAGAGTCACTTTCCGTGCCGTGCGGCTCCTTGGAAATGATGCCGGCTTTTGCGAAAGCTCGAACAACAGTGCCAGCAGACACGCTAGCCCAAGCATCTACAATCCAGTTGCAAATTGTGGCGTAACTCGCCCGGCGCTGCCTTCCACTCTTAGTGAAACTGTGGTCTCCATCGGTCATCCATCGCTCCCACGCCGCTCGCAGCCTTACTTTGAACGGCCGGTTCACACCGATGTCCAGCGGTTGGAGTTCCTTTGTCAGGCCTCCCGGAATGACAGCAAGCTCAGAGTTCGTTTGCTTCACTTGTTTTTTCACATCGGCTGTGAGATGGGCACGCATAGAGTCACAGATCAACAGCGATGGTGATGCGTGGAAAAAACCACCTGTTCTCCTTACATACACCTCCCTCAACCACTCTTTCATCATTTCCTCATCCATCCAGCCCTTTTGATTTGCCTTAATGATGACTCCTGATGGAAACTTCTCTTTAGGCAAAGTCTTTCTCTTAAAAATCACCATAGGCGGCAGTTTCTGTCCATTAGCATGGCAGCTAAGCACAACAGTAAAAGAAGACTTTTCGTGCCCCGTTGTGCGTCTCGCTACCGTGCCGGTCCCCTTCTTCTCCACAGTGTGACTCACCGGGATGTCGAAAGTTAGCGGCACCTCGTCCATGTTAGTGATGTGGCTGGGCTGGATGTGTTTGTCGGCGATGTGTTTGCTGCAGTAGGAGTGGAAGATGGCCAGCTTTTCATTATAATCCGCTGGAAGTTGCTGCGCTACCGTAGTTCTGGCCCGGATGGAAAAATGGCACCGTTTCATGAAACGAAAGCACCAAGACGGACCTCCTTGGAAATGTTCAATTTTCATTTCTTCTGCTAGCGTTACTGCTTTTAGTCGAATGGTGACCGTGGAAACGCTTCTCCAACTCGTTCTTTGTGCGATGATCCACTGCTCGAGTCTTTCCTCCAACTCGGGCCACCTCGCCTTATGTCCGCGGAAACTCAGCTGCGTCTTCTTCACCTGTCGGAGCTCGTTTTCCAGCTTCCTCCACTTGCGAACCATCGATTCATTAATCTTAAATTCTCTCGCGGCTGCTCGATTTCCATGTTCCTCCGCGTAGCTGATGGCCTTCAGTTTAAACTGCTTCATAAGCGTGTCTCTTCGCCATTTTCAGGGTTGTTAAAACAACAATGTTCTGCATAACGCACATACCCGTTCATTTATATACAATCCACGCCCACACTTCCCCCTTTAACGTTCTCATGGTGTTCACTACTACGTCCGCTTTACAACAACAACACACACATACGGCGCACTGCACCATAGTGCGCGCCGCACATTTTGAAGAAAATCTAAGACTTTTATGTGCGCCTTATAGTCGTGAAAATACGGTATATATCGTGTGTCTGTGTGCTGGGCGGAGTCAACAAGACCTGCACTGGAGCTGAGCTGCACACCTGAGAGTAAGTAAGTAAGTAAGTACGTAAGTAAGTAAGTAAGTAAGTAAGTAAGTAAATTTTATTTCTTTTGCGCTTTTCACAGATATGGAGTCACAAAGTGCTTCACAAACAAACAGATAAGAGAAAAAAACCATTTTAAAAACACAACAAATGTCGACAGTCGGCAGCGTGGGTCGATTAGACTAGAATGTTTTGGCAAACAAATGTGTTTTTAGGCACTTTTTAAAGATGTCCGCTGAGTCCAGGGAGCGCAGGTCAAGTGGGAGTTCATTCCAAAGTCGGGGTGCGGCAGCTTTGAATGATGGGTCTCCCCGGGTTTTAAAACAAGTACATGGAACTTTTATTAGGTTCTGCCCAGACGATCTCGAGGTCCGAGTCGAGCTGTAGGGCTTTATGACGTCAGCAATGTAAGGAGGAGCTGTAGGGCTTTATGAGGTCAGCAATGTAAGGAGGAGCTGGACCATGTAGGGCTCAAAAAGTTAGCACCAAGATATTATATTGAACACGAGACTCAACAGGCAGCCAGTGAAGAGATCTTAACACAGGGGGGGGGGGGCTCCTGTTGGTGCTGGTCAGAAGTCTGGCGGCTGAGTTCTGGACTAACTGTAACCGAGCCAGCTCTTTTTTGTTGAGTCATGTAAAGAGGCATCATAGGCCTCGTTTCCACTGCACGGTACCGCACGGTACGGTAAACAGGGAACCCACACCCAACTCTGTTGCTCCGTCCCACCGCAGAGAGTCGGGGTTGTGAACGGCTGCATGATGACGCAGGTATGTGACATCATCACGTGACAGTAAACACTGCGGGACCAGCCACAACAAACACATTTGTTCCGTTGCAGCTGAGACGTCTGAGTAAAGGCCCCTGCATCCTCCTATTAGAACCCATAAGAACTGAAGAAAAGCTGGTCGATGTGCCAACGTTTGTTGTTGTTGTTGTTCGGCAAGATGCTGGAGCGGCGAACTTTCTTCTTGTTCTTATAGAGCAGGGGCGGCCAAACAGTCAGAGACAAAGAGCCACAAGAATTACGTTGGTAGTACAAAGAACTACATTATACACATGTGGGATCACAATCAAACTCCCACAACTTCCTGAAAACAGCATCTTACCAGTGACTGCATTAATGCTGACTCCACTGCTTCTGACACTCCCAAACCCAGAGAAGACAGTTAATGTGTCCTCAGTTGCAGCAGAGAGACATGAGACTGTGTGAGTTACTGGTCCGTCTCCATCTGGTGCTCTGATGTTTGTCTCGGTACCATTAAACTGGAGGATGAAGCTGATGTTGTTGTTCACTTTGTTCCACTGCAGAGTGACACTGGTCTCACTTTGTCCTGAAGTCTTCTACATGAGCTGGAGCTGAGAACCACAGAACAACTTACTTACTATCAAAGGCAGAAATGACACTGAAGGACCAAATGTGATGGACAAAATCATGCAGCTATCTATTACCTTATGACATTATTTTTTTTTAATGGGATGTTGACGTATAACATCAGTAAAAGATATCCACTGCTGTAATCCAGTATTGTACGGTGAGTTTTATATCAGATGAGCCACTCACTCCTTCATAGCCAAATTTACAAAAATATGAACCCAGTAGGAGAAATTCAATTTGCCATTCAGTTCCCGGCTATCACACTAACCACTGAATGGATTTCATTTCTCATATCAGAGTTCTGCACACATGCACGCATAATAAAGGTACGTATTTCACCAAAGTACATAGTTCAATGTGTTTCAGCTCGGACTTTACTTTTTGTTCCCCAACCAGTTTTTTTTTTTTTTTTATTCTGGGGACCCGCTTTGCTCCATGCTGGTGTACTGAGCCAGGCACCAGAAGACTGTTAGATACAACAAAACACTTCACTTGGATCTGCTTCATTACACATCACACACAGTCTCACCAGGTTTGATTTGCTCTTCATCTGTCACTATTTTCCTCTTTGGATGTTTTTCTTTCCATCCCCTTTGCTTCCTGTTTTCTCCTGAAACACACCAATCCTCCTCAGGGGCCTTGTCATCCTAACAAGGTGCAGCAACACTTTATAAACACATCAAGAAGAAACATGAAGAATAACAACAGTTTTTCAACAAATAAAAGGAAAAATCATAGTTATTTCTCATGTGGATCGAATGTTCTATTGTCCTTTTTCCTTCTGTATTATATAATTTTTTTCTTACTAAGAAACATTTTCAAATTGATTTTTATTTTGAAGGAGCTCAGTGGTATGTGAGTACTGCAGTGTGTACTCCATATAAATTCATGTTCTGTGTTCCTCGATGCTCGTGTTGCAAACATCATAGGTCTTGTTCTAACGTGTGAAATTCTGTTCGTTAAATCACATCACAAAGCAGGATTACAGGTACTAAGTTGATATATTCTTTTCATTTAGCCCAGGGTCAATAACCTGAGAAGATGACTATAGACTTCTACACTGAGTATTATGAACTTTGTACTATGTGATTACAAAACACCTTCACCAACAGCAGGTTCCTCATTATTTCTGCTTATTTGTGTTTTCTAATCTTTTGATGCAAAATGTCATGTCGTGACATCAGTCAAACAAATGTCTCTCATTTGAATAACTAGGGAATATTTCCTGTTTGCCGTGTAGGTATATTCTACAAGCTTTTCATTGTGTAACGTCTCCACCATTGATGAGGCTTTTGTGTTCTATGTTTCGGTAGCTCTCACTTCTACAAGCTGCTCATAGACAAAGTTTATCACATTAACTAACAAGATTTCTGTCAGATTGACTGGATTCTTCAACCCTTGAGGAGAACAAACACACACATAAACGTATTCAGTCGGTCCTATGCTGTACGGTAGAAGGTGAAACAATAGTTCAACTGCAGTTAGTGAGCCGTAAATTCATTGTAGTCCAGCGAGGCTAAAACAGATTATTGCCTCTGATTATACAAATCAAATATATAAGTTGTTGGTGACAAGTATTCCTAAAAGACTGGGACACTGCCCTTTCTGAAATTATTCTTTTGTTCTCTGGAGGATTTTGCAGTAAAAACACTGAAGATTGAAACTTGGATCGCTTGAAGGTTGCAGGTCACTGTGTCCGGTTCTTCTTTTGGTGATCCCTCATGGTTCCTGGTTCTTCTAGCTCAGTTGGTAGAGCATGAGACTCGCAATGTCAAGGTCGTGGGTTCGTGTCCCATGCTGGGCGCCACCTTCCTTTGTGCTCTGTTGCAATGTCATCTGGGTGACCGTGCTGACATGAGCATGGATGGATCTTGATTTGAAAGGCAAATTGCAGACTTCCTGTTGGATTAAGTGAGGAGTGTCATTACATTATTTCCAGGTCTTGCTGAGACAAACAAGTGACCTTTGGTTTCATCGCTCTATGACTTTCCTACAGGCTGTGAGACCCAATTTAAATTTCTGCTGATAATCTTATTTTTAAAATCAAATTGAGGACTTCCTGTTGGACTTAGGTCAGGGGTGTCAGAGTGTGATTTTTATGTCGTGATGAGACGAACAGATGAGTTTTGTTTTGATCTCTCTACGACATTTCTAGAGAGATCACACCATGGCTGTGGTGATTGTAGGTGGCGCTAGAGAGCACACTTTGGCACTTTGTGGGTTAATTGTTTGTATTTTCTTGTAGTCTGCACCAGTCCTGATGATTGTGCCAAATTTGGTTTGCAAGTTTATGTCAAATTTGGGTTCAATGGCGTCAGGAGAAGAAACAAAGAAAGAAACACTCCAGATGCAATAGGGTCCTCGCCTCCAGGCAGCTTCCCTTCTGGGCTCGGTCCCTAAAAGAAAGGTGCACAGAACCCGGTGTCCAGTGGTGAGGTCCTAGAAAGGGAACCACAAATGGACTCCAGAGTCTTACTGTGCAACTCTCTGCATCCTGGAAAGCAACAAATGAGATTTTCAAATCCGGATCGTTTTGATCCAGATTACATTTTTTTGAACAACTGGCCCCTGGTGTTCTATAAATGCAGTTTACAATTACATTCTTATTTTCCATACAGAGTTCAACTGTGTTGCATTCAAACACATCTTTCATTGCTCTTGTCATTTTCTCCACCACTTTATATTTCAGGTCTACACCCACATATATAGCTCCCCCTCCACCCGCCTTCCCCTCTCTGTTTAAGACTATACCTTCAGGGATCATTTCTATAGTTCTTGACTTGAGAAATGTGTTTCTAAAGTGTTTGGTCTCTCTACCCACGATGATGAGTCGTGATATTCCCTCCTGAGCGTGAAGCAGACAGAGAGTAATGATTCAGTTCATACACTCTCTGTCATTGATGAACGTTCTTTGCTCCCTTCATGGAGTAATGATGGAGGGAATATGATCAGAGTGGTGGAGTGTCTCTGAAATCAAGAAATAAACTCGCCCAGTCATAATACTGGTGCATTTATTAGTTAACCATAACACTGAACTTTCAAACTCCCACTACAACCCATAAGCTAGTCATTCTTAAAGTGTGGTATGAGTACCACTAGCTCCCTCTAGTGGTATGCCAAAGAATCACTGACATAAATATAAAAGCGCTGACATCAACAGTTATTCACGGTAGAGCGTTTATACCCTAACTTAGTCTGTACTGCAGCTGAAAACACGGGATTTAGCAGCTCTGTGAGAAAAGGCCTATCTAAGCTGATTCTTGTGAAAAAAGTGAAGTATTTTGTGTGTAAAATGACTTTTCACGTCGAGTCCCGGAGGTTAGCGGGTGGCTAAGCGTAGTATTACGGGCGATCGTGACACGAAGTGCCGCCACTGCCGTAATGCTACCGTAACGCCGACGTAACGCCGCTGTAACGCCGCTGTAACGCCGCTGTAACGCCGCTGTAACGCCGCTGTAACGCCGCCGTAACGCTGCCGTCACGCTGCCGTCACGCTGCCCGCTGATTACTAAAATGGATGAACTGGACGGTGGAAGAGGAGTTACTTCGATCGTTTCTAAAGCCGTTATCTACTTCATAATATGTATCGTCTGAAATACTCAGTCCGTGAATAAAACATAATTTCCTGAAATGCCAGCCATGTTTCATTTTCGATTGGCTCAAGCGGGGCCATGTGACACGAGAAGGGAGGGGGGATCCCAGATCTATAGTAGAATGATAGAGAGACATTCACTAGAATCCATTGACCATCTTTTTATTATAGTTTTAGTCTTAATCTTATTGTTCTTCCTCTGTGTGTGTGTGTGTGTGTGTGTGTGTGTGTGTGTGTGTGTGTGTGTGTGTGTGTGTGTGTGTGTGTGTGTGTGTGTGTGTGTGTGTGTGTGTGCGTGTGCGTGTGTTTCTGTTTCAGAAAGCAGCCTGTTTAGATTATTTTTTAATCAAGTACAGCACATTGTTTACTTAACATTTAAGTACAGTACAGTTTTATTTAACTTTTCTGTGCAATATATTTTAATTGAATCATTATTTAAGTACAGTCTTTAATTTCCCTATATTTAAGCGTAGTGTTACTAATCTAACTGTGTAAAATGTTACAATGGCTGACAATATTAAATATACTTCTTTAGGAGTAAAACCTCTGCCTTGTTTTTGATGAATGCTTCGGCTCACTAGGCTACTGTATAGTGTTGGTCATTATGGTGGTACTTGGAGAGCCAAGTATGTTCTGGGTGGTACTTGGTGTAAAACGTTTGAGAACCACTGCCATAAGCTATTCTGCAGATTATTTGGCACATGTCCATATCCATCCATAATAATGGAAATTTGTTCAAACAATTCAATTCAATTCAATTCAATTTTATTTGTAAAGCGCTAAATCACATCAACAAACATCTCAAAGCGCTCTTACAATGATAGAGTACAACAGGACCCCACACCATCTAATGTTGGAACAAAATAAAATTAATAGAAATAAATGTAAATATTCTGAAGCCAGCTCTTTTCTACGGTCGTGAATCACTCTTCATTACTGAACATCTTCACTTAATCTTAATTATTATGTGACTTCTGCAAACTTCTATTTAGTCATTGAATTTCAACAAGCTTCTACAAGTTGTGGTGTACATTTATATACTTTTCCCACTTTCCTGCCTCAGCATAGATGAGGTGTTATTGATGTATTTATTTGGACCATAACATACATGTCACATTTAAAAATGCCAGAATGTGGAAGATGGACATTAGTACAAGGGTTCTGCAATGCAATATCACATATCAATAATAGTTCATATATGTCACACTATTGCTATTCTGTGCTGAATTTATCAGGAGAGATCAGCTGGAAATGATCCCAGACAGGAGAAAATCTCTTTCTTGCTGGATCCATAACAAAAAGATCTGCTCACCAGTGATGAGAAAGACTGATTCATTCAAGGCCTCAGCTGTTTGTACTGAGGAGTATTAAGACTATACTTTCAGGGATCATTTCTATAGTTCTTGACTTGAGAAATGTGTTTCTAAAGTGTTTGGTCTCTCTACCCACGATGATGAGTCGTGATATTTCCTCCTGAGCGTGAAGCAGACAGAGCGTACTGATTCAGTTCATACACTCTCTGTCATTGATGAACGTTCTTTGCTCCCTTCATGGAGTAATGATGGAGGGAATATGATCAGAGTGGTAGAAATGGCTGGTTGAATGTTAATTAATTAATTTCTGGATAGATTCTGAGCTTGACCACAGATTATCTAATTCACAGTTACAAAGTCTTAAATGTTGCAAGTTTGTTTTACAGTCTTTTGGAAGCAGAATATAGAACACATAAAAGAACACTATTTGTAGTAAATACAAAACAAACAGCTCGTACTGTATTTCTCACTAATAACGATAAGTCGGTAGAAATAATATACAGAACACATATAGAACCTCATTAAACTAAAGAAAACATTTTTTAAAAACAATAAATAAAACTTCCTTTGGGAAAACCACAAATAAACTATTTATAGAATCTTCTAGGTTAACATTTGTAGATATTGTATACCGTATTTTCACGACCAAAAGGCACACCGTACTAAAAGGCGCAGTCTCAGTTATGTGTGCCATTACTGCATTTAACACACACATAAGGCGCACCTGCTCATAGGGCGCGGGTTCCATGCCCACACTTCCCCCTTTAACGTTCTCATGGTGTCCGCATTACAACAACACACACACACACAAGCATACAAGTGTGCGTATTTAAAAATAGAGCGGGAGCAAAACTGAGTTTGGTTGTGCTTTATTTAAGTATTGATTACAAAGTACTAACATTTTTTTTTACCTGTAATCGTCATCAATCAAACCCGTCGAACTCCTCGTCCTCTGTTTCTGAATTGAACAGCTGCGCTAAATCTCCATCAAACATACCAGGTTCATTTTCTTCACTGTCAGAGTCACTTTCCGTGCCGTGCGGCTCCTTGGAAATGATGCCGGCTTTTGCGAAAGCTCGAACAACAGTGCCAGCAGACACGCTAGCCCAAGCATCTACAATCCAGTTGCAAATTGTGGCGTAACTCGCCCGGCGCTGCCTTCCACTCTTAGTGAAACTGTGGTCTCCATCGGTCATCCATCGCTCCCACGCCGCTCGCAGCCTTACTTTGAACGGCCGGTTCACACCGATGTCCAGCGGTTGGAGTTCCTTTGTCAGGCCTCCCGGAATGACAGCAAGCTCAGAGTTCGTTTGCTTCACTTGTTTTTTCACATCGGCTGTGAGATGGGCACGCATAGAGTCACAGATCAACAGCGATGGTGATGCGTGGAAAAAACCACCTGTTCTCCTTACATACACCTCCCTCAGCCACTCTTTCATCATTTCCTCATCCATCCAGCCCTTTTGATTTGCCTTAATGATGACTCCTGATGGAAACTTCTCTTTAGGCAAAGTCTTTCTCTTAAAAATCACCATAGGCGGCAGTTTCTGTCCATTAGCATGGCAGCTAAGCACAACAGTAAAAGAAGACTTTTCGTGCCCCGTTGTGCGTCTCGCTACCGTGCCGGTCCCCTTCTTCTCCACAGTGTGACTCACCGGGATGTCGAAAGTTAGCGGCACCTCGTCCATGTTAGTGATGTGGCTGGGCTGGATGTGTTTGTCGGCGATGTGTTTGCTGCAGTAGGAGTGGAAGATGGCCAGCTTTTCATTATAATCCGCTAGAAGTTGCTGCGCTACCGTAGTTCTGGCCCGGATGGAAAAATGGCACCGTTTCATGAAACGAAAGCACCAAGACGGACCTCCTTGGAAATGTTCAATTTTCATTTCTTCTGCTAGCGTTACTGCTTTTAGTCGAATGGTGACCGTGGAAACGCTTCTCCCACTCGTTCTTTGTGCGATGATCCACTGCTCGAGTCTTTCCTCCAACTCGGGCCACCTCGCCTTATGTCCGCGGAAACTCAGCTGCATCTTCTTCACCTGTCGGAGCTCGTTTTCCAGCTTCCTCCACTTGCGAACCATCGATTCATTAATCTTAAATTCTCTCGCGGCTGCTCGATTTCCATGTTCCTCCGCGTAGCTGATGGCCTTCAGTTTAAACTGCTTCATAAGCGTGTCTCTTCGCCATTTTCAGGGTTGTTAAAACAACGATGTTCTGCATAACGCACATACCCGTTCATTTATATACAATCCACGCCCACACTTCCCCCTTTAACGTTCTCATGGTGTTCACTACTACGTCCGCTTTACAACAACAACACACACATACGGCGCACTGCACCATACGGCGCACTGCACCATAGGGCGCACTGCACCATAGGGCGCACTGCACCATAGGGCGCACTGCACCATAGGGCGCACTGCACCACCATAGGGCGCACTGCTGCACCATAGGGCGCACTGCTGCACCATAGGGCGCACTGCTGCACCATAGGGCGCACTGCTGCACCATAGGGCGCTCTGCTGCACCATAGGGCGCGCCGCACATTTTGAAGAAAATCCAAGACATTTATGTGCGCCTTATAGTCGTGAAAATACGGTATATAATTTTTTTCTTACTAAGAAACATTTTCAAATTGATTTTCTATTTTGAAGGAGCTCAGTGGTATGTGAGTACTGCAGTGTGTACTCCATATAAATTCATGTTCTGTGTTGCTCGATGCTCGTGTTGCAAACATCATAGGTCTTGTTCTAACGTGTGAAATTCTGTTAGTTAAATCACATCACAAAGCAGGAATACAGGTACTAAGTTGATATATTCTTTTCATTCAGCCCAGGGTCAATAACTTGAGAAGATGACTATAGACTTCTACACTGAGTATTATGAACTTTGTACTATGTGATAACAAAACACCTTCACCAACAGCAGGTTCCTCATTATTTCTGCTTATTTGTGTTTTCTAATCTTTTGATGCAAAATGTCATGTCGTGACATCAGTCAAACAAATGTCTCTCATTTGAATAACTAGGGAATATTCCCTGTTTGCCGTGTAGGTATATTCTACAAGCTTTTCATTGTGTAACGTCTCCACCATTGATGAGGCTTTTGTGTTCGATGTTTCTGTAGCTCTCACTTCTACAAGCTGCTCATAGACAAAGTTTATCACATTAACTAACAATATTTCTGTCAGATTGACTGGATTCTTCAACCCTTGAGGAGAACAAACACACACATAAACGTATTCAGTCGGTCCTATGCTGTACGGTAGAAGGTGAAACTATAGTTCAACTGCAGTTAGTGAGCCGTAAATTCATTGTAGTCCAGCGAGGCTAAAACAGATTATTGCCTCTGATTATACAAATTAAATATATAAGTTGTTGGTGACAAGTATTCATAAAAGACTGGGACACTGCCCTTTCTGAAATGTTAATTTGAGCTTTAACCTAAAACTAAACCTTTAGGTTCGTTCAAACACATGGCAATCCTTCGCTCAGGTATTTCACTTAAACACAGGCTCATCATGAGGTGGAGATGGAATTGCATTTTTGCAATCTTTCATTTTAAAGCTTAATTCCTGATCAGGTTATTCATCTAAATGGAACATTAGGAAAAGTGTCAGTAAGAATAATTCCCTTTAGAATATACTGGACTCACCACTGTCTCTGGAACCTCCGGAGCTCTTGGGAACACCGACAGTGGCTAAAGGCTGGTTTGGCTCATATCAGTTTTCAGCAGCTGTGACTGAACAACATGGTAACAAATAGTTGAACAAACCACACGCAAACAAAAAAGCTTGCAAAGACCACGGAGCAGGACTGAGGAACTGACAGCAAAAAGTGACAATGTGACCTGTTTATTTTTTTTCTTTCTTTTGCAGTGTTTTGACTGAATGGTACGGAAACATGAGCCGGGGAATGGGGACGCTTTCCTGTGTGTTTATCCTGATGATTCCATAACCACAAGTGGCCTTCAGATGACACGGGGATTCTCACTGTCTTACCTTTGAGTTTGTTCTCTGGCAATGTAACTAACAAAATGGAATCATCTGATCCTTTCTAGTTGCAATTATTCCCGTCAGGTAATACATTTTATGTTTTCATTTTATTCATTTCATTTTGAATTGCTTAACATATTAAGATTTTAATTCCTAAAATTGAAATTCATAAATGAAACTTTGACATGTTGCTGCAACATTGTGTTTAACTATTGTGTAGAAATAAATACAGTTTTCATTTGAATTTGCTTGTGTTTCCTGATGGCTTCATGAGCATTCAACACAGAAGTACACGCTACTTTGAGCTGTGTGTGTGCCTATATTCTATTCAGACTGTTGTGTCAACGGTTTTCTTCTTATTTCCCCTCACAGTACCAAAAACATACATTTTAGGCCAATTGGTGACTGTGAATATGTGTGGGTATATATGTGTGATTGACTGTCTGTGTCCGGACTGGTAACCTGTTCAAGTTATACAGTAGTGCCCTCACCCAAAGTCAGCTGTGATCGGCCCTGTAGCCAATGAAGACCATGGATGTAAAGTCTAATAATAAATAATTGATGCTCATATTCAGATGTACGTCGTGTGTTTCTGACACTAATGTCTGACAACTGTAAGTAAAGATAATAAGTAATTTTATTTTCTGGTTTCACAGCTGCACTAGATGAAGCTCTTGAATATATTAAGGAGTTGGAAGCCAGGCTGGAGAATGTGGATTTGTCTCCCATGCTTTTTACTCGCGACTGTGTTTCTGATGAGCAGATCCGGTTCTACACCAAATTCCCATCTGAGAGGGTTCCGGATCTTCTGGGAGTCCATTGCTCCACCTGCATCCCGCCTCATATACTGGACCAGAGCTCAGACAATAGGAGATGAAGCCTGAACCCAGCGCTGCCCCAGAATGCCTCTGATTGATGAGTTTTAATGTTCTGCTTCAGGGTGGCTGTGGGCCTGAAGGAGCAGCTTATTGACATGTTCGACACTATTTACACTATTTACACTATTTACAGTGATTCACACAACTTGAGATTTAATGTTCAAAACACAAAGTGACAAAAGGTCATTTATACATTTTAATATGATCATTACTGCATTGAAATAAACACATTAATGGTATTGAAGTAAAACATGTCCAGTTTTGATTTCATCTGGTCAGTGAACGATTCATCACGCCGCTCTCGCTCAACAGTTATTGTTCTAAATGTGTCAGTGACAAAGTGGCACCATTCCAATCTGGTGATTACCAGCTGACCCTGTCCCTGCCAGGAGTATGTGTGTGAACGCCTCAGACTTGTGTGGCCATCCTGAACCTTGAGGTCAGCAACCTGGGACACATCATCTGTTTGGGACTCACTCCAAAGTTGGGAGGAAATCTAAAAGGAGAGCTCTGAGTGGTTGGGACTCCAGTTGGCATAGTTTTCCTCCTGATGTCAGGATGTCGGGATCAGGAAGTGGTCCTACAAACACATGAGTGACATCATCACAGTAAGTTATGACAAAGGAAACATTACAAGCATAAAAACATTACAAACCAATAAATGACACCTGTGTAAGCTCTGCACAGCTGGACTGCACACATCTGTTTCCCCCACCACCTCACTGGCAGGTTCAGGATGGAGCCCCTTACAAGAAATAAACAAATATGACAAATAAATAAAGGGACAGGTGAGCAATTTGGTCGGACATGGAGGGATAGATTTGTGAGAGCTAAGATTTTTACTTAAATTGCTAAAACTACTAAGGAGATTGTCACGTACTAAATGATATTACAAAAGGAAAACAATGGTTCCTCTTTTTTTTTTACCTGTGTTCTTGGTCTGGTCCCTCTGTGTAGATGACTTGTGCAGGTCAGTGCAGGAGGAAGCGTTGGCAGCTGGAGCTGGGAGGAGTGTGCAGGCTGATCCAGGAGTTCAACTACATGGTTGTTAAAGCCTTTACCAGCTGCACAACTACAGGAATAAACCAACAACTCAGCTTGTCAACACCCAGTGAGATCTAAAACAGAGAAGTGTTTTTAACACATATATAGAAATGAATACTTGTTAAAACATAATTAGCTTTAATCAAGTCCCAGAATCCAGAGCAGCAGAAGAGGAATAGTAAGCTCTCTGTCATACAGGAGTGTCCATCGTACATGAAAGTTCTTCAGCTCTCATCTGACAGCTGAAGAACAGGAAGTCAAACAACTGAACATGAGCCCAGCGACTCTCTGACTGTTTCAACCTGCAGTCTGTGAGGTTCCTCATGGTTCCTCATGGAGCTGAAGCATGGAGCTCTGACCACTACCTGTCCCTCCATGGTTCCTCATGGAGCTGAAGCATGGAGCTCTGACCACCACCTGTCCCTCCATGGTTCCTCATGGACCTGAAGCATGGAGCTCTGACCACCACCTGTCCCTCCATGGTTCCTCATGGAGCTGAAGCATGGAGCTCTGACCACCACCTGTCCCTCCATGGTTCCTCATGGACCTGAAGCATGGAGCTCTGACCACTACCTGTCCCTCCATGGTTCCTCATGGACCTGAAGCATGGAGCTCTGACCACCACCTGTCCCTCCACAATATGTGATACTAGAAGCCTGCAGAAGCAAAGCAGGGTGAAGGTGAACATCTGGCATCATCTTTATCACTTTTCTATATTATAATAGCAAACACATATCAGAATGTTAAAATATCATTTAAAAGTCTAGATCATGCCTCTAATAAATACCTCTAATACTTTAGCAGACTAGATGAGGCTCCTTAGTCACCATGTTTATCTTCATCATATGTTGTAGCTAGCGCCGCGGTTAGCTCACTGAACTCCGTCTTTTCTTACCTTGATAGCTGTGGAGATATTCTTCATGGATGAACTTATACCCTTCTTCAAGTGTATTTGTTCATGTATTCCCCGCTGCGATGGCCTCCGCATCAGCAAATGAAAAAGCTGGCAAGTTCAGGAGCGTCGGTGAAAAGATAAGGTCCATTTTCAATGAGACACAAACAGGAAGTGATTGAGCTCCACGAGGCGCTACTTCAGGTTGTCGTGAAAAAGGTCTATGTGAAGCTGCAGGGCCATGGGAAGCTCATTTCCACACTATTTGACAATGTCAAAACTTTCCAGCAAAAACTTGAACGGCTGCAGGGACAGCTCAAACAGGGACATCTCACCCATTTTCCCGCCTGCAAGGCGCTTGTAGACGACACAGACGGGCGCCACGTTTTACGTCACCTGCGTTCAAACAAGAACCATAACATCATAAATAAACTCAGACAGGAATTCAAACACCGCTTCTCCGACTTCAGGGTCCATGAGAAGTCATTCAACCTCTTCCAAAATCCTTTCTCATGTGTCCCTGAGGAAGAGCCTGCAGAAATGCAGTTTGAGCTCATTGACTTACAGGAGACGTCACCCAGCTTTAAAGCAGCCAACCAGATCTGGAATCAACTTCCTCTCCAGAAAACTCTGAACTGGCTGCTGCAAGACATCTGGCCTCAAGTCCAGGCTGCAGCTTCTTCTGTCCCACCTGATCATGAAAATTACTCATCACTTGTCCTCAATCATTATTTATTGTCCATGGAAGGTTCTTACTATTGTGGAGAATGTTCACCACAGCAGAGCAGCACCAGTAAAGTCTGGTTCCACTGAGATTTGAACTCAGATCACTGGATTCAGAGTCCAGAGTGATAACCATTACACCATGGAACCACAGAGAGCAGCTCAGCATGGTGCATTCATGGACATCTAGTTAATGAAAACACTTCAACTACAGACGCTTCAACATTTTTCAGAGCTTTTTTAAGTTTTTCTGCAAATTGTGAATACACAGATACTTTGTACATGGTGATTTAAATTAAATGCACCTTATTTCTTTTTAGTTCTTTACAGTAACTCACTGGTTGTCAGAATAGTTGATTATTTATTTGTTTCCAGGAGGATTTTGCTGTAAAAACATTGAAGATTTAAACTTGGATCTTTGGAGTCAAAGTGTGTTTCTTTGACCTCAACTCCCTCCTTTATTTCAACTCAAGTCACTGGACTCATTCAACCTTTACACCACGAGTCTCCTCATCAATGTTACTCAGGAACTGTAATCTTTTCTTGATAATTTATTTTTATTACTGAAAGTATTAATAAACTCAGAGAAAGTATCAATAAACTACTAATAGATAATAGTTTTGTCAAGATCAAAGTCAAGAAGGATCAAAGTGAAGAAAGAAATGTTGTCACTTTAATATTTTCCATTCTTTTATGACATCACTATGACATCACCAAACAGAGTTAGCAGATAGAACCATCAGAGTGTCTGCACATTTTGAATACACAGACACTTTGAAACTTACATGGTGATTTCATTTAAATGCAACTTCTTTACAGCAACCCACTGATTGTTAGAATAGTTGATTATTCTTTTGTTCTCTGGAGGATTTTGCAGTAAAATCACTGAAGATTGAAACTTGGATCACTTGAAGGTTGCAGGTCACTGTGTCCGGTTCTTCTTTTGGTGATCCCTCATGGTTCCTGGTTCTTCTAGCTCAGTTGGTAGAGCATGAGACTCGCAATGTCAAGGTCGTGGATTCATGTCCCATGCTGGGCGCCACCTTCCTTTGTGCTCTGTTGCAATGTCATCTGGGTGACCGTGCTGACATGAGCATGGATGGATCTTGATTTGAAAGGCAAATTTGAAAGACTTCCTGTTGGATTAAGTGAGGAGTGTCATTACATTATTTCCAGGTCTTGCTGAGACAAACAAGTGACCTTTGGTTTCATCGCTCTATGACTTTCCTACAGGCTGTGAGACCCAATTTAAATTTCTGCTGATAATCTTATTCTTAAAATCAAATTGAGGACTTCCTGTTGGACTTAGGTCAGGGGTGTCAGAGTGTGATTTTTATGTCATGATGAGACGAACAGATGAGTTTTGTTTTGATCTCTCTACGACATTTCTAGAGAGATCACACCATGGCTGTGGTGATTGTAGGTGGCGCTAGAGAGCACACTTTGGCACTTTGTGGGTTAATTGTTTGTATTTTCTTGTAGTCTGCAGCAGTCCTGATGATTGTGCCAAATTTGGTTTGCAAGTTTATGTCAAACTTGGGTTCAATGGCGTCAGGAGAAGAAACAAAGAAAGAAACACTCCAGATGCAATAGGGTCCTCGCCTCCAGGCAGCTTCCCTTCTGGGCTCGGTCCCTAAAAGAAAGGTGCACAGAACCCGGTGTCCAGTGGTGAGGTCCTAGAAAGGGAACCACAAATGGACTCCAGAGTCTTACTGTGCAACTCTCTGCATCCTGGAAAGCAACAAATGAGATTTTCTAATCCGGATCATTTTGATCCAGATCACATTTTTTTGAACGACTGGCCCCTGGTGTTCTATAAATGCAGCTTACAATTACATTCTTTTTTTTCATACAGAGTTCAACTGTGTTGCATTCAAACACATCTTTCATTGCTCTTGTCATTTTCTCCACCACTTTATATTTCAGGTCTACACCCACATATATAGCTCCCCCTCCACCCGCCTTCCCCTCTCTGTTTAAGGAGTTGAACTCGAATCCATCAGGTCAAATCAGCTCCCTTGTCAGTGCTGATCCATGTTTCAGAGATGGTGACAATATTGAATGGTTGTTTGAACTGACCTACATACTGTTTGATTTGGCTGAAGTTTGAATAGAAGCTCCAACTATTGAAGGTAGAATTGAAAGTTTATTGTCCCTTTGAATTGTCCTGTTGAATTCATCTTGAGAGTAATAGCAGCAGTTGTCAGTGATGTTGTAGTGGAAGTTAAGGGTTAACCAACTTCATGCTGCTGATACTGCGTGATGCGTTCAGGTGCATCACGTAACTCCAATTCTCACAGCAACATGGCACCTAGCACACCTGAGTGCAGCATGAGACCCCGTGAGGAGGAGAGGGAGAGATGAGGTTGTTTTGATTATTTACTTTGGATATTTACGATCTCTTTTTTTCATAATACAATTCCAATTTTAAATATTCTTCAGAAATAAAAGTTTATTTATCTTTAAAATGTTATACTTGCATTATTATACCATTATTAATATATTAGTGGAAAAATGGTATGAAAACAGCAATATTATCGTTTATCACAATAGATTCTGGGAAAATTTATCGTCCAGCAAAATTTATTATCATGACAGGCCTAGCGCTGCGTTCCGTGCACGCTCTCGAAGTCTAAAGGTGAAGCTCAAGGACCGAACTTCCCAGTCGCCGGCTGGCTGGCCGAGGTCTGAGTTGTTTTGTTTTTTGTTCCCGCGATTTGAAATGACTTTTATCAGTCAGATTGTCCTCTGAGTCTCCCCAGGGCTCAGAGAAGAGGGGAAGAGTTGAGGTGTACTCAGACAGTTCGTCTGTGGAGGAAGCCAGAGTCTTCCCCTCCAATTCACCCAATGAGGTTTCTTTTCTTTCAATTGCTCTGCAATCAACCCCAAAAGGCTCAAAAATAGATTGCAAGTTGCAGGAGAGACCAACTCCCAGAGCCCGAACGGGGAACAGAGCTCAAACCCTTCACACCTCACCTATGGAAGTGAAGGAAGAGCTCAGTTCACAAGTGATAACTTAGTCACTGTTTTTAACTGATTTTATAGTTCAAACTTTGTAGTCTTTTTAAAATGTCCTACCTGTTGTTGTTAACCATACTCATGACCCTCACCTTCTCTACCATCAATGTGAGAAGTGTGAAGTCGAGAGTTAGAGCCCAGAGTGTTTTATCCTTTTTAAGTTCATTTAAGTCAGATGTGTTTTTATTACAGGAGTGTGCTATACCGTTTTTAAATTCTTACCAACAGTGGGAGGAGATGTGGCCACTCCCGTCAGTATGGAGTGGCTCCAACAGTAATAAAAATGATGGAGTGGCCATTTTAATAAATAACCCCCGGATCTTGGTGAAGGGCAGCACTGTGGTGAGAGACGGTAGTGCACTTTTACTACATTTGACTTTTATGGACCAGGATTTTAAGCTCATGAATATTTATGTTTTAAATGAGAAAAATGATAGGTATGACCTTTTAGAGGTATAGTAACATGGCTATTGCAACGGACCCCTCCAGGAACCCAAAGACGACAGCAATGGCTCATTTCTGGATGGGGTCCTACCTTCGAAGGATTAAGATTTTACCCATTGATCTTAAAATACCAGTTTCTTTTAACCTGCCACCGGCCTATGATTTTATCAAGACATTTTTTAAACAGTTTAACCTGGAACAGGAGGAGTTGCAGATTTTAACTAACCACAAATCTCTCATTTCTGTTGTGCAGGAACGGGAACCAGTGAGTCCAGTGCGCGGGCTTGCACTCGGTGAGCCCTCCACAGTTTGGCGCAACGTGACCCATCCTATCCTCCCAAACAGACTCCGGGACCTGTCATGGCTGGTGGCTCACGAGGTTCTCCCAGTCAGGGCCGTCATGCACTCCCGAGGAATGGCAGCGCACTCAACTTGCCCCCGGCCTGGTTGTGGCGCTCCTGAGTCGGTGAGGCACCTCCTCTGGGAGTGCAGCGCTGCCGTAGACCAGTGGGCAACGGCCGGCTCCTTGCAATTCCCGTACTTACCAACAGGGGGGGTCCTTACAGTACAGCTGGTGCTATACGGGGTGAGCCACGAGTTCATGACAAAGAAGGACTTTGAAAAGATGTGGCTCACCCTGGCCGCCATCAAAGACGCCACCTGGACCTCCAGAGACCTGCTGGTGAGAAGGCATAGGCAGATCCCCCCCGTGGCTGTGATCCAGATGGCCGCAGCGACGGTCCGCGAGGTGGAAGCTGCAGGCGGCAGGCCGAGGACACAGCCACAAAGAAGAATCGCCTCCCTGCCCATTCGGACGAAGGAGCCGGAGCCTCACGAGAAAAGGTCAAGGCAGCAGCGGCCTGGCTCTCCGGGTGTGGACGGAGGGAAGGAGAAGGAGGGAGAGGACCTCCTCTGAGCACCATGGCAGAACCCCGAGAGACCAAATGTTTGGGAGAACAGGATGAGTTCCCCTTGATAGGGACTCACTGCTCTCCTGCACAACAGAATAGACCTTTTAAACTGAAGGCACTCCTATTTATTGACTTTTACAACGATAGACACTTTTTATTTCCTCATGTTTCTCATTTTACTCAACAGGTCCTGCTTTATTTGTAAATATCTATTTATTTAAAGTACTGTATTTATGATATTTTAAAACAGAAGCTTGTTCCTTGTTTGCTTTTATGTGTGAAATGAGTGAAAACATCTGTGGAAGAAATGGAAGAAAATGACTTGTAAAAGGTGTCAATAAAATCTTGTAAAAGAAAAAAATCTGTTCTTATCAGTTTAATATCTGATATGTCCCCTATCTGGGGACTGTATATTAAATTGATTTTTGGAACAGGGAGATGGAATAGGAGCTTGCTCTGTCCACTCCACGCATCAACCTGGTATTGCAGTTCATCTGGGAATGGTGCACCCTCCTCTCCTGTTGAATGAAAACTAAATAGTTCTTTCTTGAAGGGCTGAACTCAAAGTTAAGCAAAGAAAGCAAGTTTCAAAAGAAGTGTAGAACAAAGATCCTGTCTGTGTCAGCAGGGGTGTGAGCCTGTCACTGTTGCTAACTTGGTGACTTTGTCACTAAATCTGGTGACTTTTCAGGTCCTGTTGGCAACTTTTGTTGTGAAAAGCGACTAGCGACAAATCTAGCGACTTTCTAGTGTGTTTGGCGACTCTGAGGTGAAAGCAGGTCTGGTTCTGCAGTCACTGTGGTCAACGAGCAGCAGGTCCTGCTGTGAGCCCCTCCCCCGTCCTGAAGCATTGACAGACCTGCGGTCAGTCTGACAGTCCCTCCCTCCCTCCTGCAGTCAGACCAGAGGAGACCCTCACCACACTGCGTCCACACTGAGAAGGAACCGCGCATGCGCAAGGCCGCCGCTGGTTTACTGAGCAGCAAGTAAATCTAAATATTGTTTCAATCACACTGAGGCCTGTGGCCTGTACTAGGAACCCTGATCAACATATCCAGGATCTCTCCGTTTCCTGGGTTGACTGATCCTGATCACCGTTACTACCAAGCAGGTTATCAACTCTCTGGTTCAACCCAGACCTATGTGTGCTTGTTCACATGAAAGGGGCGGAGTTTGCAGCATCTGACCAATCACACACAGAGAAACTCTGCAGAGCAGTTTACAGATTACTGAAGGAGCAGTTAATCTCTGAGATTATGAAGAATTAAAACACATCCAGCAGCTAAAAGCAACACTGCTGCTGCAGCCAAAGCCAGAACATTCCTGACTTGTTAATGCTGACTTGGTGAGATTATACCAGATTAATTCATCAGACTATATAAACAGACAGCACTGTGATCACTCAGTTTCACTTTATTCCAGCAGAAACGTGTCGGGCTGAACTTCCTCACTGATCTTCTTTTAGTTTAGATTTTCCATCCAGTTGTTTTGAGGCTGAGTTTCTCTTGTGTTTTATGTTGGAATATTAATTCATCACCGTGACGACAGGAGTAGTTCTGGTTCCATAAATTCATGTTTCTGCAGTTCTGTCAGGTGTGATCATTAAGCTCTTTATTCCAGATCAACCCTCGTGGAGATAAACAGACTTGGAACAAGTCAAGAACAAAAACATGCTTCAAAGCCTCAGAGACCAGGATTTATTTTATTATGTCAAAAAGATTTCTAAATTAATTTCTCATCTCCTCTCTGCTGCAGCTCAATGCTGAACCTGCGCACCAATCACCATCATTTAAGAATGGGCGGGGCATTTTCGAAGAGATCTGATTGGTCAGGAGGCGGAGCTTTGACCTCTTATCCAGAACATAACCTGCTCCGGAGGTTAGACATTCAGGGTAAATTACCATGGTGATTTATCCTGGTGAGAAGTGAATGAGTGTCATAGTACGGAAAGTTATCTGGATAAGAGAAAATCCAGCTTCGTAGTACAGGCCTCAGGCCTCAGGTCACACAGAGTTTACCAACATTGATGTGTTTGTGAAAATTTGAGTTGAAAAAGAGCAAGAAGAGCGCCCCCTCTGGCCAGGGGGGTTAAAAGCTCACAGCACCTGCTATTCTCAGGCAGTCTCCCATACAAGCAGAAGGCGCAAGATGGCGCTGTCTGTTCAACAAATGTTTGAAAACACACTTCATGGCCAATCTTTCAGCCTCTAGCTTCAAACCAACAGCGCCATCTGGTGGAGTCAGAAAATAAAGAAAATGGTTGATGAGGCTTCATTTGGCCAAGGCTCCATCGAGGCTCAGTGCCGGTGTAAGATTGTAAAAGGACCCTCATAGAATCTGAACCCTGAGGTCCATTTTCCACAGCAGAATATATGGACCCCTAATATTTGTACTGAAACGTTAATAGAATTTAAGAACATAAATAAATATGAACAGAAACAACAACATATAATAGATAATGAGTAACTATTTTATTCTAGAGTAACTATGACACAGAGAGACATACTGATGGTAGATTTTAAAGGAGTTAGAATCTTCTTGAGATTCCTTCAGTCTACAAGTTGATGATAGAGCAGCTTCATGAGTGACGACAACATATACACTTTAGGAGCCACTGCCATGACCCAGGTTTGAACCGGGGTTGCTGCGGCCACAACACAGAGTACTAACCACTATACGATCACAGCCACAACACAGAGTACTAACCACTATACGATCACAGCCACAACGCAGAGTACTAACCACTATACGATCACAGCCACAACACAGAGTACTAACCACTATATGATCACAGCCACAACACAGAGTACTAACCACTATACGATCACTGTCATAACACAGAGTACTAACCACTATATGATCACTGTCACAATACAGAGTACTAACCACTATACGGTCACAAAACAGAGTACTAACCACTATTTGATCATGGCCACAACACAGAGTACTAACCACCATACGATCACGGTCACAACACAGAGTACTAACCACTATTTGATCATGGCCACAACACAGAGTACTAACCACTATACGATCACTGTCAAAACATAGAGTACTAACCACTATACGATCACAGCCACAACACAGAGTACTAACTACTATACGATCACGGCCACAAGGAAACATTACAATGATAATATCTCAGCAATCTTTGGAGACAACACTGACTCTGAACTTCAGATTGATCATGTGTTAATAAAAGCCGGGGGGGACGGAGGGGGACGTCTCTGCATGGAACAATAAGATGTCACCAGTTTATTAAAATGTTTATTACCTACCTACTGCCTGAATGTGCTGTAAATAAGTTTGCAGGATTTTTACATGGAGGAATTAAGCTGATGGTTAAATGGACAAAAAGATATATAGCATTCATTATGTTTTTAATTATTAGTTATTAGTGTTTCAGCTGTACAGTTTAGCTACGTCACATTAACACAGTAAAATGTCGGCTAATGTCTGGAGCTTCAGCTGTGATGTGATAAAGAAGTAATTTTCTTTGATGGACTGGTTGTACTTATGGAGTGACCAGCAGGCTGAGAGAGGGGGGGGGGGGGGGGGGGCACAGACCTGTAAGAAAGTGTAAGTCCAATGAAATAGAAAGTATAGAGCCTTACCTTACTGTCAGCCTCTCTGAGTTTTTGTCTCCTCTTGCTTCAGCTGCACCTCGACACCCTGTCCATGAAAATCACAACCTTGGTGGCGTACTATGTCTTCCAGGGTAGCTCAGACGGTAGAGCATCAGACTTTTAATCTGAGGGTCCAGGGTTCAAGTCCCTGTTCAGGCTCTTGGTGGGAAGAAACTGAGCAGGATCACTTTCACAGCAACACATCATCAGTAGGATAAAACTAACCGGTCTCTTGATGTTCTATGTCAACGCAGAACAATTATCTTGAGTCTCCATGCAGAGGAGTGTTGCTTTCATGATCTACACCAGGGTTCCTCAATTCTGGGCCTCAACATGCCCTGCACGTTCTAGCTCTCCCAGCTTCAGCACACCTCAATCTGATGTTGATGTCATCATCAAGCTTGTAAAAAAGCCAGGTAAGGAGGCCCTTATTGTGTTCAGGTGTGTTACAACTGGGAGAAACCTGAAACGCGGCCAAGAATTGTGGAACTCTGATCTGCACCCAATTGTCAAATGACTGATATCCCGAGGAGCTGCTGTCCAGTAGAGAAATACTCTGGTGGAGCTGCTGTTTATCTTGATCATATCAAGTATTAAAAGTCTCTGAGGTTACATAACCAGCAAACATAATGACTTTATATCTATTGCACTTTTCTAAACTCAGTTACAAAGTACTTTTACATTAAAACCACAATATAATGTACAACAATGAAATACAGAACAATTAAAAATAGACAAGAAGAAATAGAAACTAAAAATAAGAGAACATCAGTTTCTAAAAGCCAAGTGATAAAAATCAGTTTTAAGATGAGACTTAAAACAGGATATTGAGTTTTCCTGCCTGAGTTCCAGAGCCGAGGAGCCGGGGAGTAAAGGCTCTGTCACCCTGGTAATGAGCCTTGTTCTTGGTACCATTAGTAGACCCCTGTCAGAGGAACGGTCTGGCTTATTTCACTTTGTGAGGAAGCCTGTAGTCACAATCGTGAATTACAACATTGGGCTGTAAACATAAACATTGAGCACTCATGAGATTTCAAATGAATTCTTAGCAATATCATTTCCCCCAAAATAATGGAAATGGTGATGGTTCCAACAAAGCCCAAGATTAAACACGAAAACTGATTTTCTTTTACTGGCCTCAGCCTTTTGTTTCTTCTCATTATCAAACTGAGCATCTGATCACCAAACAGCCATTTTCTATTGTGACTGTCAAGCATGGAGCTCATTAGGTGACATAATGAGATGGCAGAGTCCTGGACACAATGTTACTTACCTCTTCGAGTCATGATATCGGTGCTGCTGACTTCTGTTCTCACAGTGAAGTCAATTAATATGTTGAGTCCAAGCAGGGGGAACTTTTCTTGTGCTTCAATAGACAAAATATCCCCCTCTAGCTTCGTTTTGCAAACGCATGTGGCATTGACAAAGGTATTTTTGAGTTATTTTAGCATTCAGAGATCAAAGGAGATTAAAGGAGAGCAAAGGAGATAACATTTTATCAAAGGAGATAACATTTTATCAAAGGAGATCAAATGAGATCAAAGGAGAGCAAAGGAGATCAAAGGACAGGCTCTTTATTCAATGTTTGACCTACCTCAAAATATATTAGGGACGTGTTGACAAACCATAATCTACGAAAGAACTCTGCCTTGTGTCTTTTCTGTCAATAGACTACAAGTGCCATGAACCCCGATCA
Source organism: Lipophrys pholis (assembly GCF_963383615.2). NCBI lineage: Eukaryota > Metazoa > Chordata > Actinopteri > Blenniiformes > Blenniidae > Lipophrys > Lipophrys pholis. The sequence continues at coordinate 1,968,707 of NC_137646.1, read as the reverse complement.
CGAGACTTTGCACCTCTTGAGCCGCCTCTCTTAAGACTGCACAGCAAAGAAAATGGAGTCTCCGTTTGGCCATCCCGCAGTCTCAACATCATCCCAGAAGCCTTCCTCAGCTTTAACATGGAATGGAACTCAGTATCTGCCTGCATCACCAGCACCCAGCCCGCCCTCCTCCAGGCCCTGTCAGCCTAATCACCTGCTCAGGCAGAGCATCCAACGCTCCCTCACACACATCCTGTTTGAAAGGTGAGAATAACTTTACACACTTGTATGAAACCCACAGCCTGTTACTTTTTGATTATCTACATAGTGTAATTTAAGGCGTTTCTTCCAAAAAGATATTGGCATACACACAATAGAATTTTACAATCAAGTCATAATATGCAACAAGTCATCCTTTGAAATTCATGACCCTCAATTCCAGTCACCAGTCACATTTAAGTTATAATTTCATTATATGTATGATTATCAGAGTACCCTGACCCACATTTGCAAAAATAGTTGACTTTCACCTTTATTTGGTTCGGGATTCCCATTGTAGCATTGATGCAAGAATTCATGACTGAGCAAGATCATGACACTGGCTGGTTCTTTGCCCAGTCATGAAAGGTCTAGTTCATTAAATATATTGTTTCACATACTAAATATTAGCACAGTACTATAAACCCAATCGAAAACATGATCATGACTTTATCTTTGGTGTATTGTTCAGAAAAAGTTATCAAAATGAAAGAGGATGAATATACAGACGGTTTGGCAACTCACAAAAAGACCAGGATGCTGTGATGTGCCTCAAACTAGGAGATTATTCTATATATACATTTCATCTATCTTCTTTACATGCTGCCTTCAGTTTGTCATAATTAGACTAAAATATCAACAAAACAACAGATTTATATTTCCTGCATGTCAACCTCTCTTCTGTTTATCAGACATTTTGAATTGATGCCAGTTGATTTGATCTGATCTCAGGTCTGCAGAGTTAGAATTGATCTTGAAATACTCTCTTCTGTCTGATGTTAACACTGACTACAAGGTGTGTGGAGTGGCTTAAGGTTATCAACTGAGGTTTGACTGCTCTATTTTGTATCCTGGTCTAAATGAGCTGGACCTGTTGCTTGCAGTGTCAATACGCTGACAAGTTACATCACGGCCAAGTCTCTACTTTAACTCTGCCGAGATCCTCCTCACCAGTCTTTGACCCAGGGTAGAGGCTCCAGGGAGTGAGGCCTCACTGCCATGTGCGATGACGCTGGGCGTAGCCCTGTGTTGCCCTCCGTCATGTCCTGGTTTCAGATGGTGACTAAAAGCAGCAACTCTGTGCTCAGTAGTGGAGGTGATTTCATGCAGCCCCTCGCTGACACCAGCTTGTAGTTTCACTCCATGTCTGAGCGCAGACATTTCACTCTGGAGCCGCTCCATGTTACTCAGCAAGTTGGACTAATCTATGGTGTTAGAGGTGACAGGCGGTAGCTCATCCAAATAGTGGGAGACGAACCGAGGGAGGTTTTCTCTGCACTCATTCAAAACCTTGAAGCAACTTTTAATGTTGTTGATGTTTTTCTGATCTCCTTTAAAAGCCACACATCTTTGTTTGGTGTCAGGACAGAGTTCAAACAGCCTCGTTCTTCAGGATTCAATCCATTTCAAGTCCAACGTGTTGGAAGCTGTTAGAACAAGATGGTCCTGGCTCATTGTTCTCATTCTGACCAGGAGAAAGTTTAAAAACTCGTCCTCAACTAGAAGCTTGCCGTCATCAGTCTCATAAACCACAGGTTTTAAACCTGGCCAGTTAGATAGTGGAGGAGCCGTCACTCTGAACTCCCGCTCAGCCATCTTGCTCAACCTTTTTTGTTGCTGTAGGTAAAGGAAGAAATAGGTGTTATGAGTTATAGACGCACTAGCTTACATACCATTATAATCAGCTTGTATCACTTCTGTTCAGAACTGTTAATAACACGACCATATCTGGGAGGATGCAACTACAAACACACCAGTTTGCAACATATGTCGAGGTGACATCCTCCTTGTCTGAAGAAAGTACGATTGTGATGTCTAAAACTTCTCGGGACAGAACACAAGATATAGTCAGTTTCGATAAAGACAACATGTGATATCCACACCATATGTGCAGGGAGGGGTGAAAGAAATGCTTATAAACCAACGTTTTCCTGTACTCTGGGCTCTTGACCATTGAAGCCTGGTCCTCCAGGACAGACTGGTGCTTGAGCCCGAGATCTGGTTTTATTCCATGTATTCTGCTGAAGGTAATTATCTGTGAAACTGTGTGATTAATTCCACTCTTGTTTCCTCATCAATAAAAGAACACATTAATGACTGTTTTTCCTTCAAGGTCATAGTCAACATTTCTTTGTGGATAAACATTTGTAGCACACAGAACTAGTTTAGAATGATGATTTTTTTCTTTACAATCAAATAAAATTATATATCATCATCATCTTTATCTTTATTGCAGACACAGGAGTCCAAAAAAAACCATTCACAAATACATAAAACAAATATATAAAACAAAATATCAGAAATAGGATAATCACAGATCAGTCAAATATTTCCCTATTTATAAAAGACATCCACACCAATACAATAATACCATACACAAGGATGAGTGGTTTTTTACAGGACTATGACTGAGATTATTCAGCAGCATTATCATGGTGTTCTGAGAGTCCTCAAGCCTGCGTATAAATTTATACATCAGATTCCTCATGAGAGCCTGAAATGTAGAAACACCTGCTTGACAGAACATCTCACTTCCTGTTTCCCAGCCAGGTTTTTTTCAGCAGGATCCTCAGAGCATCATTGTAAGCAACCTTGAGTCGTCGTGGGCTTGATTTTCTATATTTAATCCACAAGGGGGCAGTATACAAGGGAGTACGATAAGCTCTAAAGAGAGTCATTTTCACATTATCAGAGCACATAGAATCTGGGTGACAGTGCTCAGACTGCCACCCCCGCGACCTGGAAACGGATCAGTGGGAGAAAATGGATGGATGGATGGATGGATGGATGGATGGATGGATGGAGCACATAGAAAATGTCCTTGCTCGTATGTTGGCTTGAACATACAGCGTACGGCATCGTCTATCCAGATCATCATCATCACACATTTTATCAGAGATGAGATGTCCCAGATATTTTGTTTTGCTACTGACAGTGACTTCCTGTTCTGACAGGTAAAAATGAGGGAAGTTGAGATCCTTCTCCTCCTTAGTTCTACATATCAGAACTGTGCTCTTTCTGGCATTATATTTAACATTATATTTAACATTATATTTAACATCAGATTTGAAGCCATACTCAGAACAGATATTTAAAAGCTGCTGAAACCTGCTGGGAGAGAGAATGACCAGATCACCAGCAGACATGAGATGATTAATTATCTTGTTACCCAGCACACATCCACTTTTACAACTATTCAGTTGTTGAGATAACTCATCCATGGACAAGTTAAAGAGAGCAGGCGATTTATGTCTTTGTCTTTTTAAAAATGTTCTAAGAAAACACATGAAATCTGTGGATTATTTTAAAAGGTACTTCTTTTACTTTATTGTTTATCATATATCTAGCTGGCAAATTACCCCCCCAAAAAATGGAGGGAGGAGGAGGGGAATCCCCAAACCACTACTGGACCCCGGCACAGAGACAGCAGTCACTGCCAGAGGCCTTTGAGCAAGGCAGCAATATCCAGGGAGCAGATTTATAGAAGGAAAGTTAGATTTAATCATCTCCAGCATTAGTTCATGTTGTTCTTCTCAGTGTAATTGGTCATCGTCTTCAGAGTAGCAATTACAGTAGACTGATTAACTCTAGACTATTCAGAGAGACATGGAATATATTCAGTCAGTTGAAATAAATCTACATGAATTATTTTACTGGAACTGAAAGATAAATACCTATATAAAGATATTTACTTCTAATATGAATCTGGCTGAATAGAAAAACCCTTTTGTGTTCACTGTCAAAGTAACATTACTCTTCTTATATTTAGGTTACATGTATTTTATCAAGTTAATTATTTTGTTAACTCACCTACATTTGCACTGTTGCCTTTATTTTTCACAAACAACTGTGTAGTGAAAGTACATTTGTTGTTTTAGGTTGATGTTATTCTCTTGTTGATATTGTTTGTGAACAAATCCTTTCTCAGTTCTGCAGTGATACTTTGTGTAGATTTTATTTACCCTGCATATATTGAGTTTGTTCATAACAAGTCATTTATATTTACCTACAAACTTTGTCCTGCATTTTATTATGGTCACAATCAACTGATTAAAGAATAAAAACTCCCCAAATCATTCAAAGATCATGAGAAAAGCTTTATTTTTATTTTCATTCAGATTTGCATATTGATGATGATTCGCTTCATAAATAATGACACATTGTTCTCCCCCACATTAAAGTAGATGAGCTGCTTATCTTAGTAAAAACTATCTACAATACTGGCCGTGTACTTCAAACACTCCTTTTCCCTCCTCCTGCTCCCCATGTCTCCAAAGCTGCTTCATACTGACACCTACTGGATATAGGGGGAACTGCAGGTCAGCATTTCTATTGCGTCCATCCATCCACCCATAACAAAACCTATTTAATGTCAAAGATGTTGATCATTTTCTTCTCAACTCATAATGATGATCATTCAGTAAGTTGTATTTTCTATAAAATTATCCAGTCTGTTTACATATAATGTTTTAAAGTTGTTGTTTTTTTCTCAAACTGAGGAAACAAATTCTAGAATTTCAGATTATGTATTTGTCTACAGTTTTATAGCTTGGAACCACCTTGGCTATTTTCATCCTGTCAGGAAAAATACCTGTTAAAAAGGATCTATTGCATATAAGTAATTGCTAAAGTGGTGGTTGTTGTTAGAATAAATAGTTTGAGACGAGGAAATCATTGCATGTTTCCACTGAAGAGTTTCACTTTCATGATATGTACTTCAGTACGTGTTGCAGGTAAACAAACAGTAGTTTTTCCTCCGTAGTGTAAAAAGAGTGAAAAATGAAATTACGACTCATTAATGTTAAATAAAAACAGTGAAGAACAAAAGCCATTGGATTCATGTCAACATTTTACTTCCATTTCTTCAAAGTTCACATCTGCTCATACAAGATTTTTAACCTCACATTTTTCAAAACACAGAAAGCAGCATTGTTAGAACTAATAATGAAATGTGCTTCTTTAACATTCATTATCAAGCAGGGACCTTTTGTCAGCCTCTGTGCAGTTCAACACAAATGGAAACCAAACTGATTGAAATCTTCTCATTTTGGTGACAAACCAGAAACTAAATGATTTCCTGAAGCGTCTCAACAGGGTTTAAATCAGCAATGTTGACTTCAAACTGGAGGATACCTTGTGATTCTGGGCTCAAGCTGGACTTCCTGAACCACATCTGTTGGAGCTCCATTCCCATCTCCACCTGTCCACATGTCCAAGTGTCCTTGAGCAAGACACTGAACCCCAAACTGCTCCCAGTGGATGGACTGAGTGCCTTGCATGGTCGCCGCCTCCATTGGTGTGTGAATGAATGGGTGAATGTGATTAACAGTGTAAAGCACTTTGGGGACTGCTAAAGGCCTCTGCATCCTCCCATAAGAAGAAGAAGAAAAGTTCAGCGCTGACGTCAGCCAGCTGCTGGAAAAAATGCTTGTTCAGCAGGAGAGTTCATACTCTCACCCCCTCACAGCTGACACTTCTGTAAAACCTTTTAACTTTTCAACTGCAGCTTATTTCTCACTTCAAGCGTTTTCAGAAATACATTTCTCTGAAGTGTTTCAGTAAGAAAAGAGAAAGTTTGTGTCCAGGACATGATGTTGGTCTGGTTTTAACTGCAGGAACTGACAGTCCTGACGGTTGGTACTGCTGAACAAAAAGTCTCTGGCCAGAGGGAGCTGGCTGAAGAACATGACATCATTTAGTACGGCAAGACTCTGGAGTGCCCAACGTTCTTCTTGTTCTTATGGAGGATGAATCGGCTTTTATACGCTGGAAAAACACTATATAAGTGAAATCCATCCACACATCTCACATAGAGTCTTTCATGATTTCATCTTTTTATGGTTTTTCATCCATCCATCCATTTTCTTCCGCTTATCCGGGGCCGGGTCGCGGGGGCAGCAGTCTAAGCAAGGAAGCCCAGACTTCCCTCGCCCCAGACACGTCCTCCAGCTCCTCCGGTGGGACCCCAAGGCGTTCCCAGGCCAGCCGAAAGACATAGTCTCTCCAGCGTGTCCTAGGTCTGCCCCGAGGCCTCCTACCGGAGGGACATCATAACATGTCTCTGATATGTGGAGGAGTCAGACCATTCAAGGCTTTAAAAACAAGCAGTAGCATTTTAAAATCTCTTCTAAAACTGACAGGCAGTCAGTGAAAGGAAGAAGGGATTGGTGAAATGTGGTCCCTCCTCCTGGTGCCTGTTAAAAACCTGGTAGCAGCATTCTGCTCCAGCTGCAGTCTTTGAACATTGAGCCTACTGATGCCAGAATAAAGGGAGTTACAGTAATCCAGCCTGGACCAGATGAAGACATGTATTACTTTCTCCAGGTCTGCTGGGGAGAGGAATGACCTGGTCTTGACTAGTCGTCTCAGCTGAGCAAAGCAGGATTGGACTACCTTGGTCACCTGACAGTCAAAGGACAGGTCGGAGTCGAACCTAAATTGTGGGCCTCCTTTCAAACATTGCTCAATGAGCTACCAAGACTAGAGCAAAGGTTGTTAAAACCACCAGAACTGGGTCCATTGGGGGCGATCAAAATGATTTCAGTTTTTAAACCGTTCAGCTGTAGAAAGTTTTTGGACTTTGGTTCTTTACTTTTGTGAGGCAGGACAGGCTAGAGGCAGAGTCCGTAGAGCAAGGCTTTATGGGGAAGTTCAGTTGTGTGTCGTCTTCATAAAAATGAAAGTTAACATTAAGGCCACCCAAAACAGAGCCTTGAGGGACACCACAACAAAGAGCAGCACAAGAGGAAGAGGTCTCTCCAAGCTGAACAGAAAATGATCTGTCTGATAAATACCAGGAAAACTAGTTAAGAGCAACAGCAGCATTAATCATGGCCGACCTTGAAGAAATGAAGCTGAAGGTTCAACTGCTATTGGAGGATTTGTAACTTTATGGTCCATTTGACCTGAAGCAGTTTTCAGGTTTGTGAGTGAGTTCTGTCAGAGCCTCTGAAGCTTGTGTCTCCATCAGGATTCATTTTAATACATGGCTTACTGCCATGAGGACAAGTTCTCTTTGACATTTAAAATGGAGACGGGTCTGATCTGATGTGTTAGCATTGGTGGTTCAGTGGTAGAGTTGTCCCCTGCCACGCTGGAGGCCTGGGTTTGATTCCAAGTCAATGCAAGTAATAATTACAATACAGCCATTTATAATTGTGGTGCCTTGCTCATGCAGTGTGAGCAATCCACCACAACAATCCCTTAACTCCATCAGGAAAGTGAACCCCAGTCTCCTGTGTGACAGGTGTGTTTTAGATGTTTATTGAAGAGAGAGTGCCATCTAGTGGCTTCAGAAAGTAAAGACCATGGTTTATGAATCGTCATTTGGCAAGGAAGGGGATTGAACCCATGACCTTGGTGTTATTAGCACCACACTCTGACCAACTGAGCTAACCGGCCCATGTTGGTGAAAACATCTACTTTCTTTCTTTCAATATTTGTGTTTTATGTGATTGTAAATGTTTTCTATACAAGAGCAAAACAAGATGTGAAACAATTCAAAGAAACCATCAGTCATTCATCCAAATCTTCTGCATCATGGATCAACCAGCAGCAGGAAACTACTCAAGACTTTGTCTTCATGGGACAGCTTCATTGTTGACAGCTTTTTATTCACATTTCAATGATTTTGCTACATATTTGGCTTTATTTATTGTTTTTTAAGTTGCTGTGATCTTAACCAGAAGTGTTTTTATTGTTTAGTGTTTCTTACATGCAGTGGTTTTATTTCCCATTGCCCCTGAAGGCAACACACACACTCGCCACCAGACCACAGATGAACACACAATCATGTCCATACTCCACTTCTGGGTTAACTTCAGTGTTCGTTCCATAACGTAACGTAACAATCCTGAAAATATCTCTACTTCTAGTGGCGGCGTTCTCCTCCTTTCCTGAAGTACTTTATGTTTCACTCCAGGAGTTCTGATCCATCTGGAGCTTTATTTGCTTTTTAATCTCACATAGTGGAGGATGAGGATTTTTACATCATTTGGACATCACTTCACCTCAGTTAAAGCTGTTTACACATTCAGAGGACAAGAGTCTTTCATGAGATGTGGAGTCGTCTTTGAAGGCTTCACATTCTCCAACAACATGGAACGTACCATAATGATATTCATCTTTCTATTTGGGCTGATCTAGACCCTCGATCTCACTTTCTAAGACACTTGAAGAACATATTAGAGTTTTCCCAGAAGGTCCTCATGAATTTGGACGGACACAGGCTCAGCAGGAAAATTGAGCAGCTGAAAAGGAACTGAACTGAACATTTTGTGAACGGAGCCACATGTTAACCTGCTTTGGACTGAGACCAACTTTTCCTGCATCGTATTGAACTCAGTGGGATCTGAACTGAAGCAGTTTGGTCTGCAGTGAAGTGATCCTGGTCTGAACTGAAGCAGTTTGGTCTCTACAGTGAAGTGATCCTGGTCTGAACGGAAGCTACTCAGGCATTCTGTGAAAATGGTGTGGGCTCCACACAACAATGCTCTGTATTTCATGTCGTCGCTGCTCAATCCAATCACATATTTTTCCAATGTTTTCTTTTATTTTACCTATATTTTTTGACAATGAATTATTTTAAAAAGAACTCCTATTCTCACTTTCAAAGTTACTTTAATTAAAAAAACAATTCATGGGACAATAGAAACACTGTGATCAGTCAGTTTCACTTTATTCCAGCACAGACGTTTCAGGCAGAGCTTCCTCACTGCTCTTCCTTTATATTTTCATTGAGTTCTTTTGAGGCTCCGCCCCCCCGTGTGATCCTGTTTGTTTGTTGGAATATTAATTCCTCACTGTGACGGCAGCTTTTGTTGTCCTGGTGTTACTATGTTGTATCACTGGATCAAGGTGACTGTTCCTCAATAGTACACTTATTATACAGTTCTTTACATGTGTGATCAGAGTCCTACCCTGATCAATTCCATAGACCAATATATAGTCACAGTGATAGTGCCACCTGGTGGATGGACAGGAAGTTCTCCAGAATGACGCAATATTTCAACTTTGTTATCATATTGTATGATGAAAAAAATATCTCAACATTGTTTTTTGACTTTATATAAAATTGTATGAAAAGAAACAAACTCTTATTTTATTTTGTCATGAGTGGCCCTAAAACTCTTCTGTAGTAACAAGTTGGTCGGAGTTTCTTAAAGAAACAAACATATCCAACAATGTTTTTACAGTTTGGATGTCATATTATCAAATAGTTCTGTCAATTCTTAAAAAAAAGAATCTAATGATGACGTCATCACCAAGGTTGTGAAAAAGAACAATAACGAGCCTTTCATTACAAAGAAGATTGGAGAGGCACCAGATGGAGATCAACGGAGATCAAAGCTGGATGAGATCTTTGTTCTGAGCATCTCCATGGTAAAAAGCATTGATCTCCTTTGATCTGATAAGAGATCAGCACTGGAACCATGGAGACGCTGAGATAAAAGAAAATCAGCTTTATTCAATCTTCAGCATTCACACTTGCATTTTCTTCTGGAAATACAAACCTCTAGTAATTATTATTATCACAACAGGTCTCTGATATATGGAGGAGTCAGACCATTCAAGGCTTTAAAAACAAGCAGTAGCATTTTAAAATCTCTTCTAAAACTGACAGGCAGCCTGTAATGATTCTACCAATATAAGAGCCATAATACAGCTGAGCAGGTCTGGGATGGATTTCTTTATTTCTCTGCCATGTGTAGTGAACTAGAAATCAAGCTCAACACCACAGAAGCTGTTCTGCCCTTCATCATCTCTAGCCATATGGAAAGGACATAATGGGCATGAAGGAGGCCAGACTCTCAAACCTCACTTTGCTCTCCATAGAGAGACGTTGTGCTTGATAGGAAGGAGGTGGCTGAAAGGTTTGTGAGGATGGAGGAGAGGAAGATGGTGCTAGAAGATATGAGGCCACGTTACTGTACATAGTTCAGAAATACCATGGAGACTGGATGTTCAAACTGTTGGAGGGTTTTATATTGGACACTTTGGACTCTGGACACTTCACGTTGGCTACAATGAAGGTTTTACTGGATTGGAGACATTCTTGTTGTCATTTCTTCTGGATGGAATTCAAACTACCCACCACTGGATGAAAACATCATCAGTAAGTTATTTGTGATGACAGAGGCTCAGCTTGTCATAGATGCTGGCTGTCTGGCCTTTTCCTTAAAGAGCCTTGTTTTCATTGCTGTCTGTGTGGTGGAGCGCCGTGTCTGCTTGGATATTGCTTTAACGACAGGCAACCATGTTGCTGCAACACCTGTTTGTTGTCCTGTCTGGGTCCATCATATGTGGGAGAAGAAGAGCCTGATCTGAAGGTGGAGGTCAGAGGAGAGTGACATCATGGAGGTCAGAGGAAAGTGACATCGTGTGGGTCAGAGGAGAGTGACATCATGGGGGTCAGAGGAGAGTGACATCATGGCGGTCAGAGGAGAGTGACATCATGAGGTCATCACCTCTGGACATCAAAACAGCCTCCATGGTTGTGAGGGTCAGCGTGTGTCAGAGTGTCGGAGAGGGAAGGAGACAGATTTGTAGGAGACCACAGTGGAGACCAGACTGATAAAATACACTTTGATCTGTTTATTAAATGTATAAATGAAATATTTCAACAGGAAGTTGTAAAAAGGCTCAGTGGACTTTGTGTTTTATCCTCAGTCACTAGAGTTGGAGGCGGTGGGTGACGAGGAGCTCGTCTGTCTGCAGCACCAGAGCGTCCAGAGCGCATGGCGGTACCAGAGCATCCACAGTGCAGCTTTACACACGGCTGTCACCGCTCTATTTATGTGCTCACTTTGAAATGAGACTGATTGTTCCACACCTTGTCACAGTTGATCATCAATCAGTTCTATCCACCGCTCTGGATCATTTGGAGATGAAAGTCTGACAGATGATCATCGTGCTGCAAATTCAGGATTCAGCCTAAAGTCTCAATAAAGAAACATCTAGAACACCGCAGCTCAATAAAGGAACATCTAGAACACTGCAGCTCAATAAAGAAACATCTAGAACACTGAAGCTCAGTAAAGGAACGTCTAGAACACTGCAGCTCAATGAAGGAACATCTAAAACACTGCTGCTCAATAAAGAAACATCTAGAACACTGAAGCTCAGTAAAGGAACGTCTAGAACACTACAGCTCAATAAAGAAACATCTGGAACACTGCAGCACGGCCCTTTCTGATGACCTGGATCAATAATTCTGCTCTTTTAATTTATTCATTTATCTTTTATTATTACTTCTTCGGTCGGTGGTCAACAAAATAAAACAAAATAAAACAAACAAGAGCAAAGATTGACAATTTTACAGATTGAAAGGGTTTAGGCTGAAGTTAAACACTTATTTCTCCTAACCCTATTAACAAATTAAAATGCAAGATGTAGCAAGACCCCAAGATATGTAATGACATTCACTATATGAGATGAATCTGGCCTCAATTCATCACTTCATCATCTGGTTCATTTCATCACTTCATCATCTGGTCCAATTCACCACTACATCATCTGGTGCAATTCACCACTTCACCATCAGCTCTACCAGTTTTACCCCGTAACAAAAATGTTCCTGGTCCAGGTCCATTGTTGTCATACTAGTACGCACAGTCTCCTCCTAAGTTCATTTTAGATCACAAACTTTGTTTGGAAAGTGGCGTACGCATCTTTCAGGACCTGTTTTGTCATAATCAACCTTTATAAATGAGGCCAGACATTGTTCTGGCTCCATCATGTTCCTGGTCCAGGATCAGTTTAACATCCAGAACCAGAGCATCGAGTGTTTTTAGGAGAAAATCATGAAATGTGTCGGCGTTGCTGTTTGAAAGCTCCTCAAAGTGAATAAAGCCCCGATACTGTTGGTTGAGTCCTTTTGCTTCTTGAAGATGTTGCTGGTTGGTCTGGGAGGAGGATTCTCACACACAAAGTCAAAGCCTCTTTTGAAATTTAACACAAAGGATCATGGTTGATGACCAAAGGGCTCATCCGGGAATTGAACCCGGGACCTCTCATCCCCAAAGCGAGAATCATACTCCTAGACCAACGAGCCGACATGTTGAAGAAGCTAAAGGACTCCAGTGATTGTCATAAATAATTCAGGAGCTCAAGACTCTGACACTGTCAGGTCACAGTTTGACAGTCTGGTTCAGTTTGAGTGACAGTGACAGTGAGAATCACTCAAACTGTGGGGGAGGGGTTCATGGAGCACTGAAGGTGGAACGCTTCACATTTCCTGGTTGGAATGAAGGGAAGTGTAACGTTGGTGGTTCAGTGGTAGAATTCTCTCCTTCCATGCAGGAGTCCAGGGTTTGATTCCCGGCCAATGCAGCATATAGTTTTTAACCCTCCTCCTGTGTGAGCTTTCACAACCCAGTCACATGTTAACGGCTCAGTTTTGATCTGAGTCTTCGGCTCCGTTTACACCACAACATTCCAAGTGACAACAACTTGTCCGTTAAGGAAAAGTGAAGCTTTTCCAGGACAGCAGCTCTACGGAGGCCGCCATGTTTGTTACTCACACATGAGTTAAAGGTAGTAAATATGGTAAAAGTTTAAAGGTAAAACATGCTGTTAAGAGTTGCTAATGGTATTTTTCTGTTTACATTGTAGTACTTACGGTGTGTTCACCTGCAAGGCTCAATAAAGTTGAGAAGCATCAGTTTGAGAGAGCATCTTTTCTACCGCGGCTGCTCCAGGCTTCACTGATCCACAAAGAGGTGCAACTGTTGGCATTCCAAAAGGACAGTCAGGAGGACTGAATACATTCTATTAAAGTACTTTGATCTGATCTATTGAAGACTCTGATCTTACCTTTAACACTAAACAAAGAGATTCACAATTCAAGTGTTAAAGTGCAGAGAATCTCACAGCAAATCCACAATGTGAAACATCAAATAGATCCAACTGTCATTGAACACACACACACACACACACACACACACACACACACACACACACACACACACACACACACACACACACACACACACACACACACACACACACACACACACACACACACACACACACACACACACACACACACACACACACACACACCTTCACCCTGTCAGAAAGGGTGGAGGTGAGGACTGATGTTCTCAGAAGAGCTTTTTTATCATCAAGAACAACTTTTCCCTCAGAGTGAGATGAGCTGAGTGAGGAAACCAAGCGGTCCAAGGAGCTGTGTTCTTGTTCCAGTCTCTTCTGGATTGAGTTGCTGCTTGTAGTCAAATGTTTTCACACAACCCTGTTAACCTCCTGCAGAGATTCTGTAGTGTAGTGGTTATCATGTTTGCTTCACATGCAAAAGGTCCCCTGTTCAAAACCGGGTGGAAACATAAAGAAAGGTTTCAACATAGTTTCCAAAATATTAGGAGCACAATGGACAATGACGTCTTGTTACATAAGTGTCACGGGTCTAGGTTTCAAAAAGGGAACGCGATTTAAAAATGATGGCCAGTCGGCAAACTGCAGCTTGGGGTGGTTTTTATTTACACCAAAGTGCTCATATTTACAGTGCAGGATTTAAACTAGAACAAAACAAACAACCAAAACAAACAAATAATTCTGTAGAGGACATTGACTTTCTTATTCACAGCTCTACAACCCACCATCCTCCTAGGCTCAGCGACAGCCCCGTTTAAGTGAGCAGAGCTCTCCTTTATACTACAAGCCCCTCCCTCGGGCAAACCAACTATCTCTTACAGGGTTTTTTTTACACAATTTAAGTAAATGAAAAACAAACGTTCTGCAAGCAATTATAAACATTCACATAATTGTACATCGGGAAAGCCCTTTTCATACCGGTTTTCTCCAGGCCGGTTTAAGCCCGTTACCATAGGGTATACCAATTATACGCACTACAATGGTATAACCCCGTTTCTTTTGTGCGCCACTAGGCGCTCTTAACCGAGAACCCGGAAGTACCTCGGTTTGACAGTTCCAGCCGCAGGTGTGTGTGTGTGTGTGTGTGTGTGTGTGTGTGTGTGTGTGTGTGTGTGTGTGTGTGTGTGTGTGTGTGTGTGTGTGTGTGTGTGTGTGTGTGTGTGTGTGTGTGACGTGGAGGCAAAGAGTGTGCACCCTCGTTTGCCTACAGCAGGGAAGCATGTCCAGGGACCCGGGAAACAGTTTCTGGAGTTGATCTTTACAACAACATTGACAGCGCTGGCATGACGGCGCGTTCAAGAGCGCTCCGTCACAATAAGCAAATATAACAACCCAAAACCTTTTAACTGACAGTGGTGGGTTTTGAACGGACGCCTCCTGAGAGACTGGAGCCTAAATCCAGAGCCTTGGACCGCTCACCCACACTATAATCATATCATAATAATAACATGTACTTATAGGCCAAGACAAGACAAAATCCTAGCAGCACAAAGGGAGTTAATTAAAAGCCTGAACTAATAGATGAGTCTTAAGTTTGCTCTTGAAGGTGTCAACAGAGTCAATTGAGCACAAAGAGGGAAGAAGATCCTTCCAAAGCCTCGGAGCAACAGCCTGGAAGGATCGGTCACCTCTAGTGAGAAAATGAGAGCGTGGAACCTTCAGCAGGCTCTGATCCACAGACCTCAGAGCCGTTCAGGGGTGTAAGGCTGGATCAGATCTCTGATATAAGAAGGAGCCTGACCATGCAAGGCTCTGAAGACCAGGACCAGAACTTTAAACTTGATCCTATAGGACACTGGCAGCCAATGAAGTTCTTTTAGAACCGGGGACATGTGAGTCCTCCTATTAGTACGGCTCAGAATTCTCTCTGCAGAGTTTTGCACTAATTGCAGTGGAGAGAGCTCCTTCTTGTTCAGACATGAAAACAAACTGTTCCAATAGTCGAAACATGAAGACACAAAAGCAGGAATGAGAAGCTCCAAATCGTTCTGTGAGACCATGTTCCTAAGTTTAGATCTTTTCCTGAGTTGAAAGAAGCAGTTCCTGGTCAGCTGCTTCCAGTGCTGCACTAATGACAGGTCTTTGTCAAAGAGAACTCCCAAGGTTCTAAGACTTGGCTTAGCAGACTGGCCTCAGTCACCCAGGTACTGTTTAATCCCAGGGATTGAATCATCAGGGGCAATAACCAGTGTTTCTGTTTGGTCTGCATTGAGCTGCAGAGAGTTATCGCTGAGTCATTGTTTTATTTCCACCAGACAATGGAGCAAGGAGTTTAGCTTCATGATCTCAGACGGCTTAAAGGAACAGTAACGCTGATATCATCAGCAAATAAGTGGAAAGAAACATCACTGAACCTTTGGAGGATCTTCCCCAAAGGGATCAAATACAACAAAAATACACCTCCTCCTGAACCTCATCCTGCACCTCCACCTGTGCATCCTCCTGCACAATCCTGCGCTTCTTCGTGCACCTCCTCCTGGACACATCCTGCAGCTCCTCTTGCACAATCCTGCATCTCTCCTGCACAATTATGCGCCTCCTTCTGGACCTCCTCCTGTGCCTCCTCCTGCACACTTGCTGCAACTACTCCTGCACCTCCTCCTGCGCCTCCTCCTGAAACTCCTCCTGCACAAACATGTGCCTCCAACTGCACCGCCTCCTCCTGCAGCTCCTCCGGCACCTCCTCCTGCACACAACCTGCAGCTCCTCCGGCACCTCCTCCTGCACATCCTTCTGCGCCTCCTCCTGCAGCTCCTTATGTGCCTCCTTCTTTGCTGCCTCCTCCACCTCCTCCTGCGCCTCCACCTGCACACATCCTGTGCCTCCTCCTACACCTCCCCCTGCGCCTCTTGCACCTCCAGATGCAGATCATCCAGCGCCTATTTCTGCAGCTCCCCCTGCACGCATCCTACGCCTCCTCCTGTGCCCCCTCCTCCACCTCCTCCATCACCTTCCCCATCGCCTCCTCCTGCGTCTCCTCCTGCACATCCTCCTGGGCCTTCTTTTGCGCCTCCTCCTCCACCTCTTCCTGGACCTCCTCCTCCGCCTTCTCCTGCCCCTCCTCCTGTGCCTCCTCCTGCACCTCCTCCTGTGCCTCCTCCTCCACCTCATCCTGCACCTCCACCTGTGCCTCCTCCTCCACCTCATCCTGCACCTCCACCTGTGCATCCTCCTCCACCTCATCCTGTACCTCCTCCTGCACAATCCTGCTCTTCTTCGTGCACCTCCTCCTGGACACATCCTGCAGCTCCTCTTGCACAATCCTGCACCTCTCCTGCACAATTATGCGCCTCCTTCTGGACCTCCTCCTGTGCCTCCTCCTGCACACATGCTGCAACTACTCCTGCACCTGCTCCTGCGCCTCCTCCTGAAACTCCTTCTGCACAAACATGTGCCTCCAACTGCACCGCCTCCTCCTGCACCTCCTCCTGCACCTCCTCCTGCACCTCCTCCTGCACACATCCTGCAGCTCCTCCGGCACCTCCTCCTGCACCTCCTTCTGCGCCTCCTCCTGCACACATAATGCGCCTCATCCTGCGCCTCCACCTGCACCTCCTTCTGCACACATCCTGTGCCTCCTCCTACACCTCCCCCTGCGCCTCCTGCGCCTCCTGCACCTCCAGATGCAGATCATCCAGCGCCTGTTTCTGCAGCTCCCCCTGCACACATCCTACGCCTCCTCCTGTGCCCCCTCCTCCACCTCCTCCATCATCACCTTCTCCATCACCTCCTCCTGCGTCTCCTCCTGCACCTCCTCCTGCACATCCTCCTGGGCCTCCTTTTGCGCCTCCTCCTCCACCTCTTCCTGGACCTCCTCCTCCGCCTTCTCCTGCCCCTCCTCCTGTGCCTCCTCCTCCACCTCCTCCTGTGCCTCCAACTGCACCTCCTGCTGCACCTCCTCCTCCTGCACCTCCTGCACACACCTGCAGCTCCTCCGGCACCTCCTGCTGCACATCCTTCTGTGCCTCCTTCTGCGCCTCCTCCTGCACACATAATGCACCTCATCCTGTGCCTCCTCTTGCGCCTCCTCCTGCGCCTCCTCCTGCACATCCTTCTGCACCTCCTCCTGTGCCTCCTCTTACACCTCCTCCTGCGCCTC
Source organism: Lipophrys pholis (assembly GCF_963383615.2). Taxonomy (NCBI): domain Eukaryota; kingdom Metazoa; phylum Chordata; class Actinopteri; order Blenniiformes; family Blenniidae; genus Lipophrys; species Lipophrys pholis. The sequence continues at coordinate 1,951,480 of NC_137646.1, read as the reverse complement.
TTCCTGCACATCCTTCTGCACCTCCTCCTGCACCTCCTCCTGCACATCCTCCTGCGCCTCCTCCTCCACCTCCTCCTCCACCTCCTCCTGCGCCTCCACCTGCACATCCTCCTGCACACATCCTGTGCCTCCTGCTACACCTCCCACTGCGCCTCCTGCACCTCCAGATGCAGATCATCCAGCGCCTATTTCTGCAGCTCAGACAGTATTACTTATGGTCATAAACACTATTTGACTTACAAAAGCTTAAAAAATATATGTTGAGGTTTTTGTCCTACAGAATAAAGACTTTTAAGAACAGGGTTGCAGATGTATATTGTCCCGGACACATGAACTGTGTTTAGAGTAGAACTTGGCCCTGACAGTAAAGGTTCTCACTCTATTAGAAGAACTCTATGTTCTATCATTCTCCTGATGAGACATTTTACACATAATGTCTCATATAAAGTCAAACTCGTTGATAAATGTTGGAGTGATTCGATGTTCTCCTTGTGTAGAGTAACGTTACTCATACTGACATTACTCTTTAAAAAAACAAAGCAAGTCTTGCTGCAGTTTCCTCCTTTTCTTTGGTGGGGACGTTGTACTGGAATAAGAGGACAGAACACTTTGACAAGCTTTGACGATACTTGGGAACACTGACAAAGTTTGCAGGTAAATAAAGGAGCAATGAGCATCTCAGGATTAAGAGGATTTCATTCAGAAGATCTACTTTCTAAATATGAATGTAAACAACAACATGATGTTATAAACAAGCCATATTGGTGGGAAGGTTCCCTGCAGACCGTTTGACCTCCTTCATAAGAAGTCCCGTTATTAAATATCTGAGGGAGGGGGTGAGGGAGGGGGCGGGGCAGTGGCAGAGAGGAGTGCTGCACCGTCAAAATAAAAGCACGCCAGTTAAAAATTTCTAAATCAAATATTTTTCTCCTCCGCGGGATGATTATTGGGGGGGACAAATGCGCAAGTCTCCAATATTGGTGGGGACGTCCCCCCCGGTTCCTACGCCTATGTGTCTCACTAACAAAGTTGGTACTGAGTTCTGTTCAATGTGTTTGATTGTTTCTTGAGCTGGAAACACGAATATCTATTACAACATTCAAGAGCATCATTAGAATTACACCTGAGGACGTGTTTTGTTGGGATTCATAAGACATCTAAATAACAAGATTTGATTATTTTGGTGCTCGTAAACATGTTTTGTTGTGTCTTTAGGGTTTAGCCACGATGTCTTATTTAGCCGGTTTCCAGTGTGAAAGAAATCTCGAACTTGTTGACACTTCCTGGTAAAATGAGGGACATGTCAGACACGCAGGACGGTGGACCACCAGGACAAAGACTGCTACTTTATTGTGAAAAACGCCCCCTTGTGGCCGCTCAGCATCAGACACTCTCTGTTGACTCTCTCTCTCCCCTTTGGAAGACGCCTCGCTTCACCTGGACTTTTAGCCAATCACAAGATGACTCAGGCTGCTCGCGGGCTGCTAACATTCGGTCCCAGACTTTAGCCAGTAGTTCCTGTTCTCAGCACGGACTAGCTGCCTGCTTACATCTGTCCTGTTTTGTGTGTCTTTACAAGTAAGAAGGGCTATTTTGTTGTTCCTTTACTGTCGGTGCGAGATTGGAAGTGTTTTGTCTGCTTAGCGTTGCTAAATGTGAGCTCAGGCTTTGCCTGCCTGGCTCGGCCTCGTGCCGTGACTTTCCTTTCTGGAGATGCTATAGTTTGTCATTTATCTCTCTTATATTCGCTGTAAATCCAGTTAATTGGCGATAAGGCACCGCCTCCCGCATGGCCACCCGTTGTCACCTGACACCTCCCGGTGCGGCCTGTTGTAGTTATTCGTGCGACCAGCAGAGGGAGCCGTTGTATTGCGGATGGTTTCTTTTCCCCCATTTCATGGTTGAAGCTGTTTCGGCCCACAGAGCAGCCTTGTTTCATTATTTAATACCAGTTTCGGCCATGTTTATACTTTATTGTTATTATTTCAGCTCTATTGCTATACTAGCATATAGTGAAAACAAATGGATGTTTCTTGCATTATAGACCATTTGTGTTCTGCTAGTTATGTTTTAATTCTGTTTCTCTGTTTCAGAACCACACTAATGCACATGTAATTATACATATTAAATCATACAGTTGTGAACTCAATAAATCATCATCCAATGAGGAAATCTCGTTTGATTCTGAGCGATCCTCCGCTGTGAGCCCTACCTAACGATCCACCCCAGCCAAAGACAAAGCCAGCATGGTTTCCTCAAGGAGAACCGAGGCGATCCAGTCCTTATGGTTTGATCCAAACTTAAAATGATTTAATGTAGAAGTTTGATGCTGTGATGTCTATTGTTGCCCGGTGCAGGTTCCGTTTGCCTGATCAGCATCTCTCAGTGACTGATGAGAATTTAATGCAATGATATTTTGCCCACAGGGTGTAGAATTGCTCTGAAGGTCAGAGAACAGAAGATGACCTCACAAGACACTCCTCCGACATTCTTGAGCCACTGGAAGGCCCCATGAGCCGACCAACCCCATTCACACCCTGAGCACAGACCGGAGACGGAACGAGACCTACACAGTGATCATTTCACTCCAAAACAGGAAGTCACACTCTAACTCATGTCACCATTCACTATTTATTCTGATAAAAATTATTTCTGAACTGGTCAATCTTTCTTTAAACTTGCTATTTAAGGATCCACACACCTTCAGAAAATCTGTAGAATTTAACAAAACATCAATTGTAAAAAAAATAAAATAAATCCAATAAAATTCCAGAAGAAATGTGTTCCTGCTTCTTGCTGGCAACATCCTCTGATCTCCTCCATGAGGTGCCTCTTCCATCCACTTTGTATCAGACTTTTATTTTGATGTTATTTACTTTTTATCCAGAAAGTGTTTGCGGAATCGTTAAGAAAAGTCATAGCAACCTATTGCTGAACGTTGATTCTGAGGTCTTGAAGAAAAGTCAATGTAATTATATCTCCAGTTTCCTCGTCCTTTTCTTGAAGCTGGGAACTGTTCCAATAACACACATTTCCCACGTCATGTCATCACACAACATTTAGCTCAAGAGTATGAACGACACACCAAAAAATACAAACTCTTTGTACAAAGTATCAAGTGACAAATTCAATGGAGATTGTTTGTGATGAATAAAGTGAATAAAGTCTTAATTCTTTCAAAATCTAATATAATTCCAGTAATTCAAATGCACCATTTCTATAAGAAACCTAAAGAACAATAACTTTATTGGGACAAATGAGAAACCTCACCCAGTTCTAATCACACTTTCATTAGAGATGAGGGGCTTTATTTTACAAGAAGAATAACTAGTCAGTGATGTTCTACTTTCTTCTGTTCAAACCAACAGCTGCACCTCTTGCACCACCAGCTGCCAAGAGGTTCAACCAGATCCTCATTGAATACTTTCATACATATTTTAAAGAAGGCTTTTCACCTCATACCAGGAAGTAGAGTATTGAATTGAAATCACAAGGGAATCTTCCAACACTTACTGTTTCTGCTGGAAGTTTTGAGAGCTGTTACTCATGATGGCGTCTCCATCACCATCAATGAGCCTGGAACGCTGTCCAGGACGGTCTCTGTGGGCCCTGTCAGACCTGGGGCTTGAATATGCTAAAAGAAATGACAAACATTCATCCTCAAGAACAAAACATAGAGATTTCTAATGAATTCAGGTTAGCTGCTTTGATTTGCAAAGGATAAGCTGAGGGATAATGAAGCCTGACACTTTCATATACATTCTCTTGGTTTGACCAATTATTTGGACGAATGTACTTAAAGTCGGTTTTGCATTTTTGGTTCTTAATGATTAAAAATTTCAACTGAATCATCCTCTTCTTTGACAATTCCCTCTCCTGTTTGGAAGGTTTCAGCTGTTATTTGGCAGCGATTTATTTTTCTCCACGTTCCCTGAGGTGGAAGTATGGTTCTGAATTCCTAATCCTGTAGTCACAATCCTGAATTACAACATTGGGCTGTCCTAACATAAACATTGAGCACTCATGAGATTTAAAATAAAATCTTAGCACTAAGGTAATCTACAAATGGAGGAAAAAATGAGAAGGGTTGTTAAAAATATTATTTCCCCCAAAATAATGGAAATGGTGAAGGTTCCAATAAAGCCCAAGATTAAACACTAAGACCGATTTTCTCTTATTGGCCTCAGCCTTTTGTTTCTTCTCATTATCAAACTGAGCATCTGATCACCAAACAGCCATTTTCTATTGTGACTGTCAAGCATGGAGCTCATTAGGTGACATAATGAGATGGCAGAGTCCTGGACACAATGTTACTTACCTCTTCGAGTCATGATATCGGTGCTGCTGACTTCTGTTCTCACAGTGAAGTCAATTAATATGTTGAGTCCAAGCAGGGAGAACTTTTCTTGTGCTTTAATAGACAAAATATCCTCTTCTAGCTTGGTTTTGCAAACGCATGTGCCATTGACAAAGGTATTTTTGAGTTATTTTAGCACTCAGAGATCAAAGGAGATTAAATGAGTGAAAATTTGATCAAAGGATTTCAAAGGAGAGCAAAGGAGATAAAAGGACAGGCTCCTAACTCAATGTTTGACCTACCTCAAATGTATTTTGGACGTGTTGAAAAACCATAATCTACTAAAGAACTCTGTCTTGTGTCTTTTCTGTCAATAGACTACAAGTGCCATTAACCTCGATCACGAGACTTTGCACCTCTTGAGCCGCCTCTCTTAAGACTGCAGGACAAAGAAAATGGAGTCTCCCTTTGGCCATCCCGCAGTCTCAACATCATCCCAGAAGCCTTCCTCAGCTTTAACATGGAATGGAACTCAGTATCTGCCTGCATCACCAGCACCCAGCCCGCCCTCCTCCAGGCCCTGTCAGCCTAATCACCTGCTCAGGTAGAGCATCCAACGCTCCCTCACACACATCCTGTTTGAAAGGTGAGAATAACTTTACACACTTGTATGAAACCCACAGCCTGTTACCTTTTGATTATCTACATTGTGTCATTTAAGGTGTTTCTTCCAAAAAGATATTGGCATACACACAATAGAATTTTACAATCAAGTCATAATATGCAACAGGACATCATTTGAAATTCATGACCCTCAATTCCAGTCACCAGTCAAATTTAAGTTATAATTTCATTATATGTATGATTATCAGAGTACCCTGACCCACATTTGCAACAATATTTGACTTTCACCATTATTTGGTTCGGGATTCCCATTGTAGCATTGATGCAAGAATTCATGACTGAGCAAGATCATGACACTGGCTGGTTCTTTGCCCAGTCCTGAAAGGTCTAGTTCATTAAATATATTGTTTCACATCGTAAATATTAGCACAGTACTATAAACTCAATCGAAAACACGATCATGACTTTATCTTTGGTGCATCGTTCAGAAAAAGTTATCAAAATGAAAGAGGATGAATATACAGACGGTTTGGCAACTCACAAAAAGACCAGGATGCTGTGATGTGCCTCAAACTAGGAGATTATTCTATATATACATTTCATCTATCTTCTTTACATGCTGCCTTCAGTTTGTCATAATTAGACTAAAATATCAACAAAACATCAGATTTATATTTCCTGCATGTCAACCTCTCTTCTGTTTATCAGACATTTTGAATTGATGCCAGTTGATTTGATCTGATCTCAGGTCTGCAGAGTTAGAATTGATCTTGAAATACTCTCTTCTGTCTGATGTTAACACTGACTACAAGGTGTGTGGAGTGGCTTAAGGTTATCAACTGAGGTTTGACTGCTCTATTTTGTATCCTGGTCTAAATGAGCTGGACCTGTTGCTTGCAGTGTCAATACGCTAACAAGTTACATCACGGCCAAGTCTCTACTTTAACTCTGCCGAGATCCTCCTCACCAGTCTTTGACCCAGGGTAGAGGCTCCAGGGAGTGAGGCCTCACTGCCATGTGCGATGACGCTGGGCGTAGCCCTGTGTTGCCCTCCGTCATGTCCTGGTTTCAGATGGTGACTAAAAGCAGCAACTCTGTGCTCAGTAGTGGAGGTGATTTCATGCAGCCCCTCGCTGACACCAGCTTGTAGTTTCACTCCATGTCTGAGCGCAGACATTTCCCTCTGGAGCCGCTCCATGTTACTCAGCAAGTTGGTCTAATCTATGGTGTTAGAGGTGACAGGCGGTAGCTCATCCAAATAGTGGGAGACGAACCGAGGGAGGTTTTCTCTGCACTCATTCAAAACCTTGAAGCAACTTTTAATGATGTTGATGTTTTTCTGATCTCCTTTAAAAGCCACACATCTTTGTTTGGTGTCAGGACAGAGTTCAAACAGCCTCGTTCTTCAGGATTCAATCCATTTCAAGTCCAACGTGTTGGAAGCTGTTAGAACAAGATGGTCCTGGCTCATTGTTCTCATTCTGACCAGGAGAAAGTTTAAAAACTGGTCCTCAACTAGAAGCTTGCCGTCAACAGTCTCATAAACCACAGGTTTTAAACCTGGCCGGTTAGATAGTGGAGGAGCCGTCACTCTGAACTCCCACTCAGTCATCTTGCTCAACTTTTGTTGTTGCTGTAGGTCATAGTCAACATTTATTTGTGGATAAACATTTGTACACAGAACTAGTTTGGAATGATGATTTTTTTTTTCTTTACAATAAAATAAAATTATATATCATCATCATCTTTATCTTTATTGCAGACACAGGAGTCCATAAAAAAACATTCACAAATACATAAAACAAAATATCAGAAATAGGATAATCACAGAAAAGTCAAATATTACCCTATTTATAAAAGACATCCACACCAATACAATAATACCATACACAAGGATGAGTGGTTTTTTACAGGACTGTGACTGAGATTATTCAGCAGCATTATAATGGTGTTCTGAGAGTCCTCAAGCCTGCGTATAAATTTATACATCAGATTCCTCATGAGAGCCTGAAATGTAGAAACACCTGCTTGACAGAACATCTCACTTCCTGTTTCCCAGCCAGGTTTTTTTCAGCAGGATCCTCAGAGCATCATTGTAAGCAACCTTGAGCCGTCGTAGGCTTGATTTTCTATATTTAATCCACAAGGGGGCAGTATACAAGGGAGTACAATAAGCTCTAAAGAGAGTAATCTTCACATTATCAGAGCACATAGAATCTGGGCGACAGTGCTCAGACTGCCACCCCCGCGACCTGGAAACGGATCAGTGGGAGAAAATGGAGGGATGGATGGATGAATGGATGGATGGATGGATGGATGAATGGATGGATGGATGGATGGATGGATGGATGGAGCACATAGAAAATATCCTTGCTCGTATGTTGACTTGAACATACAGCGTACGGCATCGTCTATCCAGATCATCATCATCACACATTTTATCAGAGATGAGATGTCCCAGATATTTTGTTTTGCTACTGACAGTGACTTCCTGTTCTGACAGGTAAAAATGAGGGAAGTTGAGATCCTTCTCCTCCTTAGTTCTACATATCAGAACTGTGCTCTTTCTGGCATTATAGTTAACATTATATTTAACATTATATTTAACATCAGATTTTAAGCCATACTCAGAACAGATATTTAAAAGCTGCTGAAACCTGCTGGGAGAGAGAATGACCAGATCACCAGCAGACATGAGATGATTAATTATCTTGTTACCCAGCACACATCCACTTTTACAACTATTCAGTTGTTGAGATAACTCATCCATGTACAAGTTAAAGAGAGCAGGTGATTTATGTCTTTGTCTTTTTAAGAACGTTCTAAGAAAACACATGAAATCTGTGGATTATTTTAAAAGGTACTTCTTTTACTTTATTGTTTATCATATATCTAGCTGGCAAATTACCCCCCCAAAAAATGGAGGGAGGAGGAGGGGAATCCCCAAACCACTACTGGACCCCGGCACAGAGACAGCAGTCACTGCCAGAGGCCTTTGAGCAAGGCAGCAATATCCAGGGAGCTGATTTATAGAAGGAAAGTTAGATTTAATCATCTCCAGCATTAGTTCATGTTGTTCTTCTCAGTGTAATTGGTCATCGTCTTCATAGTAGTAATTACAGTAGACTGATTAACTCTAGACTATTCAGAGAGACATGGAATATATTCAGTCAGTTGAAATAAATCTAAATGAATTATTTTACTGGAACTGAAAGATAAATACCTATATAAAGATATTTACTTATAATATGAATCTGGCTGAATAGAAAAACCCTTTTGTGTTCACTGTCAAAGTAACATTACTCTTCTTATATTTAGGTTACATGTATTTAATCGAGTTAATTGTTTTGTTGACTCACCTAGATTTGCACTGTTGCCTTTATTTTCACAAACAACTGTGTAGTGAAAGTACATTTGTTGTTTTAGGTTGATGTTGTTCTCTTGTTGATATTGTTTGTGAACAAATCCTTTCTCAGTTCTGCAGTGATACTTTGTGCAGATTTTATTTACTCTGCATATATTGAGTTTGTTCATAACAAGTCATTTATATTTACCAACAAACTTTTTCCTGCATTTTATTATGGTGATAATCAACTGATAAAAGAAAAAAACTCCCCAAATCATTCAAAGATCATGAAAAAACTTTATTTTTATTTTCATTCAGATTTGCATATTGATGATGATTCACTTCATAAATAATGACACATTGTTCTCCCCCACATTAAAGTAGATGAGCTGCTTTTCTAAGTAAAAACTATCTACAATACTGGCCGTGTACTTCAAACACTCCTTTTCCCTCCTCCATCTCCCCATGTCTCCAAAGCTGCTTCATACTGACACCTACTGGATATAGGGGGAACTGCAGGTCAGTATTTCTATTGCGTCCATCCATCCACCCATAACAAAACCTATTTAATGTCAAAGATGTTGATCATTTTCTTCTCAACTCATAATGATGATCATTCAGTAAGTTGTATTTTCTATAAAATTATCCAGTCTGTTTACATATAATGTTTTAAAGTTGTTGTTTTTTTCTCAAACTGAGGAAACAAATTCTAGAATTTCAGATGATGTATTTGTCTACAGTTTTATAGCTTGGAACCATCTTGGCTATTTTCATCCTGTCAGGAAAAATACCTGTTAAAAAGGATCTATTGCATATATAAGTAATTGCTAAAGTGGTGGTTGTTGTTAGAATAAATAGTTTGAGACGAAGAAATCATTGCATGTTTCCACTGAAGAGTTTTACTTTCATGATATGTACTTCAGTACGTGTTGCAGGTAAACAAACAGTAGTTTTTCCTCCGTAGTGTAAAAAGAGTGAAAAATGAAATTACGACTCATTAATGTAAAATAAAAACAGTGAAGAACAAAAGCCATTGGATTCATGTCAACATTTTACTTCCATTTCTTCAAAGTTCACATCTGCTCATACAAGATTTTTAACCTCACATTTTTCAAACCACAGAAAGCAGCATTGTTAGAACTAATAATGAAATGTGCTTCTTTAACCTTCATTATCAAGCAGGGACCTTTTGTCAGCCTCTGTGCAGTTCAACACAAATGGAAACCAAACTGATTGAAATCTTCTCATTTTGGTGACAAACCAGAAACTAAATGATTTCCTGAAGCGTCTCAACAGGGTTTAAATCAGCAATGTTGACTTCAAACTGGAGGAGACCTTGTGATTCTGGGCTCAAGCTGGACTTCCTGAACCACATCTGTTGGAGCTCCATTCCCATCTCCACATGTCCACATGTCCAAGTGTCCTTGAGCAAGACACTGAACCCCAAACTGCTCCCAGTGGATGGACTGAGTGCCTTCCATGGTCGCCGCCTCCATTGGTGTGTGAATGAATGGGTGAATGTGATTAACAGTGTAAAGCACTTTGGGGACTGCTAAAGGCCTCTGCATCCTCCCATAAGAAGAAGAAGAAAAGTTCAGCGCTGACGTCAGCCAGCTGCTGGAAAAAATGCTTGTTCAGCAGGAGAGTTCATACTCTCACCCCCTCACAGCTGACACTTCTGGAAAACCTTTTAACTTTTCAACTGCAGCTTATTTCTCACTTCAAGCGTTTTCAGAAATACATTTCTCTGAAGTGTTTCAGTAAGAAAAGAGAAAGTTTGTGTCCAGGACATGATGTTGGTCTGGTTTTAACTGCAGGAACTGACAGTCCTGACGGTTGGTACTGCTGAACAAAAAGTCTCTGGCCAGAGGGAGCTGGCTGAAGAACATGACATCATTTAGTACGGCAAGACTCTGGAGTGCCCAACGTTCTTCTTCTTCTTATGGAGGATGAATCGGCTTTTATACGGTGGAAAAACACTATATAAGTGAAATCCATCCACACATCTCACATAGAGTCTTTCATGATTTCATCTCTTTATGGTTTTTCATGTGTCGGCACAATTTACTACGATGACAGAAACTCCACCCACATGTTTCACAAGAATACGGCTTCTCACCTGTGTGAGTTCTCTTGTGTATCTTCAAATTATTTGAACGTCTGAAACTTTTCCCACACGTTTCACAAGAATACGGCTTCTCACCTGTGTGAATTCTCTTGTGTATCTTCAAATCATTTGATACACTGAAACTTTTCCCACATGTTTCAAAAGAAAATGTTTTCTCACCTGAGTGAGTTTTTTTGTGTCTCATCAAATTAGCCTGTCGAATGAAGCATTTACCACATGTTTCACAAGAATACGGCTTCTCATCTGTGTGAGTTCTCTTGTGAGTCATTAAATATCTCTGTTGAGCGAAACGTTTTTCACATGTTTCACAAGAAAATGGCTTCTCACCTGTGTGAGTTCCCATGTGGCGTTGAAAATTACTTTGTGAAGAGAAACATTTCCCACATATTTTACAAGAATACGGCTTCTCACCTGTGTGAGTTCTCTTGTGACACATCAAATGACTCCATTGAATGAAACTTTTCCCACATGTTCTACAAGAATACGGCTTCTCACCTGTGTGAGTTCTCTTGTGAGTCATTAAATCTCTCTGTTGAGCGAAACGTTTTCCACATGTTTCACAAGAAAATGGCTTCTCACCTGTGAGAGTTCTCTTCTGCACCAACAAACCATCCTGTCCGGTGGAACTTTTAACAAAGAATTCACCACTTTTCTTCTTATCATTGAAAGTTGTTAAATTCTGACGTAATTGAGGTTTTTTCTGGACCATATTTCCACATGTTTCCTCACAAAGAAGCTTTTCACATTCAGCCTGCTTCTCTGACACAGGGAACTTGTCCACACAATCACTCTGAAACATGCTTCTTCTTTTCATCTCTGCATTTCTACTTGATTCTGAGCCAACATGTTTTTTCACATCGTGGACTTCAGAGTCATGAGAGAGGAACTGCTCAGTGTCTGGTACTTCTTCTGGTTCACTCAGGGAATTTTGTTCCTCAATTGAAGGAACCCTAAAGGAATCACCTTCAAACTTCAGTAGAAGTTGCTCTCCTTCCTGGCTGGTACCGAGTTCCTGGTGCTCCTCAATCGGTGGAGGTTGTGGTTCCTCTTTGATCCATGGAGGTTCCGGTTCCTTTTTGATCTGTGGAGGATCTGGTTCTACTGGTTCCTCTTTGATCTGTTGAGGTTCTGGTTCTTGTTCCTCTTTTATCTGTGCAGGTCCTGGTTCTTCTGGTTCCTCTTTAATCTGTGGAGGTTCTCGTTCTTCTAGTTCCTCTTTGATTTGTGGAAGTTCTGGTTCTTCAGGTTCTTCTTTCATCTGTGGACTTTCTGGTTCCTCTTTGATCCGTGGAGGTTCTGGTTCCCCGTTGATCTGTGAAGGTTCTGGTTCTTCTGGTTCCATTTTGATCTGTGGAGGTTCTGGTTCTTCTGGTTGCTCTTTGATTTGTGGAAGTTCTGGTTCTTCAGGTTCTTCTTTCATCTGTGGACTTTCTAGTTCCTCTTTGATCCGTGGAGGTTCTGGTTCTTCTGGTTCCTCTTTCATCTGTGGACTTTCTGGTTCTTCCTGCTCCAGACTGGAGTTTGTTCCCAGTTTAAAGAGCTGCTCCTCCCTACAGTCACGGTGCAGTTGGAGCTCTGGAGGGACAAAAAAGTACAAAATAAAAGTTACATTACTTCTGCAGTTCCCACTTTAAAATGACTCAGACGAGTAATTTGATTACAATAAAATCACCTGAGGCAATTATGGCAATGAATTAAAGATAAAAAAAAATGTGTTAACACTCACAACACCATGGAGAAGTCATTTTACTTTTCTTCCTCTAGATACCAAAGAACAGTCAATTGACTCACAGACTTTCAGCTAACACCTCACCCTCAGCTGTTTGTTATGTAAACAAGGCTAATACTGGTGCACCACAGGAGGGGGAGCCAGGTATTGAAATGCACATGTGTACATGTATATTTATTGAAATCAGGAGAACCACATTGAGATTACGCAACTCTTTTAGTACATAAAAAAGTTTGCTGTGTCTTATATTAATTCTAAATACAAAAATATTCTTAAAACAAATAAATAGCACAAAAGACAAATAGATGGAAACAATAAAAAGTACAGTCGCAGAGAAAGACAAAACTATAAAAGCCACCAAATACTTAAATATAAGTTAGCTAAAACAAGAACAAGGTTAGGTTTGTGTTTACATGTGCTGTAAAACGGCCCTAAACTCGCCCAGCATGACAAACTGTGAGTTTTTAATTTTTTTCTGAACAGCATTCCATAAACATGGAGCAGAATACATAAAGGCTTTTTTGCCCAGTTTATAATGGATGGTCGGAACTGTGTGTAAAAACAAGTCTTTAGACCTCAGACTGTAGTTATTCCTGGGACACATTATAGCAGGCCAACCTGCTTGTTCACAATGACATTAGATGGCTGAGCAAAGGTAATGCATTGAAACGTTTCTGTGAACTAAGGGAGGATATTCTGATGTTTCTGCGAACTTCAACATTACAAAAAGCTGGCAAGTTTCTGTCTCTGATGGAAAATGAGGAGTTTAATGCGGCTGTTTGCTTTCTGAGCGACATTTTCCATCATTTGAACCAACTAAACATGGAGCTGCAGGGCAGAGAGAAGACAGTAGCAGAGCTTGTTGAGAAACTTCATGCATTCCAAAGAAAGCTCTCCCTCTTCTCTGCTGATCTTTGTCCTGGGAGGATGCTTCACTTCCCCACATTGAGGAAATCTGGTCTGAAAATTACCAAGGTGATGTCAGGATTTATAGAGTCATTGAAAAGCAACTTTGCCAGTAGGTTTGATGACTTCAACATCGCCACTGAAGTTATGAGATTTGTGAAGGACCCTTTCTGTGTGAATGTGGAGTCAGACTTTGCATTGAGAGGAAAGGAGCTGGTATCATCATTGGATGAGGCGTCTTTACAACTGGAACTCATTGACATTCAGTCATCAGATGACTTGCAACAGTCATTTCAGAAGGCAGGTTTTGAAAAATTCTGGACCTGTGAAGTCAGCCAAGAGAAATTTCCACACTCAAGGGATCTTGCACTTTTTCTTTTGACAATGTTTGGTTCAACATACACTTGTGAGTCGTCATTCTCACATATGAATGCAATTAAAACTCATGACCGCATGTCCCTTACTGACCAGCATCTGCAAGACTGCCTGCTCATTGCCTTGACAACCTATACACCTGACTTCACTGGTCTTGCGAGGTCAAGAAAATGCCATTTTTCCCATTAGATGGCAAATCTTTTCGTGTTGTATGTAAGTGATCAGTCAAACAAGCAATGGGTATTGTTTTATGTTTACTGTTTGGCTCAGCTGGACTGAAATTTGGGGTGTCTGATGCAATTCCATCAAAGAAAATGTAGTGAAAAGCCCTCAGCAGAGGAACTGCTGAACACTGGCATTGTAGAGAGGCCAACTGAGGGACGGTCACAGTGATTATTCTGTCTTCAAATAGATGATGGTTATATGTTATTTGAATCATTTTGTCTTGATAAAGTATCTTGCACTTTTATTTTGTTATAATTATATTTGGAGGCATACTATGCACTTTGGTTTTGGATTTGTTGGTGCACTAGGAGGTTGTTTGCCTGTTTGATTAATTAAATTCTAAATGACTGATTTGGTGCTTCAGTTTGAAATACCATGCACTGCTGTGTTGCTGCAGTTCTCTTTATTTTGCACTTTGTTACTTTTGTTGTTATTTTTGGTGGAGATACATTTGATGTTGCCTGTTAATCAAATGACTGGAATCATAAATATTGAGGATAGCGACCTGCAAAGTTGTGTTGGTACAGTTATGTTCAATAAAGTGATGTTTACTGTTGGTTAATTGTTTTTCTCTAATTGCCTGTTAATATGGCCTGGATATTGCTCGCCTGGTCAGATTTTTTAATATTTAAACAAGCAATTTAAGTGTCACAACAGCAGTATGTGTCAGTGTAGCACAAAGTACATTGTTAAATACTTGCAAAATACAATACATTGATTTCTTCAATATGTTGTAATTTTTTCTTTATTTGTTACTGTAATTACTCATTTTGTCCGGCCCCTTACTTTTCATCAGTTTCATGAACTGGCCCCGATTCCAAATTAATTGAATAGCCCTGCATTATAGGTTATCACACACGCAAATATTCTACAATTTATTGCTGAGATTTATTGAGTGTGCTAAAAGAAGCTCTGAGCTTTGCCAAACACTCCAAAACATCCAAGGTGTGAAAAATTCCAATGCGCAAGTCAGATTCTCATTTTCACTCCCCTGCTGATCCTCAGGTAATGTCTTTTCATTTGTAAATAGAGTCATTTGACTTAGAGCTGGGACTTGGAGGAAGTCTGAAAAATCATGGTATTGCTAGTGTTAAAACCAAATTAAATTCAGTACATTTAAGTCTGTTTCAAACATATACTAGCACACCATCCTCTTTACCTATTTGCCTGTCCTTACGAAAACAAGAATATCCTGGAATGTCGATCATATTTGATGGTATATTACAGTTTAACCAGGTTTCACTCAGAGCGAGATAGTCCAAGTTAGTAACATGTTCTCTCTAAATATTTTTGACATAATAAACACGTGTAACATCATCAGTATTTACTGAAGCCAAAGTCAAAGAAGGCCTCTGAGTAGCCTGCCCAGACGATGCTGCCGATGGACCCGGACCACCTGGAGTCCCAGGAGATGGTACAGGGACACTGCTGGAAGGCTGGAGGTGCACAGGGAAGAAAACTGAATTCATTCATACACAATACAACGCATGCACACATTAATTTAATGAAAGACCACAATACATTCTTCGCATGGAAACCGCATCTACATGTCTGCATCTCTCCGAACAAAGATGATTGTCCCCTCAACTGCATCGGACATTTCTCAATCTACAATACAATTTGAGTAAATCCTTAGAATGTCTCTCTCTTGTAGTTTAATTAACAATATCCTTAATAACTGCACACTTGTTGCTGATTATTCTGTCCAACTTTACCTTCACCTTTACCTACCTGGCTTGTTTCAAATTTTAAAGAGTGGATCATGAATCAAACTTTATACAGTGTAATCGCGGGGTGTAGCCAATCCAAATCAAGGTCAGCCCTCCCTTTTCCCAATTAGGCAGCTCTGCTCTGGCACATGGCACCATGTGAGGAAGTATAATTGTTAGTCCTTGAAAGGTTCATGGACACACCTGCATGTTTTAACACATGCTCTGCTGTCAGAAGTGGGATTTGAACCCACGCCTCCAGAAGAGACTGCGACCTGAACGCAGCGCCTTGGACCGCTCGGCCATCCTGACATAAAAATGTCAAGGTCACGTTTTGCCGAGGACGTTTGGGGTTCCCTAGTTGGTCTCATCTCATAGCCTTCACCCTGATGATGTTGTTTGGTTGTCCAAGCCTTTACCATCCTGGCCAACACTGTCAACAAGTCCAAAAACACACTGGAAACAAATCACGCTCCAGTAAATGGTTGGGAGGGATCGATTCAAGCCGACATTCATGTTCCCGATACACCTAAACAAAGGACCTCAGTAGGTCACAAGATCAGACAATGGAAGTTGATTTGGGAAGAAAACATGTTCGGAAATAAACCACAGAGTGCCTCTTCGTAATGAAACAATGAGTGCTCGTGCTCGACAATGAAATCGATTTCTCAAATAATGCAAACAGAACTGCTAAGTACAGTGGACACTCCTTGAGAACCCTGCACTTAGCAGAGTGGCGCAGCGGAAGCGTGCTGGGCCCATAACCCAGAAGTCGATGGATCGAAACCATCCTCTGCTAGCGACAGTTCAGGTTTTCTCCTCTTCCAAGTTTTCACAGTCAAATAACCATGTTCAAGGATCCAACACTTGCTGCAAATCAAGACTCTCACTGGAATGGCTGTGAATGAGTGCAAAACAGCAACGCTTGTTAACAATGGTCTTGATCTTTGTCTAATGAAAGAACACCATTCTGATGTTGCACAGTCATGGTGTCAGAATTGGACGAGCCCTTAATCCAAGCTGATTCAGGTTGTTTTGCCGAGTCATCCAAGGTGTTGGATTAAGACTCCAGTCTCTAAGGAGGCATGGCTGCAAATCCCACTGCTGCCAGTTTAAGGCTTTGAATGGAATTAATTGCTCAAATCAGCCAGTAATGATTCACTACCATCATTTATGGTCCTGATATGTTGGACACTTGTCTTGAAGGAGCAACGAACGTCAGCGATCAAAGGGGTCATATTATGCAAAATTGACTTTCTACTGGTATTGCAAGAGTAATATTAATCCCTATGACTGGGAATGATGCCCCAGAAGTCAAGATAGTCTGTCACCTCTCTCCCTGGCTTGTTTCAAATTTTAAAGAGTGGATCATGAATCAAACTTTATACAGTGTAATCGCGGGGTGTAGCCAATCCAAATCAAGGTCAGCCCTCCCTTTTCCCAATTAGGCAGCTCTGCTCTGGCACATGGCACCATGTGAGGAAATATAATTGTTAGTCCTTGAAAGGTTCATGGACACACCTGCATGTTTTAATACATGTCAGAAGTGGGATTTGAACCCACGCCTCCAGAAGAGACTGCGACCTGAACGCAGCGCCTTGGACCGCTCGGCCATCCTGACATAAAAATGTCAAGGTCACGTTTTGCCGAGGACGTTTGGGGTTCCCTAGTTGGTCTCATCTCACAGCCTTCACAGCCTGATGATGTTGTTTGGTTGTCCAAGCCTTTACCATCCAGGCCAACACTGTCAACAAGTCCAAAAACACATTGGAAACAAATCACGCTCCAGTAAATGGTTGGGAGGGATCGATTCAAGCCGACGTTCATGTTCCCGATACACGTAAACAAAGGACCTCAGTAGGTCACAAGATCAGACAATGGAAGTTGATTTGGGAAGAAAACATGTTCGGAAATAAACCACAGAGTGCCTCTTCGTAATGAAACAATGAGTGCTCGTGCTCGACAATGAAATCGATTTCTCAAATAATGCAAACAGAACTGCTAAGTACAGTGGACACTCCTTGAGAACCCTGCACTTAGCAGAGTGGCGCAGCGGAAGCGTGCTGGGCCCATAACCCAGAAGTCGATGGATCGAAACCATCCTCTGCTAGCGACAGTTCAGGTTTTCTCCTCTTCCAAGTTTTCACAGTCAAATAACCATGTTCAAGGATCCAACACTTGCTGCAAATCAAGACTCTCACTGGAATGGCTGTGAATGAGTGCAAAACAGCAACGCTTGTTAACAATGGTCTTGATTTTGTGTAATGAAAGAACACCATTCTGATGTTGATCACCCCTCTGCTTCTTTTCTGTATTCGCTGTTTTTCTGGAAAACAAAGTTTGCAGAGGTCTCGCGGAGGTTTTGTGATAGGTTCGCGGCAAGAGATGCCAGTGGGGAAAGCCAAGATGGCGGTTTTGCGTGCGCCGCCATATTTATTTCTTGGTCGCCACCATCTTGAAATGGTGCTATGCGGAAGCATGGACGGAAATGTCGCAAAATGACGCGCCGGAAGTGACGTATGTAGAAGCCGACCCACAGGTTGTGACGAAATGGACTGAACGTGAAGGAAGATACGTACACGAAAGCCGACCCACAGGAAGTGACGTGCGGACCAAACATGCAGGAAGTTACGTGGACGACACGCAAATGCCGGAAGTGACGTGGTGAGACCCACTCGACCTAAATTAAATCGGCGCACATTTGTTTTTTCGTCTTTGGATTCTTCACACGTGTACTCGAAGCTCAACGGAGTAAAGGATTTTCTTCTGTTAAGGTAAACAATTGCTTTCTTGTCTATGTAGAACATATCAGCCTGCACTAATAAGAATGAAATGGTAGCTGTAGTTATATCAGTATTAATGAGAGTAGGAATAGTTTTATAGTTTTGTTAGGAGCAATGCACGTAAGATCAGCTCGAATGTTTATGTTGCTCTTTCTATCTTTGTCCCATGTGTTGGTGTATTAAAAACCTGTAATTTATTACCACAAGAAAACCTGATAAAGTAAATGTGGGTTGAAAAGCTACCTTCTCACTCCTTCAACCGCATCACTCAGGCTGTCATGGAGCCAGACTGTGCTCAGCCTTGTTGGCTTTTACTTTGCACTAACAACATATAACACACAGGAACCATCACTCATCCACCTACATATCCACTGATAAAAAGATCACACCTAATCCATCTGATTCCTCAGCCTCTGCCTCGTGAAATAATGTTAGAGTATTGCTTTGTCTCCAGCCATTGGTTCATTGTGTGTGTGTGTGTGTGTGTGTGTGTGTGTGTGTGTGTGTGTGTGTGTGTGTGTGTGTGTGTGTGTGTGTGTGTGTGTGTGTGTGTGTGTGTAGGATTCAGATAATTCATATTACGTTTTTTTTCTCTGATTCTTTATTTATAAGACATAAAGGAAATGATTTATTTATTTTTTTTAATTATTGTTTTGCAGGATTTTTTATCTACATGTTGACACTCTGGAATGGGTGGAGGTCACAGTTTGCAGAGGCTGGCTTCATGTCCATTGTGCTGGAAAATCCACAAATGTTCCCAATGCATCATTCAGCTGTGGATGCAACCCCCAAAAAGAGAGCACAGGTACTACAATAGTTGGTTCAGTAGTTCAATAGATGCATGTGGTATGGCAGAAATGACTGAAACACCTGGCTGACATATTGAGCTGCACTCCTTTATGTTGAATAGAACAGTTGTTTGATGATCACTTGTGAAAGCAAAATGTCAGCTGATTCAACAGTTGGCTGATTCCTTTTGTTAAATGACAGGAACAAATAAACTCCAGTAATTTTGACTTTAATCAAAGTGTAAATGTCACAGTTGGTGCTGCTTTTTATCTCATTTTAACTCTTTTTATTTTTCTGCAGGATGATTGAGGTGTTGAAGTGGGGAGATCCTGACTGTATTCTCCAGAGAGCAGATCAAGGTGAGTGAAACAAACTGTGCTGTTTGTGGTTCTATTCTTTAGTGCTGCTATATGTTCTCTCTTTGCTCTTTGTCTTCAGATCTAACATGATGATGTCATGGAGTCGAGGGTCTGTTCAGACAGAATAAACCTCTGGAAGATGTCGTCAGCATCACTTTCCCTGAAGCAGCAGCTCAAACTGAGGATGTTTCCTTTCAGTGAGCAGCAGGTAAGAAAACATCTCATCAATCAACTTTGAGAGTTTTTACCTAACATAAGTTTGATTTGTTTACTTTTATTCCTCTGTATTGCAGCAGATCTTGGAGATGCTGAAGGAGATGGAGGAAGTCACAGGAATCCAGAAGGAGGACCAGAGACTCATCCGTTACGTTTTGATGTTTTGCTCCCAGAAGTAAGATGATCAATGGAATGGAGGACATCATAGAAGTAGAGTGCTCAATATATTGAGTTTTTGGAAAGCTATCTACATACACCTTGTCAATGTTTTTCAGATCATCATCAACATCCTGATGGCCGAAGGTCATACAAGGCTTGAGGCAGAGGTCGTCATAGCCAGAGGGAGAACGTTCTAACATGCTCTCACAGGGGAACCAACCGTACATGATGAACAAGAGAGTCTGAACACATCCGGTGATGTAGTAGTAATCCTATATCTTCCTACTAAATCTGGTGATGTAGTAGTAATCCTATATCTTCCTGTGTTCATCTGATAGTAGAGTGAACCTGCACTGCTGTCACTCATCACCATCTTATCTATTGGAATCTTTACATTTACATTTGCATAATTTCTCTAAAATCAAGAATATATTGATAGAGTGACACTGAAAAGCTAATCCATGCATTTACTTCCAGAGTAACTATTGTAACTCCCTATTATCAGGGGGTCCACGTCACTGCTTAAAAAGTCTTCAACTAATTCAAAAGATCTTAAAGAACTGCTGGTCCCAGATCTCCCCAGAACACTTGGTTCTCAGAGTGCTGGCTTACTGGAGGTTCCTAGCTTTTCTAAAAGTAGAATGGAGGCAGAGCTTTCAGCTTTCAGGTTCCTCTGATGTGGAACCAGATCCCAGTTTCAGTTAAAGAGTCTGACACAGCCTCTCATTTGAAGGTTAGGATGAAGACTTTTCTATTAAAGTTTACAGTGAGAGCTGCTTCAGGACACCTTAGACCATTTTCTAGTTTAGCTGCCAGAGGTTAAGACTGCTGGAGGACCTAAACTGAGCTTCTTTCCTTTTTTATTTACCACTATTACATGTCACTATTACATGTCACTAACATTTGCCTTTCTCTCCTGTAGTCTGTCTCTCAACCTCCCTGCCGGATGTCTGACAGTGGAGCTGAAGGTGGATTGAAGCCTCATGTCCTGATCAGTCTTCCGGGTGGATCTCTCTCTTATCTATCTGTCTGTCCTCTCCTCTGTCCTCTCACCTCACCCGGCCAGCAGGAAGCCTCCACCTCTGAGTCTGGTTTCTGCAGGTCTCTTCCTGTTAGAGGGAGTTCTTCCTTTCCACAGTCGCTCATGTGGATTTGTTGGGTTTTCTCTGTTAAAGTACCCTGTGATTGTATATATAATAAAGAACAATGACATGATTTATGATGGTTTTATTCTTTTAAAGGTGTCATAGGTGTTTGTTGAAGGTTTGTCATGGACATTTCCTCCTTTCCTGCTGAAGAAACTACATTTATTCTCCATTCTGGTCTTTTGTTTTGCTTCATGCAGCCACATTGTCACTGGATGAATGAAGGAGGCAGATCAGTTTGGTAGCTGACCTCTGACCTCTGACCCTGAGCTCCACTGTGGTTACAGCTGACCTCTGACCTCTGACCCTGAGCTTCACTGTGGTTACAGTTGCAGTGTGTTGCTGAAATAGGCTCGGAGAGAGTTAGACAACTTAGTCAATCATGTACGCAGCAGGTGTATACAGTATAAACTTATGTTACATGGTTACACGACAATTTGGGATATAAAATGACACAGGTGCAGTGATGTGAAATGTAAATGTAAAGCAGAATTTAGAATAGAGCAGAGTGGAGTTGGATGGGACACTTTTCTTATTTTGTCCTGAAGGTAAGGAAATATGACAAATAGACATCCTGAAATAATTCTACCTTGTTTCATTGTCAATTCATTTCTAGTCATACATTATTGCCTCAAATAGCAATGTTTTCATTTCTTTTCAGAAGGTTTGTAGTGATTCTATCTGAGCCTGGAGATCAGTCAGAGGCTGTTTTCATGATGATACTTCAATTTAAATCCTCCTCACATAAAGGTTTCATCATTTACAGTAATAAATGATTTAAAGTAATTCAGCATTTTGTTTAGAATAAGAAGAATCATACAGGTATCTAAAGAAATTCAAGATCTCCTTCACTATACTTTTTGGTTCTAAGTATTCTTCCCCATTCATCATGAGAGTGAATCTTTTCTTTCTAGGCTGAATGTGGAATATGATGGTTGCCCGGCTAGCTCAGTTGGTAGCGCATGAGACTAACAAGCTCTAGGTAGTGGGTTCGTATCCCACACCAGGCGCCACCTTCCCGTGGGCTCACCAGCTGCAGAAAGGTTCTTAATTGGTGCAATGTGATCTGGGTGACAGTGCTCAAACTGTCTCCCAGTGCTTCCCAGAACTAGCCATGAAGCAACTTTAGCCACTGACGTCATTCTGTCTTTTAAATATGGCGGCGACCACATACAAGTATGGCGGGGACCGTAAACAAGCATGTCGGCAACCACAAACAAGTATGACGGCGCCCTTACGCCGCCATTATTTGATACCGCACTGGCGGGGTTTCAATTTTGAGAATAGTATAGCGCTGACCGTGTGCCATTATGGCGGCGACCGCTAACAACTATGTCAGCGCCCGCAAACAAGTATGTCAGCGCCCGTAAGCCACCATCTTGATACCGCACTGGCGGGGTTTCAATTCTGGAGAAGCAAGGACGCACTGCGGATCATGTACTCTTGCCTCCCACCGACGGTGGCGCTGTGATTGTGCTTTGGAAGAAAATGGCGGCGACCTGCAGGAAGCGGCCATATTTCATGTACGGTACTACCGCCTCCCACCGAGAGTGGCGCTGTGGTGGTGATTCAGAACAAAATGGCGGAACAATGTGGCGGCGATCATAAGGAAGCAGCCATATTGTCGGCCATTTGGGATTCCCCACTGGCAGCCTCTCAAACTTAGCGTGAAAGTGAAAGTAAACAATCGCCTCTTACCGGCAGTCATCTTCAGTTTTATTTGAGTGGGTACCCGTTTCTGCACGTCCTTCGGCCACGCTGAAGCACTTCAGCGCTTCCTCAGCTCACTTCTTTGGCTCTGGCTTTCACACACGCCACAGCTGATGACGTTGAGTTGAACCTGAAGCACTTCCTCCTCTCTGATTAAGACAGCTGGAGCACCGCTGCTGCTTCCGTGAGGGGAGGGCTGTGTGGCTGTGCAGCTGCGCAGCACTCTTCCTTGTTCACCGCAACAATGTGATTTGTTAACAAGTGAAACAGGAAATGGTCTGTAAGGTGCAGTACAGCATGGCTCCGCCCCCTCCACAATGTGACAGGGTCTCAGTTATTTGGTGTATAACTAGTCCTGCACTGCTGGAGCACAGACACAAAAAGCTCATCAGGAACAGGTTGCTAGGACTTTTGTTAACGATTCAGAAGACTGCTTCCAAACAATAATGTCAAATGTCCCGTACAAAGCCGATGGGAGAGGTTCCTTATGGAAGAGATGAAAGGAGATTAAAGGAGAATAAAGGGGATCAGCATATGTTGCCATGGAGATGCTGAGAACAAAGTAGAGGTAGGCACACACTATTTCATCTGGAATGTTCTTGTTTTAAGCACCTAAGGTATTTTAAAAACCTCAGGTGAGAACTGAGCAGTGTTGCCACATTTATCTTGAAAAGTAATCTGATTACGGATTACTAGTTACTCATATAAAAGTAACTAGTTACTTTACTGATTACTTGTTTTTTCAAGTAACTAAATTAGATTATAAGTAACTTTTACTTACTTTCAGCATCTGCCGACAAGACACCCCCACCGTCTCGAGATAACAATGACAACAGTTTTTCTAAAAACTCAGTTCTGATCACTGCCTGGCCTCCTGCTGATACATATTTAACCTTTGACCTTCATTCTTTGTTGTATTTATATCTGACTCACACTTTTCTTATCACATTTTTACTATTACTGCTATTTATTAGTACCAAGTTGTAGTCTGTTGTTGCACTATTTATCTATTTATTTATTTGCACTACCTGCCTACCTGCTCTATGTGACCGCTTCACCCTCTCACCAACTCTTTCATACTTATCCTGTTTGAAATAAATGGTTCAATCAGGGAGGAGGCATTCGACAGGATCCCCATTCTGAGCAGAGTGGTGCAGTGGAGCAGAGAGCCGTCTGCCGTCTCTTTGAGAAGGTAAAGATGGTGTTGAGGTCATGAGGTCACCTTCAATGACTGGAGGAAGTGGATCTGTGTGACCACAGTGACTGCAGAACCAGACCTGCTTTCACCTCAGAGTCGCAAAACACACTAGAAAGTCGCTAGTCGCTTTTCACAAAAAAAGTTGCCAACAGGACCTGAAAAGTCACCAGATTTAGTGACAAAGTCACCAAGTTGGCAACAGTGACAGGCTCACACCCCTGCTGACACAGACAGGATCTTTGTTCTACACTTCTTTTGAAATCTGCTTTCATTACTTAACTTTGAGTTCAGCCCTTCAAGAAAGAACTATTTAGTTTTCATTCAACAGGAGAGGAGGGTGCACCATTCCCAGATGACCTGCAATACCAGGTTGATGCGTGGAGTGGACAGAGCAAGCTCCTATTCCATCTCCCTGTTCCAAAAATCAATTTAATATACAGTCCCCAGATAGGGGACATATCAGATATTACACTGATAAGAACAGAAACTACACTTGATCTTAGCCAAAAGGCCGAGAAGCGATACCACAATGGGTCTGAGCTAAAGGGAGCACTGGATGCACAGTCACCACAAGTCCCAGTCGGACATTGAGCCGCGCCTATTTAAGGCATTTTACAAAACACAAAGTGTGCAAGAGTCATTTTGGCAACTTTTTTAGTTGGCTTGAATATTTGTCGACTTGTAGAATATTTGGCGGCTACCCAAACTGTCTCTCTCCTGACCACACCCCGAGGTGAGTGCACCTTTCAAGCCTCGTATCCGCCCCCAAGCGCGCTCACACACGCCCCCATCTACTCCAACGCAACAATACTTGTTAATGCCACACGGGCCAGCAAACACACACGCATTCACTCTGTGCTCCCCAAACCCTGATTCCTATCCCTTTTGAACAACCCATTTTCAAGATTTGATCCAATCCCAAAACCAAAATCCAGTCAGATTATCTTTGAACAACTGGCCCCAAGGTATTTCTGAACTGTGTACAGTAACGTGGCCTCATATCTTATAGCACCATCTTCCTCTCCTTCATCCTCACAAACCTTTCAGCCACCTCCTTCTTATCAAGCACAATGTCTCTCTATGGAGAGCAAAGTGAGCTTTGAGAGTCTGGCCTCCTTCATGCCCAGACAGAGTTTTAAATTCATTTCAGGCTGAAACTGCGTTCTGCATTTGCACTAGTGACTGACTGGTATGTCCTTTCCATATGGCTGCAGATGATGAAGGGCAGAACAGCTTCTCTGGTTTTGAGCTTGATTTCTAGTTCACTACACATGGCAGAGAAATAAAGAAATCCATCCCAGACCTGTTCAGCTGTATTATGGCTCTTATATTGGTAGAATCATTACAGGCTGCCTGTCAGTTTTAGATGGGATTTTAAAATGCTTCTGCTTGTTTTTAAAGCCTTGAATGGTCTGACTCCTCCATATATCAGAGACCTGTTATGATAATAATAATAATTACTAGTGGTTTGTATTTCCAGAAGAAAATGCAAGTGTGAATGCTGAAGATTGAATAAAGCTGATTTCCTTTGATCTCAGCATCTCCATGGTTCCAGTGCTGATCTCTTATCAGATCAAAGGAGATCAGTTCCCTTTACCATGGAGATGCTCAGAACAAAGATCTCCTCTGGCTTTGATCTCCGTTGATCTCCATCCGGTTCATCATAATGAAAGGCTTGTTATTGTTCTTTTTCACAACCTTGGTGATGACGTCATCATTAGATTCTTTTTTAAGAAATGACAAAACTATTTGATAATATCACATCCAAACTGTAAAAACATTGTTGGATATGTTTGTTTCTTTAAGAAACTCAGACCAACTTGTTACTACAGAAGAGTTTTAGGGCCACTCATGACAAAATAAAATAAGAGTTTGTTTCTTTTCATGCAATTTGATATAAAGTCAAAAAACAATGTTAAGATATTTTTTCATCATACAATATGATAACAAAGTTGAAATACTGCGTCATTCTGCAGAACTTCCTGTCCATCCACCAGGTGGCGCTATCACTGAGACTGTATATTGGTCTATGGAATTGATCAGGGCAGGACTCTGATCACACATGTAAAGAACTGTATAATAAGTATAGTACTGAGTAACAGTCACCTTGATCCAGTGATACAACATAGTAACACCAGGACAACAAAAGCTGCCGTCACAGTGAGGAATTAATATTCCAACAAACAAACAGGCTCACACGGGGGGCGGAGCCTCAAAAGAACTCAATGAAAATATCAAGTAAAGGAAGAGCAGTGAGGAAGCTCTGCCTGAAACGTCTGTGCTGTAATAAAGTGAAACTGACTGATCACAGTGTTTCTATTGTCTCATGAATTAATATTGTAGAATCTCACAAAGTGACTCATTAACAGAATCGCTCATTTTCTGCAGCAATCCTTCCTGGATTTTGTTGCAGCAACAGTGTTGCTTTGTCCTGGATGATGGGTTTGAATTCTTCAGTGGTCTCTATTGGAGGATAGGAGGGTTTTTTATTTTATTTTTTATATTAAAGTCAACAAAAAGGTGAAAATAGGAATTTTTTTTTTCACATTAAATCGAACTTCACCTGGAAAAATGTTTTTATTTTTTTTAATTAAAGTGAACATCATGGTGAGAATGTGATGTTCTTTATAAAATTAAAGTGACTATCAAAGGGAAAATATGAGGGTTTTTTTTAAATTAAAGTGACTATGAAAGTGAGAATATGAGTTCTTTTTAAAATTATATTGATGTCCAAATGATGTAAAAATCCTCATCCTCCACTTTGTGCAATTAAAAAGCAAATAAAGCTCCAGATGGATCAGAACTCCTGGAGTGAAACATAAAGTACTTCAGGAAAGGAGGAGAACGCCGCCACTAGAAGTAGAGATATTTTCAGGATTGTTACGTTGCGTTATGGAACGAACACTGAAGTTAACCCAGAAGTGGAGTATGGACATGATTGTGTGTTCATCTGTTGCCTTCAGGGGCAATGGGAAATAAAACCACGACATGTAAGAAACACTAAACAATAAAAACACTTCTGGTTAAAATCACAGCAAGTTAAAACACAATAAATAAACCAAATATGCAGCAAAATCATTGAAATGTGATTAAAAAGCTGTCAACAATGAAGCTGTCCCATGAAGACAAAGTCTTGACTAGTTTTCTGCTGCTGGTTGATCCATGATGCAGAAGATTTGGATGAATGACTGATGGTTTCTTTGTATGTTTCACATCTTGTTTTGTTCTTGTATAGAAAACATTTCAAATCACATCCGGTTAGCTCAGCTGGTCAGAGTGTGGTGCTAATAACACCAAGGTCATGGGTTCAATCCCCATACTGGCCAAATGAAGCTTCATCAACCACTGTCTTTACTCTGAAGCTGGGGTGACTGGGGTTCACTTTCCTGATGGAGTTAAGGGATTGTTGTGGTGGATTGCTCACACTGCATGAGCAAGGCACCACTATTATAAAGCTGTATTGTAATTATTAGTTGCATTGACTTGGAATCAAACCCAGGCCTCCAGCGTGGCAGGGGACAACTCTACCACTGAACCACCAATGCTAACACATCAGATCAGACCCTTCTCCATTTTAAATGTCAAAGAGAACTTGTCCTCATGGCAGTAAGCCATGTATTAAAATGAATCCTGATGGAGACACACAAGCTTCAGAGGCTCTGACAGAACTCACTCACAAACCTGAAAACTGCTTCAGGTCAAATGGACCATAAAGTTACAAATCCTCCAATAGCAGTTGAACCTTCAGCTTCATTTCTTCAAGGTCGGCCATGACTAATGTTTTCATTTACTTTTGTCAGGATGTGGTCATTCCAGGAGCTCTGTCAAGGCTGTCAGGAGTCTTGATCTCCTGCCTTATTTATGACAATCAGTTAAGTCCTTTAGCTTCTTGAACACGTCAGCTCTTTGGTCTAGGAGTATGAGTCTCACTTTCGGTGTCAGAGGTTGTTTGTTCAATTCCCAGGTGAGCCCTTGGAGTTACCATGACCCTCTCCTACAAATGGTTTTAACTTTGGTCACCAACCAGGATCTCTTTGTGTTAAATTTCAAAAGTGACTGAGACTTTGTGTTGGAGGCTTGGCTGATCTCTGCTCTTCACCTCATGGACTTTTTATCAGAGAAACCTCATTGTAATGTCCAGTTTGTGTCTTTATAACTGATTGAACCAAACTGAAGCACTTCAGCAAGTCTTTCATTTTGACTCAGACTTTAGCATTATGATTTGTTCCTTTAGCTTTCAGGTCTGTCTAGAATCAGATTGGTCATGCAAAAGGTTCCAGATCTCTGTAAAGGACAGTAGACCCATCCAAGATGGCTCCTGTGTTCCATCCTGTTCTGCATGTGATTCCCTCAAACCCACGTGAGGTGTAAAATGTATAAAAGCTGGATTTGTACAGTATATGTGAAATGTTGTTGCTGAGAGAGAGAGAGAGAGAGAGAGAGAGAGAGAGAGAGAGAGAGAGAGAGAGAGAGAGAGAGAGAGAGAGAGAGAGAGAGAGAGAGTGGACAACAAAGTGAAGAAAGAAACATTGTGACTTTAATCTCTTCCATTCTTTTATGACATCACTATGACGTCCCCAAACAGAGTTAGCAGATAGAACCATCAGGGTATCACACTTTGCAGCCTCCCTGGGAAAGTTCTGGAAGACATAGTAGAGAAAGTGTCAGTAGCAGAGGAAGGTTTGGTTCCATGGAGCTCTGGGTTCTGGGCCCAGCAGGTTTCAGGTGATCAGATCACATGTGACGAGTCCAGAAGACAAGTGTGAACAGACACCAAAGTGCTTTGACTCATACCACTTCTGGGTTTTTGGTCCAGAAGTATCTGCAGATGAACTTCATCCACAACTGAAGGTTAGAGTCTGCTGGAGTCAGTCCTGCAATATGCAAATTAGCCATTTGAACCAGACAGGAGAAAGCCGGACTTTGAGTTTGAGTATCTTTGTAAATAAAGTCACTCACTTCTCACCTTAAGGTTCTATATAAATTATTTTTTTACCTGGAAACAGTCCATTTCCCATCTTGAAGTTATACTTTTCAACTGGAATTCCCGTCCTGACTTCTCCTGAAGCCTTGTAATTTCTGTTTATACCCCGGTTGTTGTGTCTCCGTTGGCCCACTTCCGTCCTTTACACGGCCCTGTGATTCTGCTCACCAGAGGGCGCTCTTCGTGCTTCTTTTCAACTCATATTTTCACAAACACATCAACGTCGCCAAATGCTGCATGGCCTGGAAGGAAGTGACTGGGAGGGCATTTCTGACCTGAAGGTTATCAGTAAGTAAACTAAAGCGCTGCATTCCGTGTCAGGGAATTGAACCCCCTCCTCCCACGTGACAGGCAGGGATACTCACCACTATACTAACGAGAAGATGTTGCGATGTGTTGTTGTCATATGTCTGTTACCACACTTCCACATTGTGACATCACAGTGATGTCACAATGTTCAGTTTTAGAAGAGGTTTTAAAATGCTACTGCTTGTTTTTAAAGTCTTGAATGGTCTGACTCCTCCACATATCAGAGACCTGTTATGATAATAATAATTACTAGAGGTTTGTATTTCCAGAAGAAAATGCAAGTGTGAATGCTGAAGGTTGAGCAAAGCTGATATATTTTGATCTCAATGTCTCCATGGCTCCAGTGCTGATCTCTTATCAGATCAAAGGAGATCAGTGCCTTTTGTCATGGAGATACTCAGAACAAATATTTCCTCCGACTTTGATCTCGTTTGATCTCCGTTGATCTCCATCCGGTGCCTCTCCCATCCACTTTGGAATGAAAGGCTCATTATTGTTCTTTTTCACAACCTTGGTGATGACGTCATCATTAGATTCAGGTATGATGAAGCACGCAGAGAACTAAAACATGCAGGACACTGGCACTCTAGGACCCAGTTTGGACACCCTGATGTAGACCATCAAGAGACAGGTTAGTTTTATCTTACTGATGGTGTGTTGCTGCAATAGTCATCCTGCTCAGTTTCAAGTTTGTTCCCACAAAGAGCCTGAACAGGGATTTGAACCCTGGACCCTCAGATTAAAAGTCTGATGCTCTACCATCTGAGCTACCCAGGCCTGCCAACACAGTGTTGTGTCTCCATATGATTCTCACTTCTGAGTGAGACGAAGCAGACACTGATCCTGACCACCAAGGTGCAGAAGTGGAGACTCTTCTTGCTCGCTGTTTTGAAACTCAACAAATTGTAGTCCATTGTTCCTTCCTGAAGATGCTGAAAAGCTCCGCTCTGGATTTGAAAACAATCAGGAAACATCTGAGCAGACTGCTGGCTGTAGTGCATGATATTTTCTCACTGCCTGATTGGCTGCAGGTGAGAAGTTTTGCTTCAGGAAAACCAGTTTTCTCTCCATTTGAAGCTGGAATGAAGAACTGCTTGGTTTTACAGCAAACCTGAACAGGGATTTTAATGGTGGAAGCTCAGATTAAAGAGCATTCATTGATAACGATTATGACTTTTCAAAGCTTAGTTTAGCCGTGGTTCTACCAAGTCGTACATTCCAGAGAGGACCAGGACGGTAAGGTAAAGCAAAGCTCACCCAGACCCAACTCTGTTGTTTGGTCCACCACAGAAAGTCCAGTTAAAATGTAGGCGGGTTGGGAATGACACAGATGCTACTGGTACAGTATCAGAGTCTGACTGCTTTCAAAAGGTCCAGTGATCATACAAGAGTATCAGTTACTCTCATACGTTCTCATGGTTCTATTGACAATAAGAAGCAACAACACAACACTACTGCTTGGACATGTTTACTGGATCACATCAAGGATGGATGGATGGATGGATGGATGGATGGATGGATGGATGGATGGATGGATGGACGGATGGATGGATGGACGGATGGATGGATGGATGGATGGATGGATGGATGGATGTAATATACAGACATGACTTATGTTCACTCTGGAGGTGAGGACTGATGTTCTCCTCCCCAGCGAGAAGCTGCTGGTAGCTCACTCTCTATGTTCCTCTGGAGGTGAGGGGGGGAACTCCTATTCTCACTTTCATAGTCACTTTAATTTGAAAAAGAAGTCCTATTCTTACTTTCATAGTCACTTTAATTAGATAGAAAATCATATTTTCACCTTGATTTTCATTTTAATTAAAAAAAACTCCCATTCCCACTTTCATGTTCACTTTAAATTAATAAAACATCTATTCTAGTTAGTTTTAGCAGTAACTGGCTGCTCCATCCTCACTTCTCCTCCAACCAGGCGCACACTCACACACACACAGCAGCCGGGCCTCCTGGAGGTCGATGAGGAGATTCTTTAGTATGAATGAGTGACAAAAGTGGACAAAGACAAAATATCAAGAGTAGGAAAAAGATAGTCCGTCCAACACCAGCAACTTGTCCACCAGAGACATTTGGACCACCAGAGTTAAAATGATGTCACTCAGTAAAACTGCTCAGCTGGTAACTCTGTGTCATGCTACATGCTACATACTACATGCGACGTGTGAAAGAGTTTTGGGGCTCACACAGCAGTAATGCTACATGCTAACCATGCTAACCATGATTAAAGTGACTGATACACTCATAAACAGTGAACTGTGTCCCTTGGTCTACAGGACACAGCGCAGTGCCGAGCATCTATCTAGGTGAACTGGAGACTGTGAGGCTGGTGTGCAGCAAAAAGCCTCCACATATCTTTTATGTAGAGAGTAGAAATGAGGCTTTATACATTTAATAAGGACTCATACCAGTACGTGCTATTGGCAAGTAGCTTAAGGTTAGTACTAATATTTGTACTCCTCCTTTATAAAAAGTGGCATGGTTGCATGAGCAAAGCAGGATTGGACTACCTTGGTCACCTGACAGTCAAAGGACAGGTCGGAGTCGAACACCACACCTAAATTGTGGGCCTCTTTTCAAACATTGCTCAATGAGCTACCAAGACTAGAGCAAAAGTTGTTAAAACCACCAGAACTGGGTCCATTGGGGGCGATCAAAATTATTTCAGTTTTTAAACTGTTCAGCTGTAAAAAGTTTTTGGACTTTGGTTCTTTACTTTTGTGAGGCAGGACAGGATAGAGGCAGAGTCCGTAGAGCAAGGCTTTATAGGGAAGTTCAGTTGTGTGTCGTCTTCATAAAAATGAAAGTTAACATTAAGGCCACCCAAAACAGAGCCTTGAGGGACACCACAACAAAGAGCAGCACAAGAGGAAGAGGTCTCTCCAAGCTGAACAGAAAATGACCTGTCTGATAAATACCAGGAAAACTATTTAAGAGCAACACCAGTGATGTCAACAAAAAATAAATCAATCAATGAAAAAAGTCACTCTTTCATTGCAGAGCTGAAGATGTGAGCACAAAGGAGTTTGGACTCTCAGACTGTTCAATGTCCAAACGTTTCTTTCACATTAGTTCCTCATGTTAAAAAAAAGAAAAGTTAATATTTCATTACAGAGCTGAGATAATTGAACTCCACAGATTTACTTGTTAGCAGTCAGCTCTATGGCCAATTTGGGAATTGAACCCAAGACCTTGGTGTGATTAGCACCACACTCTGACCAGCTGAGCTAACCAGCCAATCACATGACTGAGCCAGAAGAACCAGGAACCATCAGGGATCACCAGAAGAAGAACCAGACTCAGTGACCTGCAACTGTTGTGTTGTTTATTTCAGTAGTATCCAGACCATCTTGTTCATCGTAGGAACATTTTGATTTAGTTTTTCTCTGCCTGGCCGGCAAGTACATGTAGGGAGAGATCAGACGGAGATTACTGAGTGTATACTGAGAGCGCTGAATCTGACTACAGTATATTGTTGTTAATAACTTTGATTTCCTCAACAAAAGACAGTACTGGAGAGGAGACAACTGTAGATCTTCCTGCTGTGTTTCTCCAAGGTAAGTACAGTAACTATCAACTTTTAATAAATCACCTAAGTACAGTAACTATCAACTTTTAATAAATCATCCATACTGGGGGTCAATATGACTTGATACTACGACAACTTTGTTTGGTTATGTATCAATTCATCCTAAATATACTTAAATTTCATAGAGTTTTTTGGGTCAGCCTGTGCAGTTTCCTTAATGACTCTCTATCTTGCTTCCATTACGACCATTAGTAGAGCAGTCTTTGCCGAAACCCGGGATTGAACCAGGGACCTTTAGATCTTCAGTCTAACGCTCTCCCAGCTGAGCTATTTTGGCTTGTATGAGTTGATTTCTCATGAAGATATGGAAATTTAACATCAGAACCCCTGTACAAACTACTGGATCACCACAGGATCAGCTTGGTTTCCATTGCATCCATCCATCCATCTATCCATCCATCCATCCACCCATCCATCCATCCAGCCATCCATCCATCTATCCGTCATCCATCCATCAATCCATCCATCCATCCATCCATCCATCCATCCATCCATCCATCCATCCTTCCATCCATCCATCCATCCATCCATCCATCCATCCATCCATCCATCCATCCATCCATCTACCCATCCATCCATTCATCCATCCGTACATCCATCCATCCATCTATCGTCAATCCATCCGTCATACATCAATCATTACATCTGTCTTACATCCATCCATCCATCATCCATCCATCCATCCATCCATCCATCTACCCATCCATCCATTCATCCATCCGTACATCCATCCATCCATCCATCCATCTATCATCAATCCATCCATCATACATCAATCATTACATCTGTCTTACATCCATCCATCATCCATCCATCCATCCATGCATCCATCCATGCATCCATCCATCCATCCATCCATCCATTCATCCATCCGTACATCCATCCATCCATCCATCTATCGTCAATCCATCCGTCATACATCAATCATTACATCTGTCTTACATCCATCCATCATCCATCCATCCATCCATCCATCCATCCATCCATCCATCCATCCGTCATACATCAATCATTACATCCGTCTTACATCCATCCATCCATCTATCCATCCAACCATTGATCCATCCATCCATCCGTGCATTCGTCATCCATCCATCAGTCCATCCATCATCAATCCATCCATCCATGCATCCATCATCCTATCCATCCCTCCATCTATCCATCCATCATCCTTCCTTCCATCCATCCATCCATCTATCCAACTATCATCCATCTGTCATCCATCCGTCCATACATCCATCCATCATCCATCTATTCATCATCTATCCATCACACATCAATCATTATAACCATCTTACATCCATTCATCCATCTATCCATCCAACCATCGATCCATCCGTCCATCCATCATCCATCCATCCATCCATCCATCCATCCATCCATCCATCCATCCATCCATCCATCCATCCATCCATCCATCCATCTATCCGTCATCCATCCATCAATCCATCCATCCATCCATGCATCCATCCATCTATCCGTCATCCATCCATCAATCCATCCATCCATCCATGCATCCATCCATCCATCCATCCATCCTTCCATCCATCCATCCATCCATCCATCCATCTACCCATCCATCCATTCATCCATCCGTACATCCATCCATCCATCCATCCATCCATCTATCCGTCATCCATCCATCAATCCATCCATCCATCCATGCATCCATCCATCTATCCGTCATCCATCCATCAATCCATCCATCCATCCATCCATGCATCCATCCATCCATCCATCCATCCATCCATCCATCCTTCCATCCATCCATCCATCCATCCATCCATCCATCTACCCATCCATCCATTCATCCATCCGTACATCCATCCATCCATCTATCGTCAATCCATCCGTCATACATCAATCATTACATCTGTCTTACATCCATCCATCCATCCATCCATCCATCCATCTACCCATCCATCCATTCATCCATCCGTACATCCATCCATCCAACCATTGAGCCATCCATCCGTGCATTCGTCATCCATCCATCAGTCCATCCATCATCAATCCATCCATCCATGCATCCATCATCCTATCCATCCCTCCATCTATCCATCCATCATCCTTCCTTCCATCCATCCATCCATCCTTCGCTATCATCCATCAATCCATCCATCCGTCATCGTTCCATCCATCCATCCATCCATCTATCCAACTATCATCCATCTGTCATCCATCCGTCCATACATCCATCCATCATCCATCTATTCATCATCTATCCATCACACATCAATCATTATAACCATCTTACATCCATTCATCCATCTATCCATCCAACCATCGATCCATCCGTCCATCCGTCCATCCATCATCCATCCATCCATCCATCCATCCTCCAACTTCCATCTTCCATCCATCATCCATCATCCATCCATCCATCAATCGGTCATCCATCCATCCATTCATTCATCCAGCATCCATCTCTCCATCTGTCATCCATCCATCATCCATCCATCATCCATCCGTCCATCATCCATCCATCCATCCATCCATCCATCCATCCATGGATCAACCCAGTAAAAAGAAACTACAAATGACTGTGTTGCATTTCCTGTTCTATAAATAGAGATTCCTTGAAATGAGGCACTGCTGGGATTTGAACCCAGGATCTCCTTTTTACAAGACAGGCACTTTGACCATGTAAGCCACAGCGCCACCTTTGGTGACTTTTTAGTGCTGCAGTACCTGGTGTCAGATGTACAGCAGGAAAATATTTACATTTGATAACAGTCCGATAAAAAGATGAAAGAAATAAAAAAATCGAATTAAAGAACTGATCTTTGTGATCTGAAAGAACTCAGCCAGTCACAGTACCAAGGGCCAGAGTTTCACCTCTCATGCTTCATGTTCAACAAGAACTAGTCAACTTTAGATGGGATGTTTCAGTGGCAGCCGGCCACTAGAGAGCGCCAGGGCTACACCTTCCAGTGGGTTTTGTTTTAAAATGAAACATATTAATAAACTGTAATAGTGATGGAATCTGTTTATGTCAACAAACCAACAATGAGCCCTGAACTGTATGAAGCTTCATTTTCTATTGATAATCTTCAATAAAAGAGAGGATTTCTTGATTTCTGTGTGTGTGTGTGTGTGTGTGTGTGTGTGTGTGTGTGTGTGTGTGTGTGTGTGTGTGTGTGTGTGTGTGTGTGTGTGTGTGTGTGTGTGTGTGTGTGTGTGTGTGTGTGTGTGTGTGTGTGTGTGTGTGTGTGTGTGTGTTCGTGTGTCCAACTTCAAAGTTCTTCAAAAGACACAAACACACTGTTATATGAGAGGTGAGAGCCAAAACAAAATGGGGCTTTGTTTTGTCTGACTCAGGTTGTTTATTCAGCTGCTCCACATCCATGGTTCTAAATGTGATCAGTAGTGAAGGAGCAGTCATTTTAGAGGGGGCAAGAAGCTCCAGCACACAGGAGGCTCTGGACATCATTATGCAATCTGAGTGTGAGGACGGCTCCTCATCCTCCTCCCAGGACTCTGAGGAATCTGAGGCTGACATGGAGGAAGCCTCAGAGGGAAACAGACCAGCTGGCTGACTCATCTGAAGCCTCATTTGAAGATGAGAACGAAGGGGGGATGGATGAAGCAGATCAGCAGCAATGGACTTCAAAAAATGGACAAATATTTTGGTCTCCCACACATTTTGCGACACTCCGGTACAGCCACAGGTTTGATTCCAGGACCTACACACTATACCACTATACCTGTATACACACTTCCAGACCTCATACATGCTGAGCATGCGCTCTACCACTGGGCTCCATCCTCTGTTTTCTACTTTGTTAAGCAGGATTGATTTTTCAACTGAATCATGAAAGACAATAAGGAAAACCACCCAAGGCTCCGCCCACTTTCAAGTCTCCATCCTTTCGTGTTTTGTCTGAAACATTGTGGTGGAGGCAGTGCGGCGTTTTTATCTGCTCTATAAAACTACCATCAAACATGACAAACTACGTTGCTACCAGGATATTAAAGTGGATGATGAAAACTGAGCTGGATGATCAGACGAGGCTTCATGTTGCCTCATCTTTTTTTAATTAGACCAGAGAGAACGATATAGAAAGTGGACTGAGTGGCCAGAGAGAAAATAATAATAATGTGGGAACGAGTCAATAAGTCGTTACCTCAAACTAATAAAGCGAGGGAACCAGATCATTTAATCTCTGGCCACGAGATTGACGAAGGGAGAGATCTGTATGAGGCAGCAGGGGGCGCTCCACTATGAGACGCTCCACAGAACTTCTTTATAATAAAGCAAACTGTTTGGTTCATCAGTAACTACTAAACAAACTACAAACTACTGTAAATGAAAGCTCTGCGTTTTTAGACATAAAATGAGCCTTTTAATGGTTTCATGTGAAAGAGAACTTTAATCAGAGTGTTTATGTAGGTTGCCATGGAAACGGCTGTAGAGCAGCGTTCTATCATTCTACACCTCCATTCCTCCATGTTGAAGCTTTTGATTCAGACACGTCCAGAAATAAAGTGAAAGGAGCAGAAAGTCACTATGGAATGCAGATATGTTGAAAAATAAGCCCCAGCCTCATTTATTTATGGTAAAGATGAGAAACATGAGAATTAGAGCTTCTCTTTCTGGACCAAGGTGAGTTTAACATGTCTGTATTTCACATGCTTTAGTTAGAAAATACAACTTTCTTCTTCTGTGAAGACAAATTGGGAACATTTCACATATTAACAAAAACCAATGTTTCAAGTAAACATACACAAATAAAACAAAAATAAACATCAGTTTAACTGGTGGTGTTATCCTGAAACGCATTCAGAAATAAGTAACCACACTCTCAAATCATTGAAGACAAAAACATACACTTTTGAAAACTGATATAAAAGTACTGAACCCTATATTTTGTCTACTTACTGGGTTATATCTTAGTAATACTTTTAGTACTGATAAGAACTATCAAATGCTTAATACTAATCAGAACTTTAACTCTCTAAATGCTAGTAAATCAGCCTTTTAAATCTTTAAAAGCCTTTAAATTTGAATCAGTCTTTTAAAATGAAGAATCAAATGGAGCTGAAATTGTTGCTTGCTCTTGAAATGATCACCAAAACGTGTGCGAGCTCAACAGTTGTGTAGTTTTATGCAGAAAATGTAGTGAGTTTGGTAACCCAGTAATTCCCACGCTCAGTGAATGCAACAGCAGCAATACTGTGGCGCAGACAGAGCAGGTGTTTAATTGATGGCTCCCCTCCCCCACCTCAGACAGCCCGACCTGGAGCTGAACTGAACTCACCGTCTGACATGAATCCTCCATGAAACCATCCAACTCAACCTTCATCACAGCCATTTTTACCCTCAGTACTACGAGGTTGACTACATATAAATATATTTATATATTGTGTATTTTTAAATAAATTGATAAATTTTTCGTTAGTTAGTTAGTTAGTTAGTTAGTTAGTTAGTTAGTGAGACAAAATGTAAGTTCATAACATCTGGAGTACAAGGCCTGATACTCTTTAAATGTAGCATGTAGCATCTCTGGAGTTGGAGGTCTGAATCTCTTTAAATGTAAAGATGCTGCATGCTACATTCAAAGCGTATCAGGCCTCCAACACCAGAGATGAGGCCTGAAACTCTTTAAATGTAGCATGTAGCATCTATGGCGTGAGAGGCTTGAAACTCATAAGCCTGTATCATGTAGCAACACTGGTGTACCAGGTCTGAATCTCTTTAAATGTAGCATGTAGCATGTAGCATCTCTGGTGTACGAGGCCTGATACTCTTTAAATGTAGCAGGCAGCATCTTTGGAGTTTGAGGTCTGAATCTCTTTAAATGTAAAGATGCTACATGCTACATTTAAAGAGATTCAGGCCTCGTACACCAGAGATGCTACATGCTCCATTTAAAGCGTATCAGGCTTCACACACCAAAGATGCTACATGATACATGCTAAAGAGTTTCAAGCCTCAAACACCAGAGATGAGGCCTGCTACTCTTTAAATGTAGCATGTACCATCTCTGGAGTTTGAGGTCTGAATCTCTTTAAATGTATGGATGTTACATGCTACATTTAAAGAGATTTAGGCCTCTTACACCAGAGATGCTACATGCTACATTTAAAGCGTATCAGGCCTCCAACACCAGAGATGAGGCCTGAAACTCTTTAGATGTAGCATGTAGCATCTATGGCGTGAGAGTCTTGAAACTCATAAGCCTGTATCATGTAGCAACTCTGGTGTACCAGGTCTGAATCTCTTTAAAAGTAGCATGTAGCATCTCTGGTGTACGAGGACTGATACTCTTTAAATGTAGCATGTAGCATCTCTGGAGTACGAGGCCTGATACTCTTTGAATGTAGCATGTAGCATCTCTGGAGTACGAGGTCTGAATCTCTTTAAATGTAAAGATGCTAAATGTGTGACCCAACTGTGTTGTTTGGTCCACCACAGAAAGTCCAGTTAAA
Organism: Lipophrys pholis; assembly: GCF_963383615.2. Taxonomy (NCBI): domain Eukaryota; kingdom Metazoa; phylum Chordata; class Actinopteri; order Blenniiformes; family Blenniidae; genus Lipophrys; species Lipophrys pholis. Next base: position 1,912,453 of record NC_137646.1, on the reverse strand, counting down.
ATGTAGGCGGGTTGTGAATGACACAGATGCTCCTGGTACAGTATCAGAGTCTGACTGCTTTAAAAAGGTCCAGTGATCATACAAGAGTATCAGTCACTCTGATACTCACTCAATCAGTCACTCTTGGTTCTATTGACAATAAGAAGCAAAAACACAACACTACTGCTTGGACATGTTTAATGGATCACATCAGGATGGATGGATGGATGGATGGATGGATGGATGGATGGATGGATGGAAGGATGGATGGATGGATGTAAGGATGCTGGATGTATGATGGAGGATGGATGGATGGATGACGGATGGATGGATGGATGGAAGGAAGGTTGATGAATGGATGGATGGATGGATGAATGACGGATATATGATGGATGGATGGATGGTTGGATGAATGATGGATGGATGGATGATGGATCGAATGATGGATTGGTAGATGATGGATGATGGATGCATGATGGATGGATGATGGATGGAAGGAAGGAAGGATGATGGATGGATTGATAGATGGAAGGATGGATTGGTAGATGAATGGATGGATGGATGGATGGATGAGGAAGGATGGATTGGTCAATGGATGATGGATGGATGAATGATGGATGATGGAAGGATGGATGGAAGGATGGATTGGTAGATGGATGGATGGATGAATGACGGATGGATGACAGATTGATTATTGGATGGATGGATGGATGATGGATGAATGGATGGAAGGAAGGTTGATGAATTGATGGATGGATCGAGGGATGGGTGGATGAATGACGGATAGATGACAGATGGATGGTTAAATGGATGATGGATGGATGGATAACGGATGGATGGATCGAAGGATGGATTGGTAGATGGATTGATGGATTGATGGATGGATAACAGATGGATGGATGATGGAAGGATTGATTGGTAGATGGATGGAAGGATGGATGGATGAATGACAGATGGATGACAGATGGATGGATGAATGACAGATGGATGGATCGATGGATCGAAGGATGGATTGGTAGATGGATTGATGGATGGATGACGGATGGATGGATCAGGAAGGATGGATTGGTGGATGGATGGAAGGAAGGATGATGGTTGGATGGATGGATGGATGGATGGATGGATGGATGGATGGATGGATGGATGATGGATGGCTGGATGGATGATGGATGGATGGATGGATGGATGGATGGATGATGGATGGCTGGATGGATGATGGATGGATGGATGATGGAATATACAGACATGACTTATGTTCACTAGGAAAAAGTTTCCTTTACTCAGTATTGGTGTGAATCTTGGGAACAAATGATAGAAGAAAGTTTTTCTTTTCATCTTTTTAAAGAATCCAGGACTTTTAAGGCTTTTGGGTTCTTTGTAGAACAATGTGACGGTTCCAACAACAACAAGGGAGCTTAACTGGTGACAGTAAATTGTGAAGGGGTGTGTGTGTGTGTGTGTGTGTGTGTGTGTGTGTGTGTGTGCGTGTGCGTGTGCGTGTGCGTGTGCGTGTGCGTGTGCGTGTGCGTGCGTGTGCGTGTGCGTGTGCGTGCGTGTGCGTGTGTGTGTGTGTGTGTGGCTGTTTGTCTCTGACTGTCCTGTGATGGAGGAGACCCTCCAGGAGACCCTCCAGAGTGGATCCTGTCCTCGTCCATAGTAATGTGGGAGCAGCTAGTTACAGTTATTTACTTATTTAGTTGTCAGGTTAGTGAAATATCTCCTAAAATGTTCTGACTCCAACCATGAAATCCTCACTAACAGACAACACTTCCATAAATCCTCCCCTCCAGCAAGCAGCCACACACCACAATCCAAAGTGTCCTGGTGAGAGAGGGACAGTGTCCTGGTGAGAGAGGGACAGTGTCCTGGTGAGAGAGGGACACATGCTGCTCAGGGCTTGTCCTCCTTGTCTTACATCAACTGATTCAGTTCAATCAAAACCACCAAAACAAGGATTTAGCTGTATGAGGTCGTGGGTTCAATCCCCAGCATCTCCAAGCTTTATGTCTCACATCAACAGCAGCAAGTAGATTAATAGTGAGTTAGTGTGTCTTGATTGTGAGGAGACAAGAGACAAACAGGCTCTGACACGTCTCACTCACAAACATGAGTCACTTTTCTGTCCCATTCTACAAACTTCTTCAAGTCTTCTTCACCATCGCTCTATATTCTTCATCATCTTTGCCAGGTGAAGCCACTCAGAGTAGTGACGGTGGTATAGTGGTGAGCATAGCTGCCTTCCAGGCAGTTGACCCGGGTTCGATTCCCGGCCGTCACAGAGGAGAGACTTTCCTTATAAGTTGGGATGTTGGATCTTTTTCAGTTCTTTCAAACCTTTATTCAAGGACTGAGTCTCCTGATTATTGAATGTCCTCTTAGAGAAAACACAACTCTTGGACAAATGAGCCACACCCTTCCAAGAAAACCAGCTCCAGCAACCAGACACACAACACGGTAGAATCCTCTCCTGCCATGCAGGAGTCCAGGGTTTGATTCCCGGCCAATGCAGCATATAGTTTTTAACCCTCCTCCTGTGTGAGCTTTCACAACCCAGTCACATGTTAACGGCTCAGTTTGGATCTGAGTCTTAGGCTCCGTTTACACCACAACATTCCAAGTGACAACAACTTGTCCGTTAAGGAAAAGTGAAGCTTTTACAGGACAGCAGCTCTACGGAGGACGCCATGTTTGTTACTCACACATGAGTAGAAGCACTATTTACCACGGCGGAGGTGCACATGCTCAGTAACAGCGCTCCGTAGCCTCCGCCTGTCCCTGTGGGGGGAGTCGGGAGTGTGAAAGAAAAGTTCCACCTTGAGGAGCCGGGACCAAAAAGTGACGGTTGCAGTGGATCCGAGCACCACTGTCGTATAAACGGAGCCCAAATGTGACTAAAGTTTTGTGGTTCCACTTGTTTTTGTTGTGGTGTAAACGGGCCTTAAATCATCTGTAAATTAGAACCCTGATTGTTGTGGGCTGAAGATGGAGATGTGCAGTCTGTAAGTCACCAGCAGCTCAGTGTCTCTGACTAGAAAGCACTAAGAGAGTCTTGAGGGCCACTGAGAAGATCATGGGGACCTTGTTGCCTCCAACAAGGGACTTGCCTGTCAGGGACATTGAGGACCACCAAGGACGTCCTCAGCCTGCCCTGGACTGTTCTCTCTCCTCCCCTCAGGCAGGAGGAACCGCAGCCTGAGATGGAAAACTGCCAGCTTTCTTTCCCACTGCCATCCAACTTTAAACAGAGAACTGTAAATATCACATGTGGGATTAGGTCAGGTACAGTGGCGGCCATTTATTCTCTTTCTACTGAGTTATTCCCAGGTACTGCATTTCCTCACTAGTATTATAGAACTCATTGTAATTCTGGTATTTTTTAATTGCTTGTGTTTTTATCACTGACCAGGCGTCATCATTTCATTCTGCAGAGCATCTTTGATGTGAATTGTCAGAATGGCAATAAGGGAATGAATGTTTTCCCTGTTTTCCATTCTTTTATGACATCACTATGACATCACCAAACAGAGTTAGCAGATAGAACCATCAGGGTGTCTGGAAATGTTGAATACACAGACACTTTGAAACTTACATGGTGATTTCATTTAAATGCAACTTCTTTACAGCAACCCACTGATTGTCAGAATAGTTGATTATTCTTTTGTTCTCTGGAGGATTTTGCAGTAAAAACACTGAAGATTGAAAATTGGATCACTTGAAGGTTGCAGGTCACTGTGTCTGGTTCTGGTTCTTCTTCTGGTGATCCCTGATGGTTCCTGGTTCTTCTGGCTCAGTTGGTAGAGCATGAGACTCGCAATCTCAAGGTAGTAGGTTCATGTCCCATGCTGGGCGCCACCTTCCTGTGGGCTCACTACCTGCAGGAAAGGTTCTTAATCGGTGCAATGTGATCTGGGTGACAGTGCCGACCCGGGGATGGCTGGATCTGGTTTTCAAAGGCAAAATGTAGACTAAGATTAAGTCAGGAGTGTCATTACATTATTTCCAGGTCTTGCTGAGACAAACAAGTGAGTTTTGGTTTCATCGCTCTATGACTTTCCTACGGGTGGTGAGACCCAATTTAGATTTCTGATGATAATCTTATTTTGAAAGGCAAATTGCAGACTTCCTGTTGGACTTAGGTCAGCAGTAGTGGTTCAGTGGTAGAATTCTCACCTGCCATGTAGTACGCCCGGGTTTGATTCCTGGCCAGCGCAACAGAACTTTAGCAAACTCTACTTTGTGAAGAGTTGACATAAGTATCACACCGTCTGCACCTTTCAAGCCTCGTATCCGCCCCCCTCACGCCCGCATGTTCGACCCGGTTCCAGCTCATCACTGCCTGCCCCGGTCCTATGTCCTGAAGAACCTGATGGCAGCCGAATATGTATTTATTCGTCATGACGCTCATCGTTCCCCACTTCAGCCGCCATATGACGGCCCGTTTCACGTCCTCGAGGCAGGGCCGAAGAACTTTGTGGTGGATATGGGGGGTAGGCATGTCCGGGTTTCAGTGGACCGTCTGAAACCTGCCCAAAACTCCTATTCTCACTTTGATAGTCAGTTTAATATAAAAAAAACTCCTATTTTCCCTTTGATAGTCAGTTTAATTTGAAAGAAACTCCTATTCTCACTTTGATAGTCACTTTAATTTGAAAAAAAAACTATTTTTTTCCCTTTGATAGTCAGTTTAATTTGAAAGAAACTCCTATTCTCACTTTGATAGTCACTTTAATTTGAAAAAACTCCTATTTTCTTTTTGATAGTGAGTTTAATTTGAAAAAAACTCATATTTTCCCTTTGATAGTCAGTTTAATTTGAAAGAAACTCCTATTCTCACTTTGATAGTCACTTTAATTTGAAAAAACTCCTATTTTCACTTTGATAGTCACTTTAATTTGAAAGAAACTCCTATTCTCATTTTGATAGTCACTTTAATTTGAAAAATACTCAGATTTTCCCTTTGATAGTCACTAAAATTCCAAAAAAAATCTCCTATTCTCACTTTGATAGTCAGTTTAATTTGAAAACAAAATCCTATTTTCCCTTTGATAGTCACTTTTATTTGAAAGAAACTCCAATTCTCATTTTGACAGTAACTTTAATTTGAAAAAACTCCCATTTTCACTTTGACAATCACTTTAATTTGAAAATAAAACTTATATTTTCACTTTGATAGTCACTTTAATTTGAAAAAAACTCCTATTCTCACTTTGATAGTCACTTTAATTTGAAAGAAACTCCTATTCTCACTTTGATAGTCACTTTAATTTGAAAAAAAAACCTCCTATTCTCACTTTGATAGTCACTATAATTTGAAAAGAAAACTCATATTTTCCCTTTGATAGACACTTTAATTTGAAAAAAAAATTCCTATTTTCCCTTTGATAGTCACTTTAATTTGAAAAAAAACTCCTATTCTCACTTTTATAGTCACTTTAGTTTGAAAGAAACTCCTATTCTCACTTTGATAGTCACTTTAATTTGAAAGAAACTCCTATTGTCACTTTGAGAGTCACTTTAATTTGAAAAAAAAACTCCTATTCTCACTTGGATAGTCACATTAATTTGAAAAAACTCCTATTTTCCTTTTGATAGTCACTTTAATTTGAAAGAAACTCCTATTCTCACTTTGATAGTCACTTTAATTTGAAAACAAATTCTAGTTTATTTTTGATAGTCAGTTTAATTTGAAAATAAATCCTATTTTCCCTTTGATTGTCAGTTTAATTTGAAAGAAACTCCTATTCTCACTTTGATAGTCACTTTAATTTGAAATAAACTCCTATTCTCACTTTTATAGTCACTTCAATTTGAAAAAAAAATTCCTATTCTCACTTTGATAGTAACTCTAATTTGAAAAGGAAACTCATTTTTTCCCTTTGATAGTGACTTTAATTTGAAAAAACTCCTATTTTCTTTTTGATAGTGAGTTTAAATTTGAAAAAAAAACTCCTATTTTCCCTTTGATAGTCAGTTTAATTTGAAAGAAACTCCTATTTTCCATTTGATAGTCACTTTACCTTGAAAGAAAACTCACATTCTCACTGATAGTCACTTTAATTTGAAAAAAACTCCTATTCTCACTTTGATAGTCACTTTAATTTGAAAAAAGAAAACCCTCCTATTTTCCCTTTGATAGTCACTTTAATTTGAAAAAAACTCCTATTCTAACTTTAATAGTAACTTTAATTTGAAAGAAACTCATATTCTCACTTTGATAGTCACTTTAATTTGAAAAAAGCCCTCCTATTTTCCCTTTGATAGTCACTTTAATTTGAAAAAAAACTCATATTTTCCCTTTGATAGTCACTTTAATTTGAAAAAAACTTATATTTTCCCTTTGATAGTCACTTTAATTTGAAAAAAACTCCTATTCTCACTTTGATAGTCACTTTAATTTGTAAAAAACTCCTATTCTCACTTTAATAGTCATTTTAATTTGAAAGAAACTCCTATTTTCCCTTTGATTGTCACTTTAATTTGAAAAAAACCCACTCCCTTTTTCCCTTTGATAGTCACTTTACTTTGAAAGAAAACTCATTCTCAATGATAGTCACTTTAATTTGAAAAAAACTCCTAATCTCACTTTGATAGTCACTTTAATTTGAAAAAAAAAAAACCCTCCTCTTTTCCCTTTGATAGTCACTTTAATTTGAAAAAAATCCTATTTTCCCTTTGATAGTCACTTTAATTTGAAAAAAACTCCTATTCTCACTTTGATAGTCACTTTAATTTGAAAAAAACTCCTATTTTCACTTTGATAGTCACTTTAATTTTAGAAAAAACCCTCCTATTTTCTCTTTGAGAGTTACTTTAATTTGAAAAAAACTCCTATTCTCACTTTGATAGTCACTTTAATTTGAAAAAAAACCCTCCTATTTTCCCTTTGATAGTCACTTTAATTTGAAAAAACTCCTATTTTCCCTTTGATAGTCACTTTAATTTGAAAAAAAAACTGCTTTTTTCCCTTTGATTGTCACTTTAATTTGAAAAAAAAAACCTCCTATTTTCCCTTTGATAGTCACTTTACCTTGAAAGAAAACTCCTATTCTCACTGATAGTCACTTTAATTTGAAAAAAACTCCTATTCTCACTTTGATAGTCACTTTAATTTGTAAAAAAACTCCTATTCTCACTTTAATAGTCATTTTAATTTGAAAGAAACTCCTATTTTCCCTTTGATTGTCACTTTAATTTGAAAAAAACTTCTATTTTCCCTTTGATAGTCACTTTAATTTGAAAAAAAATTCCTATTTTCCATTTGATAGTCACTTTACCTTGAAAGAAAACTCACATTCTCACTGATAGTCACTTTAATTTGAAAAAAACTCCTATTCTCACTTTGATAGTCACTTTAATTTGAAAAAAGAAAACCCTCCTATTTTCCCTTTGATAGTCACTTTAATTTGAAAAAAACTCCTATTCTAACTTTAATAGTCACTTTAATTTGAAAGAAACTCATATTCTCACTTTGATAGTCACTTTAATTTGAAAAAAGCCCTCCTATTTTCCCTTTGATAGTCACTTTAATTTGAAAAAAAACTCATATTTTCCCTTTGATAGTCACTTTAATTTGAAAAAAACTCCTATTCTCACTTTGATAGTCACTTTAATTTGTAAAAACCTCCTATTCTCACTTTAATAGTCATTTTAATTTGAAAGAAACTCCTATTTTCCCTTTGATTGTCACTTTAATTTGAAAAAAACCCACTCCTTTTTTCCCTTTGATAGTCACTTTACTTTGAAAGAAAACTCATTCTCAATGATAGTCACTTTAATTTGAAAAAAACTCCTATTCTCACTTTGATAGTCACTTTAATTTGAAATAAACTCCTATTCTCACTTTTATAGTCACTTCAATTTGAAAAAAAAATTCCTATTCTCACTTTGATAGTAACTCTAATTTGAAAAGGAAACTCATTTTTTCCCTTTGATAGTGACTTTAATTTGAAAAAACTCCTATTTTCTTTTTGATAGTGAGTTTAAATTTGAAAAAAAAACCTCATATTTTCCCTTTGATAGTCAGTTTAATTTGAAAGAAACTCCTATTCTCATTTTGATTGTCACTTTAATTTGAAAAAAACTCCTATTCTCACTTTTATAGTCACTTTAATTTGAAAGAAACTCCTATTCTCACTTTGATGGTCACTTTGATTTGAAAGAAACTCCTATTTTCTTTTTGATAGTGAGTTTAATTTGAAAAAAAACTCATATTTTCCCTCTGATAGTCACTTTAATTTGAAAAAAAACTCCTATTCTCACTTTGATAGTCACTTTAATTTGAAAAAAAACCCTATTCTCACTTTGATAGTCACTTTAATTTGAAAGAAACTCCTATTCTCATTTTGATTGTCACTTTAATTTGAAAAAAACTCCTATTCTCACTTTTATAGTCACTTTAATTTGAAAGAAACTCCTATTTTCTTTTTGATAGTGAGTTTAATTTGAAAGAAACTCCTATTCTCACTTTGATAGTCACTTTAATTTGAAAGGAACTCCTATTCTCACTTTGATAGTCACTTTAATTTGAAAAAACTCCTATTCTCACTTTGATAGTCACTTTAATTTGAAAAAACTCCTATTCTCACTTTGATAGTCACTTTAATTTGAAAACAAAATCCTATTTTCCCTTTGATAGTCACTTTTATTTGAAAAATACTCAGATTTTCCCTTTGATAGTCACTAAAATTCCAAAAAAAATCTCCTATTCTCACTTTGATAGTCACTTTAATTTGAAAACAAAATCCTATTTTCCCTTTGATAGTCACTTTTATTTGAAAGAAACTCCAATTCTCATTTTGACAGTAACTTTAATTTGAAAAAACTCCCATTTTCACTTTGACAATCACTTTAATTTGAAAAGAAAACTGATATTTTCACTTTGATAGTCACTTTAATTTGAAAGAAACTCCTATTCTCACTTTGATAGTCACTTTAATTTGAAAAAACTCCTATTTTCTTTTTGATAGTGAGTTTAATTTGAAAAAAACTCATATTTTCCCTCTGATAGTCACTTTAATTTGAAAAAAACTCCTATTCTCACTTTGATAGTCACTTTAATTTGAAAAAAAACCCTATTCTCACTTTGATAGTCACTTTAATTTGAAAGAAACTCCTATTCTCACTTTGATAGTCACTTTAATTTGAAAAAAAACCCTCTTATTCTCACTTTGATAATCACTATAATTTGAAAAGAAAACTCATATTTTCCCTTTGATAGTCACTTTAATTTGAAAAAAAAACTTCTATTTTCCCTTTGATAGTCACTTTAATTTGAAAAGAAAACTCATATTTTCCCTTTGATAGTCACTTTAATTTGAAAATAACTCCTATTTTCCATTTGATAGTCACTTTACCTTGAAAAAAACTCCTATTTTCCCTTTGATAGTCACTTTAATTTGAAAAAAATCCTATTTTCCCTTTGATAGTTACTTTAATTTGAAAAAAACTCCTATTCTCACTTTGATAGTCACTTTAATTTGAAAAGAAAACTCATATTTTCCCTTTGATAGTCACTTTAATTTGAAAAAACCCCTCCTATTTTCCCTTTGATAGTCACTCTAATTTGAAAAAACTCCTATTTTCCCTTTGATAGTCACTTTAATTTGAAAAAAACTCCTATTTTCCCTTTGATTGTCACTTTAATTTGAAAAAAACTTCTATTTTCCCTTTGATAGTCACTTTAATTTGAAAAAAAATTCCTATTTTCCATTTGATAGTCACTTTACCTTGAAAGAAAACTCACATTCTCACTGATAGTCACTTTAATTTGAAAAAAACTCCTATTCTCACTTTGATAGTCACTTTAATTTGAAAAAAGAAAACCCTCCTATTTTCCCTTTGATAGTCACTTTAATTTGAAAAAAACTCCTATTCTAACTTTAATAGTAACTTTAATTTGAAAGAAACTCATATTCTCACTTTGATAGTCACTTTAATTTGAAAAAAGCCCTCCTATTTTCCCTTTGATAGTCACTTTAATTTGAAAAAAAACTCATATTTTCCCTTTGATAGTCACTTTAATTTGAAAAAAACTTATATTTTCCCTTTGATAGTCACTTTAATTTGAAAAAAACTCCTATTCTCACTTTGATAGTCACTTTAATTTGTAAAAAACTCCTATTCTCACTTTAATAGTCATTTTAATTTGAAAGAAACTCCTATTTTCCCTTTGATTGTCACTTTAATTTGAAAAAAACCCACTCCCTTTTTCCCTTTGATAGTCACTTTACTTTGAAAGAAAACTCATTCTCAATGATAGTCACTTTAATTTGAAAAAAACTCCTAATCTCACTTTGATAGTCACTTTAATTTGAAAAAAAAAAAACCCTCCTCTTTTCCCTTTGATAGTCACTTTAATTTGAAAAAAATCCTATTTTCCCTTTGATAGTCACTTTAATTTGAAAAAAACTCCTATTCTCACTTTGATAGTCACTTTAATTTGAAAAAAACTCCTATTTTCACTTTGATAGTCACTTTAATTTTAGAAAAAACCCTCCTATTTTCTCTTTGAGAGTTACTTTAATTTGAAAAAAACTCCTATTCTCACTTTGATAGTCACTTTAATTTGAAAAAAAACCCTCCTATTTTCCCTTTGATAGTCACTTTAATTTGAAAAAACTCCTATTTTCCCTTTGATAGTCACTTTAATTTGAAAAAAAAACTGCTTTTTTCCCTTTGATTGTCACTTTAATTTGAAAAAAAAAACCTCCTATTTTCCCTTTGATAGTCACTTTACCTTGAAAGAAAACTCCTATTCTCACTGATAGTCACTTTAATTTGAAAAAAACTCCTATTCTCACTTTGATAGTCACTTTAATTTGTAAAAAAACTCCTATTCTCACTTTAATAGTCATTTTAATTTGAAAGAAACTCCTATTTTCCCTTTGATTGTCACTTTAATTTGAAAAAAACTTCTATTTTCCCTTTGATAGTCACTTTAATTTGAAAAAAAATTCCTATTTTCCATTTGATAGTCACTTTACCTTGAAAGAAAACTCACATTCTCACTGATAGTCACTTTAATTTGAAAAAAACTCCTATTCTCACTTTGATAGTCACTTTAATTTGAAAAAAGAAAACCCTCCTATTTTCCCTTTGATAGTCACTTTAATTTGAAAAAAACTCCTATTCTAACTTTAATAGTCACTTTAATTTGAAAGAAACTCATATTCTCACTTTGATAGTCACTTTAATTTGAAAAAAGCCCTCCTATTTTCCCTTTGATAGTCACTTTAATTTGAAAAAAAACTCATATTTTCCCTTTGATAGTCACTTTAATTTGAAAAAAACTTATATTTTCCCTTTGATAGTCACTTTAATTTGAAAAAAACTCCTATTCTCACTTTGATAGTCACTTTAATTTGTAAAAACCTCCTATTCTCACTTTAATAGTCATTTTAATTTGAAAGAAACTCCTATTTTCCCTTTGATTGTCACTTTAATTTGAAAAAAACCCACTCCTTTTTTCCCTTTGATAGTCACTTTACTTTGAAAGAAAACTCATTCTCAATGATAGTCACTTTAATTTGAAAAAAACTCCTATTCTCACTTTGATAGTCACTTTAATTTGAAAAAAAAAACCCTCCTCTTTTCCCTTTGATAGTCACTTTAATTTGAAAAAAACTCCTATTCTCACTTTGATAGTCACTTTAATTTGAAAAAAACTCCTGTTCTCACTTTGATAGTCACTTTAATTTGAAAAATAAATCCTATTTACCCTTTGATAGTCACTTTAATTTGAAAAAATCCTATTTTCCCTTTGATAGTCACTTTGATTTGAAAAAAACTCCTATTCTCACTTTGATAGTCACTTTAATTTGAAAAAAACTCCTATTTTCACTTTGATAGTCACTTTAATTTGGAAAAAACCCTCCTATTTTCTCTTTGATAGTTACTTTAATTTGAAAAAAACTCCTATTCTCACTTTACTAGTCATTTTAATTTGAAAGAAACTCCTATTTTCCCTTTGATTGTCACTTTAATTTGAAAAAAACCTCCTATTTTCCCTTTGATAGTCACTTTAATTTGAAAAAAACTTCTATTTTCCCTTTGATAGTCACTTTAATTTGAAAAAAAATTCCTATTTTCCATTTGATAGTCACTTTACCTTGAAAGAAAACTCACATTCTCACTGATAGTCACTTTAATTTGAAAAAAACTCCTATTCTCACTTTGATAGTCACTTTAATTTGAAAAAAGAAAACCCTCCTATTTTCCCTTTGATAGTCACTTTAATTTGAAAAAAACTCCTATTCTAACTTTAATAGTCACTTTAATTTGAAAGAAACTCATATTCTCACTTTGATAGTCACTTTAATTTGAATAAAGCCCTCCTATTTTCCCTTTGATAGTCACTTTAATTTGAAAAAAAACTCCTATTTTCCATTCGATAGTCACTTTAATTTGAAAAGAAAACTCATATTTTCCCTTTGATAGTCACTTTAATTTGAAAAAAACTTATATTTTCCCTTTGATAGTCACTTTAATTTGAAAAAAACACCTATTCTCACTTTGATAGTCACTTTAATTTGTAAAAAACTCCTATTCTCACTTTAATAGTCATTTTAATTTGAAAGAAACTCCTATTTTCCCTTTGATTGTCACTTTAATTTGAAAAAAACTTCTATTTTCCATTTGATAGTCACTTTACCTTGAAAAAAAACTCCTATTTTCCCTTTGATAGTCACTTTAATTTGAAAAGAAAACTCATATTTTCCCTTTGATAGTCACTTTAATTTGAAAAAAAACTCCTATTCTCACTTTTATAGTCACTTTAGTTTGAAAGAAACTCCTATTCTCACTTTGATAGTCACTTTAATTTGAAAGAAACTCCTATTGTCACTTTGAGAGTCACTTTAATTTGAAAAAAACCTCCTATTTTCCCTTTGATAGTCACTTTAATTTGAAAAAAACTCCTATTCTAACTTTAATAGTCACTTTAATTTGAAAGAAACTCATATTCTCACTTTGATAGTCACTTTAATTTGAAAAAAGAAAACCCTCCTATTTTCCCTTTGATAGTCACTTTAATTTGAAAAAAACTCCTATTCTAACTTTAATAGTCACTTTAATTTGAAAGAAACTCATATTCTCACTTTGATAGTCACTTTAATTTGAAAAAAGCCCTCCTATTTTCCCTTTGATAGTCACTTTAATTTGAAAAAAAACTCCTATTTTCCATTTGATAGTCACTTTAATTTGAAAAGAAAACTCATATTTTCCCTTTGATAGTCACTTTAATTTGAAAAAAAATTCCTATTTTCCATTTGATAGTCACTTTACCTTGAAAGAAAACTCACATTCTCACTGATAGTCACTTTAATTTGAAAAAAACTCCTATTCTCACTTTGATAGTCACTTTAATTTGAAAAAAGAAAACCCTCCTATTTTCCCTTTGATAGTCACTTTAATTTGAAAAAAACTCCTATTCTAACTTTAATAGTCACTTTAATTTGAAAGAAACTCATATTCTCACTTTGATAGTCACTTTAATTTGAAAAAAGCCCTCCTATTTTCCCTTTGATAGTCACTTTAATTTGAAAAAAAACTCCTATTTTCCATTTGATAGTCACTTTAATTTGAAAAGAAAACTCATATTTTCCCTTTGATAGTCACTTTAATTTGAAAAAAACTTATATTTTCCCTTTGATAGTCACTTTAAATTAAAAAAAAATCCTATTCTCACTTTGATAGTCACTTTAATTTGTAAAAAACTCCTATTCTCACATTAATAGTCATTTTAATTTGAAAGAAACTCCTATTTTCCCTTTGATTGTCACTTTAATTTGAAAAAAACCCACTCCTTTTTTCCCTTTGATAGTCACTTTACTTTGAAAGAAAACTCATTCTCAATGATAGTCACTTTAATTTGAAAAAAACTCCTATTCTCACTTTGATAGTCACTTTAATTTGTAAAAAACTCCTATTCTCACTTTAATAGTCATTTTAATTTGAAAGAAACTCCTATTTTCCCTTTGATTGTCACTTTAATTTGAAAAAAACTTCTATTTTCCATTTGATAGTCACTTTACCTTGAAAAAAAACTCCTATTTTCCCTTTGATAGTCACTTTAATTTGAAAAGAAAACTCATATTTTCCCTTTGATAGTCACTTTAATTTGAAAAAAAACTCCTATTCTCACTTTTATAGTCATTTTAATTTGAAAAAAAAAAACTCCTATTCTCACATTGATAGTAACTCTAATTTGAAAAGGAAACTCATTTTTTCCCTTTGATAGTGACTTTAATTTGAAAAAACTCCTATTTTCTTTTTGATAGTGAGTTTAATTTGAAAAAAACTCATATTTTCCCTTTGATAGTCAGTTTAATTTGAAAGAAACTCCTATTCTCATTTTGATTGTCACTTTAATTTGAAAAAAACCCACTCCTTTTTTCCCTTTGATAGTCACTTTACTTTGAAAGAAAACTCATTCTCAATGATAGTCACTTTAATTTGAAAAAAACTCCTATTCTCACTTTGATAGTCACTTTAATTTGAAAAAAAAAAACCCTCCTCTTTTCCCTTTGATAGTCACTTTAATTTGAAAAAAACTCCTATTCTCACTTTGATAGTCACTTTAATTTGAAAAAAACTCCTATTCTCACTTTGATAGTCACTTTAATTTGAAAAATAAATCCTATTTACCCTTTGATAGTCACTTTAATTTGAAAAAAATCCTATTTTCCCTTTGATAGTCACTGTGATTTGAAAAAAACTCCTATTCTCACTTTGATAGTCACTTTAATTTGAAAAAAACTCCTATTTTCACTTTGATAGTCACTTTAATTTGGAAAAAACCCTCCTATTTTCTCTTTGATAGTTACTTTAATTTGAAAAAAACTCCTATTCTCACTTTAATAGTCATTTTAATTTGAAAGAAACTCCTATTTTCCCTTTGATTGTCACTTTAATTTGAAAAAAACCTCCTATTTTCCCTTTGATAGTCACTTTAATTTGAAAAAAACTTCTATTTTCCCTTTGATAGTCACTTTAATTTGAAAAAAAATTCCTATTTTCCATTTGATAGTCACTTTACCTTGAAAGAAAACTCACATTCTCACTGATAGTCACTTTAATTTGAAAAAAACTCCTATTCTCACTTTGATAGTCACTTTAATTTGAAAAAAGAAAACCCTCCTATTTTCCCTTTGATAGTCACTTTAATTTGAAAAAAACTCCTATTCTAACTTTAATAGTCAATTTAATTTGAAAGAAACTCATATTCTCACTTTGATAGTCACTTTAATTTGAAAAAAGCCCTCCTATTTTCCCTTTGATAGTCACTTTAATTTGAAAAAAAACTCCTATTTTCCATTTGATAGTCACTTTAATTTGAAAAGAAAACTCATATTTTCCCTTTGATAGTCACTTTAATTTGAAAAAAACTTATATTTTCCCTTTGATAGTCACTTTAATTTAAAAAAAACTCCTATTCTCACTTTGATAGTCACTTTAATTTGTAAAAAACTCCTATTCTCACATTAATAGTCATTTTAATTTGAAAGAAACTCCTATTTTCCCTTTGATTGTCACTTTAATTTGAAAAAAACCCACTCCCTTTTTCCCTTTGATAGTCACTTTACTTTGAAAGAAAACTCATTCTCAATGATAGTCACTTTAATTTGAAAAAAACTCCTATTCTCACTTTGATAGTCACTTTAATTTGTAAAAAACTCCTATTCTCACTTTAATAGTCATTTTAATTTGAAAGAAACTCCTATTTTCCCTTTGATTGTCACTTTAATTTGAAAAAAACTCCTATTTTCACTTTGATAGTCACTTTAATTTGGAAAAAACCCTCCTATTTTCTCTTTGATAGTTACTTTAATTTGAAAAAAACTCCTATTCTCACTTTAATAGTCATTTTAATTTGAAAGAAACTCCTATTTTCCCTTTGATTGTCACTTTAATTTGAAAAAAACCTCCTATTTTCCCTTTGATAGTCACTTTAATTTGAAAAAAACTTCTATTTTCCCTTTGATAGTCACTTTAATTTGAAAAAAAATTCCTATTTTCCATTTGATAGTCACTTTACCTTGAAAGAAAACTCACATTCTCACTGATAGTCACTTTAATTTGAAAAAAACTCCTATTCTCACTTTGATAGTCACTTTAATTTGAAAAAAGAAAACCCTCCTATTTTCCCTTTGATAGTCACTTTAATTTGAAAAAAACTCCTATTCTAACTTTAATAGTCAATTTAATTTGAAAGAAACTCATATTCTCACTTTGATAGTCACTTTAATTTGAAAAAAGCCCTCCTATTTTCCCTTTGATAGTCACTTTAATTTGAAAAAAAACTCCTATTTTCCATTTGATAGTCACTTTAATTTGAAAAGAAAACTCATATTTTCCCTTTGATAGTCACTTTAATTTGAAAAAAACTTATATTTTCCCTTTGATAGTCACTTTAATTTAAAAAAAACTCCTATTCTCACTTTGATAGTCACTTTAATTTGTAAAAAACTCCTATTCTCACATTAATAGTCATTTTAATTTGAAAGAAACTCCTATTTTCCCTTTGATTGTCACTTTAATTTGAAAAAAACCCACTCCCTTTTTCCCTTTGATAGTCACTTTACTTTGAAAGAAAACTCATTCTCAATGATAGTCACTTTAATTTGAAAAAAACTCCTATTCTCACTTTGATAGTCACTTTAATTTGTAAAAAACTCCTATTCTCACTTTAATAGTCATTTTAATTTGAAAGAAACTCCTATTTTCCCTTTGATTGTCACTTTAATTTGAAAAAAACTTCTATTTTCCATTTGATAGTCACTTTACCTTGAAAAAAAACTCCTATTTTCCCTTTGATAGTCACTTTAATTTGAAAAGAAAACTCATATTTTCCCTTTGATAGTCACTTTAATTTGAAAAAAAACTCCTATTCTCACTTTTATAGTCACTTTAGTTTGAAAGAAACTCCTATTCTCACTTTGATAGTCACTTTAATTTGAAAGAAACTCCTATTGTCACTTTGAGAGTCACTTTAATTTGAAAAAAAAAAACTCCTATTCTCACTTGGATAGTCACATTAATTTGAAAAAAACTCCTATTTTCCTTTTGATAGTCACTTTAATTTGAAAGAAACTCCTATTCTCACTTTTATAGTCACTTTAATTTGAAAAAACTCCTATTCTCACTTTGATAGTCACTTTAATTTGAAAACAAATTCTAGTTTATTTTTTATAGTCAGTTTAATTTGAAAATAACTCCTATTTTCCCTTTGATTGTCAGTTTAATTTGAAAGAAACTCCTATTCTCACTTTGATAGTCACTTTAATTTGAAATAAACTCCTATTCTCACTTTTATAGTCACTTTAATTTGAAAAAAAACCTCCTATTCTCACTTTGATAGTCAGTTTAATTTGAAAAAAAAACCTCCTATTCTCACATTGATAGTAACTCTAATTTGAAAAGGAAACTCATTTTTTCCCTTTGATAGTGACTTTAATTTGAAAAAACTCCTATTTTCTTTTTGATAGTGAGTTTAATTTGAAAAAAACTCATATTTTCCCTTTGATAGTCAGTTTAATTTGAAAGAAACTCCTATTCTCATTTTGATTGTCACTTTAATTTGAAAAAAACCCACTCCTTTTTTCCCTTTGATAGTCACTTTACTTTGAAAGAAAACTCATTCTCAATGATAGTCACTTTAATTTGAAAAAAACTCCTATTCTCACTTTGATAGTCACTTTAAGTTGAAAAAAAAAACCCCTCCTCTTTTCCCTTTGATAGTCACTTTAATTTGAAAAAAACTCCTATTCTCACTTTGATAGTCACTTTAATTTGAAAAAAACTCCTATTCTCACTTTGATAGTCACTTTAATTTGAAAAATAAATCCTATTTACCCTTTGATAGTCACTTTAATTTGAAAAAAATCCTATTTTCCCTTTGATAGTCACTGTGATTTGAAAAAAACTCCTATTCTCACTTTGATAGTCACTTTAATTTGAAAAAAACTCCTATTTTCACTTTGATAGTCACTTTAATTTGGAAAAAACCCTCCTATTTTCTCTTTGATAGTTACTTTAATTTGAAAAAAACTCCTATTCTCACTTTAATAGTCATTTTAATTTGAAAGAAACTCCTATTTTCCCTTTGATTGTCACTTTAATTTGAAAAAAACCTCCTATTTTCCCTTTGATAGTCACTTTAATTTGAAAAAAACTTCTATTTTCCCTTTGATAGTCACTTTAATTTGAAAAAAAATTCCTATTTTCCATTTGATAGTCACTTTACCTTGAAAGAAAACTCACATTCTCACTGATAGTCACTTTAATTTGAAAAAAACTCCTATTCTCACTTTGATAGTCACTTTAATTTGAAAAAAGAAAACCCTCCTATTTTCCCTTTGATAGTCACTTTAATTTGAAAAAAACTCCTATTCTAACTTTAATAGTCAATTTAATTTGAAAGAAACTCATATTCTCACTTTGATAGTCACTTTAATTTGAAAAAAGCCCTCCTATTTTCCCTTTGATAGTCACTTTAATTTGAAAAAAAACTCCTATTTTCCATTTGATAGTCACTTTAATTTGAAAAGAAAACTCATATTTTCCCTTTGATAGTCACTTTAATTTGAAAAAAACTTATATTTTCCCTTTGATAGTCACTTTAATTTAAAAAAAACTCCTATTCTCACTTTGATAGTCACTTTAATTTGTAAAAAACTCCTATTCTCACATTAATAGTCATTTTAATTTGAAAGAAACTCCTATTTTCCCTTTGATTGTCACTTTAATTTGAAAAAAACCCACTCCCTTTTTCCCTTTGATAGTCACTTTACTTTGAAAGAAAACTCATTCTCAATGATAGTCACTTTAATTTGAAAAAAACTCCTATTCTCACTTTGATAGTCACTTTAATTTGTAAAAAACTCCTATTCTCACTTTAATAGTCATTTTAATTTGAAAGAAACTCCTATTTTCCCTTTGATTGTCACTTTAATTTGAAAAAAACTTCTATTTTCCATTTGATAGTCACTTTACCTTGAAAAAAAACTCCTATTTTCCCTTTGATAGTCACTTTAATTTGAAAAGAAAACTCATATTTTCCCTTTGATAGTCACTTTAATTTGAAAAAAAACTCCTATTCTCACTTTTATAGTCACTTTAGTTTGAAAGAAACTCCTATTCTCACTTTGATAGTCACTTTAATTTGAAAAAAACTCCTATTGTCACTTTGAGAGTCACTTTAATTTGAAAAAAAAAAACTCCTATTCTCACTTGGATAGTCACATTAATTTGAAAAAAACTCCTATTTTCCTTTTGATAGTCACTTTAATTTGAAAGAAACTCCTATTCTCACTTTTATAGTCACTTTAATTTGAAAAAACTCCTATTCTCACTTTGATAGTCACTTTAATTTGAAAACAAATTCTAGTTTATTTTTTATAGTCAGTTTAATTTGAAAATAACTCCTATTTTCCCTTTGATTGTCAGTTTAATTTGAAAGAAACTCCTATTCTCACTTTGATAGTCACTTTAATTTGAAATAAACTCCTATTCTCACTTTTATAGTCACTTTAATTTGAAAAAAAACCTCCTATTCTCACTTTGATAGTCAGTTTAATTTGAAAAAAAAACCTCCTATTCTCACATTGATAGTAACTCTAATTTGAAAAGGAAACTCATTTTTTCCCTTTGATAGTGACTTTAATTTGAAAAAACTCCTATTTTCTTTTTGATAGTGAGTTTAATTTGAAAAAAACTCATATTTTCCCTTTGATAGTCAGTTTAATTTGAAAGAAACTCCTATTCTCATTTTGATTGTCACTTTAATTTGAAAAAAACCCACTCCTTTTTTCCCTTTGATAGTCACTTTACTTTGAAAGAAAACTCATTCTCAATGATAGTCACTTTAATTTGAAAAAAACTCCTATTCTCACTTTGATAGTCACTTTAATTTGAAAAAAAAAACCCCTCCTCTTTTCCCTTTGATAGTCACTTTAATTTGAAAAAAAATCCTATTCTCACTTTGATAGTCACTTTAATTTGAAAAAAACTCCTATTCTCACTTTGATAGTCACTTTAATTTGAAAAATAAATCCTATTTACCCTTTGATAGTCACTTTAATTTGAAAAAAATCCTATTTTCCCTTTGATAGTCACTGTGATTTGAAAAAAACTCCTATTCTCACTTTGATAGTCACTTTAATTTGAAAAAAACTCCTATTTTCACTTTGATAGTCACTTTAATTTGGAAAAAACCCTCCTATTTTCTCTTTGATAGTTACTTTAATTTGAAAAAAACTCCTATTCTCACTTTAATAGTCATTTTAATTTGAAAGAAACTCCTATTTTCCCTTTGATTGTCACTTTAATTTGAAAAAAACCTCCTATTTTCCCTTTGATAGTCACTTTAATTTGAAAAAAACTTCTATTTTCCCTTTGATAGTCACTTTAATTTGAAAAAAAATTCCTATTTTCCATTTGATAGTCACTTTACCTTGAAAGAAAACTCACATTCTCACTGATATTCACTTTAATTTGAAAAAAACTCCTATTCTCACTTTGATAGTCACTTTAATTTGAAAAAAGAAAACCCTCCTATTTTCCCTTTGATAGTCACTTTAATTTGAAAAAAACTCCTATTCTCACTTTGATAGTCACTTTAATTTGAAAAAAGCCCTCCTATTTTCCCTTTGATAGTCACTTTAATTTGAAAAAAAAACTCCTATTTTCTATTTGATAGTCACTTTAATTTGAAAAGAAAACTCATATTCTCACTGATAGTCACTTTAATTTGAAAAAAACTCCTATTTTCACTTTGATAGTCACTTTTATTTGGAAAAAACCCTCCTATTTTCTCTTTGATAGTTACTTTAATTTGAAAAAAACTCCTATTCTCACTTTAATAGTCATTTTAATTTGAAAGAAACTCCTATTTTCCCTTTGATTGTCACTTTAATTTGAAAAAAACCTCCTATTTTCCCTTTGATAGTCACTTTAATTTGAAAAAAACTTCTATTTTCCCTTTGATAGTCACTTTAATTTGAAAAAAAATTCCTATTTTCCATTTTATAGTCACTTTAATTTGAAAAAAACTCCTATTCTCACTTTGATAGTCACTTTAATTTGAAAAAAGAAAACCCTCCTATTTTCCCTTTGATAGTCACTTTAATTTGAAAAAAACTCCTATTCTAACTTTAATAGTCACTTTAATTTGAAAGAAACTCATATTCTCACTTTGATAGTCACTTTAATTTGAAAAAAGCCCTCCTATTTTCCCTTTGATAGTCACTTTAATTTGAAAAAAAACTCCTATTTTCCATTTGATAGTCACTTTAATTTGAAAAGAAAACTCATATTTTACCTTTGATAGTCACTTTAATTTGAAAAAAACTTATATTTTCCCTTTGATAGTCACTTTAATTTAAAAAAAACTCCTATTCTCACTTTGATAGTCACTTTAATTTGTAAAAAACTCCTATTCTCACTTTAATAGTCATTTTAATTTGAAAGAAACTCCTATTTTCCCTTTGATTGTCACTTTAATTTGAAAAAAACCCACTCCTTTTTTCCCTTTGATAGTCACTTTACTTTGAAAGAAAACTCATTCTCAATGATAGTCACTTTAATTTGAGAAAAACTTATATTTTCACTTTGATAGTCACTTTAATTTGAAAAAAAATCCTATTCTCACTTTGATAGTCACTTTAATTTGTAAAAAACTCCTATTCTCACTTTAATAGTCATTTTAATTTGAAAGAAACTCCTATTTTCCCTTTGATTGTCACTTTAATTTGAAAAGAAAACTCATATTTTCCCTTTGATAGTCACTTTAATTTGAAAAAAAACTCCTATTCTCACTTTTATAGTCACTTTAGTTTGAAAGAAACTCCTATTCTCACTTTGATAGTCACTTTAATTTGAAAGAAACTCCTATTGTCACTTTGAGAGTCACTTTAATTTGAAAAAAAAAACTCCTATTCTCACTTGGATAGTCACATTAATTTGAAAAAAACTCCTATTTTCCTTTTGATAGTCACTTTAATTTGAAAGAAACTCCTATTCTCACTTTTAGAATCACTTTAATTTGAAAAAACTCCTATTCTCACTTTGATAGTCACTTTAATTTGAAAACAAATTCTAGTTTATTTTTTATAGTCAGTTTAATTTGAAAATAACTCCTATTTTCCCTTTGATTGTCAGTTTAATTTGAAAGAAACTCCTATTCTCACTTTGATAGTCACTTTAATTTGAAATAAACTCCTATTCTCACTTTTATAGTCACTTTAATTTGAAAAAAAACCTCCTATTCTCACTTTGATAGTCAGTTTAATTTGAAAAAAAAACCTCCTATTCTCACTTTGATAGTAACTCTAATTTGAAAAGGAAACTCATTTTTTCCCTTTGATAGTGACTTTAATTTGAAAAAAACTCATATTTTCCCTTTGATAGTCAGTTTAATTTGAAAGAAACTCCTATTCTCATTTTGATTGTCACTTTAATTTGAAAAAAACTCCTATTCTCACTTTTATAGTCACTTTGATTTGAAAGAAACTCCTATTTTCTTTTTGATAGTGAGTTTAATTTGAAAAAAAACCTCATATTTTCCCTCTGATAGTCACTTTAATTTGAAAGAAACTCCTATTGTCACTTTGAGAGTCACTTTAATTTGAAAAAAAAAAACTCCTATTCTCACTTGGATAGTCACATTAATTTGAAAAAAACTCCTATTTTCCTTTTGATAGTCACTTTAATTTGAAAGAAACTCCTATTCTCACTTTTATAGTCACTTTAATTTGAAAAAACTCCTATTCTCACTTTGATAGTCACTTTAATTTGAAAACAAATTCTAGTTTATTTTTTATAGTCAGTTTAATTTGAAAAAAACTCCTATTTTCCCTTTGATAGTCAGTTTAATTTGAAAGAAACTCCTATTTTCCATTTGATAGTCACTTTACCTTGAAAGAAAACTCACATTCTCACTGATAGTCACTTTAATTTGAAAAAAACTCCTATTCTCACTTTGATAGTCACTTTAATTTGAAAAAAGAAAACCCTCCTATTTTCCCTTTGATAGTCACTTTAATTTGAAAAAAACTCCTATTCTAACTTTAATAGTCACTTTAATTTGAAAGAAACTCATATTCTCACTTTGATAGTCACTTTAATTTGAAAAAAGCCCTCCTATTTTCCCTTTGATAGTCACTTTAATTTGAAAAGAAAACTCATATTTTCCCTTTAATAGTCACTTTAATTTGAAAAAAACTTATATTTTCCCTTTGATAGTCACTTTAATTTGTAAAAAACTCCTATTCTCACTTTAATAGTCATTTTAATTTGAAAGAAACTCCTATTTTCCCTTTGATTGTCACTTTAATTTGAAAAAAACCCACTCCTTTTTTCCCTTTGATAGTCACTTTCCTTTGAAAGAAAACTCATTCTCAATGATAGTCACTTTAATTTGAAAAAAACTCCTATTCTCACTTTGATAGTCACTTTAATTTGAAAAAAAAAAACTCCTCTTTTCCCTTTGATAGTCACTTTAATTTGAAAAAAACTCCTATTCTCACTTTGATAGTCACTTTAATTTGAAAAATAAATCCTATTTTCCCTTTGATAGTCACTTTAATTTGAAAAAAATCCTATTTTCCCTTTGATAGTCAATTTAATTTGAAAAAAACTCCTATTCTCACTTTGATAGTCACTTTAATTTGAAAAAAACTCCTATTTTCACTTTGATAGTCACTTTAATTTGGAAAAAACCCTCCTATTTTCTCTTTGATAGTTACTTTAATTTGAAAAAAACTCCTATTCTCACTTTGATAGTCACTTTAATTTGAAAAAAAACCCTCCTATTTTCCCTTTGATAGTCACTTTAATTTGAAAAAACTCCTATTTTCCCTTTGATAGTCACTTTAATTTGAAAAAAAAACTGCTATTTTCCCTTTGATTGTCACTTTAATTTGAAAAAAAAACCTCCTATTTTCCCTTTGATAGTTACTTTAATTTGAAAAGAAAACTCATATTTTCCCTTTGATAGTCACTTTAATTTGAAAAAAAACTCCTATTTTCCCTTTGATAGTCACTTTAATTTGAAAGAAACTCCTATTTTCCCTTTGATAGTCACTTTAATTTGAAAAAAACCTCCTATTTTCCCTTTGATAGTCACTTTAATTTGAAAAAAACTTCTATTTTCCCTTTGATAGTCACTTTAATTTGAAAAAAAATTCCTATTTTCCATTTGATAGTCACTTTACCTTGAAAGAAAACTCACATTCTCACTGATATTCACTTTAATTTGAAAAAAACTCCTATTCTCACTTTGATAGTCACTTTAATTTGAAAAAAGAAAACCCTCCTATTTTCCCTTTGATAGTCACTTTAATTTGAAAAAAACTCCTATTCTCACTTTGATAGTCACTTTAATTTGAAAAAAGCCCTCCTATTTTCCCTTTGATAGTCACTTTAATTTGAAAAAAAAACTCCTATTTTCTATTTGATAGTCACTTTAATTTGAAAAGAAAACTCATATTCTCACTGATAGTCACTTTAATTTGAAAAAAACTCCTATTTTCACTTTGATACTCACTTTTATTTGGAAAAAACCCTCCTATTTTCTCTTTGATAGTTACTTTAATTTGAAAAAAACTCCTATTCTCACTTTAATAGTCATTTTAATTTGAAAGAAACTCCTATTTTCCCTTTGATTGTCACTTTAATTTGAAAAAAACCTCCTATTTTCCCTTTGATAGTCACTTTAATTTGAAAAAAACTTCTATTTTCCCTTTGATAGTCACTTTAATTTGAAAAAAAATTCCTATTTTCCATTTGATAGTCACTTTAATTTGAAAAAAACTCCTATTCTCACTTTGATAGTCACTTTAATTTGAAAAAAGAAAACCCTCCTATTTTCCCTTTGATAGTCACTTTAATTTGAAAAAAACTCCTATTCTAACTTTAATAGTCACTTTAATTTGAAAGAAACTCATATTCTCACTTTGATAGTCACTTTAATTTGAAAAAAGCCCTCCTATTTTCCCTTTGATAGTCACTTTAATTTGAAAAAAAACTCCTATTTTCCATTTGATAGTCACTTTAATTTGAAAAGAAAACTCATATTTTACCTTTGATAGTCACTTTAATTTGAAAAAAACTTATATTTTCCCTTTGATAGTCACTTTAATTTAAAAAAAACTCCTATTCTCACTTTGATAGTCACTTTAATTTGTAAAAAACTCCTATTCTCACTTTAATAGTCATTTTAATTTGAAAGAAACTCCTATTTTCCCTTTGATTGTCACTTTAATTTGAAAAAAACCCACTCCTTTTTTCCCTTTGATAGTCACTTTACTTTGAAAGAAAACTCATTCTCAATGATAGTCACTTTAATTTGAGAAAAACTTATATTTTCACTTTGATAGTCACTTTAATTTGAAAAAAACTCCTATTCTCACTTTGATAGTCACTTTAATTTGTAAAAAACTCCTATTCTCACTTTAATAGTCATTTTAATTTGAAAGAAACTCCTATTTTCCCTTTGATTGTCACTTTAATTTGAAAAGAAAACTCATATTTTCCCTTTGATAGTCACTTTAATTTGAAAAAAAACTCCTATTCTCACTTTTATAGTCACTTTAGTTTGAAAGAAACTCCTATTCTCACTTTGATAGTCACTTTAATTTGAAAGAAACTCCTATTGTCACTTTGAGAGTCACTTTAATTTGAAAAAAAAAACTCCTATTCTCACTTGGATAGTCACATTAATTTGAAAAAAACTCCTATTTTCCTTTTGATAGTCACTTTAATTTGAAAGAAACTCCTATTCTCACTTTTAGAATCACTTTAATTTGAAAAAACTCCTATTCTCACTTTGATAGTCACTTTAATTTGAAAACAAATTCTAGTTTATTTTTTATAGTCAGTTTAATTTGAAAATAACTCCTATTTTCCCTTTGATTGTCAGTTTAATTTGAAAGAAACTCCTATTCTCACTTTGATAGTCACTTTAATTTGAAATAAACTCCTATTCTCACTTTTATAGTCACTTTAATTTGAAAAAAAACCTCCTATTCTCACTTTGATAGTCAGTTTAATTTGAAAAAAAAACCTCCTATTCTCACTTTGATAGTAACTCTAATTTGAAAAGGAAACTCATTTTTTCCCTTTGATAGTGACTTTAATTTGAAAAAAACTCATATTTTCCCTTTGATAGTCAGTTTAATTTGAAAGAAACTCCTATTCTCATTTTGATTGTCACTTTAATTTGAAAAAAACTCCTATTCTCACTTTTATAGTCACTTTGATTTGAAAGAAACTCCTATTTTCTTTTTGATAGTGAGTTTAATTTGAAAAAAAACCTCATATTTTCCCTCTGATAGTCACTTTAATTTGAAAGAAACTCCTATTGTCACTTTGAGAGTCACTTTAATTTGAAAAAAAAAAACTCCTATTCTCACTTGGATAGTCACATTAATTTGAAAAAAACTCCTATTTTCCTTTTGATAGTCACTTTAATTTGAAAGAAACTCCTATTCTCACTTTTATAGTCACTTTAATTTGAAAAAACTCCTATTCTCACTTTGATAGTCACTTTAATTTGAAAACAAATTCTAGTTTATTTTTTATAGTCAGTTTAATTTGAAAAAAACTCCTATTTTCCCTTTGATAGTCAGTTTAATTTGAAAGAAACTCCTATTTTCCATTTGATAGTCACTTTACCTTGAAAGAAAACTCACATTCTCACTGATAGTCACTTTAATTTGAAAAAAACTCCTATTCTCACTTTGATAGTCACTTTAATTTGAAAAAAGAAAACCCTCCTATTTTCCCTTTGATAGTCACTTTAATTTGAAAAAAACTCCTATTCTAACTTTAATAGTCACTTTAATTTGAAAGAAACTCATATTCTCACTTTGATAGTCACTTTAATTTGAAAAAAGCCCTCCTATTTTCCCTTTGATAGTCACTTTAATTTGAAAAGAAAACTCATATTTTCCCTTTAATAGTCACTTTAATTTTAAAAAAACTTATATTTTCCCTTTGATAGTCACTTTAATTTGAAAAAAACTCCTATTCTCACTTTAATAGTCATTTTAATTTGAAAGAAACTCCTATTGTCACTTTGAGAGTCACTTTAATTTGAAAAAAAAAACTCCTATTCTCACTTGGATAGTCACATTAATTTGAAAAAAACTCCTATTTTCCTTTTGATAGTCACTTTAATTTGAAAGAAACTCCTATTCTCACTTTTAGAATCACTTTAATTTGAAAAAACTCCTATTCTCACTTTGATAGTCACTTTAATTTGAAAACAAATTCTAGTTTATTTTTTATAGTCAGTTTAATTTGAAAATAACTCCTATTTTCCCTTTGATTGTCAGTTTAATTTGAAAGAAACTCCTATTCTCACTTTGATAGTCACTTTAATTTGAAATAAACTCCTATTCTCACTTTTATAGTCACTTTAATTTGAAAAAAAACCTCCTATTCTCACTTTGATAGTCAGTTTAATTTGAAAAAAAAACCTCCTATTCTCACTTTGATAGTAACTCTAATTTGAAAAGGAAACTCATTTTTTCCCTTTGATAGTGACTTTAATTTGAAAAAAACTCATATTTTCCCTTTGATAGTCAGTTTAATTTGAAAGAAACTCCTATTCTCATTTTGATTGTCACTTTAATTTGAAAAAAACTCCTATTCTCACTTTTATAGTCACTTTGATTTGAAAGAAACTCCTATTTTCTTTTTGATAGTGAGTTTAATTTGAAAAAAAACCTCATATTTTCCCTCTGATAGTCACTTTAATTTGAAAGAAACTCCTATTGTCACTTTGAGAGTCACTTTAATTTGAAAAAAAAAAACTCCTATTCTCACTTGGATAGTCACATTAATTTGAAAAAAACTCCTATTTTCCTTTTGATAGTCACTTTAATTTGAAAGAAACTCCTATTCTCACTTTTATAGTCACTTTAATTTGAAAAAACTCCTATTCTCACTTTGATAGTCACTTTAATTTGAAAACAAATTCTAGTTTATTTTTTATAGTCAGTTTAATTTGAAAAAAACTCCTATTTTCCCTTTGATAGTCAGTTTAATTTGAAAGAAACTCCTATTTTCCATTTGATAGTCACTTTACCTTGAAAGAAAACTCACATTCTCACTGATAGTCACTTTAATTTGAAAAAAACTCCTATTCTCACTTTGATAGTCACTTTAATTTGAAAAAAGAAAACCCTCCTATTTTCCCTTTGATAGTCACTTTAATTTGAAAAAAACTCCTATTCTAACTTTAATAGTCACTTTAATTTGAAAGAAACTCATATTCTCACTTTGATAGTCACTTTAATTTGAAAAAAGCCCTCCTATTTTCCCTTTGATAGTCACTTTAATTTGAAAAGAAAACTCATATTTTCCCTTTAATAGTCACTTTAATTTGAAAAAAACTTATATTTTCCCTTTGATAGTCACTTTAATTTGTAAAAAACTCCTATTCTCACTTTAATAGTCATTTTAATTTGAAAGAAACTCCTATTTTCCCTTTGATTGTCACTTTAATTTGAAAAAAACCCACTCCTTTTTTCCCTTTGATAGTCACTTTCCTTTGAAAGAAAACTCATTCTCAATGATAGTCACTTTAATTTGAAAAAAACTCCTATTCTCACTTTGATAGTCACTTTAATTTGAAAAAAAAAAACTCCTCTTTTCCCTTTGATAGTCACTTTAATTTGAAAAAAACTCCTATTCTCACTTTGATAGTCACTTTAATTTGAAAAATAAATCCTATTTTCCCTTTGATAGTCACTTTAATTTGAAAAAAATCCTATTTTCCCTTTGATAGTCAATTTAATTTGAAAAAAACTCCTATTCTCACTTTGATAGTCACTTTAATTTGAAAAAAACTCCTATTTTCACTTTGATAGTCACTTTAATTTGGAAAAAACCCTCCTATTTTCTCTTTGATAGTTACTTTAATTTGAAAAAAACTCCTATTCTCACTTTGATAGTCACTTTAATTTGAAAAAAAACCCTCCTATTTTCCCTTTGATAGTCACTTTAATTTGAAAAAACTCCTATTTTCCCTTTGATAGTCACTTTAATTTGAAAAAAAAACTGCTATTTTCCCTTTGATTGTCACTTTAATTTGAAAAAAAAACCTCCTATTTTCCCTTTGATAGTTACTTTAATTTGAAAAGAAAACTCATATTTTCCCTTTGATAGTCACTTTAATTTGAAAAAAAACTCCTATTTTCCCTTTGATAGTCACTTTAATTTGAAAGAAACTCCTATTTTCCCTTTGATAGTCACTTTAATTTGAAAAAAACTCCTATTTTCCCTTTGATAGTCACTTTAATTTGAAAAGAAAACTCATATTTTCCCTTTGATAGTTACTTTAATTTGAAAAAAACTCCTATTCTCACTTTGATAGTCACTTTAATTTGAAAAAAACTCCTATTTTCCATTTGATAGTCACTTTACCTTGAAAGAAAACTCCTATTCTCACTGATAGTCACTTTAATTTGAAAAAAACTCCTATTCTCACTTTGATAGTCACTTTAATTTGTAAAAAAACTCCTATTCTCACTTTAATAGTCATTTTAATTTGAAAGAAACTCCTATTTTCCCTTTGATTGTCACTTTAATTTGAAAAAAACTTCTATTTTCCCTTTGATAGTCACTTTAATTTGAAAAAAAATTCCTATTTTCCATTTGATAGTCACTTTACCTTGAAAGAAAACTCACATTCTCACTGATAGTCACTTTAATTTGAAAAAAACTCCTATTCTCACTTTGATAGTCACTTTAATTTGAAAAGGAAACCCTCCTATTTTCCCTTTGATAGTCACTTTAATTTGAAAAAAACTCCTATTCTAACTTTAATAGTCACTTTAATTTGAAAAAAGCCCTCCTATTTTCCCTTTGATAGTCACTTTAATTTGAAAAAAAACTCATATTTTCCCTTTGATAGTCACTTTAATTTTGAAAAAAACTTATATTTTCACTTTGATAGTCACTTTAATTTGAAAAAAACTCCTATTCTCACTTTGATAGTCACTTTAATTTGTAAAAAAACTCTTATTCTCACTTTAATAGTCATTTTAATTTGAAAGAAACTCCTATTTTCCCTTTGATTGTCACTTTAATTTGAAAAAAACCCACTCCTTTTTTCCCTTTGATAGTCACTTTACTTTGAAAGAAAACTCATTCTCAATGATAGTCACTTTAATTTGAAAAAAACTCCTATTCTCACTTTGATAGTCACTTTAATTTGAAAAAAAAACCCTCCTCTTTTCCCTTTGATAGTCACTTTAATTTGAAAAAAACTCCTATTCTCACTTTGATAGTCACTTTAATTTGAAAAAAACTCCTATTCTCACTTTGATAGTCACTTTAATTTGAAAAATAAATCCTATTTTCCCTTTGATAGTCACTTTAATTTGAAAAAAATCCTATTTTCCCTTTGATAGTCACTTTAATTTGAAAAAAACTCCTATTCTCACTTTGATAGTCACTTTAATTTGAAAAGAACTCCTATTTTCACTTTGAGAGTCACTTTAATTTGGAAAAAACCCTCCTATTTTCTCTTTGATAGTTACTTTAATTTGAAAAAAACTCCTATTCTCACTTTGATAGCCACTTTAATTTGAAAAAAAACCCTCCTATTTTCCCTTTGATAGTCACTTTAATTTGAAAAAAACTCCTATTCTCACTTTGATAGTCACTTTAATTTGAAAAAAAACTCCTATTCTCACTTTAATAGTCATTTTAATTTGAAAGAAACTCCTATTTTCCCTTTGATTGTCACTTTAATTTGAAAAAAACTTCTATTTTCCCTTTGATAGTCACTTTAATTTGAAAAAAAATTCCTATTTTCCATTTGATAGTCACTTTACCTTGAAAGAAAACTCACATTCTCACTGATAGTCACTTTAATTTGAAAAAAACTCCTATTCTCACTTTGATAGTCACTTTAATTTGAAAAGGAAACCCTCCTATTTTCCCTTTGATAGTCACTTTAATTTGAAAAAAACTCCTATTCTAACTTTAATAGTCACTTTAATTTGAAAAAAGCCCTCCTATTTTCCCTTTGATAGTCACTTTAATTTGAAAAAAAACTCATATTTTCCCTTTGATAGTCACTTTAATTTGAAAAAAACTTATATTTTCACTTTGATAGTCACTTTAATTTGAAAAAAACTCCTATTCTCACTTTGATAGTCACTTTAATTTGTAAAAAACTCTTATTCTCACTTTAATAGTCATTTTAATTTGAAAGAAACTCCTATTTTCCCTTTGATTGTCACTTTAATTTGAAAAAAACCCACTCCTTTTTTCCCTTTGATAGTCACTTTACTTTGAAAGAAAACTCATTCTCAATGATAGTCACTTTAATTTGAAAAAAACTCCTATTCTCACTTTGATAGTCACTTTAATTTGAAAAAAAAACCCTCCTCTTTTCCCTTTGATAGTCACTTTAATTTGAAAAAAACTCCTATTCTCACTTTGATAGTCACTTTAATTTGAAAAAAACTCCTATTCTCACTTTGATAGTCACTTTAATTTGAAAAATAAATCCTATTTTCCCTTTGATAGTCACTTTAATTTGAAAAAAATCCTATTTTCCCTTTGATAGTCACTTTAATTTGAAAAAAACTCCTATTCTCACTTTGATAGTCACTTTAATTTGAAAAAAACTCCTATTTTCACTTTGAGAGTCACTTTAATTTGGAAAAAACCCTCCTATTTTCTCTTTGATAGTTACTTTAATTTGAAAAAAACTCCTATTCTCACTTTGATAGCCACTTTAATTTGAAAAAAAACCCTCCTATTTTCCCTTTGATAGTCACTTTAATTTGAAAAAAACTCCTATTCTCACTTTGATAGTCACTTTAATTTGAAAAAAAAAAACCCTCCTCTTTTCCCTTTGATAGTCACTTTAATTTGAAAAAAACTCCTATTCTCACTTTGATAGTCACTTTATTTTGAAAAAAACTCCTTTTCTCACTTTTATAGTCACTTTAATTTGAAAAATAAATCCTATTTTCCCTTTGATAGTCACTTTAATTTGAAAAAAATCCTATTTTCCCTTTGATAGTCACTTTAATTTGAAAAAAACTCCTATTCTCACTTTGATAGTCACTTTAATTTGAAAAAAACTCCTATTTTCACTTTGATAGTCACTTTAATTTGGAAAAAACCCTCCTATTTTCTCTTTGATAGTTACTTTAATTTGAAAAAAACTCCTATTCTCACTTTGATAGTCACTTTAATTTGAAAAAAAACCCTCCTATTTTCCCTTTGATAGTCACTTTAATTTGAAAAAACTCCTATTTTCCCTTTGATAGTCACTTTAATTTGAAAAAAAAACTGCTATTTTCCCTTTGATTGTCACTTTAATTTGAAAAAAAAAACTCCTATTTTCCCTTTGATAGTCACTTTACTTTGAAAGAAAACCAATATTCTCCCTGATAGTCACTTTAATTTGAAAAAAACTCCTATTCTCACTTTGATAGTCACTTTAATATGAAAAAAACCCTCCTACTTTCCCTTTTATAGTCACTTTAATTTGAAAAAAAACTCCTATTTTTCCTTTGATTGTCACTTTAATTTGAAAAGAAAACTCATGTTTTCCCTGTGATAGTCACTTTAATTTGAAAAAAAAACTCCTATTTTCCCTTTGATTGTCACTTTAATTTGAAAAAAAAACCTCCTATTTTCCCTTTGATAGTCACTTTACTTTGAAAGAAAACTAATATTCTCACTGATAGTCACTTTAATTTGAAAAAAACTCCTATTCTCACTTTGATAGTCACTTTAATTTGTAAAAAACCCTCCTATTTTCCCTTTGATAGTTACTTTAATTTGAAAAAAACTCCTATTCTCACTTTTATAGTCACTTTAATTTGAAAGAAAATCATATTTCCACTTTCATGTTAACTCTGATTAAAAACCTTCTATTTTCACTTTGATACCAAACAATGAGCAACAGGAGCAGCAGGCGAGGAGGTAAAAGGAGGGACAGCAGACGAGCAGAGGATGAAAAAGGACGAGGACGGAGTGTCCACTGAAAGTCAGTCCATGTAAACTTAAGATGCTATCAGAAGAGGAAGTTTTTGACACAATGACTGTTGAGTAATTTCATCTGTGACGTCAGCAGAAGCAGCTTTTCCAGCAGAAGTCTAGTAAATGTGGTCAAACCATGATGAGGCTGTTTTCATTAACTAGATGTCCATGAACGCACCATGCTGAGCTGTTCTCTGTGGTTCCATGGTGTCATGGTTAGAACTCTGAGCTCTGAGTCCACTGATCTGAGTTTAACTCTCAGTGGAACCAAACTTTACTGCTGCTGCTCTGCTGTGGTCAACATTCACCACAATAGTAAGAACATGGACAATAACAAAATACACAAACAATATTGTACTGTCAAAGTGGAACATTGGACCCTGCTGACCTCCATGTAGTGACGATCAACTGCTTTATCTTCTGTCTCCACCAGGTGGCACTCTTGGTTTGAAGATAGAGGCTGAAGGACTGACAATGAAGTGTGTTTTCAAACGTTTGTTCAACAGACGGCGCCATCTAGTGGCTTCAGAAAATCAAGACAGTGTTTGATGAAGCTTCATTTGACCATCACTACCTCCAGGTACCATGCACCTCCTCCACTGGTGACTCTTGTCGGAGGAGACATTGTGAAACGTCTTCCTCCTGGACGCCATCGCTATCATGACTTTGTCTCTAGAGCGCCACTGTTTGCATTTTGCTGTATGAATGAGCTAACATGCTAATGTGTGCTGTGTATCAATAAAATAACAGGAACAATGAAAAAGTATAAATAATTACTAGTGCTGTCAAAAATAACATGTTAATTTAATTAATTCATTTGAAACGTTTAATTCGTTATAACATTTTTAGGTGATTAACACAGTTTTGTTTACTTCCGTTTTTTGTTTTTGTTTTTTTTACTCCTTTACCGGAGCAGCATGTGCAGTGTCTCTGGGTGCATCGCCATGACGACAGAGCAGCACAACACCGAGTGGAATAATATTAAGGTAGAAAGTTTCACTTTAAAAAGTTCCCTGACAGCTGATTGTGAAAGTGAAAGTCATTAGTTTAACTTAGAAAAGCCGAATTTAACGACCACAGAAGTACTTCTGCAGCAAAACGACAGGTTGCCACCAGACTGCTAAAGCTGGAGGAAATACTTACAGGTAAAATATTAATTTCTCCTCTTTCTCTCTTTCCCTGGCTCTTCTGTATACTGTGTGTGCTGAGTCGACATTAATGTGTGTTTAGTTGCATTATCAGAGAGCAGCAGAGTCCATCAATGCCTCATTACCACCTGTGGATTCAATTCAGCAGATGAGAGAGGCACCTCATGGAGATCAAAGGTGATCAAAGGAGAACAGTGTCTGTCGCCATGGAGATGCTCAGGGAATTAAACCCCCATCTCACACATGACAATATACTAACGAGATATTGTTCCTCAGATATTATGAGAACCTTCATCCATAAAAACTCTGGACTTCGCTTGGTACTAATAGATTGAAGGCAGAGGCAAGTAGGAGAGCTGAGAGTGCTGCAGCTCCCCCTGTAGGATGGTATATGAACTGCATATCTTTCACTCCAATCGTCTCGAAATCAGTGTGTCCACCACTGCAAGTCAACAGATAGAACCAAACCTTTGGGTTTTAGTGAGGAGTCAGTCTTCTCTTGTATTGATATTAGAACTGTGACTAGCTGAGTTCTACTTTATTATTCTGATCATAGAATCAAATGTGTTTTTTTCTCCATATTTTTCAGACTGTTATTGAATATAAAGATGTGTTTGCAGTACATCTGACACCAGGTAATGCAGCACTAAAACTGCACTAACGGAGGCGCTGTGGCTTAGCTAGTCAAAGTGCCTGTTTCGTAAACAGGAGGTCCTGGGTTCAAATCCCAGCAGTGCCTCACATCATTAATTCACTTCAACTTTACTTATATAGTACCAAATACAACACAGTCATTTCTTGGTGTTTTTACAGGAGGAACCCAACAAGTCCACATCATCAAGCATGATCATGTGGACACCCCTCCCCCAGATGTGCCAGGTACCTCGACAGAGGGTTACTGTTTGGTACGGTACTTTTGGTACTATCCACAACTTTAGTCAGTGAAAACACATGAAAACCTGAAGTGTATCATAACATATTGACACATACTGAGTGGTGGAAACAAGACATTTGTTTATTTCAAACACGATGAACATGAAGTTGTAGACAAGGTGAAGCATCCACAACGAGGTCAGAGACGTACCGTGGAGACCTCTGTACCTGTAAGACTTAGAACTGCAAGCTTCAGGTTCTAAGTCAAGGCAACGTGTTGTGTAACCATGGAAGGTTCACTGTATTGTCCTACACAGAAGACCACCACTGTTGACTGTGGCTTGCCCACATTGTAGAAACTACATTGTTGTTGTTAACAAACAAGATGTTGTCACATGAAACGTTGATGAAATCAGGGCCTAAGACTCGGGTCAGAACCGACCCGTTAACATGTGACTGGGTTGTGAAAGCTCACACAGGAGGAGGGTGGAGAAAAGATCTGTTGGATTGACTTGTAATGGAACCCTGCATAGTACTATAAGAACCGATTAGAACAGTAGGGCCGTGACGTCAGCCAGCTGCTGAAGAAATGCTTGTTAGGCAGGAGAGTTCATACTCTGAGAAGAAGCTGTCAAACTCACAGAACAAGAACCAGAAGGTTCTGCTGGGGTGAAAGTTCACAGGGGTGGAGCAAGTCTCCACCGTATCAGGAGCAGAACTGATGGCAGTGTCTCATTACTTGCTGATTGGAGGAAGTAAATCCATCCAAAGCTTAGAAAGTGGAAGTGGTGGGATTTGAACCCACACCTCCTGAGAGACTGGAGCTTTAATTTGAATCTTCTTAACGATTCATTTTCCAGCACGACATCAAGTCGCGTTGCGGTACATTGAATGACGTCACATCCTGCGACGCAGAGCTCCTTCAACCAGGAGAAAACATGGAGAGGAAGAAGGTCTAAAGTGGGAGACGATAAAGGACTAAATAATAGGATCCGGTAATACATGTTCCACTCACCACGTCCTGAATCCACAGAGTCCACAGCCTCTCGCCTCACAGCCACAAGGTCCAGTTAAAAAAAATAAAAGTCTGGGTTCAAATCCCGGCAGGAGCCTTTCTGTGTGGAGTTTTCTCTCTCTCTATACATATATATACATATATATATATATACATATATATACATATATATATATATACATATATATACATATATATATATATATATATATATATATATGATTTGAATATATATATATATATATAAGATTTTTGTGATTTGAATATATATATATATATATATATATATATATATTCAAATCACAAAAATCTTTGAAAAAATGTGTCATACAAAGAAGATGGGAGAGGCACCTCACGGAGATCAGAGCAGCTCAAAGCAGGAGATCTCCTTCTCCTATCTCCTTCAATCTGATATGATCTCAGCACTGGAGCCATGGAAACACATAGATCAAAGGAGATCAGCTTTATTCAACCTTCAGCATTCACACTTGCATTTTCTTCTGGAAATACAAACCTCTAGTAATTATTATTATCATAACAAACTACAAATGACTGTGATGCATTTGGTGCTATATAAATAAAGATTCATTGAATTGATGTCATGAGGCACTACTGGGATATGAACCCAGGATCTCCTGTTCACTAGACAGGCACTTTGACCAGCTAAGCCACAGCGCCTCCTTTGGTGCATTTCAGTACTGCATTACCTGGTGTCAGAACTAGTTGAAGTGAAACTCAGAGAGCAGATGGCATCGTACAGGTGTTACTCACCTGTGGGACTAATGCTGGATTTACAGAAGAGTGGCTTCATGACAGCTGGTTAACATCTGAACCTGATGTCACAAAGCTTCCACATTGTGACATCACTGTGATGTCACAATGTGGAAGCATGGTAACAGACACATGACACTGACACAGCGTAACCCAGGATCCAGACAAGTGTAAACAGTGTGGATCAGGGCTGCTCCATGTGATGTGATCAGCTGAAACAGATGTTAACCAGGTGTGAACGGCCCAGAAAGACCTGATGAGACACACAAGCTGAAGAGGCTCTGACAGAACTCACTCAGAAACCTGAGTCACTTCTCTGTCTGACAAAACAAACTCCTCCACTTCTTATCATCTTCTTATCATTCTTACCATCCTGTCTTACATCAGCTTAAATCCCAGCAGTTCCTCACAACATTAATTCAGTTCAACTTTACTTATATAGCACCAAATACAACACAGTCATTTCTTGGTGTTTTTACAGGAGAAACCCAACAAGTCCACATCATCGAGCATGAGGGTGACGGTTTGGTACAGTACTTTCAGTACCATCCACAACTTTAGTCAGTGAAAACACATGAAAACCCGTACTGTATCATAACGTACCAGCACATACTGAGTGGTGGAAAGGATTTATTTCAAACAGGATAAGTATGAAATAGTTGATGACAGGGTGAAGCTCCCAGGGAGCTGATGGGGTCAAAGATCATGCTCTAGATCAGGGGTCTCAAACTCAGTTCCTGGAGGGCCTCAGCTCTGCATGTTTTCCACGTCTCCCTGCTTCAACATGGCTGATTCCAATGAGTGGCTCCTGATGGAGCTTTGTGCTGAATGTGGTGATGAACCATTCAGGAGTGTTAAAGAACCCACACCTCCTGAGAGACTGGAGCCTTAATCCAGAACCTCTCAGCCGCACGACCTGCACTTTACCAATAACGTGTTCAAACCTGGTCAGATAAAGGTCGCGGCTAACGGTTATTCATTAATACTGTGATGTCTGATTTCTTTCAGATCAGAATCAAACAGGTATTTACATTATTTTTTTTTTTTATGTTTTTATCAGACTGCTATCAAATGTAAATATTTTCCTGCAGTACATCTGACACCAGGTAATGCAGAACTAAAAATGCACCAAAGGAGGCGCTGTGGCTTAGCTGGCCAAAGTACCTGTCTAGTGAACATGAGTTCCTGGGTTCAAATCCAAGCAGTGCCTCAATTCAATTAATCTTTATTTATATAGCACCAAATACAACACAGTCATTTGTAGTTTGTATTTACTGGGAGAAACTCATTATGTACTATAAAGGTACAAATCCTCCAATTGCAGTTGAACTTTCAGCTTCATTTCTTCAAGGTCGGCCATGACTAATGTTTTCATTCACTTTGGTCAGGATGTGGTCATTCCATGAGTCTGTCAAGGCTGTCAGGAGTCCTGATCTCCTGCCTTATTTAGGACAATCAGTTGCAGTTCAATTCCCGGATGAGCCCTTGGAGTGACCATGTCGTTCCATGATCAGTCCCCAAATAGCAGGTTGAACCCACACCAGAACGC
Organism: Lipophrys pholis; assembly: GCF_963383615.2. NCBI lineage: Eukaryota > Metazoa > Chordata > Actinopteri > Blenniiformes > Blenniidae > Lipophrys > Lipophrys pholis. The sequence continues at coordinate 1,874,106 of NC_137646.1, read as the reverse complement.
TCCGAGGAATTTATTTCAGATTGTGTCCATGTAATAATAGAGATTAGACATAAAATGTGGTTCTGATAGGTCCAGATCTAGTCTCCTACCCCGCCTCGCTCTACTCTGGCCTCAAAACTTCATTTCATCAAGGATTTTAGAAAAACTGTTGCTTCCCAGCTCATTTCTTTGATGGATTGAAATCAAACCTTTGGGACATTTCAGTCTGGTTTCCTGCACATCATAGCTCTGACACTGTGCTGGTTAAGGTTACCAACCATTTTAACAACCTTTGCTCTAGTCTTGGTAGCTCATTGAGCAATGTTTGAAAAGAGGCCCACAATTTAGGTGTGGTGTTCGACTGCGACCTGTCCTTTGACTGTCATGTGACCAAGGTAGTCCAATCCTGCTTTGCTCAGCTGAGACGACTAGTCAAGACCAGGTCATTCCTCTACCCAGCAGACCTGGAGAAAGTAATACATGCCTTCATCTGGTCCAGGCTGGATTACTGTAACTCCCTTTATTCTGGCATCAGTAGGCTCAATGTTCAAAGACTGCAGCTGGAGCAGAATGCTGCTACCAGGTTTTTAACAGGCACCAGGAGGAGGGACCACATTTCACCAATCCCTTCTTCCTTTCACAGGCTGCCTGTCAGTTTTAGAAGAGATTTTAAAATGCTACTGCTTGTTTTTAAAGCCTTGAATGGTCTGACTCCTCCATATATCAGAGACCTGTTATGATAATAATAATTACTAGATGTTTGTATTTCCAGAAGGAAATGCAAGTGTGAATGCTGAAGATTGAATAAAGCTGATTTCCTTTGATCTCAGCGTCTCCATGGCTCCAGCGCTGATCTCTTATCAGATCAAAGGAGATCAGTGCCTTTTGCCATAGATATGCTCAGATCAAAGATTTCCTCCCGCATTGATCTCCGTTGATCTCCATCCGGTGCCTCTCCCATCCACTTTGTAATGAAAGTTTTGTTATTGTTCTTTTTCACAACCTTGGTGATGATGTCATCATTAGATTAAGGTATGCTGAAGCAGGCAGAGAACTAAAACATGCAGGACACTGGCACTCTAGGACCCAGTTTGGGCACCCTGATGTAGACCATCAAGAGACAGGTTAGTTGTATCTTACTGATGGTGTGTTGTTGTAATAGTCATCCTGCTCAGTTTCAAGTTTGTTCCCACAAATAGCCTGAACAGGGACTTGAACCCTGGACCCTCAGATTAAAAGTCTTATGCTCTACCGTCTGAGCTCCCCAGGCCTGCCAACACAGTGTTGTGTCTCCATATGATTCTCACTTCTGAGTGAGACGAAGCAGACACTGATCCTGACCACCAAGGTGCAGAAGTGGAGACTCTTCTTGCTCTCTGTTTTGAAACTCAACAAATTGTAGTCCATTGTTCCTTCCTGAAGATGCTTAAAAGCTGGCTGTTTTGCATTGTATTTTCTCACTGCCTGATTGGCTGCAGGTGAGAAGTTTTGCTTCAGGAAAACAAGTATTACTTCTTTATTTACAAAGTGACTCAAACTCAAAGTTAGGCTTCCTCCTGTCTGGTGCACATGGCTAATTTGCATCATGCAGGACTGACTCCAGCAGACTCTAACCTTCAGTTGTGGATGAAGTTCATCTGCAGATACTTCTGGACAAAAAAAAACAGAAGTGGTCTGAGTGAAAGCACTTTGGTGTCTCTTCACACTTGTCTTCAGGACTCGCCACTTGTGATCTGATCACCTGAAACACAGTGGAACCCTGCTGGGCCCAGAACCCAGAGCTCCATGGATCCAAACCTTCCTCTGCTACTGACACTTTCTCTACTATGCCTTCCAGAACTTTACGAGGGAGGCTGTGAAGTGTGATACCCTGATGGTTCTATCTGCTAACTCTGTCTGGTGATGTCATAGTGATGTCATAAAAGATGGGAAAAGATTAAAGTGACAACATTTCTTTCTTCACTTTGATCTCCACTCTCTCTATCTCAGCAACAACATTTCACAAATATGGTACAAATCCATCTTTTATACATTTTACACCTCACTTGGGTTTGAGGGAATCACATCCAGAACAGGATGGAACACAGGAGCCATCTTGGATGGGTCTACTGTCCTTTACAGAGATCTGGAACCTTTTGAATTACCAATCTGATTCTAGACAGACCTGAAAGCTAAAGGAACAAATCATAATGCTAAAGTCCGAGTCAAAATGAAAGACTTGCTGAAGTGCTTCAGTTTGGTTCAATCAGTTATAAAGACACAAACTGGACATTACAACGAGGTTTCTCTGATAAAAAGTCCATGAGGTGAAGAGCAGAGATCAGCCAAGCCTCCAACACAAAGTCTCAGTCTCTTTTAAAATTTAACACAGAGAGATCCTGGTTGATGACCAAAGTTAAAACCATTTGTAGGAGAGGGTGATGGTAACTCCAAGGGCTCATCTAGGAGTTGAATCCAGGACTTCTGACACCCAAAGTGAGAATCATACTCCTAGACTAACTAACCAACATGTTTAAGAAGCTAAAGGACTCAACTCAATTGAACTGCAACTGATTGTCATAAATAAGGCAGGAGATCAAGACTCCTGACAGCCTTGACAGAGCTCCTGGAATGACCACATCCTGACAAAAGTAAATGAAAACATTAGTCATGGCCGACCTTGAAGAAATTAAGCTGAAGGTTCAACTGCTATTGGAGGATTTGTAACTTTATGGTCCATTTGACCTGAAGCAGTTTTCAGGTTTGTGAGTGAGTTCTGTCAGAGCCTCTGAAGCTTGTGTGTCTCCATCAGGATTCATTTTAATACATGGCTTACTGCCTTGAGGACAAGTTCTCTTTGACATTTAAAATGGAGACGGTCTGATCTGATGTGTTTGCATTGGTGGTTCAGTGGTAAAGTTGTCCCCTGCCACGCTGGAGGCCTGGGTTTGATTCCAAGTCAATGCAACTAAAAATTACAATACAGCCATTTATAATAGTGGTGCCTTGCTCATGCAGTGTGAACAATCCACCACAACAATCCCTTAACTCCATCAGGAAAGTGAACCCCAGTCCCCTGTGTGACAGGTGGTGATACTCACAAGTAGTGATGCTAAATGAAGCCTTATGAACCACATTCTTAATTTTCTCACCACCAGATGGCACTGTTGGTTTGAAGATAGATTCTGAAGGACTGGCAATGAAGTGTATTTTAAATGTTTGCTGAAGAGACAGTGCCATTAGAAAATGAAGACAGTGGTTCATGAAGCTTCGTTTGGCCAGTATGGGGATTGAACCCATGACCTTGGTGTTATTAGCACCACACCCTGTCCAACTGAGCTAACCGGCTGATGCTGATGAAAACATCTACTTTCTTTCTTCCAATATTTGTGTTGAATGTGATTTGAAATGTTTTCTATACAAGAGCAAAACAAGATGTGAAACATACAAAGAAACCATCAGTCATTCATCCAAATCTTCTGCATCATGGATCAACCAGCAGCAGAAAACTAGTCAAGACTTTGTCGTCATGGGACAGCTTCATTGTTGACAGCTTTTTAATCACATTTCAATGATTTTGCTGCATATTTGGCTTATTTATTGTGTTTTAAGTCGCTGTGATCTTAACCAGGGGTGTTTTTACTGTTTAGTATTTCTTACATGCAGTGGTTTTATTTCCCATTGCCCCTGAAGGCAACACACACACTCACCACCAGACCACAGAAGAACACACAATCATGTCCATACTCCACTTCTGGGTTAACTTCAGTGTTCGTTACAAAACGTAACGTAACAATCCTGAAAATATCTCTACTTCTAGTGGCGGCGTTCTCCTCCTTTCCTGAAGTACTTTATGTTTCACTCCAGGAGTTCTGATCCATCTGCAGCTTTATTGGCTTTTTAATTGCTCATAGTGGAGGATGATGATTTCTACATCATTTGGAAATCACTTTAATTTGAAAAAAAACCTCTTATTTTCCCTTTGATAGTCACTTTGATTTAAAAAAAAAAAAAAAAAAAACATTTTTCAGGTGATGTTTGATTTAATTTGAAAAAAAAATCCTATTTTCACTTTAATTTTAAAAAAATTTAATAAAACCTCCTATCCTCCAATAGAGACCACTGAAGAATTCAAACTCATCATCCAGGACAAAGCAACACTGTTGCTGCAACAAAATCCAGGAAGGATTGCTGCAGAAAATGAGCGACTCTGTTAATGAGTCACTTTGTGAGATTCTACAATATTAATTCATGGGACAATAGAAACACTGTGATCAGTCAGTTTCGCTTTATTACAGCACAGACGTTTCAGGCAGAGCTTCCTCACTGCCCTTCCTTTACTTTAGATTTTCATTGAGTTCTTTTGAGGCTCCGCCCCCCGTGTGAGCCTGTTTGTTTGTTGGAATATTAATTCCTCACTGTGACGGCAGCTTTTGTTGTCCTGGTGTTACTATGTTGTATCACTGGATCAAGGTGACTGTTACTCAATACTACACTTATTATACAGTTCTGTACATGTGTGATCAGAGTCCCACCCTGATCAATTCAATAGACCAATATACAGTCTCAGTGATAGCGCCACCTAGTGGATGGACAGGAAGTTCTGCAGAATGATGCAGTATTTCAACTTTGTTATCATATTGTATGATGAAAAAAATATCTCAACATTGTTTTTTGACTTTAAATCAAATTGCATGAAAAGAAACAAACTCTTATTTTATTTTGCCATGAGTGGCCCTAAAACTCTTCTGTAGTAACAAGTTGGTCTGAGTTTCTTTAAGAAACAAACATATCCAACAATGTTTTTACAGTTTGGATGTGATATTATCAAATAGTTCTGTCAATTCTTAAAAAAAAGAATCTAATGATGACGTCATCACTAAGGTTGTGAAAAAGAACAATAACAAGCCTTTCATTACAAAGTAGATGGGAGAAGCACCGGATGGAGATCAACGGAGATCAAAGCCGGAGGAGATCTTTGTTGTGAGCATCTCCATGGTAAAGGGAACTGATCTCCTTTGATCTGATAAGAGATCAGCACTGGAACCATGGAGACGCTGAGATCAAAGGAAATCAGCTTTATTCAATCTTCAGCATTCACACTTGCATTTTCTTCTGGAAATACAAACTTCTGGTAATTATTATTATCATAACAGGTCTCTGATATATGGAGGAGTAAGGCCATCGAAGGCTTTAAAAACAAGCAGTAGCATTTTAAAATCTCGTCTAGAACTGACAGGCAGCCTGTAATGATTCTACCAATATAAGAGCCATAATACAGCTGAGCAGGTCTGCGATGGATTTCTTTATTTCTCTGCCATGTGTAGTGAACTAGAAATAAAGCTCAACACCACAGAAGCTGTTCTGCCCTTCATCATCTGCAGCCATATGGAAAGGACATACCAGTCAGTCACGAGTGCAAATGCAGAACTCAGTTTCAGCCTGAAATGAATTTAAAACTCTCTCTGGGCATGAAGGAGGCCAGACTCTCAAAACTCACTTTGCTCTCCATAGAGAGACGTTTGTGCTTGATAAGAAGGAGGTGGCTGAAAGGTTTGTGAGGATGAAGGAGAGGAAGATGGTGCTATAAAATATGAGGCCACATTACTGTACACAGTTCAGAAATACCTTGGGGCCAATTGTTCAAAGGTAATCTGATTGGATTTTGGTTATGGGATTGGATCAAATCTTGAAAATGGGTTGTTCAAAAGGGATAGGAATCAGGGTTTGGGGAGCACAGAGTGAATGCGTGTGTGTTTGCTGCCCCGTGTGGCATTAACGAGTATTGTTGCATTGGAGTAGATGGAGGCGTGTGTGAGCGAAATGGGCGGATACGAGGCTTGAAAGGTGCACTCACCTCGGGGTGTGGTAAGGAGAGAGACAGTTTGGGTAGCCGCCAAATATTCTACAAGTCGACAAATATTCAAGCCAACTAAAAAAGTTGCCAAAATGACTCTTGCACACTTTGTGTTTTGTAAAAGGCCTTAAATAGGCGCGGCTCAATGTCCGACTGGGACTTGTGGTGACTGTGCATCCAGTGCTCCCTTTAGCTCAGAACCCATTGTGGTATCGCTTCTCGGCCTTTTGGCTAAGACAGTGGTCCCCTCCTTTGGGTGGTGAAATCGTTTGCCTGTCGTGGTAGTGATTTCCTACCTGTTTAGGAGGACATCTATTTTTTTTTCAGGAATATTATTTCTCTTTTGCATTTTATTTGTAGTCGAGTATTTTGTCCTGAAAAAAGTGTTGTTGTGCAGACTGAGGGGAGCTGTTCTAATAGCTTTCTCTCTGTCTGCTCGACCTTTTATTGCTAACTTTTAAAGTTTATTTATAATTTTAACTATTTATTGTATTCTTAATTGTTTTTTTACCTTTTTAAGCTGGTGGTGCCTCCAACATGTCGGCCAGTCATGCCGGCATTAGGAGGCACCACAGCGTACGTTTTACTTTTGTAGAAAAAGAAGGGAAATTGGTATGTATGTCACGCCTTGATTTTTCCAGGAAGCTCGTTCAAGGTGTGCTCAACTTTTCCCCGACAGACCTGAATTGTGTCCTGACCCTGCCCTTCAACAAGGGATTTGATGTAAGTTTTTGCTCTGCAGCACTCCTGCGACAGTTCTGGTTACGTTTTGAAAATGTAAAACCCCAGTTTGCTGTGTTCAATGTGGAGAAGCTTTCTGACAATGCGCTTAAAACCGTTATTGTCAGAATGTTCAATGAAACAGTGAATGCAGAAGACATCTGTGCATGGCTGGGTAGATACTGCACTGTTAAAGGCCAGGCTACCAAGGTGAGGGATGAGGACGGCATCTGGAATTGCGCTTGGAGGGTCCCCATTCAACAATGGCAGGACCCCCAGGGCTTCCAGGGCCCGAAACATCTCCCACCCATGGTAGTCCTGGGTGAAAACAGGGGCTATATTCATTACCAGGGCCAGCCCAAGCTCTGCCGTAAGTGTGGTCAGCACGGCCACCTGGCTGAAGCCTGTGAGCTGGTCGTTTGCAGGAAGTGCAGAGAAATTGGTCACACCTTTGAGGAGTGTACCAATGGCAGAAGGTGCAACCTCTGTGGAGAGACCAACCACCTCTTCAGAGATTGCCCCAAATCCTTTGCCAACAAGTTGAAGGCAGCAAAACAGACAGAAAAGGAAGGAAGTGACGGACACGAGGAACAGGTGCAAGAGATAATTGAAGAGGCGGGTATTGTGAACCCTGATCCCCCACCAACCACTGTGGTTGGAGGAGAAGGATCAGTTGAGGCAGAAGGGGAGGGGCCTGCAAAGACCTCCTCAGGTGAATCCACCGGAGATGAGAGCAGGCAGGCAGCAGGTGGAGCTGTTTCCAGTGGTGAGGAAAGCCAGGGATCCAGCAATGATGCCTCCCTCCCCAATGCCCAACTCCCCAAGAGACCGGCATCAGAATTGTCCTCTGAGTCTCCCCAGGGCTCAGAGAAGAGGGGAAGAGTTGAGGTGTACTCAGACAGTTCGTCTGTGGAGGAACCCAGAGTCTTCCCCTCCAATTCACCCAATGAGGTTTCTTTTCTTTCAATTGCTCTGCAATCAACCCCAAAAGGCTCAAAAATGAATAGGAGGTTGCAGGAGAGACCAACTCCCAGAGCCCGAACGGGGAACAGAGCTCAAACCCTTCACACCTCACCTATGGAAGTGAAGGAAGAGCTCAGTTCACAAGTGATAACTTAGTCACTGTTTTTAACTGATTTTATAGTTCTAACTTTGTAGTCTTTTTAAAATGTCCTACCTGTTGTTTTTAACCATACTCATGACCCTCACCTTCTCTACCATCAATGTGAGAAGTGTGAAGTCGAGAGTTAGAGCCCAGAGTGTTTTATCCTTTTTAAGTTCATTTAAGTCAGATGTGTTTTTATTACAAGAGTGTGCTATACCGTTTTTAAACTCTTACAAACAGTGGGAGGAAATGTGGCCACTCCCGTCAGTATGGAGTGGCTCCAACGGTAATAAAAATGATGGAGTGGCCATTTTAATAAATAACCCCCGGATCTTGGTGAAGGGCAGCACTGTGGTGAGAGACGGTAGGGCACTTTTAATACATTTGACTTTTATGGACCAGGATTTTAAGCTCTTGAATATTTATGGTTTTAATGAAAAAAATGATCGGTATGACCTTTTAGAGGACTTGCAGTCCCACATGCTAGGACGAGTGCCACTTATTTTAGGAGGTGATTTTAATTGTATTTTAACTAGAAAAGACAGGAGAGGAGCAGGGGAAGATTTTAAAGTCGACAAGACATCTGTTTTATTGCAGAATCTATGCAGGGATTTTAAACTCCAAGACTGTTTTAAAACCATGCATCCCAGAGAGGAGGGCTTCACTTGGTTCAGTAGTGACGGCACCAGAGCCTCTCGCATAGACTACCTTTTTACAAGAGACTGCCCACCAACCGATGCTACATTAACCCCTGTTTTCTTCTCCGATCACCTCATTCTGTCCTGCACCCTTTCACTGTCCTCTGGTGTGACTGTAGGAAGAGGTCTGTGGAAGCTCAACTGCTCCCTGCTGGAGGACAACAATGTTGTCAGCCAGTACAGGGAGCAGTACAGGGAGTGGCAGACCCTTCAAGACATGTACGATTCACAGGCACACTGGTGGGAAATGGTGAAGGGAAAGACTCAGACTTTTTTCAAACAAGTTGGCAAAAATCAAAAAGCTAAAGAAAACAGACGCATGATGGGACTGCAAAAAAGACTACAAAGATATTTTAAACTAACACAATATGGGTTGGATTTTAATGATGAAATCAAACAAATCAAAAAAGAAATGTCGGTTTTAGCAGCAGTCAAAAGTAAAGGCATCATTTTAAGAAGTAGGGAAAGGGAACTGGAGGAAGGGGAAAAATGCTCAAGATACTTTTTCAAGAAAATTATAAATAAAACTGGCACCATGAGAAAACTGAGGAAAGAAGATGAATCCACTACTAACTCAACAGAAGAAATGAAGGAGGAAGTAGAAAGTTTTTATGAAAACCTTTACCAAAAGAAACCCGTAAATATTGATGCCATGACAGAAGTTTTAAATTTTATTGAAAAAACGGTGGAGGACAGTGTGCTTTTAACCCAAGATTTTACATTTTTTGAGTTAAATAAATGTGTGAATAGTTTTAAAAAAGGCAAGTCACCCGGACAAGACGGACTTCCTTTGGAATTTTATTTGACCTTTTGGGACCTTTTAGCACCTGACCTGCTCACCGTTTTTAAAGATTTTGATGAACATGAGCAACTTCCAGACAGTTTTAAAGTAGGGATAGTGACTCTCCTTCATAAAGACAAAGACAAGACCGACCTAAAGAATTGGAGACCTATCACACTTTTAAACTTTGACTGTAAACTTTTTAGTAAACTTTTATCTTCACGAATGTCGTTGTTTTTAAAGGACCTGATTCACCCGGATCAAGCCTGTGCCATCCAGGGGAGGAGGATCACCGACAGCCTCCTGCTGATCCGAGACACCATCTGTTTTGCGAGAGACAGAAACATCCGGCTGGTAGTCCTAAATTTAGATTTTGAAAAAGCTTTTGATCGGGTCTCGCACCAGTACCTTTTCAAAGTGCTGCAGAAAATGGGATTCCCAGAAAGGTTTCTAGCTTGGGTGGGATTGCTGTACCGGGACATCAGCAGCAGATTTGTGGTTAATGGGCATCTGACAAAAGCAGTCAAAATCAACTGCGGTGTCCGTCAGGGCTGTCCGTTATCTGCCCTCCTGTACGTAACGTGTGGAACCTCTGGCACAGATCTTGAGAATTGATAAACGAATCAATGGGGTGAGTATCCCGGGGAGCGGGGGACTCACCACTAAATGTGTCCTCTACATGGACGACGTGAACATTTTATGCACTGACCTTTTATCAGTCAACAGGACATTGGACGTGACTGACTTTTATGGACAGGCCTCTGGGTCAAAGCTCAACCGAGACAAGACCCAAGCCCAGTTTTATGGACCATGGATGGAGACTGAGAAGACTGGACTTCCCCTGACCGTGACCCAGACTGAGCAAAAAATACTGGGGGTAATATTTGACAGGGAGGGAGGGGGAGGGACAAACTGGCCGGACGTGGTAGGGAAAGTAAGACAAAGACTGGGATTCTGGGGACTTAGAGGACTGACCATGGAAGGAAAGGTTTTAATCATCAAAGCTGTGATTTTACCGTTGCTTTTATTGATCAGCTCTGTGTTTATGCCTCCTAGGAGAGTGCTTTTAGACTTGGACCGGGCCATGTTTTATTTTTTATGGGGATCAAAGTGGGACAGACTAAGAAGGGAGGTCATGAAAAAGCCTAAAGATAAAGGAGGGAAGGGAGTACCGGATTTTTATCTAACACTGGGAAGCTTCTACACAGCACAGCACATGGCTGTTGCCACGGACCCCTCCAGGAACCCAAAGACGACAGCAATGGCTCGTTTCTGGATGGGGTCCTACCTTCGAAGGATTAAGATTTTACCCATTGATCTTAAAATACCAGTTTCTTTTAACCTGCCATCGGCCTATGATTTTATCAAGACATTTTTTAAACAGTTTAACCTGGAACAGGAGGAGTTGCAGATTTTAACTAACCACAAATCTCTCATTTCTGTTGTGCAGGAACGGGAACCAGTGAGTCCAGTGCGCGGGCTTGCACTCGGTGAGCCCTCCACAGTTTGGCGCAACGTGAACCATCCTGTCCTCCCAAACAGACTCCGGGACCTGTCATGGCTGGTGGCTCACGAGGTTCTACCCAGTCAGGGCCGTCATGCACTCCCGAGGAATGGCAGCACACTCAACTTGCCCCCGGCCTGGTTGTGGCGCTCCTGAGTCGGTGAGGCACCTCCTCTGGGAGTGCAGCGCTCCCGTAGACCAGTGGGCAACGGCCGGCTCCTTGCAATTCCCGTACTTACCAGCAGGGGGGGTCCTTACAGCACAGCTGGTGCTATACGGGGTGAGCCACGAGTTCATGACAAAGAAGGACTTTGAAAAGATGTGGCTCACCCTGGCCGCCATCAAAGACGCCACCTGGACCTCCAGAAACCTGCTGGTAAGAAGGCATAGGCAGATCCCCCCCGTGGCTGTGATCCAGATGGCCGCAGCGACGGTCCGCGAGGTGGAAGCTGCAGGCGGCAGGCCGAGGACACAGCCACAAAGAAGAATCGCCTCCCTGCCCATTCGGACGAAGGAGCCGGAGCCTCACGAGAAAAGGTCAAGGCAGCGGCGGCCTGGCTCTCCGGGTGTGGACGGAGGGAAGGAGCAGGAGGGAGAGGACCTCCTCTGAGCACCATGGCAGAACCCCGAGAGACCAAATGTTTGAGAGAACAGGATGAGTTCCCCTTGAAAGGGACTCACTGCTCTCCTGCACAACAGAATAGACCTTTTAAACTGAAGGCACTCCTATTTATTGACTTTTACAACGATAGACACTTTTTATTTCCTCATGTTTCTCATTTTACTCAACAGGTCCTGCTTTATTTGTAAATCTCTATTTATTTAAAGTACTGTATTTACGATATTTTAAAACAGAAGCTTGTTCCTTGTTTGCTTTTATGTGTGAAATGAGTGAAAACATCTGTGTCGAAATTGAAGAAAATGGACTGTAAAATGTGTCAATAAAATCTTGTAAAAGAAAAATCTGTTATCAGTTTAATATCTGATATGTCCCCTATCTGGGGACTGTATATTAAATTGATTTTTGGAACAGGGAGATGGAATAGGAGCTTGCTCTGTCCACTCCACGCATCAACCTGGTATTGCAGTTCATCTGGGAATGGTGCACCCTCCTCTCCTGTTGAATGAAAACTAAATAGTTCTTTCTTGAAGGGCTGAACTCAAAGTTAAGCAAAGAAAGCAAGTTTCAAAAGAAGTGTAGAACAAAGATCCTGTCTGTGTCAGCAGGGGTGTGAGCCTGTCACTGTTGCTAATTTGGTGACTTTTTCACTAAATCTGGTGACTTTTCAGGTCCTGTTGGCAACTTTTATTGTGCAAAGCGACTGGCGACAAATCGAGCGACTTTCTAGTGTGTTTGGCGACTCTGAGGTGAAAGCAGGTCTGGTTCTGCAGTCACTGTGGTCAACGAGCAGCAGGTCCTGCTGTGAGCCCCTCCCCCGTCCTGAAGCATTGACAGACCTGCGGTCAGTCTGACAGTCCCTCCCTCCCTCCTGCAGTCAGACCAGAGGAGACCCTCACCACACTGCGTCCACACTGAGAAGGAACCGCGCATGCGCAAGGCCGCCGCTGGTTTACTGAGCGGCAAGTAAATATAAATATTTTTTCAATCACACTGAGGCCTGTGGCCTGTACTAGGAACCCTGATCAACATATCCAGGATCTCTCTGTTTCCTGGGTTGACTGATCCTGATCACCGTTACTACCAAGCAGGTTATCAACTCTCTGGTTCAACCCAGACCTACGTGTGCTTGTTCACATGAAAGGGGCGGAGTTTGCAGCGTCCGACCAATCACACACAGAGAAACTCTGCAGAGCAGTTTACAGATTACTGAAGGAGCAGTTAATCTCTGAGATTATGAAGAATTAAAACACATCCAGCAGCTAAAAGCAACACTGCTGCTGCAGCCAAAGCCAGAACATTCCTGACTTGTTAATGCTGACTTGGTGAGATTATACCAGATTAATTCATCAGACTATATAAACAGACAGCACTGTGATCACTCAGTTTCACTTTATTCCAGCAGAAACGTGTCGGGCTGAACTTCCTCACTGATCTTCTTTTAGTTTAGATTTTGCATCCAGTTGTTTTGAGGCTGAGTTTCTCTTGTGTTTTATGTTGGAATATTAATTCATCACCGTGACGACAGGAGTAGTTCTGGTTCCATAAATTCATGTTTCTGCAGTTCTGTCAGGTGTGATCATTAAGCTCATTATTCCAGATCAACCCTCGTGGAGATAAACAGACCTAGAACAAGTCAAGAACAAAAACATCCTTTAAAGCCTCAGAGACCAGGATTTATTTTATTATGTCAAAAAGATTTCTAAATTCATTTCTCATCTCCGCTCTGCTGCAGCTCAGTGCTGAACCTGCCCACCAATCACCATCATTTAAGAATGGGCGGGGCATTTTCCAAGAGATCTGATTGGTCAGGAGGCGGAGCTTTGACCTCTTATCTAGAACATAACCTGCTCCGGAGGTTAGACTTTCAGGGTAACAGGAGGAGACTCCAGGTCTCTCCCTGTTGCAAGACCAAAATCTGTTCTGACTCCGAAGGCTCTCAATCACATCATATTGTTGGCCCAAGCTGCCGAACAGGACAAGGGCAGAAAAAAAAAAAAAAAAAAAAAGACTTTCAGGGTAAGTTACCATGGTGATTTATCCTGGTGAGAAGGTGTAGTACAGGAAACCCAGAGTTAATCCTTGAAGTTATCTGGATAAGAGAAAATACAGCTTCGTAGTACAGGCCACACAACAGTTTTTTGTTTTATTTTTTTGTTTGTGTTCATGTTACTTAGTGTTTTAATGTGTTCTTTAAATTCAACATAGAATTTAACAAAATCTGGGTTTACTTTTGCTAATCTCAATTTGTGAATGTGAAATTTTCCAATTAGAATTATTAAATTAACTATAAATTATATTGTTGTAATATACAATTACACTTTTACAATCAATTTGAAGATTATTCTTTTGTTTTGCACATTATATAATTCTGACTTTTAGATCATAGGGTCGTTGAATAAGAACAGTAAAACAATAAATTACTTAATGATTCATTTTCGCTGTTACAAACGCTGCATTTATTTTCAATTTCTACAAATTTAGATAAGTATACATTTGTTCTATATATGTTGTGCAAAACATTAATATGTACTTGCTTAATTTTATTGATAAAACAAAGTGTGCATGGTAATAACCATGCTCTCTGACAATCAATGTCTGTCAAGATCTTCTTCCATAAAGATTTTCCTCTGGGACTTCTTCTTCTTCTTTTTTCATGAAAAACTGTTTCTTATGTGTTTCTTACTACATTTATGATCCAAAATGTCTCTACAGTAGAACCTCTGAGGAGCGGACCCGGTAAGAGAGGACAACCTGCCTGACGAGGACAATGGACAGGTTGTCCTGGGACATTTCAAGCTGAGCGACACTAATACAGCCAAACTACTTGGGCTGGACCCGATTGTTGGATTATTCAGACCTTGTGGTGTCAGGAGATTAGTTCTGAGATGTGAATCATCGCTGCTTCCCCGCAGCACGGTGCTGCTCTGAGAAGCTCCTCTCCGTCAGCCCCGCCATACGTTCCACATTGCGTGTCCGGAGACTGTCGGCGGGCCGCGGCTGATACACGATTGCCTCCATCCTCCACTCCTGTGCTCGTATTCAGGAAGCGTCTCAGAGTCCTCTTAGGGAGCTCCTGTCTTAGCCTCAAAGTTCTTAGCAAGGAATCTGAGCTTCAAAGTGATTCAGGAAGTTTCTAAGAGCAACTCTGAGCGAGGAGTTGACAGCAACTTTTATCTTAGTGAGGAGGCCAGGTCGACCCCGTTGCCATGTATGACGCAGTCTGCTGAAAGCTGATTGGTTGTTAGAGAAAGGAAGAAAGAAAAAAGCCTCTGTGCTCCTCCTAATGAATGGAGAGTAAAATTAACCCATCAAATATCTTGGGCTCTATCAAAAATGTGTAATCATGAAAATTATTTAGGTCTATTTTATGAAACTCAGACAAATTAATTGAATTTGTACACAGCTTAAGAATGATTGAACTTTCCTGGTTCACATGTCGATTATTACATTGATTTGATTCTTGTTCTCTTATTTTTACCACTTAATGTATTTGATATTAATGGTGGAGGCGACGCAGCGTCACCACTTCCTGTGATTTACCACCAATGTGGGGCTGTGAAAGAACCGTAACGGTCAGACTGACACTCTGCTGACGGAGGACTGGGACAAACCCCCGTCATCACCGCTGCACTGCTGCAGCCTACTTGTAGTGACGTAGCACAATGTTGTGATCACCTTCATCTGGGGCGTTACTGCCTTGCTTTGCTGTGGGAGAAATCAGCTTTCTCAGTTCTGCAGTGATACTTTGTGCAGATTTCATTTACCCTGCATATATTGAGTTTGTTCATAACAAGTCATTTATATTTGCCTACAATATTTGTCCTGCATTTTATTATGGTCACAATCAACTGATAAAAGAATAAAAAGTCCCCAAATCTTTCAAATATCATGAGAAAAGCTTTATTTTTATTTTCATTCAAATTTGCATTTTGATGATGATTCGCTTCATAAATAATGAGACATTGTTCTCCCCCACATTAAAGTAGATGAGCTGCTTAACTTAGTAAAAAGTATCTACAATACTGGCCGTGTACTTCAAACACTCCTTTTCCCTCCTCCTACTCCTCATGTCTCCAAAGCTGCTTCATACTGACACCTACTGGATTTAGGGGGAACTGCAGGTCAGTATTTCTATTGCGTCCATCCATTTTCCAATAAGTTGCAATAAAAGAAACTACAACTTCTTTCAACCACCTTCACAGTGTAACTATTTAAAGTGTAACTGTTTTACTGTGGAACATTATTCTTTGCTGTCAGTTTTTTAATGTGTAACTATATTCAACATTGCTAAAAATACATTTTGCTTCTCTGTATAAAATGAGTTTAAAAACTTAAAAACTTCCTGATGAAAAACAAAAAAAAGTTTTTTTTGTTCTAAAATGAGACCTTTAATCCACACATCTTTCCAGTGATGGTGTGAGGCTGCTTGTTGCTGCAGATCTTCTCAAATCTGGGTTGCAGTTGTGAGACTGTCACTCTAGTAACTAGAGTGACAGTCTCACAACTCACTCACTCACTCATCCATCGTGAGGCGCTGGCAGTGAAGAAGATGTCTGATGATCTGAAGTCTGTGCTGGACTCTGCTGTAAAAACTGTGAACTTCATCAAGGCCAGAGCGACGAATGCTCGCTTATTTCCTGTGCTCTGCGAGGAGATGGGGAGTGAGCATGTCCAGCTCTGGCTTCATACTGAAGTAAGGTGGCTTTCAGAGGAAAGGTGCTTTCGAGGCTTTTCGAATTGCACAGAGAGTTCCAGATGTTCTTGCAGGACACAAATTCCCCCTCGTCAGACGTTTGTGAGGATGCTGTGTGGCTCAGTCAGCTGGCATACGTGTCTGACAGTGTTTCACGTTTAAACGACCTGAACTTGGGACTGCAGGGACTCTCCATCAAGGTTTTTGATGTGCAGGACAACATGAATGCACTGCTGAAAAAGTTGGAGTTATTTGAACTCAAAGTGAAGACAGGTGATGTTTCAGCTTCCCCTGCTTTGGAGAGTTTCCTGTCTGATAATGAGCTGGTGCTTGATGATGGAGTCAGGGAGAACATGGCTGCACACCTCACATCACTCAGACAACAGCTCCACAGTTATTTCCCAGTGATGCCTGAAGCTCAAGCGAGCAGCAGGATGAGAAACCCTTTCAACATTGACACCTCTCACATGGCCTCAATGGATTTAACTGCTGTTGAGCAGGAGAGTTTAATAGAAACACTGAAGCATCTTTCAGAAAGCAGACTTTGTAGGACTTTTGGCTGAAGCAGTCCAGGGAATACCCTGTGCTTCCTGACAAGGCCGTGCGCTTTCTCCTTCCGTTTGCGAACACCGATCTGTGCGAGAAAGGCTTCTCTTCACTTGTTGTTATAAAAACGAAGTAGAGAAGCAGGGCGGATGCTGAGCCAAACCTGAGACTGAAGCTGACCTCCATTGACCCAGACATTGCAGGACTGTGTTCACAGAGGAACGCACACTCATCACATTAAGCTCATGGAAGTTGTTTAATTACAGCCGTTATTCTTAATGCTCTTCCTCACTCTTGTTTTATTCTTCATCTTATTGTTCTTCCTCTGTGTGTGTTTGTGTGTGTGTTTCTGTTTCAGAAAGCAGCCATACAGCAGTGTGTGAAGTTTAGACAGCCTGTTTATATATTTTTTAATCAAGTACAGTACATTGTTTACTTAACATTTAAGTACAGTACAGTTTTATTTAATCCTTAAGAACTGTTTTTTGTTCTGTTGTTTTTCATTTATTTAAGTACAATGTTTATTTAACTTTTCTGTGCAATATATTTTAATTGAATGATTATTTAAGTACAGTCTTTTATTTTCCTATATTTAAGCGTAGTGTTACTAATCTAACTGTGTAAAATGTGACAATGGCTGACAGTATTAAATATACCTCTTTAGGAGTAAAACGTCTGCCTTGTTTTTGATGAATGCTGAGGCTTACTAGGCTACTGTATAGTGTTGGTCATTATGGTGGTACTTGGAGAGCCGAGTATTTTCCGGGTGGTACTTGGTGTAAAAAGTTTGGGAACCACTGAACTAGAGAATACTACAGTATTTAAAATAATCTTCAGTCCAAGAGACGGGTGACTTTGCACTTGTTTATGATCAAGTTATATAGTAAAGAACTTTCAAAATATTCTAAAAGCGATCTCCAAGCCTGTAAAATATTTCAACAGTTGAGAAGTGATTTGCAGGAGTGGTCAGCAGCTCCTTAACTGTCTGGTAAGCCATTTATACTGTAATAATTAATACACACTCAATTAATACACACAAGTTTTCTACAGCACAGCTGGTTCTCAGTGCTACCCCCTGGAGGTTGATAGCTTTTCTACAGTGGGAAAGTGGGAATTTCCACAATAAAATATAGAGATTAACAATAGAGCAGAGTTTATTCTCATTGAATTCAAAACAGGTAATAAAGTTTTTCTCTTCAACATTAACTTCATGTGTTGTTTTGTACAGAATAAAGTTCTCCGGGTCTTTTCAAAATGTAAAACTGTATGAGTAACCATAAACTGTTCCTGGGTGATCACGTGACATCAGACCGGAAACAGGAAAGGGAGGAGCGGAGCAAGCGCGAGTTGAGTTCTAGCAGCGAGCAGAGCCACGGAGAATACGTCGATATTTTAGCTCGAGCCGCCCTCCACTACTGTTTGGAGCTTGTTGGACTCTCTCGGCTGTGTTGTCGTGTCTCACAGAGGAAACATTTCATCTCGTGCAGCAACAATGAGTTCAGTTCAGGCTTTGGGAGAGTTTGAACAAACTATCGTCCAGCGCGAGGAGGAGGTTGATCGTCAGCACAGACTGCTGGAAACCATCTGGAACCCTCAAATCAAGCTCCACAGAACAGGTCTGGAAAAGTGTGAATGAACACATGAATGTGACTGGAGCAGGATCTCCATTGTTCTGACTGGGTTTGGTTTATCCACCGCACACAGAAGCAGGATTTGTGTCTCTGGAGGGAAACTTGGATTGAACTCAGACTTTGACTCTTTTCCATGTTTCCAGGTTTTAATCAATACACAGTTGTAGTTGAAGTCAGAAACAGGAGAAGAGCGTCTAGAATCACCTGGAACTACCTGACAATACATTGAAACAAGGTTAAAATAATAATATGAGCAGCCATTGACAAAACATAGAGGGTATTTTTCTTAATCATTTCTGATTTCAATGGATTTGCATTGTTTGCAACTTCCTGTGTTTGGTCACTTCCTGTCCTCTCCAGTCCAATCACAGCAGAGAATAGTCCCTCCTCTCTCCAAAGGCGGGCTCAAGCCTCCAGCCTCAGGGTGCAGACACTTCCTGGCTCCAGGTTTCCATATTAAAAGACGATTGTCTCTGAGTATCAGTGAAACCAACATGGAGGAACATGGAGGCAAAAGCACCTGGAAGAATGTAAACCTCTTGTCTCTGGAACAGTGAGGCTCCAAATGGCAACATGGAAGAACTATCAAGTTAAAATACTTCAGCAACTAGAGTTTTAGAAATATGAACATCTAAGATGTTTAAAAAGATTGTTGCACTTCCTTTTTTTAATTAATTTTTTCAAATAAGCATATGAGTATGGTACATGCAGTATTCTTATCTTACAAATACATTTCCAATATCCGTTTAGAAGGACATAAAAACCAAAAGAACCAAACAACTAAATTACATCATCAACAAATGTGGGACCCTCCCTTCTCTTCCTCCTCTGTTCCTCCTATTAATCTAGTCTTTTGTCATTAAGTAAATGAAAAGATAAATAAATAGATTCTAGATCAATGAAACTTCTCTTTACCATTCCTACTTTAAACAGCCGTCCCTCCATACAAACAGCCGTACTGAAGGTCTGTTAAAAAACCTTCCATCCAATCAAGAGAAGGAAAAAGAAAGAGAAAGATGGATGCCCTCCGTCTCCTTCCGAGAATGTATGTCTACCTTTCTACCTCTTTATTCTTCTCCCCCCCCCCACAATAAGTAACATTCTAATCATTTCTGGGTTTAAAACCCAATAAAAATCATTTCAGGTCTAAATCAATGTTTTCATCCAAGATTCTTTTCATCTCTTTCTGTATATTTTTCCAATATTCTCTGAGTTTGGGACGGTCCCAGAATATATGTCTCTAGTCTCCTACTGGACCACAACCCCTCCAGCATTTATCACATGTTTTACTATGTTAGGACATACAGTGAAGAAAATAAGTATTTGAACACCCTGCTATTTTGCAAGTTCTCCCACTTAGAAATCATGAAGGGGTCTGAAATGTTCATGGTAGGTGCATGTCCACTGTATGAGAGATAACCTAAAAAGAAAAATCCAGAAATCACAATCTATGATTTTTTAACAATTTATTCATGTGATACAGCTGAAAATAAGTATTTGAACACCAACGTTAATATTTGGTAGAGTAGCCTTTGTTTGCAATTACAGAGGTCAAACGTTTCCTGTAGTTCTTCACCAGGTTTGCACAGACTGCAGGAGGGATGTTGGCCCACTCCTCCACACAGATCTTCTCTAGATCAGTCAGGTTTCTGGGCTGTCGCTGAGTAACACGGACTTTCAGCTCCCTCCAAAGATTTTCAATTGGATTTAGGTCTGGAGACTGGCTAGGCCACTCCAGAACCTTGATATGCTTCTTACGAAGCCACTCCTTGGTTTTCCTGGCTGTGTGCTTTGGGTCATTGTCATGTTGGAAGATCCAGCCACGACTCATCTTCAATGATCTGACTGAGGGAAGGAGGTTTTTGGCCAAAATCTCACAATACATGGCTGCAGTCATCCTCTCCTTAATACAGTACAGTCGTCCTGTCCCATGAGCAGAAAAACACCCCCAAAGCATGATGCTACCACCCCCATGCTTCACAGTAGGGATGGTGTTCTTGGGATGGTACGCATCATTCATCTTCCTCCAAACACGCATAGTGGAATTATGACCAAAAAGGTCAATCTTGGTCTCATCTGACCACCAAACATTCTCCCATGACTCCTCTGGATCATCCAAATGGTCATTGGCAAACTTAAGACGGGCTGTTTAAGCAAGGGAACCTTCCGTGCCATGCATGATTTCAAACCATGACGTCTTAGTGTATTACCTTTTTTTTTTTTTTTTTTTTTTTTTTTTTTTTTTTTTGCCCTTGTCCTGTTCGGCAGCTTGGGCCAACAATATGATGTGATTGAGAGCCTTCGGAGTCAGAACAGTTTTTGGTCTTGCAACAGGGAGAGACCTGGAGTCTCCTCCTGTTGCCTTCTCCGTCAGAAGTTGGCATGGCTGCCGTACACGACCGGGGGGGAACGCACAAAGAGAGAGAGAAGAGAAGAGAGAGAAGAAAGTCGAGGAGGGAGGGGTGAGGGGGGAGGGGGGAGGGGGGAGGGGGGAAGGGGATAACATACAATGTCCTTGTTGTGCTACATATATTATTTGCAATAATCACACTCATCCAAATACTTTCCAACTGTTATTAGATTGAACCAGCCTGAGCAGCTCTATCTAGACAGTAAGATGATTTTCTAGATTAACCAGCCTGAGCAGCTCTATCTAGACAGTAACGTGAAGCAGGAACATGAAATAACAAAGAGGCAACAACAAAAGAGGAACATGATTTTTAAAGTTTGAGCAAATGATGACAGACAACAAGCAACTTCAGAAGCACCTTTCGTGAGGAGTGAAAGTGTGTGTGTGTGTGCGTGTATGTGTGTGTGAGTGCGTGTGGCTTGTCCACTGGGTGTGGCCGGAACTGTTGTGGGGGGACCCGTGGTGACACCCCGGGGTCCGAGGCCACCGCGCCCGGACACCGCCACCCCGGCAGACAGAAGCCCCCCAGGCCCGTGGAAGCCCCCAGCGAACCACCCCAGAGAGCCCCGCCCCCGCCCAAAAAGCACCCGACGGAGAATGCAGAGAGGAATCCCCCCCAGGCAAGAGGGGCCCACAAGAGAAGGACAAAGGGCACAGGGCCCCAGGCCCCGACCCAAGCCGCCAAACCGAGAAAAGGCCGGAGCAGGGCCCCCGGGCCGAGCGGGCCGAGAGCCCCCCCAACCCCGGCGGCGAGTCCCACCGCACCCCCGGGAACAGGCCCTCCCACCGCCCCCCCCAACCCGGCAAGGAAGAGACGGCCCCAGCCGCCGCGCCCCGGACCAGCCCCGCCCCCAGACCCAGGAACGCGAAGTCCGGCGCAGGCCCCGGTCGGAGAACAGTCAACTCTACACCCCCAGGAGCCTCATATTCCACCCGCCCCATAACCCCTCCCCCCGGGTCTTGATTGGGAAACCCAACCCATGACCCACCCCGCACACACACACACACAATGAGACAAACAGTGAGCCCCATCTTGAACATCCTTTGTCCCGTGTAATGAACTCTGTGAAGGATCTTGTATTGTATGAGCTGTATATTGGGGTTTTTGCTCATTTTGAATGTATTTGTACAGATTTCTGACCAAAACGTTGGGTCTCTGTTGATGTTGAGATCTTCTTCCCATTTGAACGTGGGAAGGGATATTGAGATATTTGAACCTGACAGGATTGAGATAATTTTAGAAAGAGGTTTAGGTGCTGAGATCTTCAGGAGGTTTGTCACTGTCTGAGGTAAGTTCAAGTTAATCTGTTCTAGTTTGAATTTAGTTTGTATTATTGACTTAAGCTGAAGATATTCCAGATAGTTGTTTTGACTGATACCATATGTTTCTATTAGCTCGTTAAATGGAATAAAAGAGTTATTGGAGATAAGTTGTTCTAAGTGTCTTATTCCTTTATTTTGCCATCTTGGGAAGTTTATTGGTTTCTTTCTTTGCAGGATGTCGGGATTGTTCCAGATGGGTGTGAGTTTGCAGGGAATGAGTGTAGATCCATTTATTTTAAGAAATTCCCACCAAGCTGTCAGCGACGTGTTTATATTGATGCTTTTGAAGCAGCTGTGCTTTTTGATGACAGGACTGAAGAAGGGAAGATCTCTGACTTGGAGATCTTCACAGAATGTTTTTTCAACGTCTAGCCAGCCTTCATCTAGGGGTTTCTGATTGATCCATTTTACAACATAAAGTAGTTTATTGGCCAGATAATAATTATAAAAATTTGGGAGTTCTAAACCACCTTGGTCCTTGGTGTTCTGGAGTGTTTTTAAACTTATACGTGATGGTTTATTTTTCCATAAGAATTTTGAGACATGAGAATCAAGAGTGTTAAACCAGGTTTTTGGTGGTTTTGCTGGGATCCTTGAGAAGATGTAGTTAATTTTAGGCAAGATCATCATTTTGATTGTTGCTACTCTCCCCATAAGTGAAATTGGGAGTGTCCTCCATCGAGTGAGGTCCTCCTCTATTGCTTTAATAAGGGGGGTGTAGTTTAAGTGTACCAAGTCTGAGAGTTTGGCTGAGACGTTAATGCCGAGATATTTGATGTTCCCTGGTTTTAGTGGGGTGTTAGATGTCTGCTGAAATGTAGAGTTGATAGGCAAGACTACTGATTTGTTCCAATTTATAGAATATTCTGAGATTGAGGAGAAACTGTCTATCAACCCTATTGTTTCTGGAAGAGAGGTCTGTGCGTTTTGCAGGAAAATTAGCACATCATCCGCATAGAGACATATTTTATGTGTTATATTTGCTGTTCGTATTCCTTTTATGTTATTATTCTGTCTGATGGCTGCTGCTAGTGGTTCGATGAAAATTGCAAAGAGAGATGGTGAGAGTGGACACCCCTGTCGGGTGCCTCTCTCAAGATTGAACCTTGAGGACATTTGGTCATTGGTTTTAACACAGGCACTGGGTGAGGTATACAGTATTTTTATCCAGGAGAGGTAATATTCTCTAAATCCAAATTTCCGTAGTGTAGCAAGTAGAAATTTCCAATTTACCCTATCAAAGGCTTTTTCTGCATCTAAGGAGGTGATAATGGCTTTTTGTTTATTGTGGTGGCAGTGGTCTATAAGATTAATTAATCTACGTGTATTATTAGTGGAGTGTCGTCCTTTAATAAACCCAGTTTGATCTGGGTGTATGATGTGGGGTGTGATTTTTTCCAGTCTGCTTGCTAATGTTTTACTAATTATTTTAAGATCTACATTGATTAGTGATATCGGCCGATAGCTAGATGGTAGTGTGGGATCTTTATCCGGTTTTAGAAGAAGACTGATATTTGCACAGTTCATATGTTGGGGGAGAGTTGAAGATTCTTTAATTTCCTCAATTATTCTGAAAAAAATAGGTGAGAGTAAAGACCATAATTCTTTGTAAAATTCAGTGGGGTATCCATCAGGTCCTGGAGCTTTACCATCAGGCATGTGCTGGAGAGCTTCCTGCAGTTCTTCTACTGAGATGGAAGCTTCTAGACCTTGGATCTGTTCTTCTTTTAATTTTGGGAGGTTGACTGTGCTCAGAAAGCTCTCTATTTCAGATTGTGAAGGATCAATTTGTGAAGAGTAAAGTTTTTTGTAGAATTCTCTGAAAGTATTGTTTATTTCTTGTGGGTTAAAAGTGATTTTACCATTTTGAGTTTGGACTGAGGGGATTGTACATTTTTCTTTATTTCGTTTTAACTGATTGGCTAAAAGTTTGCTGGATTTATTACCATGTTCAAAGTTCTCCCAGCGTAGTCTCTGCAGTTGAAATTGTGTTTTATGTTCAATTATTTTGTTCAACTCTATTTTAAATTTTCTTAGTTCCATTAATAGGCTGTCGTCTTTGCAGGCAGCATGAGCTGTTTCCATGGTTTTGATTTTATCTTCCAGTTCTTTCTCCTTTTTTTTTTCTCTTTTGGTCTTGTATGAGGAGTAAGAAATGATTTTACCTCTCATGACAACTTTAGCCGTCTCCCAGAGGACGCAGGGAGAGACACCAGGCAGGTCATTTGTTTCTAAAAAGATTGTCCATTGTTTTTTAAAGAATGTGAGGAAATCTGGATCCTTAAGCAGTGACGTGTTAAATCTCCACTGTCTAATAGGAGGGGTGATTGTTCTATTAGTAACTGTCATAGTGACAGGTGCATGGTCACTGATAGTAATGGGGTGAATCTGTGTGTCCAAGATGTCTTTAATCACTGATTTACTCACCAGAAAGTAATCTAAGCGCGAATAAGATTGGTGCACTGCTGAGTAGAAGGTGTACTCTTTAAGAGTGGGATGAGAGGTGCGCCAGGCGTCGCAAAGACCATAGTCACTCATGTACTGCTGGACTATGTCTGTAGATTCCCAGTGTCGGGTGTTTGCTGCTTTACTAGCTCTGTCTACTTGTTGATTGAAGGCGATGTTGAGGTCTCCTCCCACTATCAGTGTTTTGTCAGAGTGTGTTGAGAGGGTGGTGAAGAAATTATGATAGAAGGAGGGGTCATCAACATTTGGGCCATAGATGTTTGCGATACACATCTCTATGTTCTGAAGAGAGATGTGAATAATTATAAATCTTCCCTCTGGATCTGTGATTGTGTCTTTACACGAGAATTGTATTTTATTGTTGATTAATATAGCTACGCCTCTCTGCTTGGAGTTAAAACAAGCTGAGTATGTGTGAGGGAATTGTGGTGATATCAATTTGTGATGTCCTGTTGTAGGTGTGTGTGTCTCTTGTAACAAGACAATGTCTGCCTGTAGTTTGTTTAAGTGTTCAAAAACTTTTTGTCTTTTTATTTGCGTGCCCATTCCTCGTACATTCCAGGTGACAAACCTGAGCGTGTTTCTAGCTACACTCATCTTCTAGGTGGGTTCTCTAATGCTGTATATGTGGGTGTGTGTGTGTCTGTGTGTCCGCGTGCGTGTACGGGTGTGTTTGTGTGTGTGTGTGTGTGTGCATGCGTGAGTGTGTGCGTGTATATGTGTCCGCATGTGTGTTTGACTAGGTGCATGCGTTTGTGTGCGTGTGTGCATGCGTGCATCTTTGTATGTGTCTGTCTGCATGTGTGTGTGTGTGTGAGTGTGTGTGGATGCATATATCTGTGCGTGTGTATTTAGGATCCCTAAGTCTGACTGGCTATTCAAACGTAGTAGTGTGTGTCTGTCAGTATATGAGTGTGTGATATGGTGACAGTTGGATTGTGATGTTGAGGTTTTAATGTGGTGAAAACAGTGGAAGTGTATTGTTATCAAAACAAGGGAGGGGGGGTGGAAATAGAAAAGAAAAGTGAGAAACCAAAAACAGAAAAAGAACCAATTCAAACCCATAGGTGACATTTAGCGGTGACGTAACGAGTGCTTTTTTTTTTTTTTTTTTTTTTTTTTAAATTATATCCCAGTGCTTTTTTTTTTTTTTTTAATATCCCAGTGCTGACAGTGCAAGTCCATAATAATTATTACTACCGCAATATAGCAAACATCGTGTACATTAATGATGTAATACTAATTAGCTTCGCTTTAATATACGTTGTTCATGATGTTTACTGATGTTACAGTTAAACTCTTACCTGGACCTGAGTAAACCTGTGATGTGTGTGTGTTAGAGTGGTCATACTCAGCTTGTGAGGACCATCAGTAGAGCCAGGGAGTGACAGCGGGGTCTCGGAACAGCTGGCCGTTGACATAGAGCCTGTCCACGGTGATGACGGCCCGGGATCCCTCAGCGATTAACTTCCTTCTTACCGGAAAAAGCAGGCGGCGGCGGTCCAGGATCTCCTTCGGGAACTGGTCGTTGACACTGAAGTCCGTTCCTCGTAGTTCCCTGCCGCGACTCTTCACCTGCTCTTTCTGTTTGAAATGGTCAAACTTGGCGACGATGGGCCGCGGGCGCTGGTTGTCCTGTCGTCTTCCTCCCAGGCGGTGGACGCGGGCGAAGGTGATCTTGCTCACGGTGTCGGCTGGAAGCTTCAGACTTACCTGCATGAAGTCCCGCAGCGACGCCTCGGTGTCTTCTTCCGCCCGCTCCGGCAGACTAAACCTTGATAGTAGTACCATTCTGATTGTTCGGGGGGGGCCTGTGTGGTGTGCACCTTGAGGGAGGTTCTCCCAAGCAGAATGGAGTGGGTGTGTCGGTGACGTGCGGGGGTGTGTTGGTGATGGGGAGGTGTTAAAAGAGGAAGTGCTGTGACACACAGGTAGAGATGTTTGACAGGTGAACTGTCATGTGGCTGGAGGCAATAAAGAAAGCCGACTCGACTCCTTCGTCCGTCTCATCATTCTCAGCCTCCACATAGCACCGATTAAGAGCCCATGGGAAGGTGGCACCCAGCAAGGGGCATGAACCCACTACCTTGAGATGGGGAGGCTCATGCTCTACCAACTGAGCAAGCCGGGGCCTTTGGAACAGTATTTCCCGGAATATTCCCAAATTCTTGCAATGGAAACCCGAACCATAACGGACTATACCAGTCCATTCCTGTACTTTTTGTGCGGTGGAAACACATCTTAAGTGACCTGAGAAGGAGTGATTGGGAAGAACGTCTGGCCTGAAGGTTATCAGGAACAACACACAGAAAACCTTACACTGCCCTTTGAGGAATTGAACCCTGGTCTCCTCAAAAGACAATAAAGTGGGTTAATCCTGACGTAAAACTGCACTGAAGCATGTTGTTGTGGCCGAGAGGTTAAGGCGATGGACTTGAAATCCATTGGGGTCTCCCTGCGTAGGTTCGAATCCTGCCAACAACGCTGCTCAATACTTTGAGAAGGTTAAAGAAAAACTCTTCTTGTGTATTATTTTGTACAGTAAAACCTCTGATGTAGAGACTCCCTGAAATCCAAGGACAAGAGTCCCCTGAAGATAGGTTCTCCTCTTCAGAGGGTCTCGTCATGAGGACCAGAATGGACCAACCACCAAATACCTGATGGTGGCTGATAATGATCCTACAATTGCAGAGTCACTTAACATACCGAGCAGAACATAGTTCAGTCCCAGATGCATAGAAGCGCAGAGCAATGAGAACCTGTTCTTCCACAGACTGTGACTCTTTTGGGTTCTGCGTTGAAGTTTTGGCCTGACAAGGTCTGCAATGTACTTAATATCAGCATTCCCCAAGGGGAAGCGAGCGTACAGTTCTTCAGTGGTGTATTGCTCCAGTGGTTTTGCACACTTAACATACACCCTTTGACGGTGTCCTTTTCCACCAAAATGGTGGTGGCGATGGACAAGACCTGCCATGTGAGTGTCTCTCTGTAAGTCCTCTGAGAAAGGCTTAATATAAGATGGCTCTCAAAAAGCAGCCCACTCATCAGCTGACATCTTTTGGCTTGTGATCAATTAAGTCAATCGTGTCCAAGGCCTTTTGTGAGGTGGACACTGTTTTGCTCACTGTTCCCACAGGACTGGAGATTTTTGTTGGGATTCACTCCCAAATGATGAGGCTTAAGTTTCTTTTCCCCATTTATTTTTCAGGTGAAACACCTGGAACACACAGTGTAAATATTCATTCATTCATTCAATATTCATTTTTAAATAAAGTAGAACAATATCAAACAGTAAATGTTCAGTTATATATTAAATAAGTACATTTCTATTATATATATCTATATATACATATACAGTACATACACAGATACAGATATATATATACTCATACACATATGATATTTCATTGATATACTTCACAATAAATAAGTAAATATTATTTCCATATTTTTTAATTACTGTACATGATACAAATAAATACAATACAAATTGTATAAATAATACTTCATGTATTTTTAAATTCAATAATCTAACCAACAATCATGACTTCCTTTTCATTTAGGTTGAGATATCAATTGATTTCATTTGTACATTTATTTTCATTGCACGTTTAATTTAATAATAACACTTTACCGGTTAACGTAAACACAAATTTAGCCAACTGAGGGCAAACCACAACGTGAACAGCTGTTTTTAAAAAGTCCCACATTTCCGGACGCAATTAAACGCACCTCATAGTCCAAATTCAGCGTAAAAGTGAAAGTAAACAATCGCCTCTTACCGGCAGTCATCTTCAGTTTTATTTGAGTGGGTACCCGTTTCTGCACGTCCATCAGCCACGCTGAAGCACTTCAGCGCTTCCTCAGCTCACTTCTTTGGCTCTGGCTTTCACACACGCCACAGCTGATGACGTTGAAGAGAAGCTGAAACACTTCCTCCTCTCTGATTAAAACAGCTGGAGCACCGCTGCTGCTTCCGTGAGGGGAGGGCTGTATGGCTGTGTAGCACTCTTCCTTGTTCACCACAACACATACTATGCTCACTGCAGATCAGGTGGAACCATGGACTCAAAATGACCTGATTTCACTCTAGCAGAAACCCATGCACTGCTGGAGGGTGTAAAGTGCCATTATACCTCAATAGTAGGAAGTTCTGTTGTGGCTGGAATGTTGAGGAACAAAAGGAAGAAAGACATTTGGGTTGAAATCACCCAGAATGTGAATGCAATGGGGTCTGGCCAGAAGAGGGTCTTGGAGCAGGTGAACTTTAGATGGAAGAATCTGAGGGCCAGAGCCACAAAGGACCTTGCTGAAACAAAAAACACCCAAACGGGCAACAAAGCCTTTAAGAAAGGTGAATACACAGATGTGGTTCTGGACATTATTGGAGGTGAGAAGCACAGATACTCCTGGCAGAGGAACAAATCAAGCTGGCCAAACTGCAGCAAACCAGGGCAAAACTTCACATCTGCCTCCTAAAAGCAAGGCTTGATTTTCAAGGTTGCTTTTAGGTCCTACTCGTCTGGTCTGTCCTACTCAGATGAAGAACCCTGAACATTCTTTATTCTGTTCACTATTGGACATTTTGCCTTTTTTTTTTTAAATTTAAGACTTTTTCAAAATATCCACAATGTATTTGTTTATGTACACTTGTTATT
This sequence comes from Lipophrys pholis, assembly GCF_963383615.2. NCBI lineage: Eukaryota > Metazoa > Chordata > Actinopteri > Blenniiformes > Blenniidae > Lipophrys > Lipophrys pholis. The sequence continues at coordinate 1,845,134 of NC_137646.1, read as the reverse complement.
TGTTGTGGCTCAGATGCGTGGTCACAAAAGAAATCAAAAATAGAAGTGGATGTTTATGTTTATGTTATTTTTGTGTTTTGTCTCAAAATAAAAAACACTTAAAGTGTCCCCATGTTGGCTCTTCTACCTGTTGTTCTTTACATTGCTGGTAGCCCACATTGTGATATGTTGTCCCATTTAGAGCACTGGTAATCTGGATTTGGTCATCTTGAAAACTGTGTATCTAGATCAGGGTGATCCAATCCAATGTTGCTTTGAAAAACTGACATAAAAGTAAGACGGATTACCTGATCCAGGAAAGCAACAAATGAGATTTTCAAATCCGGATCATTTTGATCCAGATTACATTTTTTTGAACAACTGGCCCCTGGTGTTCTATAAATGCAGCTTACAATTACATTCTTTTTTTTCATACAGAGTTCAACTGTGTTGCATTCAAACATATCTTTCATTGCTCTTGTCATTTTCTCCACCACTTTATATTTCAGGTCTACACCCACATATATAGCTCCCCCTCCACCCGCCTTCCCCTCTCTGTTTAAGGAGTTGAACTCGTATCCATCAGGTCAAATCAGCTCCCTTCTCAGTGCTGATCCATGTTTCAGAGATGGTGACAATACTGAATGGTTGTTTGAACTGACCTACATACTGTTTGATTTGGCTGAAGTTTGAATAGAAGCTCCAACTATTGAAGGTAAAATTGAAAGTTTATTGTCCCTTTGAATTGTCCTGTTGAATTCATCTTGAGAGTAATAGCAGCAGTTGTCAGTGATGTTGTAGTGGAAGTTAAGGGTTAACAAGCTTCATGCTGCTGAAACTGGGTGATGCGTTCAAGTGCATCACGTAACTCCAAAGCTCGCAGCAACATATTGAAAAAAAAGAATTATGAACTCGTTAATTTTTGGAACTCTGAATTTAGAACTATGAACTGAACTAGTTAATATTAAAATTTGTTAACTGAACTTTGAACTAGTTCATGTAGAAACTGAACCTTCCCAACACTGCCTGTCAATCACTCTTGTGTGGGGAGGCGGGGCACCTGGCACACCTGAGTGCAGCATGAGAGCCCCATGAGGAGGAGAGGGAGAGATGAGGTTGTTTTGATTATTTACTTTGGATATTTACAATCTCTTTTTTCATAATACAATTCTAATTTTAAATATTCTGAAGAAATAAAAGTTTATCTATCTTTAAAAGGGTATACTTGCATTATTATACCATTATTAATATATTAGTGGAAAAATGGTATGAAAACAGAAATATTATAGTTTATCACTATTATTTGCTATCATGACAGGCTTTGCGCTGCGTTCCGTGCACGCTCTCGAAGTCTAAAGGTGCAGCTCAAGGACCGAACTTCCCAGTCGCCAGGTGGCTGGCCGAGGTCTGAGGTGTTTTGTTTTTTGTTCCCGCGATTTGAAATGACTTTTATCAGTTAGATGGAGCAAAACCGCGCGTCTGCGTCCAACTGCGCCTCCTAGTGCCTAAAGTTTGAAATCCACACAGACAGAATATGATTCCCAAAAACCTAAACTGATATACGTTCTCAATATTAACGTCATCATTGGATATTGTGGCTTCACCTTTTAGCAACAAAACAATCAATAGACTCACTTCTCCAGTTAAAACACTCGTGGACAAAGTTTAGAAGTGGCACTTCAAAAATAGTTGAATTCTGGTTGTAAAAGTTCCTGGACTGGTGTCTCCTGAGGTTAACTGATGAGAGAAGAGCCAACTGGTTCTGTAAACTCTGTTGGGTGATTCTTCAAAGCTCAGTGTGACATCACAAAGCGCCTTTACCAACTTCAAGGCTCGGTGTGGTCACACGGGATCAAAGGAGTTAAGCCCCGCCCCCTTGGACCTGCTGCCATGACTACCATCAACCGTAGCAACTAATCATGTTTATCTAACTTTTCTGTGCAATATATTTTAATTAAATCATTATTTATGTACAGTCTTTTATTTTCCTATATTTAAGCGTAGTGTTACTAATCTAACTGTGTATAATGTTACAGTGGCTGACAATATTAAATATACTTCTTTCAGAATAAAACCTCTGCCTTGTTTTTGATGAATGCTTAGGCTTACTAGGCTACTGTATAGAGTTGGTCTTTATGGTGGTACTTGAAAAGCCAAGTATTTTCTGGGTTGGTATTTGGTGTAAAGAGTTTGAGGACCACTGCTGTAGAGGAAAGGACATTGAGGCCTAATGGGCTTCACTCGCTTGTTGTATTTCTGTTATCAATTCATTTACTTTACATTTAAAGGTTCATGTGTTTTTACTGAAAAGGACAAAGTGAAGCCAAAAACTTCAGTTGTATTATTAATTATCAATTATTCTTTATTCAATTGAGTCATTTTTTTTCAGAAACATAATCAAAGTATTTGATTTTAACTGACCTGTCTTTTCTGTCACATTTAGTAATAGTATTGTTGTTTGAAAATGTTTAAATCTTTGGTAAAATAGTCAATTTCAAAACAAATGATTAGCTGCAACCCTGTATTCCAGTTTTAATTACTTGTGCTTTTTTGTATTGTTTGTGTTTTAATATGTTCTACGCTTTTGGTCTATTTCATATGTAAACATTCATAGAGGCTAGCTATCACTGTTTTTCTCTGCATTACTTGCAGATCAGGATGATTTAATATAATCAGCACAGAAATGGATCTACTGAGTAACACTTACTATCTTTCTGCAAGATGTAGGAATGTTTGATAATAATACTTTTTCTTGAACAAGTGATCAGGGGACAGCGCGGACGCAGTCCCCCACTACCAGAAATTATGCAGTCGAGATTCCCACATTTGGGGAATTCGCAGAGGTCAGCAGAGCCGGAGTGCAATGGCTGAGCCTCACCCTGGGTGAACCACCTTCTTGATCATGGTATCTCCCCTACCAGGTAAGTATGAATTGTACACGCTCCACACACACACTCCTTTCACACACACATACACTTCACTTATGGTCTCATTAGTCACATGGGAAAAACATTAGAGTCTATCTGGGATGAAATTGAACATTAAGACCAAATGGGCTTCACTCACTTGTTGTATTTATCAATTAATTTACTTTACATTTAAAGGTTCATGTGTTATTACTGAAAAGGACAAAGTTAAGCCAAAAACTTCAGTTGTATTATCAATTATCAATTATTCTTTATTTAATTGAGTCATTTGTTTCACAAACAAAAGCCAATTATTTGGTTTTAACTGGCCTGTCTTTTCTGTCACACATTTAGTAATAGTATTGTTGTTAGAAAATGTCCAAATCTTTGGTAAAACACTCAATTTCAAAAAGAATCAATAGCTGCAACCCTGTATTCCAGTTTTACATATTTATGCTTTTATGTATTGTTTAGCTTCCTTTATTTTATTTTACTCCTGTTTGGCCTATTACACTTATATTTAAATAATCATAGAGCCTGGATAACAGTCGGTGCTTTTCTCTGCATGACTTGAAGACTATATAAGATCAACACTGAAATGAAACTGCTGAGTAACAACTAATATCTTCCTGCAAGATGTGGGAATGTTTGGAAATAAAGCATTTTCTTGAACAAGTGATGAGGGGAGAGCGCGGACGCAGTCCCCCACTACCAGAAATTATGCAGTCGAGATTCCCACATTTGGGGAATTCGCAGGAGTCAGCACAGCCAGAGTGCAATGGCTGAGCCTCACCCTGGGTGAACCACCTTCTTGATCATGGTATCTCCCCTACCAGGTAAGTATGAATTGTACACGCTCCACACACACACTCCTTTCACACACACATACACCTCACTTATGGTCTCATCATTCACATGGGAAAAACACTAGAGTCTATCTGGGATGAAATCAAATTGTTCCTGTAGAGCAGTCATTCTCAAAGTGTGGTACGTGTACCACTAGTGGTACTCGGGGCTCCATCTAGTGGTACACCAAAGGATCACTGAAATAAATAGAAAAGCGCTGACATCAACAGTTATTCACGGTAGCAGGCAGGAATTGATGGCAAGAGGTGGAGGTTTTTAACCCTTTGGGCCCCAAAGCTCATTTTGACTGTTTTCACTACTGTTGTTTTTACGTTCATATCTCACTATATAAAGTGTTTTTCTTGAAAATTTGGTCCCGGCAAGTGAACTAATCAGTTGCGGGGTGACCAGCTGTGCCAGTCGGCGTTGTCATGCCCACCTGATGGTGGGTACAGGTGGGCATCTCCACCTATACAGCTCCGGACAACGTTTCTGAACATGAATTTCCAAGAGTTCATCCCCTGTACCATGAATAACGACATATACAATCGAGTTCTTATAATAAATTAGGTTTTTATGTGAAAACGGTTATTCAGCGGTGCTTTCTGTGGACTGACCCCGACAAAGGGACCTCATTTCTGGGTTCGCGTCACGGCAACTCACGGAAGAGCGTTTATACCCTTAACTTAGTGTGTACTGCAGCTGAAAACACGGGATTTAGCAGCTCTGTGAGAAAAGGCCTATCGAAGCTGATTCTAGTGAAAAAAGTTAAGTATTTTGTGTGTAAAATTACTTTTCAGGTCGAGTCCCGGAGGTTAGCGGGTCGCTAAGCGTAGCATTACGGGCGATCGTGACACGAAGTTCCGCCGCTGCCGTCACGCCGCCGCCGTAACGTAACGCCGCCGTCACGCTGCCGTAACGCTGCCCGCTGATTACTAAAATGGATGAATTGGACGGTGGAAGAGGAGTTACTTCGATCGCTTCTAAAGCCGTTATCTACTTCATAATATGTATCGTCTGAAATACTCAGTCCGTGAATAAAACATCATTTCCTGAAATGACAGCCATGTTTCATTTTGATTGGCTCAAGCGGGCCATGTGACACGAGAAGGGAGGGGGGATCCCAGATCTATAGTAGAATGAGAGAGAGACATTCACTAGAATCCATTGACCATCTTTTTATCATAGTTTTATTCTTAATCTTATTGTTCTTCCTCTGTGTGTGTGTGTGTGTGTGTGTTTCTGTTTCAGAAAGCAGCCTGTTTTGATTATTTTTTAATCAAGTACAGTACATTGTTTACTTAACATTTAAGTACAGTACAGTTTTATTTAATCTTTAAGAACTGTTTTTTGTTCGTTTGTTTTTCATTTATTTAAGTACTTATGAGTAAGTATTTAATTTTTCTGTGCAATATATTTTAATTGAATCATCATTATTTAAGTACAGTCTTTTATTTTCCTATATTGCTGTGTAAAATGTGACAATGGCTGACAATATTAAATATACTTCTTTAGGAGTAAAACCTCTGCCTTGTTTTTGATGAATGCTGAGGCTTACTAGGCTACTGTATAGTGTTGGTCATTATGGTGGTACTTGGAGAGCCGAGTATTTTCTGGGTGGTACTTGGTGTAAAAAGTTTGAGAACCACTGCTCTAGTAGATCGTTTATCACTGTATGGTGTGAAAACTAGAGGCTCACACACATAGACATATACACTAGACGCCTCACCGACTGGCAGGAACATACGTCAGTGCGTCCGCCATCTTGGGAGGGGCATTTGTCAGGACTTTAGCAACGATACCGCATCACTGTTCTGCTTTTGGTTGTACAAACAGACAAAATAAGGACAATGGACAGCGTGGGATTACCTTCCACAGGTAGGAAAAACATATTTATTGTTGTTGTCGTTGTGTTTAGCTCATATAACATTAACTTGGGACATAGATGAGCTGGAGCCGTGGGAAATGCTCTCTATTCCCTGGCTTAAGCTCGCCATCAAACAACAAGAACAATATCAACATCTATTGGGTTCATCTAACGGAGGCTATTTTAGTTGCAGTGTGTAGAATATTACATTTCAAAAGAAATGAGTTGCTCAGAACCAGTCAGTGTACTGTTCCCCGCCTGTTCCAGCAGGAGAACCTCAGCCTGATCCCAGTAGGAAGTACTGTCTGGCTGTGCTCAAACAGCTGAGCAACATGTCCCACCTCACTCCTTTTAGACATACTGACATGTACACAAACATTATTATTATATATATTGATTAGGATAGCAGATCAATTGATTAAACGTTGCACAAGTAATGAATTAATGTGATAACACAGGACTCTGAACATGTAAATCTTTTTCTTCACTAGGACCTCTCCTATGCACTGCCCACATGTCCTGATGCTTTGACAGCCAGACTCAGTGAAGCCATGGCCGAGGTGGAGAGTCTGAGAAGAGAGAAGAGGAATGAAAAGATGGAGAACGGAGGGCAAAGAGCACAGTGTGTGGTCTTCTGGAGGAACTGAGAGTGAAACATCTAATAAATGGAGAGCTGAAAGAGAATATGTCATATAATATGGAATAATAGATAAATGTGTAACAATAAATAAATATGTAATAGGTAAATATCTAACAATTATTTTCTATGTAACATTAAAGGTAATTATGTACAAATAAATGAAAGTGTAATAGTTAAATATGTTATTGTGTGTAAATATGTAAAAAAAAATCAAACTTTGTTACACTAAAAACTTACAACTTGTGCCCTAATGTGCATGTTAACTGTACATAAATGCCACATTGTGTGTAAATAAACGCTTTTGCATATATTTGTCATGGCTCCATGATGTTGCTGCTCTAAAAGGAGAGGACAGCGTCCCAATGTCCCGTCTGCAAACTTCTTCCATTTCCTCTCAATACTTTCTATTAGTATGCTACATTAAATAAATAAACAAATGAAATAATTTTTTATTTAATAAATTAAAAATGAAAGCAATGATTCTTCACAGTCATGTAAATGTATATTTGCATGGTTTTCTTCAGAAAACACATCGCGGTCACAGAGACTTGTTTAGGCTGACGGGTCAGACTTGCCCCTCACAAGATGGCGGCCGCTCTACAGGCTGCGCGGCGTCTCGTGTTTATGTCTAAGGTTCCTGGGTTATCACGTGACGTCAGACCGGAAACAGGAAAGGGAGGAGCGGAGCAAGTGCGAGTGGAGTTCCAGCAGCGTGCAGAACCACGGAGAATACGTCGATATTTTAGCTCGAGCCGCCCTCCACTACTGTTTGGAGCTTGTTGGACTCTCTCGGCTGTGTTGTCGTGTCTCACAGAGGAAACATTTCATCTCGTGCAGCAACAATGAGTTCAGTTCAGGCTTTGGGAGAGTTTGAACAAACTATCGTCCAACACGAGGAGGAAGTTGATCGTCAGCACAGACTGCTGGAAACCATCTGGAACCCTCAAATCAAGCTCCACAGAACAGGTATGGAAAAGTGTGAATGAACACATGAATGTGACTGGAGCAGGACCTCCATTGTTCTGACTGGGTTTGGTTTATCCACCGCACACAGAAGCAGGATTTGTGTCTCTGGAGGGAAACTTGGATTGAACTCAGACTTTGACTCTTTTACATGTTTCCAGGTTTTAATCAATACACAGTTGTAGTTGAAGTCAGAAACAGGAGAAGAGCGTCTAGAATCACCTGGAACTACCTGACAATACATTGAAACAAGGTTAAAATAATAATATGAGCAGCCATTGACAAAACATAGAGGGTATTTTTCTTAATCATTTCTGATTTCAGTGGATTTGCATTGTTTGCAACTTCCTGTGTTTGGTCACTTCCTGTCCTCTCCAGTCCAATCACAGCAGAGAATAGTCCCTCCTCTCTCCAAAGGCGGGCTCAAGCCTCCAGCCTCAGGATGCAGACACTTCCTGGCTCCAGGTTTCCATATTAAAAGACGATTGTCTCTGAGTATCAGTGAAACCAACATGGAGGAACATGGAGGCAAAAGCACCTGGAAGAATGTAAACCTCTTGTCTCTGGAACAGTGAGGCTCCAAATGGCAACATGGAAGAATTATCAAGTTAAAATACTTCAGCAACTACATTTTTAGAAATATGAACATCTAAGATGTTTAAAAAGATTGTTGCACTTCCTTTTTTATTTGATCTTTTCAAATAAGCATATGAGTATGGTACATGCAGTATTCTTATCTTACAAATACATTTCCAATATCCGTTTAGAAGGACATAAAAAAAAAAGAACCAAACAACTAAATGACATCATCAACAAATGTGGGACCCTCCCTTCTCTTCCTCCTCTGTTCCTCCTATTAATCTAGTCTTTTGTCATTAAGTAAATGAAAAGATAAATAAATAGATTGTAGATCAATGAAACTTCTCTTTTCCATTCCTACTTTAAACAGCCGTCCCTCCATACAAACAGCCGTACTGAAGGTCTGTTAAAAAACCTTGAAAGATGGATGCCCTCCGTCTCCTTCCTAGAATGTATGTCTACCTTTCTACCTCTTTATTCTTCTCCCCCTTTCACCATGTGTCCAGACACCCGCTTCTTAAATGTCTAAATAATGTAATGAAATGATCCTAAAACAAATCTGCTTAATGCAAACACAACAAGTAAATACCTTAGTTAGAGATGTTAATTCAAATCAAAACAAACAAAGCAGTAGATCTTAATGAGAGTGCTTTGTAAATAATGAAGTAAGTCCCTTGTGGGGTGATTCTGTTTGAATCCTCCTTTGTATATAGGGAGACCACAGGTCTTCACATTCCTTCACTTTGTTTTGGAACCTTGCTCTTACTTGTTCCATATTCAGCACATCTTTGATTGGGTCCCACCATTGCTTTATGCAGGGGGGGTTTGGTTCCAGCCAGCACACTCTAATCTTTTACTTTTCTACAATAAGTAACATTCTAATCATTTTTGGGTTTAAAACCCAATAAAAATCATTTCAGGTCTAAATCAATGTTTTCATCCAAGATTCTTTTGATCTCTTTCTGTATATTTTTCCAATATTCTCTGAGTTTGGGACGGTCCCAGAATATATGTCTCTAGTGTCCTACTGGACCACAACCCCTCCAGCATTTATCACATGTTTTACTATATTAGGACATATTTAGTGGGAGCAGAAAATCTTGTGTTTTTAATTTCATTCACCTTCTTTCCATATAATGCTCCTAAACATTTGATGTCCTTCTTTAAATGATTCCCCCCAATTCTTCTTTCTTTCACTTTCCCATTTCTATTTAAAGTTCATGTTGTTGTCTTGTTCAGCTGCTTTCTAAAGCTTTGAAATGACTTTCTTCTTCTTCTCCAGCTTGGTCATTAGTACTTTCTCTACTTCATTTGGTTCTTTATCTAAGAATTCCCATCCTTTGTGTTTTAGAAGACGGCTTCTAATTTGTAAGAATTTATAAAAGTCTTGTGTTGGCAGATCAAATTCAGTTTTAAGCTGCTCAAATGGTTTCATATGTTCCCTTTTTGAAAAGCCGTCCAATATAGAGCAGCCATTTGGATTCCCTCCTATGAAATCCCCCGTTTATGGTTGAAGGAAGAAAATCTAAATTCTTTCCTATTTTAGTCGCCCTGCAGATTGAACCAGACATTTTCATTGTCTTTTTTATTACTGCTCATATTTTCATTGTTCCTTTAACCCATTTGTTTTTCATCTTTAATTCATTGCCATAATTGCCTCAGGTGATTTTATTGTGATCAAATTACTCGTCTGAGTCATTTTAAATCTGGAACTGTAGAAGTAATGTAACTTATTTTGTATCCTTTTTTGTCCCTCCAGAGCTCCGACTGTAGGGAGGAGCAGTTCTTTAAACCGGAAACAAACTCCAGTCTAGAGCAGGAAGAACCAAAACCTTCACAGATCAAAGAGGAACCAGAACAACCAGAACCTCCACAGAGCAAAAAGGAACCAGAAGAACCAGAACCTCCACAGATCAACGGGGAACCAGAACCTCCACGGATCAAAGAGGAACAAGAAAGTCCACAGATGAAAGAAGAACCTGAAGAACCAGAACTTCCACAAATCAAAGAGGAACTAGAAGAACCAGAACCTCCACAGATCAAAGAGGAACCAGAAAGTCCACAGATTAAAGAGGAACCAGAAGAACCAGAACCTCAACAGATCAAAGAGGAACCAGTAGAACCAGATCCTCCACAGATCAAAAATGAACCAGAACCTCCACGGATCAAAGGGGAGCCAGAAGAATCAGAACCTCCACAGATTGAGGAGCACCAGGAACTCGGTACCAGCCAGGAAGGAGAGCGGCTTCTACTGAAGTTTGAAGGTGATTCCTTTCGGGTTCCTTCAATTGAGGAACAAAGTTCCCTGAGTGAACCAGAAGAAGTACCAGACACTGAGCAGTTCCTCTCTCATGACTCTGAAGTCCACGATGTGAAAAAACTTGTTGACTCAGAATCAAGTAGAAATGCAGAGATGAAAAGAAGAAGCATGTTTCAGAGTGATTGTGTGGACAAGTTCCCTGTGTCAGAGAAGCAGGCTGAATGTGAAAAGCTTCTTTGTGAGGAAACATGTGGAAATATGGTCCAGAAAAAACCTAGATTACGTCAGAATTTAACAACTTTCAATGATAAGAAGAAAAGTGGTGAAATCTTTGTTAAAAGTTCCACCGGACAGGATGGTTTGTTGGTGCAGAAGAGAACTCACACAGGTGAGAAGCCATTTTCTTGTGAAACATGTGGGAAAAGTTTCATCCAACAGAGTAATTTGACGAGACACAAGAGAACTCACACAGGTGAGAAACCATTTTCTTGTGAAACATGTGGGAAAAGTTTCAGAGGATCAAATGATTTGAAGATACACAAGAGAACTCACACAGGTGAGAAGCCGTATTCTTGTAAAATATGTGGGAAATGTTTCTCTTCACAGTCATTTGCCACGCCACATAGGAACTCACACAGGTGAGAAGCCATTTTCTTGTGAAACGTGGGGAAAGTTTCAGAGGATCAAATGATTTGAAGATACACAAGAGAACTCACACAGGTGAGAAGCCTTATTCTTGTGAAACATGTGGGAAAAGTTTCAGAGGATCAAATGATTTGAAGATACACAAGAGAATTCACACAGGTGAGAAGCCGTATTCTTGTGAAACATGTGGGAAAAGTTTCAGTCGAGGGAGTCGTTTGAAGATACACAAGAGAACTCACACCGGTGAGAAGCCGTATTCTTGTGAAACATGTGGGAAAAGTTTTAGTGCATCAAATAATTTGAAGAAACACAAGAGAACTCACACAGGTGAGAAGCCGTATTCTTGTGAAACGTGTGGGAAAAGTTTCAGATGTTCAAATAATTTGAAGATACACAAGAGAACTCACACAGGTGAGGAGCCGTATTCTTGTGAAACATGTGGGGAAAGTTTCAGTGGATCATGATTTGAAGATACACAAGAGAACTCACACAGGTGAGAAGCCGTATTCTTGTGAAACATGTAGGTGGAGTTTCTGTCATCGTAGTAATTTGTGGCGACACATGAAAAACCATAAAGAGATGAAATCATGAAAGACTCCATGTGAGATGTGTGGATGGATTTCACTTATATAGTGTTTTTCCAGCGTATAAAAGCCGATTCATCCTCCATAAGAACAAGAAGAACGTTGGGCACTCCAGAGTCTTGCCGTACTAAATGATGTCATGTTCTTCAGCCAGCTCCCTCTGGCCAGAGACTTTTTGTTCAGCAGTACCAACCGTCAGGACTGTCAGTTCCTGCAGTTAAAACCAGACCAACATCATGTCCTGGACACAAACTTTCTCTTTTCTTACTGAAACACTTCAGAGAAATGTATTTCTAAAAACGCTTGAAGTGAGAAATAAGCTGCAGTTGAAAAGTTAAAAGGTTTTCCAGAAGTGTCAGCTGTGAGGGGGTGAGAGTATGAACTCTCCTGCTGAACAAGCATTTTTTCCAGCAGCTGGCTGACGTCAGCGCTGAACTTTTCTTCTTCTTCTTATGGGAGGATGCAGAGGCCTTTAGCAGTCCCCAAAGTGCTTTACACTGTTCATCACATTCACCCATTCATTCACACACCAATGGAGGCGGCGACCATGCAAGGCACTCAGTCCATCCACTGGGAGCAGTTTGGGGTTCAGTGTCTTGCTCAAGGACACTTGGACATGTGGACAGGTGGAGATGGGAATGGAGCTCCAACAGATGTGGTTCAGGAAGTCCAGCTTGAGCCCAGAATCACAAGGTCTCCTCCAGTTTGAAGTCAACATTGCTGATTTAAACCCTGTTGAGACGCTTCAGGAAATCATTTAGTTTCTGGTTCGTCACCAAAATGAGAAGATTTCAATCAGTTTGGTTTCCATTTGTGTTGAACTGCACAGAGGCTGACAAAAGGTCCCTGCTTGATAATGAAGGTTAAAGAAGCACATTTCATTAGTAGTTCTAACAATGCTGCTTTCTGTGTTTTGAAAAATGTGAGGTTAAAAATCTTGTATGAGCAGATGTGAACTTTGAAGAAATGGAAGTAAAATGTTGACATGAATCCAATGGCTTTTGTTCTTCACTGTTTTTATTTAACATGAATGAGTTGTAATTTCATTTTTCACTCTTTTTACACTACGGAGGAAAAACTACTGTTTGTTTACCTGCAACACGTACTGAAGTACATATCATGAAAGTAAAACTCTTCAGTGGAAACATGCAATGATTTCCTCGTCTCAAACTATTTATTCTAACAACAACCAACAACAAAAAAATGTATGTGATGTGGAATATTTTGACTTGAGTGACATTTAAACTTCACGTTCCTTAAAGCACACTGTTGAGTGTTGAGACGTTAGATGAGGCTGTTAAGCTTGTTAAGAAACAGCAAGTTGTGCAAAAAGACCATTTTAAATGAGATCAAACCGTTAAGTTCTTTCAATGACTTTAATCTGGAAGTAACTCATATTTTAAGATTTCTATATAGAAAAGTTTCTGAATTGTACAAATCTCTCATTGATTACATTTACACTACTAAGTACCACAGTCACACCATGTTTCAGTAGATGACAAAGGAAATTAAACCTCATGTATGAGACTGTCACTTTGATTTTACATTTTAAAACAGTATTTCAATGTTTCTAGATGGAGTTTTTGAAAGTGATGTTTCAGAAGTGCACCGAAAGTTTAAAAGTCTCGTGATTCTAACAATTGATATGTCTTGTGTAAAAGATGTAATAGATTGTATACTTAAGCAATTACTTATATATGCAATAGATCCTTTTAAACAGGTCTTTTTCCTGACAGGATGAAAATAGCCAAGGTGGTTCCAAGCTATAAAACTGTAGACAAATACATCATCTGATATTCTAGAATTTGTTTCCTCAGTTTGAGAAAAAAACAACTTTAAAACATTATATGTAAACAGACTGGATAATTTTATAGAAAATACAACTTACTGAATGATCATCATTATGAGTTGAGAAGAAAATTATCAACATCTTTGATATTAAATGGGTTTTGTTATGGGTGGATGGATGGACGCAATAGAAATACTGACCTGCAGTTTCCCCTATATCCAGTAGGTGTCAGTATGAAGCAGCTTTGGAGACATGGGGAGCAGGAGGAGGGAAAAGGAGTGTTTGAAGTACACGGCCAGTATTGTAGATACTTTTTACTTAGAAAAGCAGCTCATCTACTTTAATGTGGGGGAGAACAATGTGTCATTATTTATGAAGTGAATCATCATCAATATGCAAATCTGAATGAAAATAAAAATAAAGTTTTTTCATGATGTTTGAAAGATTTGGGGACTTTTTATTCTTTTATCAGTTGATTGTGACCATAATAAAATGCAGGACAAAGTTTGTAGGTAAATAGAAATGACTTGTTATGAACAAACTCAATATATGCAGGGTAAATAAAATCTGCACAAAGTATCACTGCAGAACTGAGAAAGGATTTGTTCACAAACAATATCAACAAGAGAATAACATCAACCTAAAACAACAAATGTACTTTCACTACACAGTTGTTTGTGAAAATAAAGGCAACAGTGCAAATCTAGATGAGTTAACAAAATAATTAACTCGATATAATACATGTAACCTAAATATAAGAAGAGTAATGTTACTTTGACAGTGAACACAAAAGGGTTTTTCTATTCAGCCAGATTCATATTATAAGTAAATATCTTTATATAGGTATTTATCTTTCAGTTCCAGTAAAATAATTCATGTAGATTTATTTCAACTGACTGAATATATTCCATGTCTCTCTGAATAGTCTAGAGTTAATCAGTCTACTGTAATTACTACTATGAAGACCATGACCAATTACACTGAGAAGAACAACATGAACTAATGCTGGAGATGATTAAATCTAACTTTCCTTCTATAAATCAGCTCCCTGGATATTGCTGCCTTGCTCAAAGGCCTCTGGCAGTGACTGCTGTCTCTGTGCCGGGGTCCAGTAGTGGTTTGGGGATTCCCCTCCTTCTCCCTCCATTTGTTTTGGGGGGGTAATTTGCCAGCTAGATATATGATAAACAATAAAGTAAAAGAAGTATCTTTTAAAGTAATCCACATATTTCATGTGTTTTCTTAGAGCGTTTAAAAAAAAAGACATAGATATAAATTGCTCTTTCTGTAAAGAACTCCCTGAAATTATATTTCATGTGTTTTTGTCTTGCCCCTTTTCTAACAAGTTCTGAGAAGATATTTGCACCTTGATCTCTACTAGTATTGAAGCATCTTACAGTGGATGAGCCTGCTGTATGACACGTCTCTAGCTGATCATGGACCATTGCTATGACTCTTAATGTTGATCATCTTCCTGAGCTGCTTCATGAGGCCAGTGGGGGGGGGGGGCTTTCGCCTGCTCTCTTTAACTTGTCCATGGATGAGTTATCTCAACAACTGAATAGTTGTAAAAGTAGATGTGTGCTGGGTAACAAGATAATTAATCATCTCATGCCTGCTGGTGATCTGGTCATTCTCTCTCCCAGCAGGTTTCAGCAGCTTTTAAATATCTGTTCTGAGTATGGCTTAAAATCTGATGTTAAATATAATGTTAAATATCTTGTTAAATATAATGCCAGAAAGAGCACAGTTCTGATATGTAGAACTAAGGAGGAGAAGGATCTCATCTTCCCTTATTTTTACCTGTCAGAACAGGAAGTCACTGTCAGTAGCAAAACAAAATATCTGGGACATCTCATCTCTGATAAAATGTGTGATGATGATGATCTGGTTAGACGATGCCGTACGCTGTATGTTCAAGCCAACACACGAGCAAGGACATTTTCTATGTGCTCCATCCATCCATCCATTCATCCATTCATCCATCCATCCATCCATCCATCCATCCATCCATCCATCCATCCATCCATCCATCCATCCATCCATCCCTCCATTTTCTCCCACTGATCCGTTTCCAGGTCGCGGGGGTGGCAGTCTGAGCACTGTCACCCAGATTCTATGTGCTCTGGTAATGTGAAAATGACTCTTTAGAGCTTATTGTACTCCCTTGTATACTGCCCCCTTGTGGATTAAATATAGAAAATCAAGCCTACCACGACTCAAGGTTGCTTACAATGATGCTCTGAGGATCCTGCTGGAAAAAACCTGGCTGGAAAACAGGAAGTAGATGTTCTGTCAAGCAGGTGTTTCTACATTTCAGGCTCTCATGAGGAATCTGATGTATAAATTTATACGCAGGCTTGAGGACTCTCAGAACTCCATGATAATGCTGCTGAATAATCTCAGTCATAGTCCTGTAAAAAACCACTCATCCTTGTGTATGGTATTATTGTATTGGTATGGATGTCTTTTATAAATAGGGTCATATTTGACTTATCTGTGATTATCCTATTTCTGATATTTTGTTTTATATATTTGTGAATGTTTTTTTATGGACTCCTGTGTCTGCAATAAAGATAAAGATGATGATGATATATAATTTTATTTGATTGTAAAGAAAAAAAAAAGCATCATTCCAAACTAGTTCTGTGTACAAATGTTTATCCACAAATAAATGTTAACTATGACCTACAGCAACAACAAAAGTTGAGCAAGATGGCTGAGCGGGAGTTCAGAGTGACGGCTCCTCCACTATCTAACTGGCCAGGTTTAAAACCTGTGGTTTATGAGACTGTTGACGGCAAGCTTCTAGTTGAGGACGAGTTTTTAAACTTTCTCCTGGTCAGAATGAGAACAATGAGCCAGGACCATCTGGTTCTAACAGCTTCCAACACGTTGGACTTGAAATGGATTGAATCCTGAAGAACGAGGCTGTTTGAACTCTGTCCTGACACCAAACAAAGATGTGTGGCTTTTAAAGGAGATCAGAAAAACATCAACATCATTAAAAGTTGCTTCAAGGTTTTGAATGAGTGCAGAGAAAACCTCCCTCGGTTCGTCTCCCACTATTTGGATGAGCTACCGCCTGTCACCTTTAACAGCATAGATTAGTCCAACTTGCTGAGTAACATGGAGCGGCTCCAGAGTGAAATGTCTGCGCTCAGACATGGAGTGAAACTACAAGCTGGTGTCAGCGAGGGGCTGCATGAAATCACCTCCACTACTGAGCACAGAGTTGCTGCTTTTAGTCACCATCTGAAACCAGGACATGACGGAGGGCAACACAGGGCTACGCCCAGCGTCATCGCACATGGCAGTGAGGCCTCACTCCCTGGAGCCTCTACCCTGGGTCAAAGACTGGTGAGGAGGATCTCAGCAGAGTTAAAGTAGAGACTTGGTCGTGATGTAACTTGTCAGCGTATTGACACTGCAAGCAACAGGTCCAGCTCATTTAGACCAGGATACAAAATAGAGCAGTCAAACCTCAGTTGATAACCTTAAGCCACTCCACACACCTTGTAGTCAGTGTTAACATCAGACAGAAGAGAGTATTTCAAGATCAATTCTAACTCTGCAGACCTGAGATCAGATCAAATCAACTGGCATCAATTCAAAATGTCTGATAAACAGAAGAGAGGTTGACATGCAGGAAATATAAATCTGTTGTTTTGTTGATATTTTAGTCTAATTATGACAAACTGAAGGCAGCATGTAAAGAAGATGGATGAAATGTATATATAGAATAATCTCCTAGTTTGAGGCACATCACAGCATCCTGGTCTTTTTGTGAGTTGCCAAACCGTCTGTATATTCATCCTCTTTCATTTTGATAACTTTTTCTGAACGATGCACCAAAGATAAAGTCATGATCATGTTTTCAGTTGAGTTTATAGTACTGTGCTAATATTTACTATGTGAAACAATATATTGAATGAACTCGACGTTTCATGACTGGGCAAAGAACCAGCCAGTGTCATGATCTTGCTCAGTCATGAATTCTTGCATCAATGCTACAATGGGAATCCCGAACCAAATAAAGGTGAAAGTCAAATATTTTTGTAAATGTGGGTCAGGGTACTCTGATAATCATACATATAATGAAATTATAACTTCAATGTGACTGGTGACTGGAATTGAGGGTCATGAATTTCAAATGATGTCCTGTTGCATATTATGACTTGATTGTAAAATTATATTGTGTGTATGCCAATATCTTTTTGGAAGAAACACCTTAAATTCCACTATGTAGATAATCAAAAGGTAACAGGCTGTGGGTTTCATACAAGTGTGTAAAGTTATTCTCACCTTTCAAACAGGATGTGTGTGAGGGAGCGTTGGATGCTCTGCCTGAGCAGGTGATCAGGCTGACAGGGCCTGGAGGAGGGCGGGCTGGGTGCTGGTGATGCAGGCAGATACTGAGTTCCATTCCATGTTAAAGCTGAGGAAGGCTTCTGGGATGATGTTGAGACTGCGGGATGGCCAAACAGAGACTCCATTTTGTTTGCCGTGCAGTCTTAAGAGAGGCGGCTCAAGAGGTGCAAAGTCTCATGATCGGGGTTCATGGCACTTGTAGCCTATTGACAGAAAAGACACAAGACAGAGTTCTTTCATAGATTATGGTTTTTCAACACGTCTCTAATACATTTGAGGTAGGTCAAACATTGAGTAAAGAGCCTCTCCTTTAATCTCCTTTAATCTCCTTTAATCTCCTTTAATCTCCTTTGATCTCTGAGTGCTAAAATAACTCAAAAATACCTTTGTTAATACCACATGCGTTTGCAAAACCAAGCTAGAGGAGGATATTTTGTCTATTGAAGCACAAGAAAAGTTCTCCCTGCTTGGACTCAACATATTAATTGACTTCACTGTGAGAACAGAAGTCAGCAGCACCGATATCATGACTCGAAGAGGTAAGTAACATTGTGTCCAGGACTCTGCGATCTCATTATGTCACCTAATGATCTCCATGCTTGACAGTCACAATAGAAAATGGCTGTTTGGTGATCAGATGCTCAGTTTGATAATGAGAAGAAACAAAAGGCTGAGGCCAATAAGAGAAAATCAGTTTTAGTGTTTAATCATGGGCTTTATTGAGATGCAAGAGGAGGCGCAGGATGAAGTGCATTATGTGTGCAGGAGGAGGCACAGAAGGATGTGCAGCAGGAGGTGCCGGAGGAGCTGCAGGATGTGTGCAGGAGGAGGTGGAGGAGGAGGTGCAGGAGGAGGCGGTGCAGTTGGAGGCACATGATTGTGCAGGAGGAGTTTCAGGAGGAGGCGCAGGAGGAGGTGCCGTCTGAGATCATGAAGCTAAACTTGCTCCATTGTCTGATGGAAATAAAACAATGACTCAGCGATAACTCTCTGCAGCTCAATGCAGACCAAACAGAAACACTGGTTATTGCCCCTGATGATTCAATCCCTGGGATTAAACAGGACCTGGGTGACTGAGGCCCGTCTGCTAAGCCAAGTCTTAGAACCTTGGGAGTTCTCTTTGACAAAGACCTGTCATTAGTGCAGCACTGGAAGCAGCTGACCAGGAACTGCTTCTTTCAACTCAGGAAAAGATCTAAACTTAGGAATATGGTCTCACGGAACGATTTGGAGCTTCTCATTCCTGCTTTTGTGTCTTCATGTTTAGACTATTGGAACCGTTTGTTTTCATGTCTGAACAAGAAGGAGCTCTCTCCACTGCAATTAGTGCAAAACTCTGCAGAGAGAATTCTGAGCCGTACTAATAGGAGGACTCACATGTCCCCGGTTCTAAAAGAACTTCATTGGCTGCCAGTGTCCTATAGGATCAAGTTTAAAGTTCTGGTCCTGGTCTTCAGAGCCTTGCATGGTCAGGCTCCTTCTTATATCAGTGATCTGATCCAGCCTTACACACCCTGAACGGCTTTGAGGTCTGTGGATCAGAACCTGCTGAAGGTTCCACGCTCTCATTTTCTCACAAGAGGTGACCGATCCTTCCAGGCTGTTGCTCCGAGGCTTTGGAATGATCTTCTTCCCTCTTTGTGCACAATTGACTCTGTTTACACCTTCAAGAGCAAACTTAAGACTCATCTAGTTGTTCCGGCTTTTAATTAACTCCCTTTGTGCTGCTAGGATTTTTGTCTTGTCTTGGCCTTTTATATTCTGTGTACTTTCTGATGTTTTTGAACTGTGTTGTGAAGTACTTTGTGGCTTTTTGTCTGTGAAAGGTGCTATATAAATAGGCGTTATTATTATTATATGATTATGGTTTGGGTGAGCGGTCCAAGGCTCTGGATTTTGGCTCCAGTCTCTCAGGAGGTGTGGGTTCAAATCCCACCACTGCCAGTTAAAAGGTTTTTGGTTGTTATATTTGCTTATGTAACAAGACGTCGTTGTCCATTAAGCTCCTAATATTTTGGAAACTGTGTTGATGACTTTCAAAAACCTTTCTTTGTGTTTCCGCCCGGTTTCGAACAGGGGACCTTTTGCGTGTGAAGCAAACTTGATAACCACTACGCTACAGAAACTCTGCTGGAGGCTAACAGGGTCGTGTGAAAACATTTGACTACAAGCAGCAACTCAATCCAGAAGAGACTGGAACAAGAACACAGCTCCTTGGACCGCTTGGTTTCCTCACTCAACTCATCTCACTCTGAGGGAAAAGTTGTTCTTGATGATAAAAAAGCTCTTCTGAGAACATCAGTCCTCATCACTTTCTGCAGAGGAACATAGAGAGTGAGCTACCAGCAGCTGCTCTCTGTGGAGGAGAACATCAGTCCTCACCTCCACCCTTTCTGACAGGGTGTCTGATGGATGAAGAAGTGTGTGTGTGTGTGTGTGTGTGTGTGTGTGTGTGTGTGTGTGTGTGTGTGTGTGTGTGTGTGTGTGTGTGTGTGTGTGTGTGTGTGTGTGTGTGTGTGTGTGTGTGTGTGTGTGTGTGTGTGTGTGTGTGTGTGTGTGTGTGTGTGTGTGTTCAATGACAGTTCTCTGCACTTTAACACTTGAATTGTGAATCTCTTTGTTTAGTGTTAAAGGTAAGATCAGAGGCTTCAATAGATCAGATCAAAGTACTTTAATAGAATGTATTCAGTCCTCCTGACTGTCCTTTTGGAACGCCAACAGTTGCACCTCTTTGTGGATCAGTGAAGCCTGGAGCAGCCGCGGTAGAAAAGATGCTCTCTCAAACTGATGCTTCTCAACTTTATTGAGCCTTGCAGGTGAACACACCGTAAGAACTACAATGTACACAGAAAAATACCATTAGCAACTCTTAACAGCATGTTTTACCTTTAAACTTTGACCATATTTACTACCTTTAACTCATGTGTGAGTAACAAACATGGCGGCCTCCGTAGTGCTGCTGTCCTGTAAAAGCTTCACTTTTCCTTAACGGAGAAGTTGTTGTCACTTGGAATGTTGTGGTGTAAACGGAGCCGAAGATTCAGATCAAAACTGAGCCGTTAACATGTGACTGGGTTGTGAAAGCTCACACAGGAGGAGGGTTAAAAACTATATGCTGCATTGGCCGGGAATCAAACCCTGGACTCCTGCATGGAAGGAGAGAATTCTACCACTGAACCACCAATGTTACACTTCCCTTCATTCCAACCAGGAAATGTGAAGCGTTCCACCTTCAGTGCTCCATGAACCCCTCCCCCACAGTTTGAGTGATTCTCACTGTCACTGTCACTCAAACTGAACCAGACTGTCAAACTGTGACCTGACAGTGTCAGAGTCTTGATCTCCTGCCTTATTTATAACAATCACTGGAGTTCTTTAGCTTCTTCAGCATGTCGGCTCGTTGGTCTTGGAGTATGATTCTCGCTTTGGGTGCGAGAGGTCCCGGGTTCAATTCCCGGATGAGCCCTTTAGTCATCAACCATGATCCTTTGTGTTAAATTTCAAAAGAGGCTTTGACTTTGTGTGTGAGAATCCTCCTCCCAGACCAACCAGCAACATCTTCAAGAAGCAAAAGGACTCAACCAACAGTATCGGGGCTTTATTCACTTTGAGGAGCTTTCAAACAGCAACGCCGACACATTTCATGATTTTCTCCTAAAAACACTCGATGCTCTGGGTCTGGATGTTAAACTGATCCTGGACCAGGAACATGATGGAGCCAGAACAATGTCTGGGCTCATTTATAAAGGTTGATTATGACAAAACAGGTCCTGAAAGATGCGTACGCCACTTTCCAAACAAAGTTTGTGATCTAAAATAAACTTAGGAGGAGACTGTGCGTACTAGTATGACAACAATGGACCTGGACCAGGAACATTTTTGTTACGGGGGAAAACTGGTAGAGCTGATGGTGAAGTGGTGAATTGAGGCCAGATTCATCTCATAGAGTGAATGTCATTACATATCTTGGGGTCTTACTACATCTTGTATTTTGATTTGTTAATAGGGTTAGGAGAAATAAGTGTTTAACTTCAGCTTAAACCTTAAGATCTGTAAAATTGTCAATCTTTGCTCTTGTTTGTTTTATTTAGTTTAATTTTGTTGACCAACGACCGAAGAAGTAACAATAAAAAAAATAAAATCAGACTTATTGGTCCAGGTAATCAGAGAGAGCCGAGCAGAAGTGTTCTAGATGTTCCTTTATTGAGCTGCAGTGTTCTAGACGTTCCTTTATTGAGCTGCAGTGTTCTAGATGTTCCTTTATTGAGACTTTAGGCTGAATCCTTAATTTGCAGCACGATGATCATCTGTCAGACTTTCATCTCCAAATGACCCAGAGCGGTGGATAGAACTGATTGATGATCAACTGTGACAAGGTGTGGAACAATCAGTCTCATTTCAAAGTGAGCACATAAATAGAGGGGTGACAGCCGTGTGTAAAGCTGCACTGTGGATGCTCTGGTACCGCCATGCGCTCTGGACGCTCTGGTGCTGCAGACAGACGAGCTCCTCGTCACCCACCGCCTCCAACTCTAGTGACTGAGGATAAAACACAAAGTCCACTGAGCCTTTTTACAACTTCCTGTTGAAATATTTCATTGGTACATTTAATAAACAGATCAAAGTGTATTTTATCAGTCTGGTCTCCACTGTGGTCTCCTACAAATCTGTCTCCTTCCCTCTCCGACACTCTGACACACGCTGACCCTCACAACCATGGAGGCTGTTTTGATGTCCAGAGGTGATGACCTCATGATGTCACTCTCCTCTGACCTCCATGATGTCACTTTCCTCTGACCTCCATGATGTCACTCTCTTCTGACCTCCATGATGTCACTCTCCTCTGACCTCCATGATGTCACTCTCCTCTGCCCTCCACCTTCAGATCAGGCTCTTCTTCTCCCACACACGATGGACCCAGACAGGACAACAAACCAGTGTTGCAGCAACATGGTTGCCTGTCGTTAAAGCAATAACCAAGCAGACCCGGCGCTCCACCACACAGACAGCAATGAAAACAAGGCTCTTTAAGGAAAAGGCCAGACAGCCAGCATCTATGACAAGCTGAGCCTCTGTCATCACTAATAACTTACTGATGATGTTTTCATCCAGTGGTGGGTAGTTTGAATCCCATCCAGAAGAAATAACAACAAGAATGTCTCCAATCCAGTAAAACATCCATTGTAGCCAACATGAAGTGTCCAGAGTCCAAAGTGTCCAATATAAAACCCTCCAACAGTTTGAACCTCCAGTCTCCAAGGTATTTCTGAACTATGTACAGTAACGTGGCCTCGTATCTTATAGCACCATGTTCCTCTCCTTCATCCTCACAAACCTTTCAGCCACCTCCTTCTTATCAAGCACAACGTCTCTCTATGGAGAGCAAAGTGAGCTTTGAGAGTCTGGCCTCCTTCATGCCCAGAGAGAGTTTTGAATTCATTTTAGGCTGAAACTGCGTTCTGCATTTGCACTAGTGACTGACTGGTATGTCCTTTCCATATGGCTGCAGATGATGAAGGGCAGAACAGCTTCTGTGGTGTTGAGCTTGATTTCTAGTTCACTACACATGGCAGAGAAATAAAGAAATCCATCCCAGACCTGCTCAGCTGTATTCTGGCTCTTATATTGGTAGAACATTACACATTACACTTAAGAATCATTACACTCCTATCATAATCATCTTTGTGCCTCCATTTTGTCTCTTGCTGCCGACTCGTATCGTCTCCATAATAGAGGACAGATGCTGCAATGAGCTCCATGGATCCAAACCTTCCTCTGCTACTGACACTTTCTCTACTATGTCTTCCAGAACTTCCCCAGGGAGGCTGTGAAGTGTGATACCCTGATGGTTCTATGCTGACTCTGTTTGGTGATGTCATAGTGATGTCATAAAAGAATTGAAAAGACAAAAGTGACATTCCTTTCTTCACTTTGATCTCCACTCTCTCTCTCAGCAACAACATTTCACATATATGGTACAAATCCAGCTTTTGTACATTTTACACCTCACTTGGGTTTGAGGGAATCAAATCCAGAACAAGACAGAACACAGGAGCCATCTTGGATGGGTCTACTTTCCTTGACAGAGATCTGGAAGCTTTTACATGCATTATTGTAGAAGAATGTGAAGGTTCCAACAACAACAAGGGAAATGTTGTCTGTGAAGTTAGCTAAAGGGTTTAAAGCTAGCCAGGAGTTGAACCTGGAACCTTCTGAGCAGTAGACAGATATGCTCTCCATTTCACCACCAGCTCCTTGGTAAGGTAAGTTTTCACATGTTTGTAACTGTTTATATTTATAATACTGAAGCAGAAACTAGTCGAAAAAGTCTTTGACTCTCAAATTGTCATGAAGTTGTTTTTGTTGTTCTGGTGACGTATCAGTGTCCGAGTGCTTTCTACTGCAATTCTACTGTCACATTTCCATATCTGTTTGATCTTCCATTAACATTAAGTAGCAACAACACGACTGCTGGACCATGTTGACTGTATAACTGACACTCGTTGGGTGTCTTAGGACCCATAACCAGGTGGATGGAGAGTCTTCACTGCTTCTTGAGGAAGTTTGAGTTAGCACAATGGAAACCAAGCTGATCCCGTGTCAAAATGTCACCTGTGTATAGTCCTGGGGAATTTTTTGTCCTGGCCAGAAATCTTAGCTGACACCCTTCGATAGCTCAGTTGGTAGAGCGTAGGACTGTAGTGGTCAACATTGACATCCTTAGTGTCACGGGTCCAGTTTTCAGAAAGAGAACACGATGCAAAAATGATGGCCAGTCGGCAAACTGCAGTTTGAGGTGGTTTTTATTTACACCAAAGTGCTCATATTTACAGTGCAGGATTTAAACTAGAACGAAACAAACAAACAAAACAAACAAACAAACAACTAGTTCGGTAGAGGACATTCATGTTCTTATTCCCAGCTCGACAACCCACCATACTCCTAGGCTCAGCGACAGCCCCGTTTAAGTGAGCAGAGCTCTCCTTTATACTATAAGCCCCTCCCTCGGGTAAACCAACTATTTATTACAGGGTTTTTTCCCCACAATTTAAGTAACTGTAAAACAAATGTTCTTCACGTGATTTGAAACATTCACATAATTGTGCCTCGGGCCAGCTCTTCTTATACCGGTTTGCTCTAGGCCGGTTTAAGCCCGTTACCATAGGGTATACCAATTATCCGCACTATAATGGTATAACCCCGTTCCTTTTGCGCGCCACTAGGCGCTCTTAACCGAGAACCCGGAAGTACCTCCGTTTGACAGTTCCAGCCACAGGTAAGCGCGTGTGTGTGTGTGTGTGCGTGTGACGTGTATGTCTGTGTGACGTGTAGGCAAAGAGTGTGCACCCTACTTTGCCTACAGCAGGGAAGCATGTCCAGGGACCCGGGATCAGTTTCTGGAGTTGATCTTTCCCACAACACTGACAGCGCTGTGCGCGCGCTCCCAGCACCGGCTCTCTCCGCCAGCGGAGAGAGGAAAGGCGCACCGCTCCGGGCATGACGGTGCGTTCAAGAGCGCTCCATTCCGGGCATGACGGCGCGCTCAGGAGCGCTCCGTCACATTATCCCCCTCCTCCCCGAAGTTGGCGATGTGCGGCAACCTGGAGAGATAATCTGCCACAACGTTTGTCTTGCCAGCTCTATACTTAATCTGAAACTTGAATGGCTGGAGAGAGAGGTACCAGCGGGTCAGACGGCTGTTGTGGTCTTTCATGGAGTTCATCCACGTCAGAGCCCGATGGTCAGTCTCCAAGTCGAACTCCCTCCCCAGCAGGTAGTACCTCAAGCTCTCCAGGGCCCATTTGATAGCCAGGCCCTCCTTCTCCACCGTTGAGTACCTGGTCTCCCGTGGTAGCAGCTTGCGGCTCAGGTACAGCACCGGTTGTTCTTCCCCAGGTTTACCTTGGGCCAGGACTGCCCCCAGGCCCACTGCAGAGGCATCAGTCTGGACCAAGAACCGTTGGCTGAAGTCTGGACTTCTCAACACTGGCGATGAGCACAAGCTGACTTTGAGGGTTCGGAATGCGGTCTCGCATTCCTCCTTCCAGGTGACGGGATTCCTCTGGTCCTTCGCTGTCAGCGCCGTCAGAGGAGCAGCAATGGTGGCAAACTGTGGGACGAATCTCCTGTACCAGCCGGCTAAGCCCAAGAAGGACCTCACCTCCTTCTTTGTGCGCGGGCGTGGGCAGCTGCGGATGGCCTCGACTTTGTCCACCTGTGGTCTGACCTTGCCTTGTCCCAGCCGGTAGCCTAGGTACAGCGCCTCCTCCTTGGCCCACTGACACTTGGCAGGATTCAGTGTCAGGCCCGCCTGTTGGATCTGGCCAAGGACTCGCTCCAGATGATGCAGGTGCTCCTCCCAGGTGTCACTGAAAATGACCACATCGTCCAGGTAGGCAGCACTGCAGTCTTCACACCCCCGCAGGACACGGTCCATCAGTCTCTGGAAGGTGGCTGGTGCTCCATGGAGGCCAAAGGGCATCACCGTGAACTGGAAGAGACCTGCAGGTGTCTGAAAAGCAGTGAAAGGTCGACTTGATGATTCAAGGGGTACCTGCCAGTATCCCTTACAGAGGTCAAGGGTGGTAATGAACCTAGCTCGACCAATCTTCTCCAACAGATCGTCGATCCGGGGCATTGGGTAGGCATCGAACTGCGACATTGCGTTCAGTTGCCTGAAGTCGATGCAGATGCGCAGTGAGCCATCCTTCTTCGCCACAATGACCACCGGGCTACACCACTCGGACTGCGATGGCTCAATCACCCCCAAGCGCTGCATCTCCTCTACCTCCTCCTGGAGCTTTGCCACCAGGTGTTGAGGCACACGGTAGGACCTCCGGCGTACTGGCCCCTTGTCTTTGAGGATGATGGCGTGCTCGGCAAGGTCAGTCTTTCCCGGGTTGACCACGAACAGCTTGGAGACGCGCTGGAACACCTGGCCCAGCTGGTTGGACTGGACGCCTGTCAGATGGTTCAGCGCTGGTTCAGCAGACTGGTTGAGGTTGAGAAGGGACGGCTCCTCCTCCCCTTCACTGTCCACCTGGGTCACCAGCAGGGATGCCACCGGAACCTGGACTGGAGCCTCCTTCCACTCCTTCAACAGGTTGATGTGATAAATCTGCTTTGCCTTTTTCTTGTCCGGATGGTGGATCTCGTAGGTCACGGGGCCCATCTTCCTGAGGACGGTGTATGGCCCCTGCCACTTCGCAAGCAGCTTGTGGCTGGAGGATGGCAGGAGCAGCAGCACCTTTTGGCCTGGCTGGAACTCTCTGTGTCTGGCCTGTCGGTCGTACCACTTTTTCTGGACCTGCTGAGCCTCCCGTAGGTTGACCTCTGCCTCATCTCGGTACTTTGCCAGGCGGTCCCTCATCTCCAGCACGAACCGGACCACACTGCAATCACTGGCGCTGGTTGCAGGAGCCTCCCAGGTCTTTAACAGCAGGTCCAATGGCCCCTGGACATCCCAGCCGTACAGCAGCTCAAATGGGGAGAAACCTGTGGATGCTTGAGGGACCTCCCGGTAAGCAAACAGGAGGAAGGGCAGCCACTGGTCCCAGTCTCGCCCGGTGTCGGCCACGAACTTCTGTAACATCTTTTTTAGCGTTTGGTTGAACCTCTCGACCAGGCCATCCGTCTGAGGGTGGTACGGGGTGGTCTTAAGTGCAGAAATCCCCAGTTGTCGATGGAAGAGCTGCAGGAGTCTGGAGGTGAAGTTGGTCCCCTGGTCCGTTACGATCTCGTCCGGCACGCCAACCCTGGAAAACAACTGGACAAGACAACGTAGCACTGCCGGGGCAGTGATGGTGTGCAAGGGGAAAGCCTCTGGAAAACGTGTTGCATAATCGCAGACCACCAGAATGTACTGGTGCCCTCTGCTGCTTCGTACTAGTGGGCCAACAATGTCCATGGCTATACGCCTAAATGGAGTGGAGATCACAGGCAATGGTTGGAGGTAGGCACGGTCTGACTGACGGACATAGCAGGTTTTCTGGCAGGTGGGACAGGTTTGGCAATACGTTTTAACATCTGTGTACATAGAAGGCCAAAAAAATTTGGAGGCTATTCGTAAGTATGTTTTGTTGCGACCAAGGTGCCCAGCCCATGGCAAGGTGTGTGCCAAGTGCATTACCATCGGTCGACATGAACCCGGAACCACAAGGCGCTTAACCCCCTCAGCCACTGCATACAAAACATCCCTGTCTATAGCATAGCACTCTTTGTCCCCCTTTGCCATCTCCAGCCCCCCAACCACTTTAGCAAACAACGGCTTTAGAGTCTCATCCCCTCTCTGCAAGGCCCCAATGTCCCCTGGAACATTCCACAAGTCTTTTTCTCCCGCATCCTTACAATCTGGTTCCCTGGGTTGCAGATGCTTTTCAAAACGCCGCTGCCGACGAGACTTCTTCTGGCCCTTTGTGCCCCCCTCAAACAAACTACTGTCTATGTTTGAGAAGGGTTCAAGATCGGGCCCCTTTTGTTGCTCTGGAACAGACGGCACCCTCGCTCTGGCCTGGGCACGGGTGATCACCTGACCCAGCAAACCCTGACCACAGTCAATCTCTTGGTCCCCGGCTTCCAGCAGCACGTCCAGCAGTACCGGTAAGTCCCATCCCAGAATGGCAGCGACTGGCAACTTTTCCACAACTCCCACAGTCATCAAATAGGGTTGTTCATCCACCACCACAGTTAGTTCCGCCGTAGGGTAGGAATGGCTATCACCATGCACACACAAGATGTCTTTTTGTATGTTATAGTCCACAATGCCCGTTGGCACTAAATCCCTTCGGACCAGCGTCAGGAAGCTACCAGAGTCAATCAACGCCGTCACAGGGTCCCCATTTATCCTAATGTCTTTATAACGCTGCTGCTGCCCAACAGCACGAACATCCTCGGCACGGGGTGTGTAACAGGCACCGTTGAATTTAGCTTTCCTGAGGGGGCATAGAGATGCTTTGTGGCCTGGCTGCTGGCAGTAAAAACAGATGAACTCCTTACCGGGACTGCGAGGTCTGGGTGCAGTCCGGGGTTCTCCAGGCAGATGTGGGTTGGTTCTGGTTGCTGGTCTGGGCTGTGAAGACAGCTGACGACCGGGACCACCGTGGTAGGCAGTTGGACCTCCCCTTCGTGCGTTGAGGTACTGCCCCGCCAGCTTGGCCGCAGCTAGCCCATCCGTTGGCTCGTGCTCCTTCACCCAGGTGCGAATGTCCACCGGCAGGACACGAAGAAGCTGCTCCAGGATGATCTGCTCGCCCATCTGCTCCTTGGTGTGCTGCTCCGGCCGGATCCACCGCCGGTAGAAGCCCTTTAAGCGGTGGTAAGTCTCTGTCGGGTTTTCTCCGGGTGGAACGGCTGTGGACCGGAACTGCTGACGGTACGTCTCCGGTGAGACGTCAAACTTGCTCAGGAGAGCTGCCTTCAGGTCCGGGTACGAGTGAGCCCTTTCCTCGTCCATGGCCGTGTAGGCCTCTAGTGCTTTCCCAGTGAGTAGAGGCACCAGGCGACACGCCCACTCAGTCTCTAGCCAACCCCATGTTCTGGCAATACGCTCAAAGCGAAGCAGGTAATTTTCAATGTCCTCTCCGTCCATAAACTGTGGTATCTTGGGGTCGCGATAGGGTCTGGTCTCTGGCCTAGGGAGTTCTGCACCACTGCTCACCCTTAGACTTGGCGCCTCCATGGGTGAACTGTAGCGCTGCCGAGGAAGTGGTGTAGGCCGGTCCAGACTATGGCTCAGTGATGACTCCTCAGATGACGCCGTTGTCCTGGCTGATGGCGGGCTCGGTGCTACTGGCCTCTGGTCTGGGAATGAAGCACGGAGTCCTCTTAGCTCAGCCAGAAACCCCTCCTCTCGCCTCTGCTGTCCCTCCAGGAAAGTCCTCATAACAGCCACCAGCTCCTCCCCTGCACTTGGAGCTCCAGGGGGTACTTGTAGAGCTCGAGCAGCAGCACCCCCATCGTCCTCTTCCTCTGTGTCCCAGGCGCCATCATCTAATGCTGGACCCTGCGCCGCTTCCTGTTTTTGCGAGCGCAGCCCGGATCGTTGTCCAGAGAACCGGGTGTGTCCTCGTCGACTGGCCATCCCACTTCTGACACCAAATGTCACGGGTCCAGTTTTCAGAAAGAGAACACGATGCAAAAATGATGGCCAGTCGGCAAACTGCAGTTTGAGGTGGTTTTTATTTACACCAAAGTGCTCATATTTACAGTGCAGGATTTAAACTAGAACGAAACAAACAAACAAAACAAACAAACAAACAACTAGTTCGGTAGAGGACATTCATGTTCTTATTCCCAGCTCGACAACCCACCATACTCCTAGGCTCAGCGACAGCCCCGTTTAAGTGAGCAGAGCTCTCCTTTATACTATAAGCCCCTCCCTCGGGTAAACCAACTATTTATTACAGGGTTTTTTCCCCACAATTTAAGTAACTGTAAAACAAATGTTCTTCACGTGATTTGAAACATTCACATAATTGTGCCTCGGGCCAGCTCTTCTTATACCGGTTTGCTCTAGGCCGGTTTAAGCCCGTTACCATAGGGTATACCAATTATCCGCACTATAATGGTATAACCCCGTTCCTTTTGCGCGCCACTAGGCGCTCTTAACCGAGAACCCGGAAGTACCTCCGTTTGACAGTTCCAGCCACAGGTAAGCGCGTGTGTGTGTGTGTGTGCGTGTGACGTGTATGTCTGTGTGACGTGTAGGCAAAGAGTGTGCACCCTACTTTGCCTACAGCAGGGAAGCATGTCCAGGGACCCGGGATCAGTTTCTGGAGTTGATCTTTCCCACAACACTGACAGCGCTGTGCGCGCGCTCCCAGCACCGGCTCTCTCCGCCAGCGGAGAGAGGAAAGGCGCACCGCTCCGGGCATGACGGTGCGTTCAAGAGCGCTCCATTCCGGGCATGACGGCGCGCTCAGGAGCGCTCCGTCACACTTAGGTCGCTGGTTCAAATCTGGCTCGAAGGAGTACTTTTTATAAAACTGAGTATGTAGGATTTAGAAGAGCAAGTTCACTTTGTAACATAAATGTTGAGTTGGAAGGTCAAACTTCAGTGTCACGACATCTTACCACAGTCCTCAAGAATTCAAAGGAAGCTCTCTGAAGTCATGAAATTTATCAATGATGCACTTTTAATCTGAGGATCCACCGTTGAAATCCAGAGGCTTTTCAGAAACATGAGTTAGCACAATGTAAACTATTGATGTGTGTCTTTTCCACTGGAATTTATTCTCCCCTGTCAGGAAACACAGTTTCCACCCTTCCATAGCTCAGTTGGTAGAGCGGATCCTGGATTCATTTGTCAAAATGACTCTGAGCCGATGTTCATTCAAGACTTTTGAGGCGTTACAATGGAACGAAAGTACTCCTCAGGACTACGTCAACTAGGTGGATGGAGAGTCTTCACAGGTAGTTGATGAAGTATGAGTTAGCACAATGGAAACCAAGCTGATCCTGTAGTGATCCAGTAGTTAGTACAGGGATTCTGATGTTAAATTTCCATATCTTCATGAAAATTCAGCTCATCGACGCTGAAATGGCTCAGCTGGGAGAGTGTTAGACTGAAGATCTAAAGCCTTAACCAGCCGTCAGTACCTGTAGGCCACAGTGACGACCAAAGATCTTGGTCGCCTCAAAAGACAATAAAGTGGGTTAATCCTGATGCAGAACTTTTCTGAAGAATGTCGTTGTGGCTGCGAGGTTAAGGTGATGGACTAGAACTCCATTGGGGTCTCCCTGCGTAACTTCAAATCCTGCCAACAATGTTGCTCAGTACTTTGAGAAGGTTAAAGAAAGACTCTTCTTGGGGACTATTTCATAAAGTAAAACCTCTGATGTAGAGACACCCTGAAATCTGAGGACAAGAGTCCCCTGAAGACATGTTCTCCTCTTCAGAGGGTCTCGTCATGAGGACAAGTTGAGAACAAATAAATCTGAGGAGTTCAGTTGTCTCAGATCTGTAATGAAAGAATGATTAACTTTATTACATGAGGAACGCTTTTGAAAGAAACTTTTGGACATTGAACAGTCTGAGAGTCCAAACTTCTTTGTGGTCACATCTTCGGCTCTGTAAGGAAAGAGTGACTTTTTTCATTGATTTATTTATTTTTTGTTGACATCACTGCTGTTGCTCTTAAATAGTTTTCCTGGTATTTATCAGACAGATCATTTTCAGTTTAGCTTGGAGAGACCTCTTCCTCTTGTGCTGCTCTTTGTTGTGGTGTCCCTCAAGGCTCTGTTTTGGGTGGCCTTAATGTTAACTTTCATTTTTATGAAGACGACACACAACTGAACTTCCCTATAAAGCCTTGCTCTACGGACTCTGCCTCTATCCTGTCCTGCCTCACAAAAGTAAAGAACCAAAGTCCAAAAACCTTTTACAGCTGAACGGTTTAAAAACTGAAATCATTTTGATCGCCCCCAATCGACCCAGTTCTGGTGGTTTTAACAACCTTTGCTCTAGTCTTGGTAGCTCATGGAGCAATTTTTGAAAAAAGGCCCACAGTTTAGGTGTGGTGTTTGACTCCGACCTGTCCATTGACTGTCAGGTGACGAAGGTAGTCCAATCCTGCTTAACTCAGCTGAGACGACTGGTTAAGACCAGGTCATTCCTCTCCCCAGCAGACCTGGAGAAAGTAATACATGCCTTCATCTGGTCCAGGCTGGATTACTGTAACTCCCTTTATTCTGGCATCAGTAGGCTCAATGTTCAAAGACTGCAGCTGGAGCAGAATGCTGCTACCAGGTTTTCAACAGGCACCAGGAGGAGGGACCACATTTCACCAATCCCTTCTTCCTTTCACTGACTGCCTGTCAGTTTTAGAAGAGATTTTAAAATGCTACTTGCTACTTGTATTTCCAGAAGAAAATGCAAGTGTGAATGCTAAAGATTGAATAAAGCTGATTTTCTTTGATGTCAGCGTCTCCATGACTCCAGTGCTGATCTCTTATCAGATCAAAGAAGATCAGTGCCTTTTGCCATGGAGATGCTCAGATCAAAGATTTCCTCTGGCTTTGATCTCCATTGATCTCCATCCGGTGCCTCTCCCATCCACTTTGTAATGAAAGGCTCGTTATTGTTCTTTTTCACAACCTTGGTGATGACATCTTCATTAGATTCAGGTATGCTGAAGCAGGCAGAGAACTAAAACATGCAGGACACTGGCACTCTAGGACCCAGTTTGGACACCCTGATGTAGACCATCAAGAGACAGGTTAGTTTTATCCTACTGATGGTGTGTTGCTGTAATAGTCATCCTGCTCAGTTTCAAGTTTCTTCCCACAAAGAGCCTGAACAGGGATTTGAACCCTGGACCCTCAGATTAAAAGTCTGATGCTCTACCGTCTGAGCTACCCAGGCCTGCCAACACAGTGTTGTGTCTCCATATGATTCTCACTTCTGAGTGAGATGAAGCAGACACTGATCCTGACCACCAAGGTGCAGAAGTGGAGACTCGTCTTCCTCGCTGTTTTGAAACTCAACAAATTGTAGTCCATTGTTCCTTTATGAAGATGCTGAAAAACTCTGCTCTGGATTTGAAGACAATCAGGAAACATCTGAGCAGACTGCTGGCTGTATTGCATCAAAACAAAAGATGTGTTCACGTAATTAAAAAAAAAAACAGACAAAAAAAAACTTAATTTGAATGGACGAAAAGGAGAGAAGAACAATTTTATAGTTATCTGAATCACACACACACACACACACACACACACACACACACACACACACACACACACACACACACACACACACACACACACACACACACACACACACACACACACACACACACACACACACACACACACACTTCTTCATCCATCAGACACCCTGTCAGAAAGGGTGGAGGTGAGGACTGATGTTCTCCTCCACAGAGAGAAGCTGCTGGTAGCTCACTCTCTATGTTCCTCTGCAGAAAGTGATGAGGACTGATGTTCTCAGAAGAGCTTTTTTTTCCCTCAGAGTGAGATGAGTTGAGTGAGGAAACTATGGGGGCTTTTCCACCGGAAAGAACCAGGTGCTAGTTCTAGTCCAGGGCCAGACTTAGCACCAGTTCTTTGTCTTTCCACTGCCAAAGCCCCGGCCAAACAGGGGCTAAACTGCTGCTACGCTGGCCCCACTTCGTTGCTAGGCCAAAGAGGAGCTAGACTGGGACCCGACGCATCATCAGCTGGGGGCGGAGTTATCTCTGGAGTTATCGCTGCCTAAGAGGCGGAAGCGGGCTGTACCGGCTTTCTAAAAACTACAGCGAACACGGAGCCCCAGTGTGGTTAAAGAGAAAAGAATAAAAACTATGCGTGGGAATGATATAATAAGTCGCTCCCTGAAGTTAATAATACGAGGGAACGGCATAATTTAATTCGCGTTCGCCTAACCGCGGCTCTCGAGAGCTCTGCCGTGCTTCTCCGCGCTCCTCCGCTGTCAGTCAGCTACGTCGGCTCTAATTTAGAAGCAGTTTTCCATTGTCGTATATTTTTCACACTTTTCATGGTAACATTATTTTAACTAACGTCACGTCCAGGTCTTATTTCGCGTTCTGACCGCAGGCTGAGGTGCTGCAGCCGCTGCGCCATGCAGTGTGCGGCTACATTGCGCTCCGCTCCGAGACGCTCCGATATTATTTTATAACCACAGAACTTCTTTATAATGAATACTTTTGGTTCATCAGCAACTAAAACACAAACTACATACTAGTGTAAATGAAAGCTTGGATTTTATAGGCATAAAATGAGCCTTTTTACGGCGCTTCACGTGAAAGAGCTTTAATCAGTGTGTTTACGGAGGTTGTCATTGGAAACAGTTTTAGAGCTTCGTTCTATCACTGTAAACCTCCATTCTTCTCCGATGTTGAAGCATTTGATTCAGACACTCCCAGAAATAAAGTGAAAGAAGCAGAAATTCTCAATGTAACGCCCAAATATTGAAAAATAAGCCCCAAACTCATACACGTGTTATTTTTTCCCCCTCTATGGCCACTCTGGGGCTCCGGACTAAAGCAAGACGGACGTGAAAAAACACCAAAAGAGACAAGAAGAGATGTAATGTTTTCTTTGTCTTTGGGTTCTGAGGTTCAGGCCAAACTAGATGGAGCGACCCGGACTAAACCGATGAATATAGTCCGTCACCTTGTACCTGGATGAGCGCTGTCAGCGCGAAATTGTTTAAATCAGTGATGTATCACATTTTGGAGTGACGCAATGACATGGCTCTCACTTGGCTCCGCTAACGGTGGAAAAAGAACCGGTTCTTTGGTGGTGCTCATTTAAGAACTGGCTCTGGCACCGGCCCTGAACTAGAACCTGGTTCTTTTTGGTGGAAAAGCCACAAGCTACAAGTGGTCCAAGGAGCTGTGTTCTTGTTACAGTCTCTTCTGGATTGAGTTGCTGGTTATAGTCAAATATTTTCACATGACCCTGTTAACCTCCAGCAGAGTTTCTGTAGTGTAGTGGTTATCACGTTTGCTTCACACGCAAAAGGTCCCCTGTTCGAAACAGGGCAGAAACACAAAGAAACTTTTTTGCAATTCATCAACACAGTTTCCAAAATATTAGAGCCCAATGGACAAAGACGTCTTGTTACATAAGCAAATATAACAACCCAAAACCTTTTAACTGGCAAAGGTGGGATTTGAACCCACACCTCCTGAGAGACTGGAGCCAAAATCGAGATCCTTGGACCGCTCACCCACACTATAATCATATAATAATAATAACGCCTATTTATATAGCACCTTTCACAGACAAAACGCCACAAAGTACTTCAATACACAGTTCAAAAACATCAGGAAGTACACAGAATATAAAAGGCCAAGACAAGACAAAATCCTAGCAGCACAAAGGGAGTTAATTAAAAGCCTGAACTAATAGATGAGTCTTAAGTTTGTTCTTGAAGGTGTCAACAGAGTCAATTGAGCACAAAGAGGGAAGAAGATCATTCCAAAGCCTCGGAGCAACAGCCTGGAAGGATCGGTCACCTCTAGTGAGAAAATCTCTCTCTCTCTCTCTCTCTCTCTCAGCAACAACATTTCACATATACGGAACAAATCCAGCTTTTATACATTTTACACCTCACTTGGGTTTGAAGGAATCACATCCAGAACAGGATGGAACACAGGAGCCATCTTGGATGGGTCTACTGTCCGTTACAGAGATCTGGAACCTTTTGCATGACCAGTCTGATTCTAGACAGACCTGAAAGCTAAAGGAGCAAATCATAATGCTGAAGTCTGAGTCAAAATTAAAGACTTGCTGAAGTGCTTCAGTTTGGTTCAATCAGTTATAAAGACACAAACTGGACATTACAACGAGGTTTCTCTGATAAAAAGTCCATGAGGTGAAGAGCAGAGATCAGCCAAGCCTCCAACACAAAGTCTCAGTCTCTTTTGAAATTTAACACGAAGAGATCCTGGTTGATGACCAAAGTTAAAACCATTTGTAGGAGAGGGTCAAGGTAACTCCAAGGTCTCATCTGGGAATTGAACCCACAACCTCTGACATCCAAAGTGAGAATCATACTCCTAGACCAACGAGCCGACGTGGTCAAGAAGCTAAAGGACTCAACTGATTGTCATAAATAAGGCAGGAGATCAAGACTCCTGACAGCCTTGACAGAGCTCCTGGAATGACCACATCCTGACAAAAGTAAATGAAAACATTAGTCATGGCCGACCTTGAAGAAATGAAGCTGAAGGTTCAACTGCTATTGGAGGATTTGTAACTTTATGGTCCATTTGACTTGAAGCAGTTTTCAGGTTTGTGAGTGAGTTCTGTCAGAGCCTCTGAAGCTTGTGTGTCTCCATCAGGATTCATTTTAATACATGGCTTACTGCCATGAGGACAAGTTCTCTTTGACATTTAAAATGGAGACGGGTCTGATCTGATGTGTCAGCATTGATGCTTCAGACAGTGGTTAATGAAGCTTCATCTGGCCAATATGGGGATTGAACCCATGACCTTGGTGTTATTAGCACCACACTCTGACCATCTGAGCTAACCCACCCACATTGGTGAAAAGATCTACTTTCTTTCTTCCAAAATTTGTGTTGAATGTGATTGGAAATGTTTTCCCCTGAAGGCAACATACACACTCACCACCGGACAACAGATGAACACACAATCATGTCCATACTCCACTTCTGGGTTAACTTCAGTGTTCGTTCCATAACGTAACGTAACAATCCTGAAAATATCTCTACTTCTAGTGGCGGCGTTCTCCTCCTTTCCTGAAGTACTTTATGTTTCACTCCAGGAGTTCTGATCCATCTGCAGCTTTATTTGCTTTTTAATTGCACAAAGTGGAGGATGAGGATTTTTACATCATTTGACATAACTTTAATTTGAAAAAACTTCTATTTTCTTTTTGATAGTCACTTTAGTTTGAAAAAACTCCTATTCTCACTTTGATCGTCACTTTAATTTGAAAAAAACTCCTATTTTCTTTTTGATAGTCACTTTAGTTTGAAAAAAAAACTCCTATTCTCACTTTGATAGTCACTTTAATTTGAAAAAAACTCCTATTTTCTTTTTGATAGTCAGTTTAATTTGAAAAAAACTCCTATTTTCCCTTTGATAGTCACTTTAATTTGAAAAAACTCCTATTCTCACTTTGATAGTCACTTTAATTTGAAAGAAACTCCTATTATCATTTTGACAGTAACTTTAATTTGAAAAAACTCTCATTTTCACTTTGATAGTCACTTTAATTTTAAAAAAACTACTATTCTCACATTGATAGTCACTTTAATTTGAAAGAAACTCCTATTCTCATTTTGATAGTCACTTTAATTTGAAAAAACCCTCATCTTTTCTTTTTGATAGTCACATTAATTTGAAAAAATTTCTTATTTTCCCTTTGATAGTCACTTTAATTTGAAAAAACTCCTAATCTTCACTTTGATAGTCACTTTAATTTGAAAGAAACTCCTATTCTCATTTTGATAGTCATGTTAATTTGAAAAAACTCCTATTCTAACTTTGATAGTCACTTTAATTTGAAAGAAACTCCTATTCTCACTTTGATAGTCACTTTAACTTGAAAAAACCCTCATATTTTCCCTTTCATAGTCACTTTAATTTGAAAAAAAACTACTATTCTCACTTTGATAGTCACTTTAATTTGAAAAAAACCCCTCCTATTCTCACTTTGATAGTCACTTTAATTTGAAAGAAACTCCTATTTTCCCTTTGATAGTCACTTTAATTTGAAAAAAACTCCTATTTTAACTTTGATAGTCAATTTAATTTGAAAAAAATTCTATTTTCTTTTTGAAAATCACATTAATTTGAAAAAAACCTCCTATTCTCACTTTGATAGTCACTTTAATTTGAAAAAAAACTCTTATTCTCACTTTGATAGTCACTTTAATTTGAAAGAAACTCCTATTCTCATTTTGATAGTCACTTTAATTTGAAAAAACCCTCATATTTTCCCTTTGATAGTCACTTTAATTAGAAAAAAACTCCTATTTTAACTTTGATAGTCACTTTAATTTGAAAAAAATTCTATTTTCTTTTTGATAATCACATTAATTTGAAAAAAAACTCCTATTCTCACTTTGATAGTCACTTTAATTTGAAAAAACTCCTATTCTCACTTTTATAGTCACTTTAATTTGAAAGAAACTCCTATTCTCACTTTGATAGTCACTTTTATTTGAAAGAAACTCCTATTCTAACTTTTATAGTCACTTTAACTTGAAAAAACCCCTCATATTTTCCCTTTGATAGTCACTTTAATTTGAAAAAAAATACTAATATCACTTTGATAGTCACTTTAATTTGAAAAAAAAAAATCCTATTCTCACTTTGATAGTCACTTTAATTTGAAAGAAACTCCTATTCTCATTTTGATAGTCACTTTAATTTGAAAAAACCCCTCATATTTTCCCTTTGATAGTCACTTTAATTTGAAAAAAAATACTAATATCACTTTGATAGTCACTTTAATTTGAAAAAAAAACTCCTATTCTCACTTTGATAATCACTTTAATTTGAAAGAAACTCCTACTCTCACTTTGATAGTCACTTTAATTTGAAAGAAACTCCTATTCTCATTTTGATAGTCACTTTAATTTGAAAAAACCCTCATATTTTCCCTTTGATAGTCACTTTAATTTGAAAGAAACTCCTATTTTCCCTTTGATAGTCACTTTAATTTGAAAAAAACTCCTATTTTAACTTTGATAGTCAATTTAATTTGAAAAAAATTCTTATTTTCCCTTTGATAGTCACTTTAATTTGAAAAAAACTCCTATTCTCACTTTGATAGTCACTTTAATTTGAAAGAAACTCCTATTCTCACTTTGATAGTCACTTTAATTTGAAAAAAAAACTACTATTCTCACTTTGATAGTCACTTTAATTTGAAAAAAAAACCCTCCTATTCTCACTTTGATAGTCACTTTAATTTGAAAGAAACTCCTATTTTCCCTTTGATAGTCACTTTAATTTGAAAAAAACTCCTATTTTAACTTTGATAGTCAATTTAATTTGAAAAAAATTCTATTTTCTTTTTGAAAGTCACATTAATTTGAAAAAAACCTCCTATTCTCACTTTGATAGTCACTTTAATTTGAAAAAAAACCCTCCTATTCTCACTTTTATAGTCACTTTAATTTGAAAGAAACTCCTATTCTCATTTTGATACTCACATTAATTTGAAAGAAACTCCTATTCTCACATTGATAGTCACTTTAACTTGAAAAAAACCCTCATATTTTCCCTTTGATAGTCACTTTAATTTGAAAGAAACTCCTATTCTCACTTTGATAATCACATTAATTTGAAAAAAAAACTCCTATTCTCACTTTTATAGTCACTTTAATTTGAAAGAAACTCATTTTCTCATTTTGATAGTCACTTTAATTTGAAAAAACCCTCATATTTTCCCTTTGATAGTCACTTTAATTAGAAAAAAACTCCTATTTTAACTTTGATAGTCACTTTAATTTGAAAAAAATTCAATTTTCTTTTTGATAATCACATTAATTTGAAAAAAAAACTCCTATTCTCACTTTGATAGTCACTTTAATTTGAAAAAAACCCTATTCTCACTTTTATAGTCACTTTAATTTGAAAGAAACTCCTATTCTCACTTTGATAGTCACTTTAATTTGAAAAAAATTCTATTTTCTTTTTGATAATCACATTAATTTGAAAAAAATACTCCTATTCTAACTTTTATAGTCACTTTAACTTGAAAAAACCCCTCATATTTTCCCTTTGATAGTCACTTTAATTTGAAAAAAAATACTAATATCACTTTGATAGTCACTTTAATTTGAAAAAAAACTCCTATTCTCACTTTGATAGTCACTTTAATTTGAAAGAAACTCCTATTCTCACTTTGATAGTCACTTTAATTTGAAAGAAACTCCTATTCTCATTTTGATAGTCACTTTAATTTGAAAAAACCCTCATATTTTCCCTTTGATAGTCACTTTAATTTGAAAAAAACTCACATTTTCCCTTTGATAGTCACTAAATTTTCAAAAAAAAAAAATCCTATTCTCACTTTGATAGTCACTTTAATTTGAAAAAAAAATCCTATTTTCCCTTTGATCGTCACTTTAATTTGAAAGAAACTCCTATTCTCACTTTGATAGTCACTTTAATTTGAAAAAAACCCTCGTATTCTCACTTTGATAGTCACTTTAATTTGAAAATAAAACTCCTATTTTTCCGTTGATAGTCACTTTAATTTGAAAAAAATTCTATTTTCTTTTTGAGAGTCACTTTAATTTGAAAAAAACTCCTATTCTCACATTGATAGTCACTTTAATTTGAAAGAAACTCCTATTCTCATTTTGATAGTCACTTTAATTTGAAAAAACCCTCATCTTTTCTTTTTGATAGTCACATTAATTTGAAAAAAATTCTATTTTCTTTTTGAGAGTCACTTTAATTTGAAAAAACCTCCTAGTCTCACATTGATAGTCACTTTAATTTGACAGAAACTCCTATTCTCATTTTGATAGTCACTTTAATTTTAAAAAAACTCCTATTCTCACATTGATAGTCACTTTAATTTGAAAGAAACTCCTATTCTCATTTTGATAGTCACTTTAATTTGAAAAAACCCTCATCTTTTCTTTTTGATAGTCACATTAATTTGAAAAAAATTCTTATTTTCCCTTTGATAGTCACTTTAATTTGAAAAAACTCCTATTCTCACTTTGATAGTCACTTTAATTTCAAAGAAACTCCTATTCTCATTTTGATAGTCACTTTAATTTGAAAAAACCCTCATATTTTCTTTTTGATAGTCACATTAATTTGAAAAAAAAACCTCCTATTCTCACTTCGATAGTCACTTTAATTTGAAAGAAACTCCTATTCTCATTTTGATAGTCATTTTAATTTGAAAAAAAAACTCCTATTCTCACTTTGATAGTCACTTTAATTTGAAAGAAACTCCTATTCTCATTTTGATAGTCACTTTAATTTGAAAAAACCCTCATATTTTAACTTTGATAGTCAATTTAATTTGAAAGAAACTCCTATTCTCATTTTGATAGTCACTTTAATTTGAAAAAAATTCTATTTTCTTTTTGATAATCACATTAATTTGAAAAAAATACTCCTATTCTAACTTTTATAGTCACTTTAACTTGAAAAAACCCCTCATATTTTCCCTTTGATAGTCACTTTAATTTGAAAAAAAATACTAATATCACTTTGATAGTCACTTTAATTTGAAAAAAAACTCCTATTCTCACTTTGATAGTCACTTTAATTTGAAAGAAACTCCTATTCTCACTTTGATAGTCACTTTAATTTGAAAGAAACTCCTATTCTCATTTTGATAGTCACTTTAATTTGAAAAAACCCTCATATTTTCCCTTTGATAGTCACTTTAATTTGAAAAAAACTCACATTTTCCCTTTGATAGTCACTAAATTTTCAAAAAAAAAAAATCCTATTCTCACTTTGATAGTCACTTTAATTTGAAAAAAAAATCCTATTTTCCCTTTGATCGTCACTTTAATTTGAAAG
This sequence comes from Lipophrys pholis, assembly GCF_963383615.2. Lineage (NCBI taxonomy): Eukaryota > Metazoa > Chordata > Actinopteri > Blenniiformes > Blenniidae > Lipophrys > Lipophrys pholis. The sequence continues at coordinate 1,803,708 of NC_137646.1, read as the reverse complement.
AAACTCCTATTCTCACTTTGATAGTCACTTTAATTTGAAAAAAACCCTCGTATTCTCACTTTGATAGTCACTTTAATTTGAAAATAAAACTCCTATTTTTCCGTTGATAGTCACTTTAATTTGAAAAAAATTCTATTTTCTTTTTGAGAGTCACTTTAATTTGAAAAAAACTCCTATTCTCACATTGATAGTCACTTTAATTTGAAAGAAACTCCTATTCTCATTTTGATAGTCACTTTAATTTGAAAAAACCCTCATCTTTTCTTTTTGATAGTCACATTAATTTGAAAAAAATTCTATTTTCTTTTTGAGAGTCACTTTAATTTGAAAAAACCTCCTAGTCTCACATTGATAGTCACTTTAATTTGACAGAAACTCCTATTCTCATTTTGATAGTCACTTTAATTTTAAAAAAACTCCTATTCTCACATTGATAGTCACTTTAATTTGAAAGAAACTCCTATTCTCATTTTGATAGTCACTTTAATTTGAAAAAACCCTCATCTTTTCTTTTTGATAGTCACATTAATTTGAAAAAAATTCTTATTTTCCCTTTGATAGTCACTTTAATTTGAAAAAACTCCTATTCTCACTTTGATAGTCACTTTAATTTCAAAGAAACTCCTATTCTCATTTTGATAGTCACTTTAATTTGAAAAAACCCTCATATTTTCTTTTTGATAGTCACATTAATTTGAAAAAAAAACCTCCTATTCTCACTTCGATAGTCACTTTAATTTGAAAGAAACTCCTATTCTCATTTTGATAGTCATTTTAATTTGAAAAAAAAACTCCTATTCTCACTTTGATAGTCACTTTAATTTGAAAGAAACTCCTATTCTCATTTTGATAGTCACTTTAATTTGAAAAAACCCTCATATTTTAACTTTGATAGTCAATTTAATTTGAAAGAAACTCCTATTCTCATTTTGATTGTCACTTTAATTTGAAAAAAAACTCCTATTCTCACATTGATAGTCACTTTAATTTGAAAAAAAACCTCCTATTCTCACTTTGATAGTCACTTTAATTTCAAAGAAACTCCTATTCTCATTTTGATAGTCACTTTAATTTGAAAAAAAAACTCCTATTCTCACTTCGATAGTCACTTTAATTTGAAAGAAACTCCTATTCTCATTTTGATAGTCACATTAATTTGAAAAAAAAACCTCCTATTCTCACTTTGATAGTCACTTTAATTTGAAAGAAACTCCTATTCTCATTTTGATAGTCACTTTAATTTGAAAAAACCCTCATATTTTAACTTTGATAGTCAATTTAATTTGAAAGAAACTCCTATTCTCATTTTGATTGTCACTTTAATTTGAAAAAAAACTCCTATTCTCACATTGATAGTCACTTTAATTTGAAAAAAAACCTCCTATTCTCACTTCGATAGTCACTTTAATTTGAAAGAAACTCCTATTCTCACTTTGATAATCACATTAATTTGAAAAAAAAACTCCTATTCTCACTTTTATAGTCACTTTAATTTGAAAGAAACTCATTTTCTCATTTTGATAGTCACTTTAATTTGAAAAAACCCTCATATTTTCCCTTTGATAGTCACTTTAATTAGAAAAAAACTCCTATTTTAACTTTGATAGTCACTTTAATTTGAAAAAAATCTATTTTCTTTTTGATAATCACATTAATTTGAAAAAAAAACTCCTATTCTCACTTTGATAGTCACTTTAATTTGAAAAAAAACCCTATTCTCACTTTTATAGTCACTTTAATTTGAAAGAAACTCCTATTCTCACTTTGATAGTCACTTTAATTTGAAAAAAATTCTATTTTCTTTTTGATAATCACATTAATTTGAAAAAAATACTCCTATTCTAACTTTTATAGTCACTTTAACTTGAAAAAACCCCTCATATTTTCCCTTTGATAGTCACTTTAATTTGAAAAAAAATACTAATATCACTTTGATAGTCACTTTAATTTGAAAAAAAACTCCTATTCTCACTTTGATAGTCACTTTAATTTGAAAGAAACTCCTATTCTCACTTTGATAGTCACTTTAATTTGAAAGAAACTCCTATTCTCATTTTGATAGTCACTTTAATTTGAAAAAACCCTCATATTTTCCCTTTGATAGTCACTTTAATTTGAAAAAAACTCACATTTTCCCTTTGATAGTCACTAAATTTTCAAAAAAAAAAAATCCTATTCTCACTTTGATAGTCACTTTAATTTGAAAAAAAAAATCCTATTTTCCCTTTGATCGTCACTTTAATTTGAAAGAAACTCCTATTCTCACTTTGATAGTCACTTTAATTTGAAAAAAACCCTCGTATTCTCACTTTGATAGTCACTTTAATTTGAAAATAAAACTCCTATTTTTCCGTTGATAGTCACTTTAATTTGAAAAAAATTCTATTTTCTTTTTGAGAGTCACTTTAATTTGAAAAAAACTCCTATTCTCACATTGATAGTCACTTTAATTTGAAAGAAACTCCTATTCTCATTTTGATAGTCACTTTAATTTGAAAAAACCCTCATCTTTTCTTTTTGATAGTCACATTAATTTGAAAAAAATTCTATTTTCTTTTTGAGAGTCACTTTAATTTGAAAAAACCTCCTATTCTCACATTGATAGTCACTTTAATTTGACAGAAACTCCTATTCTCATTTTGATAGTCACTTTAATTTTAAAAAAACTCCTATTCTCACATTGATAGTCACTTTAATTTGAAAGAAACTCCTATTCTCATTTTGATAGTCACTTTAATTTGAAAAAACCCTCATCTTTTCTTTTTGATAGTCACATTAATTTGAAAAAAATTCTTATTTTCCCTTTGATAGTCACTTTAATTTGAAAAAACTCCTATTCTCACTTTGATAGTCACTTTAATTTCAAAGAAACTCCTATTCTTACTTTGATAGTCACTTTAATTTGAAAAAACCCTCATATTTTCTTTTTGATAGTCACATTAATTTGAAAAAAAAACCTCCTATTCTCACTTCGATAGTCACTTTAATTTGAAAGAAACTCCTATTCTCATTTTGATAGTCATTTTAATTTGAAAAAAAAACTCCTATTCTCACTTTGATAGTCACTTTAATTTGAAAGAAACTCCTATTCTCATTTTGATAGTCACTTTAATTTGAAAAAACCCTCATATTTTAACTTTGATAGTCAATTTAATTTGAAAGAAACTCCTATTCTCATTTTGATTGTCACTTTAATTTGAAAAAAAACTCCTATTCTCACATTGATAGTCACTTTAATTTGAAAAAAAACCTCCTATTCTCACTTTGATAGTCACTTTAATTTCAAAGAAACTCCTATTCTCATTTTGATAGTCACTTTAATTTGAAAAAACCCTCATATTTTCTTTTTGATAGTCACATTAATTTGAAAATAAAACCTCCTATTCTCACTTCGATAGTCACTTTAATTTGAAAGAAACTCCTATTCTCATTTTGATTGTCACATTAATTTGAAAAAAACCCTCATATTTTCCCTTTGATAGTCACTTTAATTTGAAAAAAAATAAAATTTTCCCTTTGATAGTCACTAAAATTTGAAAAAAAAACTCCTATTCTCACTTTGATAATCCACCGGGAATGACGGCGAGCTCCGAGTTTGTTTTCTTTACCTGGTCTTTGACGGCGTCAGTGAGATGGGCGCGCATGGAGTCGTAGATCAAAAGGGACGGAAATGTTTGGAAAAAGCCATTCGGTCGCCGCACGTAAATTTCGCTCAGCCACGCACTCATCATCTGCTCGTCCATCCAGCCCTTTGCATTTGCCTTGACAATGACGCCAGCTGGAAACTTTTCTTTTGGAACAGTTTTTCTCTTGAAAATGACCATCGGTGGTAGTTTCTGGCCGTTTGCCTGGCAACTGAGGACAACCGTGAAAGATGACTTTTCGTTCCCTGTGGTGAGGATAGACACCGTGCTCGTCCCCGTTTTCTCGACCGTACGGTTCATGGGAATATCAAAGGTGAGTGGCACTTCATCCATGTTGGTTATGTGCTCTACGCGGATCTTCTTTTCAGCGATCTTTCCCGCACAGTAGGTGCGGAAAAGGGCTAGCTTTTCAACGTAATCTTTTGGCAGTTGTTGTGAGACGGTAGTTCTTGTGCGTATGGAGAGATTACGTCTTTTCATAAAACGAAAGCACCAAGAAGGGCCACCTCGAAAGTCGTTGATTTGCATATCACTCGCTACTGCTGTTGCCTTGAGTCGTATAGTGACAGTAGAGATGCTTCTACCCGCTGCTCTCTGTTGAATGACCCACTGTTCAATGTTGTCTCCAAACTTTGGCCATCTTGCTTTGTTGCCGCGGAAACCTTTTTTAGTCTTTTTTACTTGGCGCAGGTCGTCTGCTCGCTTCCTCCATTCACGTCCCATTGATTCGTTAATATTAAATTCTCTCGCAGCTGCTCTATTTCCATGTTGATCTGCGTGACTGATGGCCTTAAGCTTGAATTCTGCTTCGTAAGCGTGTCTCTTCACAGGAGCCATTTTAGGGTCATTAAATAAACACAACAGTATTACAGTACATAATGTGTATTACTCCGCGAGGCGGCAAAATCCGATGGGCAAAATACTCAGCGGCGCAGCTAGGTCCGTAAACACAGCTGGAAGTGATACACAAGGCATACCGGAATGTAAGGCGCACTGTTGATTTTTGAAAAAAATATGGACATTTAAATGCGCCTTATGGCCCGAAAAATACGGTAAGTTTATTCTTTATACACCCGCTGCGTACATGATTGACTAAGTTGTCTAACTCTCTCCGAGCCTATTTCAGCAACACACTGCAGCTGTAACCACAGTGAAGCTCAGGGTCAGAGGTCAGAGGTCAGCTGTAACCACAGTGGAGCTCAGGGTCAGAGGTCAGAGGTCAGCTACTAAACTGATCTGCCTCCTTCATTCATCCAGTGACAATGTGTGGCTGCATGAAGCAAAACAAAGGACCAGAATGGAGAATAACTGTAGTTTCTTCAGCAGGAAAGGAGGAAATGTCCATGACAAACCTTCAACAAACACCTATGACACCTTTAAAAGAATAAAACCATAATAAAACATGTCATTGTTCTTTATTTTATATACAATCACTGGGCACTTTAACAGAGAAAACTCAACAAATCCACATGAGCATGCGTGAGCGACTGTGGAAAGGAAGAACTCCCTCTAACAGGAAGAGACCTGCAGAAACCAGACTCAGAGGTGGAGGCTTCCTGCTGGCCGGGTGAGGTGAGAGGACAGAGGAGAGGACAGACAGACAGATAAGAGAGAGATCCACCCGGAAGACTGATCAGGACATGAGGCTTCAATCCACCTTCAGCTCCACTGTCAGACATCCAGCAGGGAGGTTGAGAGACAGACTACAGGAGAGAAAGGCAAATGTTAGTGACATGTAATAGTGACATGTAATAGTGACATGTAATAGTGGTGAATAGAAAAGGAAAGAAGCTCAGTTTAGGTCCTCCAGCAGTCTGAACCTCTGGCAGCTTCACTAGAAAATGGTCTAAGGTGTCCTGAAGCAGCTCTCACTGTAAACTTTAATAGAAAAGTCTTCATCCTAACCTTCAAATGAGAGGCTGTGTCAGACTCTTTAACTGAAACTGGGATCTGGTTCCACATCAGAGGAACCTGAAAGCTGAAAGCTCTGCCTCCATTCTACTTTTAGAAAAGCTAGGAACCTCCAGTAAGCCAGCACTCTGAGAACCAAGTGTTCTGGGGAGATATGGGACTAGCAGTTCTTTAAGATCTTTTGAATTAGTTGAAGACTTTTTAAGCAGTGACTTGGACCCCCTGATAATAGGGAGTTACAATAGTTACTCTGGAAGTAAATGCATGGATTAGCTTTTCAGTGTCACTCTATCAATATATTCTTGATTTTAGAGACATTATGCAAATGTAAATGTAAAGATTCCAATAGATAAGATGGTGATGAGTGACAGCAGTGCAGGTTCACTCTACTATCAGGTGAACACAGGAAGATATAGGATTACTACTACATCACCGGATTTAGTAGGAAGATATAGGATTACTACTACATCACCGGATTCGTTCAGACTCTCTTGTTCATCATGTACGGTTGGTTCCCCTGTGAGAGCATGTTAGAACTTTCTCCCTCTGGCTATGACGACCTCTGCCTCAAGCCTTGTTTGACCTTCGGCCATCAGGATGTTGATGATGATCTGAAAAACATTGACAAGGTGTATGTAGATAGCTTTCCAAAAACTCAAAATATTGAGCACTCTACTTCTATGATGTCCTCCATTCCATTGATCATCTTACTTCTGGGAGAAAAACATCAAAACGTAATGGATGAGTCTCAGGTCCTCCTTCTGGATTCCTGTGACCTCCTCCATCTCCTTCAGCATCTCCAAGATCTGCTGCAATACAGAGGAATAAAAGTAAACAAATCAAACTTATGTTATGTAAAACCTCTCAAACTTGATTGATGAGATGTTTTCTTACCTGCTGCTCACTGAAAGGAAACATCCTCAGTTTGAGCTGCTGCTTCAGGGAAAGTGATGCTGACGACATCTTCCAGAGGTTTATTCTGTCTGAACAGACCCTCGACTCCATGAGATCATCATGTAAGATCTGAAGACAAAGAGCAAAGAGAGAACATATAGCAGCACTAGAGAATAGAACCACTAACAGCACAGTTTGTTTCACTCACCTTGATCTGCTCTCTGGAGAATACAGTCAGGATCTCCCCCCTTCAACACCTCAATGATCCTGCAGAAAAATAAAATGAGTTAAAATGAGATAAAAAGCAGCACCAACTGTGACATTTACACTTTGATTAAAGTCAAAATTACTGGAGTTTATTTGTTCCTGTCATTTAACAAAAGGAATCAGCCAACTGTTGAATCAGCTGACATTTTGCTTTCACAAGTGATCATCAAACTGTTCTATTCAACATAAAGGAGTGCAGCTCAATATGTCAGCCAGGTGTTTCAGTCATTTCTGCCATACCACATGCATCTATTGAACTACTGAACCAACTATTGTAGTACCTGTGCTCTCTTTTTGGGGGTTGCATCCACAGCTGAATGATGCTTTGGGAACATTTGTGGATTTTCCAGCAAAATGGACATGAAGCCAGCCTCTGCAAACTGTGACCTCCACCCATTCCAGAATGTCAACATGTAGATAAAAAATCTTGCAAAACAATAATTTAAAAAAAAAAAAAATCATTTCCTTTATGTCTTATAAATAAAGAATCAAAAAAAAAAAACGTAATATGAATTATCTGAATCCTACACACACACACACACACACACACACACACACACACACACACACACACACACACACACACACACACACACACACACACACACACACACACACACACACACACACACACACACACACACACACACACAATGAACCAATGGCTGGAGACAAAGTAATACTCTAACATCATTTCACGAGGCAGAGGCTGAGGAATCAGATGGATTAGGTGTGATCTTTTTATCAGTGGATATGTAGGTGGATGAGTGATGGTTCCTGTGTGTTATATGTTGTTAGTGCAAAGTAAAAGCCAACAAGGCTGAGCACAGTCTGGCTCCATGCTGGCAGCCTGAGTGATGCGGTTGAAGGAGTGAGAAGGTAGCTTTTCAACCCACATTTACTTTATCAGGTTTTCTTGTGGTAATAAATGACAGGTTTTTAATACACCAACACATGGGACAAAGATAGAAAGAGCAACATAAACATTCGAGCTGATCTTACGTGCATTGCTCCTAACAAAACTATAAAACTATTCCTACTCTCATTAATACTGATATAACTACAGCTACCATTTCATTCTTATTAGTGCAGGCTGATATGTTCTACATAGACAAGAAAGCAATTGTTTACCTTAACAGAAGAAAATCCTTTACTCCGTTGAGCTTCGAGTACACGTGTGAAGAATCCAAAGACGAAAAAACAAATGTGCGCCGATTTAATTTAGGTCGAGTGGGTCTCACCACGTCACTTCTGGCATTTGCGTGTCGTCCACGTAACTTCCTGCATGTTTTGTCCGCACGTCACTTCCTGTGGGTCGGCTTTCGTGTACGTATCTTCCTTCACGTTCAGTCCATTTCGTCACATCCTGTGGGTCGGCTTCTACATACGTCACTTCCGGCGCGTCATTTTGCGACATTTCCGTCCATGCTTCCGCATAGCACCATTTCAAGATGGCGGCGACCAAGAAATAAATATGGCGGCGCACGCAAAACACCGCCATCTTGGTTTTCCCCACTGGCATCTCTTGCCGCGAACCTATCACAAAACCTCCGCGAGACCTCTGCAAACTTTGTTTTCCAGAAAAACAGCGATTACAGAAAAGAGGCAGAGGGGTGAGCAACATGGGTGAGCAACATCAGAATGGTGTTCTTTCATTACACAAAATCAAGACCATTGTTAACAAGCGTTGCTGTTTTGCACTCATTCACAGCCATTCCAGTGAGAGTCTTGATTTGCAGTTCTTGAAAGGTTCATGGACACACCTGCATGTTTTAATACATGCTCTGCTGTCAGAAATGGGATTTGAACCCACGCCTCCAGAAGAGACTGCGACCTGAACGCAGAGCCTTGGACCGCTCGGCCATCCTGACATAAAAATGTCAAGGTCACGTTTTGCCGAGGACGTTTGGGGTTCCCTAGTTGGTCTCGTCTCACAGCCTTCACCCTGATGATGTTGTTTGGTTGTCCAAGCCTTTACCATCCTGGCCATCCTGACATCCAAGCTGAATCAGCTTGGATTAAGGGCTCGTCCAATTCTGACACCATGACTGTGCAACATCAGAATGGTGTTCTTTCGTTAGACAAAGATCAAGACCATTGTTAACAAGCGTTGCTGTTTTGCACTCATTCACAGCCATTCCAGTGAGAGTCTTGATTTGCAGCAAGTGTTGGATCCTTGAACATGGTTATTTGACTGTGAAAACTTGGAAGAGGAGAAAACTGAACTGTCGCTAGCAGAGGATGGTTTCGATCCATCGACTTCTGGGTTATGGGCCCAGCACGCTTCCGCTGCGCCACTCTGCTAAGTGCAGGGTTCTCAAGGAGTGTCCACTGTACTTAGCAGTTCTGTTTGCATTATTTGAGAAATCGATTTCATTGTCGAGCACGAGCACTCATTGTTTCATTACGAAGAGGCACTCTGTGGTTTATTTCCGAACATGTTTTCTTCCCAAATCAACTTCCATTGTCTGATCTTGTGACCAACTGAGGTCCTTTGTTTAGGTGTATCGGGGACATGAATGTCGGCTTGAATCGATCCCTCCCAACCATTTACTGGAGCGTGATTTGTTTCCAATGTGTTTTTGGACTTGTTGACAGTGTTGGCCTGGATGGTAAAGGCTTGGACAACCAAACAACATCATCAGGGTGAAGGCTGTGAGATGAGACCAACTAGGGAACCCCAAACGTCCTCGGCAAAACGTGACCTTGACATTTTTATGTCAGGATGGCCGAGCGGTCCAAGGCGCTGCGTTCAGGTTGCAGTCCCTTCTGGAGGCGTGGGTTCAAATCCCACTTCTGACAGCAGAGCATGTGTTAAAACATGCAGATGTGTCCATGAACCTTTCAAGGACTAACAATTATACTTCCTCACATGGTGCCATGTGCCAGAGCAGAGCTGCCTAAAAAGGGAGGGCTGACCTTGATTTGGATTGGCTACACCCCGCGATTACACTGTATAAAGTTTGATTCATGATCCACTCTATAAAATTTGAAACAAGCCAGGGAGAGAGGTGACAGACTTTATAGGGATTAATATTACTCTTGCAATACCAGTAGAAAGTCAATTTTGCATAATTTGACCCCTTTGGGGAAGATCCCCCAAAGGTTCAGTGATGTTTCTTTCCACTTATTTGCTGACGATATCAGCGTTACTGTTCCTTTAAGCCGTCTGAGATCATGAAGCTAAACTCCTTGCTCCATTGTCTGGTGGAAATAAAACAATGACTCAGCGATAACTCTCTGCAGCTCAATGCAGACCAAACAGAAACACAGGTTATTGCCCCTGATGATTCAATCCCTGGGATTAAACAGTACCTGGGTGACTGAGGCCCGTCTGCTAAGCCAAGTCTTAGAACCTTGGGAGTTCTCCTTGACAAAGACCTGTCATTAGTGCAGCACTGGAAGCAGCTGACCAGGAACTGCTTCTTTCAACTCAGGAAAAGATCTAAACTTAGGAATATGGTCTCACGGAATGATTTGGAGCTTCTCATTCCTGCTTTTGTGTCTTCATGTTTCGACTATTGGAACCGTTTGTTTTCATGTCTGAACAAGAAGGAGCTCTCTCCACTGCAATTAGTGCAAAACTCTGCAGTGAGAATTCTGAGCCGTACTAATAGGAGGACTCACATGTCCCCGGTTCTAAAAGAACTTCATTGGCTGCCAGTGTCCTATAGGATCAAGTTTAAAGTTCTGGTCCTGGTCTTCAGAGCCTTGCATGGTCAGGCTCCTTCTTATATCAGTGATCTGATCCAGCCTTACACCCCTGAACGGCTCTGAGGTCTGTGGATCAGAACCTGCTGAAGGTTCCACGCTCTCATTTTCTCACTAGAGGTGACCGATCCTTCCAGGCTGTTGCTCCGAGGCTTTGGAATGATCTTCTTCTCTCTTTGTGCTCAATTGACTCTGTTGACACCTTCAAGAGCAAACTTAAGACTCATCTATTTGTTCAGACTTTTAATTAACTCCCTTTGTGCTGCTAGGATTTTGTCTTGTCTTGACCTTTTATATTCTGTGTACTTTCTGACGTTTTTGAACATTGTTTTGAAGTACTTTGTGGCTTTTTGTCTGTGAAAGCTGCTATATAAGTAGACCTTATTATTATTATTATATGATTATAGTGTGGGTGAGCGGTCCAAGGCTCTGGATTTAAGGCCTCTTCATCCTCCATAAGAACAAGAAGAAAGTTCAGCAGTGCGGAGTCCTGCCGAACAAAATTACGTCATTTCCTTCGTCCAGCTTCTTCTGGCCGAAGAAATTAGTTTGGGCTGTTCCAGCCTTCCTGCTGAACTATGTAGGAGCTGCTCTGCCGAAACTTCTGCTCTGCCGTGTGCTGCGCATGCGTGTTCCAGTTTGCTCATGACTATCAGTCATATTTTAATCATATTTAGCTTGTAACATCGCTACTGTACGAGCGCTGCAGCTCGTTAAAATGTCAGAGTGCAGGCTTTTACATGATGCACCTGAACGCATCACAAACAGCTGTCAGCTCCTGTAGTTAAAACCAGACCAACATCGAGCTCTGACAGAAACTCTCTTTTATTAGTGAAACAGTTCAGATAAATGTGTTTCTGAAAGTACTGGAGGTGAGAAATAAACTGTGCAGTTGAAAAGTTAAAGTAAACGCTGCATCACAGACGTGTGGCTGCTGTGAGGGGGCGTGGCCTGTTATGTAAGGGCGTGGCCTGATAGTTTGGCAGCTTCTTATCGGAGAATGAACAGTCGTGCTGCCGAAAAAGCTTTTTTTTCAGCAGCTGGCTGACGTCACTGCTGAGTTTTCTTTGTGTTCTTAAGGGAGTATGCAGGGGCCTTTAGGCTCCAGTCTCTCAGGAGGCGTGGGTTCAAATCCCACCACCGCCAGTTAAAAAGTTTTGGGTTGCTGAAGTAACAAGACGTCGTCGTCCATTAAGCTCCTGATATGTTGGAAACTGTGTTGAGGAATTTCAAAAACCTTTCGCTATATTTCCTCCCGCTTTCGAACAGGAGACCTTTTGTGTGTGAAGCAAACAGGCCTGGGCAGCTCAGATGGTAGAGCATCAGACTTTTAATCTGACGGTCCAGGGTTCAAATCCCTGTTCAGGCTCTTTGTGGGAAGAAACTTAAAACAGAGCAGGATGACTATTGCAGCAACACATCATCAGTAAGATAAAACTAACCTGTCTCTTGATGGTCTACATCAGGGTGTCCAAACTGGGTCCTAGAGTGCCAGTGTCCTGCATGTTTTAGTTCTCTGCCTGCTTCAGCATACCTGAATCTAATGATGACGTCATCACCAAGGTTGTGAAAAAGAACAATAACGAGCCTTTCATTGCAATCAGGTGTGCAGCAGCTGGGAGGAGCTAAACCTTGCAGGACACCGGCCTTCCAGGACACAGCTTGGACAGGATGTTGAGTTTTCCTGCCTGAGTTCCAGAGCCGAGGGGCCGGAGAGTAAAGGCTCTGTCAGACAAAAGTTCAGCCGTGGGTCCCGCCAAACAAAATGATGTCATTTCCTTCTTCCAGCCATCCTGGCCGAACTATGTAGGAGCCGCTCTGCCGAAACTTCTGGTCTGCTGTGTGCTGCTCATGCGTGTTCCAGTTCGCTCATGACTATCAGTCATATTTTAATCATATTTAACTTATACCATCGCTACTGTACGAGCGCCACAGCTCGTTAAAATGTCGGAGTGCAAGCTTTTACATGATGCACCTGAACGCATCATGAACAACTTTCATCTTGTTCTTATGGAGGATGAAGAGGCCTTTACTCTCTCATGTCTGCCAAGGCAGGATAATCTGGAAGGAGGTGGTTGGTAGAAAGTCTGTTCCTGATTTGAACCCAATGGTTCTCCATGACTAAACTAAAAGCCTCTCACTCCCCGTCGGGGAATTGAACCCCAGTCTCCCACGTGACAGGCGGGGATACTCACCACTATACTAACGAGGAGATGCTGATGTTGCTGCCTGTCTGTCATAGTGTCTCAGGGGTCCCCCAGCAGAGGGGACACTGTGTCCTGAAGATCCACTGAGGAGAGCAGAGAGGACGATACCTGCTCCTCCTCCTCCTCCTCCTCCAGCTCCTCCTCTTCCTCTTCGAACTCCTCCTCCTCCTCCTGCTCCTCCTCCTCTTCATTTGTTGGTTCATTAGAAGTTGTAGAGATTTTTTCTTGTTGTTCTAAATTCTTTGTTGAGGTTTGAATCCCGTTCCTTCATGTTGGACCTTAACAAGTGTCCTTCAGAGGACAATGAGACTCTGGAACCTTCAAAGAGTGACCTGGTGTGTGTGTGAGTTTTTCAGCTTGTGTAGAGTGGAGCAGGAGCTGTTCACCACCTTCACCTCCATCACCTGAGGACGTGTCCACAGCACAGAGAGTGAGCTGCATGGACAGAGAGCGTTGGACTGATTGTGTCTTGAAAGTGAAATGACTCCTCCGCTGTGTGTTGGTCACACTGAGTGATCTGCACCGTCACACAGCGGTCAACAGGGGGCAGCAGCAGCTCAACAAAACACCTGAGCCTCTGAGCCTGTAGTGACAGCTGGCCTTGATAGGTGGAGAGAGTCCAGTGGAGGTTGTAGTGAGGTGGGCGGAGCTTCTAGTTCTACCATAGAACTTGTCCTCAAAGGTCTGCTGAGTGTCTCTTACCATGCTGCTGCTTTGTACAGTGTGGCCGTGCTGACTCGTCACATCAGGACTCAACATGTCTCCTCTGAGAAGCGTCCCAGCTGATGGGGGTGTCCAGGTTGCTCATGGTGTTGCTCAACATGTTCTCAGGTGCTCCACCCTGGAAACATCAACTGGGCTCACATTTCCAGGGTGGGACTGTTGAGGACATGAAAAGAGAGACAGTGTCAATGAGCCTCAGCTTTGCTCCAGATGCTCTGTGTGTGGAAACCTTGTTCAAACCTTTTCAAGGTTCACTACTGTGGGAAGAGTGATCTGACACTGAGCGCTGAGCAAACTCTGAGCTTCAAACTGTTTAGGAAGATATTTTCTACAAACAGTGGAATGAAAGAACTAATGTGTCCACCAAACTGTCCTTCTGTCCTCATGCTTGGAATCAGAACTGCAGCAATTCAACCAAATCTTCATTAGTTTTGTCCAGAAGTTCTCTTCATTGTTTCTTCTGTTTAAGGCCTCGGTGCTTCAATGCTACAATTCTTTCCTCCCACTCAAGAGTCCCGTGTTCAATTCCCAGCCCATGCACCAACCAATGACTGTCCCAATCATAGAACCATTGTTCTGTCTAGTTCAAGGATCTTCTCCTCACAAGTGGTTCCACCACTGCACCTTGAAGTGTCTGGATTTCCAGGAAGTTGATGTGCTTGTTAAAGTTTTAGATCAAAGAGTGAGACACACTTTGATCTGTAACTTAATGAGTCTTTATTCCAGGAGGTTCTGGACCTTCAGTCTTTCTAATCATTGATTGATTCAACTTGTGTTGGAACCAAAAGAACAAACAAGATCATTTTCATCTGTGGTGATTCAAACATCACTTCTAGTAACAACATTTCACATCTATGGTCCAAATCCAGCTTTTAGACATTTTACACCTTGAGCCTCCTCCTGCACACATCCTGCACCTCCTTCTGCGCATCCTCCTGTGCCTCCTCCTCCTCCTCCTCCACCCCCTCCTCCTCTTCCTCCTCTTCCTTCACACATCCTGTGCCTCATCCTGCACCTCCTTCTGCACCTCCTCCTGCAAACATCCTGCACCTCCTTCTGCGCTTCCACCTGCACACATCCTGCGCCTCATCCTGTGCCTCTTCCTGCACACATCCTGCACCTTCTCCTGCACACATCCTACGCCTCATCCTGCGCATCCTTCCGCACCTCCTCCTATGCCCATCCTGCGTCTCCTCCTGCACCTCCTGCACCTCCTCGTGCACCTCCATCTGCACCTCCTCCTGCGCCTCCTCCTGCACACATCCTGCGCCTCCTCTCGCACACATCCCGTGCCTCCTCTTGAATACATCCTGCGTCTCCTCTTGCACACATCCCGTGCCTCCTCCTGAATACATCCTGTGTCTCCTCCTGCACACCTCCTGCACACATCCTGCGTCTCCTCAAGCACCTCCTCCTGCAGCTCCTCTTGCACCTCCTTCTGCGCCTTATCCTGCGCATCATCCTGTGCCTCCTCCTTCACCTCCTCCTCCTCCTCCTGTGCCTCCTCTTGCACACCTCCTGTGCCTCCTCCTGCAAAAATCCTGCACGTCCTCCTGTACACATCCTGTGCCTCCTCCTACAGACATCCTGCGCCTCCTCTTGGACTCGTCCTGGATCTCCTTCTGCGCCTCATCCTGTGCCTCCTCCTCCTCCTCCTACGCCTCCTCCTGCACCTTCTCCTACGCACCCTTCTGCACACATCCTGCGCCTCCTCCTGCACCTCCTCCTGGACTCATCCTGCGCCTCCGCCTGTGCCTCCTCCTTTAATGTGAAGAGCGGGCTCTGAGGACACTCAGCCAGTAGGGGGCGCTGTGGCACTGCGGTTAGACCAGTAAAGAGGCTGCATGGTCTTCCTGAAGGATGACTTGAGTTGTGAAAACCAGTTCAGCTCCTTCCAGGGAGGACAAGTGACCAGGAGAAGCTTCTGTGTCACTAATCATTTGTCTTCCTTCAGCGCTTCACTCAGTACGGAGGAGGAGGTGCAGGAGGAGGCACAGGATTGGTCCAGGAGGAGGCGCAGGATTGGTCCAGGAGGAGTATTCGGGCCGTTGAAGGAAAAAACATTAGAGGCTAAAAAACAAACCAACCTTTCTTCCCTAACTTAGATTTCCGTCTTCGTCTAAAGACAAAATGAAGTAAAATCTTGGCTTCAGTACTCAGTACCACGTCTTTCATCCTGAGTACTAGTGCCACTAGTTGTACTAGATTACTGTAGTGTAGGATTACTATTGCAGCAACACATCATCAGAAGGGTCAAACAGCTCCAGAAATCATGATTTAGAAGATAAAACATCAGATAAAGGTCCAGAGGGGGACATATTGAAAGAGTGAATCCAAACCAATCCTTTGGAGTAAAAATCAAACTTTGCTGGAAACTTCAAAACTTCCAAAATAAACTTTCCAGAAGCTTCTCAGTCCGGCCAAAGCTAAAGATCTGTTAGTTTAGAAATCCCTTCAAAGAGGGAGGTCCGGGGAAACTCTCACATTCACTGAGCTGATCCAGTTCAAAACTCTTCAAATACGATTTAAAGCAACCAACAACCTGCTGCCAGGCAACATTCAGGAAATGTTCAGGTCCAACTTCAGGGGGAAAATTCCAGTCCAAAAGTCCAAAAGTCCAAAAGTCCAAAAGTCCAAAAGTCCAAAAGTCCAAAAGTCCAAAAGTCCAAAATCCAAAAGTCCAGATCAGCCAGAAAAGCTTGTGAACCAACATCCGGCCTGTAAAATGATGGAATAAATTCTGTCCAGAGATGAAACAATTATCAAACTTAATAGAGCTGAATCAAATAGAGCGGATTCTGGCCAGGTTCAGGGTTTTACCATGAGAGCAAAGGATTGTGGGTAATGGTGTTGCTCTGTTTATTGGTGGAGGAGAAACAATCTGTTTCAATCCTCACTGACTGGCTGCAGGATTGAACAACTTTGGTGTGAATCAGGAGAAATCTCCTTCTGCAACTCCTTCTGCACCTCCTCCTGTGCCTCCTCCTGCACATCCTTCTGCACCTCCTCCTGCACCCCCTCCTGTGCCTCCTCCTGTGCCTCCTCATGCACCTCCTCCTGGGCATCCTCCTGTGCCTCCTCCTGCGCCTCTTCCTGCGTCTCCTGCACACAAACATACATACAAACATAAAAGTCAGTAACTTAATACAGTTGAAAACAGAAACTTTTGCATAAACACAGCAGCAAGTCGTCAGGTGAGTCGGGATCGATTGTAAAAGGAGGAAACGTTTGTTTGGACCTGTCCTGTTTATCAAACTTGTCCTCCATCAACTCTTTCCAGCTGTTATTTGGGCTGATCTGATCACATATGTTGAAAATATGAGCATTTATAATCTAAACAGCAGGAGACGAGCCATGGCACCGCCAGTCACAGGCGCCGTCCCTCTGGACGTCTGGGGGCGTCCCAATGTAGATAAGATTTGTTTTCTGTCAGGACGTCTTCAGCTTTCTCTCGTCATCGATTCAAGCCGACATTCATGTCCCCGATACACCTAAACAAAGGACCTCAGTAGGTCACAAGATCAGACAATGGAAGTTGATTTGGGAAGAAAACATGTTCGGAAATAAACCACAGAGTGCCTCTTCGAAATGAAACAATGAGTGCTCGTGCTCGACAATGAAATTGATTTCTCAAATAATGCAAACAGAACTGCTAAGTACAGTGGACACTCCTTGAGAACCCTGCACTTAGCAGAGTGGCGCAGCGGAAGCGTGCTGGGCCCATAACCCAGAAGTCAATGGATCGAAACCATTCTCTGCTAGTGACAGTTCAGGTTTTCTCCTCTTCCAAGTTTTCACAGTCAAATAACCATGTTCAAGGATCCAACACTTGCTGCAAATCAAGACTCTCACTGAAATGGCTGTGAATGAGTGCAAAACAGCAACGCTTGTTAACAATGGTCTTGATCTTTGTCTAACGAAAGAACACCATTCTGATGTTGCACAGTCATGGTGTCAGAATTGGACGAGCCCTTAATCCAAGCTGATTCAGGTAGTGTTGCCGAGTCATCCAAGGTGTTGGATTAAGACTCCAGTCTCTAAGGAGGCATGGCTGCAAATCCCACTGCTGCCAGTTTAAGGCTTTGAATGGAATTAATTGCTCAAATCAGCCAGTAATGATTCACTACCATCATTTATGGTCCTGATATGTTGGACACTTGTATTGAAGGAGCAACGAACGTCAGCGATTAAAGGGGTCATATTATGCAAAATTGACTTTCTACTGGTATTGCAAGAGTAATATTAATCCCTATCACTGGGACTGACGCCCCAGAAGTCAAGAAAGTCTGTCACCTCTCTCCCTGGCTTGCTTCAAATTTTAAAGAGTGGATCATGAATCAAACTTTATACAGTGTAATCGCGGGGTGTAGCCAATCCAAATCAAGGTCAGCCCTCCCTTTTCCCAATTAGGCAGCTCTGCTCTGGCACATGGCACCATGTGAGGAAGTATAATTGTATATCCTTGAAAGGTTGAAAGCATAATTGTTGAAAGTATAATTGTTAGTCCTTGAAAGGTTCATGGACACACCTGCATGTTTTAACACATGCTCTGCTGTCAGAAGTGGGATTTGAACCCACGCCTCCAGAAGAGACTGCAACCTGAACGCAACGCCTTGGACCGCTCGGCCATCCTGAACTAAAAATGTCAAGGTCACGTTTTGCCGAGGACGTTTGGGGTTCCCTAGTTGGTCTCGTCTCACAGCGAAAGCGATCAGGAAAAATGATCTCCTTTATGAAGTATGATCTGAATGATGGCATTCAAATGTGATTTTCAGATCGTAGTCAGTGTTTGCAAAGGATGACAATTAGGAAGGACAAATTAATGTGCTGAATGTCAACTTGAAAGCTGCGCAAATAGGACTAAAAGTGTTTTAGCCAGAGTTGAACTCTGTTTGGAGTTTTAGAAAAAAAAACATACTTGGTGCTTCTGCCCTGTTTTGAACAGGGGACCTTTTGCGTGTTAGGCAAATGTGATAACCACTACACTGCAGAAACTATGCCTTATGATGAGACCAGGGTTCAATTCCTCAAAGAGCAGTGTAAGGTTTTCTGTGTGTTGTTCCTGAGAACCTTCAGGCCAGACGTTCTTCCCAATCCCTCCCTCTCAGGTCACTTAAGGTGTGTTTCCTCCGCACAAAAAGTGCCGGAATGGACTGGTATAATCTGTTATGGTTCGTGTTTCCATCGCAAGAATTTGGGAATTTTCTGCAAAATAATGTTGCAAATGCCCCGGCCAGCTCAGTTGGTAGAGCATGAAACTCACAATTCCAAGGTAGTGGGTTCATGCTCCTCGCTGGTCGCCACCTTCCCATGGGCTCTTAATTGGTGCAATGCAAACCCACGACCCGGAAAGGGATTAGCGTGAGAAGATGGATATTCATAAAGGCCTAATTGGGAGCTTGAGTCTTCTTTATCTACTTAATCACTACAACAGATGAACAAATCAAGTGCAAAATATAAATAAAAGTATATATACAAATTGATTTTTGACCAATTTTAAAGTTTTGCTACATTTTCTTCCTGAAATCCACTTTGAAATCCTGCCCCCTGTTGGGATCAGAATAATCCTGTTTTTTGGGATCCAGATCCAGATCCTACTGAAATGTTTTGAACAACAAAAATTGAAGGTTCGATCCAGATTAAAACTAGGATTGGATTACATGATCTAATCCAATCTCAGAATCCTTCTTTCCCTTTGGAACAACCCATTTCAAGATTTGATCCAATCCCATAACCAAAATCCAATCAGATTACCTTTGAACAACTGGCCCCAAGGTATTTCTGAACTATGTACCGTAACGTGGCCTCATATTTTACAGCACCATCTTCCTCTCCTTCATCCTCACAAACCTTTCAGCCACCTCCTTCTTATCAAGCACAACATTTCTCTATGGAGAGCAAAGTGAGCTTTGAGAGTCTGGCCTCCTTCATGCCCAGAGAGAGTTTTGAATTCATTTCAGGCTGAAACTGCGTTCTGCATTTGCACTAGTGACTGACTGGTATGTCCTTTCCATATGGCTGCAGATGATGAAGGGCAGAACAGCTTCTGTGGTGTTCTGTGGCAGAGAAATAAAGAAATCCATCCCAGACCTGCTCAGCTGTATTATGGCTCTTATATTGGTAGAATCATTACACATTACACTCTAGAATCATTACACTCCTATGAATATAATCTTTGTGCCTCCATTTTGTCTCTTGCTGCCGACTCGTATCGTCTCCATAATAGAGGACAGATGCTGCAATGAGCTCCATGGATCCAAACCTTCCTCTGCTACTGAGACTTTCTCTACTATGTCTTCCAGAACTTTCCCAGGGAGGCTGTGAAGTGTGATACCCTGATGGTTCTATCTGCTAACTCTGTTTGGTGATGTCATAGTGATGTCATAAAAAATGGAAAAGATCTAAGTGACAACATTCCATTCTTCACTTTGATCTCCACTCTCTCTCTCAACAACAACATTTCACATATATGGTACAAATTCAGCTTTTATACATTTTACACCTCACTTGGGTTTGAGGGAATCACATCCAGAACAAGACGGAACACAGGAGCCATCTTGGATGGGTCTACTTTCCTTTACAGAGATCTGGAGGCTTTTGCATACATTATTGTAGAATAATGTGAAGGTTCCAACAACGACAAGGGAAATGTTGTCTGTGAAGTTAGCTAAAGGGTTTAAAGCTAACCAGGAGTTGAACCTGGACCCTTCTGAGCAGTAGACAGACATGTTCTCCATTTCACCACCAGCTCCTTGGTAAGGTAAGTTTTCACATGTTTGTAACTGTTTATATTTATAATACTGAAGCAGAAACTAGTAGAAAAAGCCTTTGACTCTCAAATTGTCATGAAGTTGTTTTTGTTGTTCTGGTGACGTCACAGTGTCCGATTGCTTTCTACTGGAATTCTACTGTCACATTTCCATATCTGTTTGATCTTCCATTAACAAGAAGTAGCAACAACACGACTGCTGGACCATGTTGACTGTATCACTGACACTCGTTGGGTGTCTTAGGACCCATAACCAGGTGGATGGAGAGTCTTCACTGCTTCTTGAGGAAGTTTGAGTTAGCACAATGGAAACCAAGCTGATCCGTGTCAAAATTTCACCTGTGTATAGTCCTGGGGAATTTTTTGTCCTGGCCAGAAGTCTTAGTTGCCACCCTTCGATAGCTCAGTTGGTAGAGCGGAGGACTGTAGTGGTCAACATTGACATCCTTAGGTCGCTGGCTCGAAGGAGTACTTTTTATAAAACTGAGTATGTAGGATTTAGAAGAGCAAGTTGACTTTGTAACATAAATGTTGAGTTGGAAGGTCAAACTTCAGTGTCACGACAGTCCTCAAGAATTCAAAGGAAGCTCTCTGAAGTCGTGAAATTTATCAATGATGCACTTTTAATCTGAGGATCCACCGTTGAAATCCAGAGGCTTTTCAGAAACATGAGTCAGCACAATGTAAACTATTGATGTGTGTCTTTTCCACTGGAATTTTTTCTCCCCTGTCAGGAAACACAGTTTCCACCCTTCGATAGCTCAGTTGGTGGAAGCAGATCCTGGATTCATTTGTCAGAATGACTCTGAGCTGATGTTCATTCAAGACTTTTGAGGCGTTACAATGAAGGAAAGTTCTCCTCAGGACTACGTCAACTAGGTGGATGGAGAGTCTTCACAGGTAGTTGAGGAAGTATGAGTTAGCACAATGGAAACCAAGCGGATCCTGTGGTGATCCAGTAGTTAGCACAGGGGTTCTGATGTTAAATTTCCATATCTTCATGAAAATTCAGCTCATATAGGCCGAAATAGCTCAGCTGGGAGAGCGTTAGACTGAAGATCTAAAGGTCCCTGGTTCAATACCGGGTTTTGGCAAAGAGTAGTGGTCGTAATGGAAGCAGTATAGACTCTGTCTCTCAGCAACAACATTTCACATATACTGTACAAATCCAGCTTTTATACATTTTACACCTCACGTGGGCGTGAGGGAATCACATGCAGAACAGGATGGAACACAGGAGCCATCTTGGATGGGTCTACTGTCCTTTACAGAGATCTGGAACCTTTTGCATGACCAATCTGATTCTAGACAGACCTGAAAGCTAAAGGAGCAAATCATAATGCTAAAGTCTGAGTCAAAATGAAAGACTTGCTGAATTGCTTCAGCTTGGTTCAATTAGTTATAACGACTCAAGCGGGACATTACAACGAGGTTTCTCTCATAAAAAGTCCATGAGGTGAAGAGCAGAGATCAGCCAAGCCTCCAACACAAAGTCTCAGTCTCTTTTGAAATTTAACACGAAGAGATCCTGGTTGATGACCAAAGTTAAAACCATTTGTAGGAGAGGAGAGTCACCTTCCCGTGGGCTCACCACCTGCAGGGAGGTTCTTAATCGGTGCATTGTGATCTGTGTGACGGTGTTCAGATTGTCACCCCCGCGACCCGGAAACGGATAAGCGGAAGAAAATGAATGTTGGAGAGGGTCAAGGTAACTCCAAGTGCTCATCTGGGAATTGAACCCAGGACCTCTGACACCCAAAGTGAGAATCATACTCCCAGACCAACGAGCCAACATGTTCAAGAAGCTAAAGGACTCAACTGATTGTCATAAATAAGGCAGTAGATCAAGACTCCTGACAGCCTTGACAGAGCTCCTGGAATGACCACATTCTGACAAAAGTAAATGAGTCATGGCCGACCTTGAAGAAATGAAACTGAAAGTTCAATTGCTATTGGAGGATTTGTAACTTTATGGTCCATTTGACCTGAAGCAGTTTTCAGGTTTGTGAGTGAGTTCTGTCAGAGCCTCTGAAGCTTGTGTGTCTCCATCAGGATTCATTTTAATACATGGCTTACTGCCATGAGGACAAGTTCTCTTTGACATTTAAAATGGAGACGGGTCTGATCTGATGTGTTAGCATTGGTGCTTCAGTGGTAGAGTTGTCCCCTGCCACGCTGGAGGCCTGGGTTTGATTCCAAGTCAATGCAACTAATAATTACAATACAGCCATTTATAATCGTGGTGCCTTGCTCATGCAGTGTGAGCAATCCACCACAACAATCCCTTAACTCCATCAGGAAAGTGAACCCCAGTCTCCTGGTTCAAAGATAGATCCTAAAGTACTGGCAATGAAGTGTTTTTTAGATGTTTTTTGAAGAGACAGCACCATCTAGTGGCTTCAGAAAATAAAGACAGTGGTTTATGAAGCTTTATTTGGCCAGTATGGGGATTGAACCCATGGCCTTGGTGTTATTAGCACCACACTGTGACCAACTGAGCTAACCGGCCCACATTGGTGAAAACATCTACTTTCTTTCTTCAAATATTTGTGTTGAATGTGATTTGAAATGTTTTCTATCCAAGAGCAAAACAAGATGTGAAACATACAAAGAAACCATCAGTCATTCATCCAAATCTTCTGCATCATGGATCAACCAGCAGCAGAAAACTAGTCAAGACTTTGTCTTCATGGGACAGCTTCATTGTTGACAGCTTTTTAATCACATTTCAATGATTTTGCTGCATATTTGGCTTTATTTATTGTGTTTTAAGTTGCTGTGATCTTAACCAGAAGTGTTTTTATTGTTTAGTGTTTCTTACATGCAGTGGTTTTATTTCCCATTGCCCCTGAAGGCAACACACACACTCACCACCAGACCACAGATGAACACACAATCATGTCCATACTCCACTTCTGGGTTAACTTTAGTGTTCGTTCCAAAACGTAACATAACAATCCTGAAAATATCTCTACTTCTCCTCCTTTCCTGAAGTACTGAAGTACTTTATGTTTCACTCCAGGAGTTCTGATCCATTTGCAGCTTTATTTGCTTTTTAATTGCTCATAGTGGAGGATGATGATTTCTACATCATTTAGAAATCACTTTAATTTGAAAAAAAAAAACTCTTATTTTCCCTTTGATAGTCACTTTGATTTAAAAAAAATATATATAACATTTTCCAGGTGATGTTTGATTTAATTTGAAAAAAAAATCCTATTTTCACTTTAATTTTAAAAAAATAAAATAAAACCTCCTATCCTCCAATAGAGATCACTGAAGAATTCAAACTCATCATCCAGGACAAAGCAACACTGTTGCTGCAACAAAATCCAGGAAGGATTGCTGCAGAAAATGAGCGACTCTGTTAATGAGTCACTTTGTGAGATTCTACAATATTAATTCATGGTACAATAGAAACACTGTGATCAGTCAGTTTCACTTTATTACAGCACAGACATTTCAGGCAGAGCTTCCTCACTGCCCTTCCTTTACTTTAGATTTTCATTGAGTTCTTTTGAGGCTCCGCCCCCCGTGTGAGCCTGTTTGTTTGTTGGAATATTAATTCCTCACTGTGACGGCAGCTTTTGTTGTCCTGGTGTTACTATGTTGTATCACTGGATCAAGGTGACTGTTACTCAATACTACACTTATTATACAGTTCTTTACATGTGTGATCAGAGTCCTGCCCTGATCAATTCAATAGACCAATATACAGTCTCAGTGATAGCGCCACCTAGAGGATGGACAGGAAGTTCTGCAGAATGATGCAGTATTTCAACTTTGTTATCATATTGTATGATGAAAAAATATCTCAACATTGTTTTTTGACTTTAAATCAAATTGCATGAAAAGAAACAAACTCTTATTTTATTTTGTCATGAGTGGCCCTAAAACTCTTCTGTAGTAACAAGTTGGTCTGAGTTTCTTAAAGAAACAAACATATCCAACAATGTTTTTACAGTTTGGATGTGATATTTTCAAATAGTTCTGTCAATTCTTAAAAAAAAGAATCTAATGATGACGTCATCACCAAGGTTGTGAAAAAGAACAATAACAAGCCTTTCATTACAAAGAAGATGGGAGAAGCACCGGATGGAGATCAATGGAGATCAAAGCCGGAGGAGATCTTTGTTGTGAGCATCTCCATGGTAAAGGGAACTGATCTCCTTTGATCTGATAAGAGATCAGCACTGGAACCATGGAGACGCTGAGATCAAAGGAAATCAGCTTTATTCAATCTTCAGCATTCACACTTGCATTTTCTTCTGGAAATACATACTTCTGGTAATTATTGTTATCATAACAGATCTCTGATATATGGAGGAGTCAGACCATTCAAGGCTTTAAAAACAAGCAGTAGCATTTTAAAATCTTGTCTAAAACTGACAGGCAGCCTGTAATGATTCTACCAATATAAGAGCCATAATACAGCTGAGCAGGTCTGCGATGAATTTCTTTATTTCTCTGCCATGTGTAGTGAACTAGAAATAAAGCTCAACACCACAGAAGCTGTTCTGCCCTTCATCATCTGCAGCCATATGGAAAGGACATACCAGTCAGTCACTAGTGCAAATGCAGAACTCAGTTTCAGCCTGAAATGAATTTAAAACTCTCTCTGAGCATGAAGGAGGCCAGACTCTCAAAACTCACTTTGCTCTCCATAGAGAGACGTTGTGCTTGATAAGAAGGAGGTGGCTGAAAGGTTTGTGAGGATGAAGGAGAGGAAGATGGTGCTATAAAATATGAGGCCACGTTACTGTACATAGTTCAGAAATACCTTGGGGCCAGTTGTTCAAAGGTAATCTGATTGGATTTTGGTTATGGGATTGGATCAAATCTTGAAAATGGGTTGTTCAAAAGGGATAGGAATCAGGGTTTGGGGAGCACAGAGTGAATGCGTGTGTTTTTGCTGCCCCGTGTGGCATTAACAAGTATTGTTGCGTTGGAGTAGATGGAGGCGTGTGCTTGGGGGGCGGATACGAGGCTTGAAAGGTGCACTCACCTCGGGGTGTGGTAAGGAGAGAGACAGTTTGGGTAGCCGCCAAATATTCTACAAGTCGACAAATATTCAAGCCAACTAAAAAAGTTGCCAAAATGACTCTTGCACACTTTGTGTTTTGTAAAAGGCCTTAAATAGGCGCGGCTCAATGTCCGACTGGGACTTGTGGTGACTGTGCATCCAGTGCTCCCTTTAGCTCAGACCCATTGCGGTATCGCTTCTCGGCCTTTTGGCTAAGATCAAGTGTAGTATCTGTTCTTATCAGTTTAATATCTGATATGTCCCCTATCTGGGGACTGTATATTAAATTGATTTTTGGAACAGGGAGATGGAATAGGAGCTTGCTCTGTCCACTCCACGCATCAGCCTGGTATTGCAGTTCATCTGGGAATGGTGCACCCTCCTCTCCTGTTGAATGAAAACTAAGTAGTTCTTTCTTGAAGTTAAGCAAAGAAAGCAAGTTTCAAAAGAAGTGTAGAACAAAGATCCTGTCTGTGTCAGCAGGGGTGTGAGCCTGTCACTGTTGCCAACTTGGTGACTTTTCAGGTCCTGTTGGCAACTTTTTTTGTGAAAATCGACTGGCGACAATTCTAGCGACTTTCTAGTGTGTTTGGCGACTCTGAGGTGAAAGCAGGTCTGGTTCTGCAGTCACTGTGGTCAACGAGCAGCGGGTCCTGCTGTGAGCCCCTCCCCCGTCCTGAAGCATTGACAGACCTGCGGTCAGTCTGACAGTCCCTCCCTCCCTCCTGCAGTCAGACCAGAGGAGACCCTCACCACACTGCGTCCACACTGAGAAGGAACCGCGCATGCGCAAGGCCGCCGCTGGTTTACTGAGCGGCAAGTAAATATAAATATTTTTTCAATCACACTGAGGCCTGTGGCCTGTACTAGGAACCCTGATCAACATATCCAGGATCTCTCTGTTTCCTGGGTTGACTGATCCTGATCACCGTTACTACCAAGCAGGTTATCAACTCTCTGGTTCAACCCAGACCTATGTGTGCTTGTTCACATGAAAGGGGCGGAGTTTGCAGCATCTGACCAATCACAGACAGAGAAACTCTGCAGAGCAGTTTACAGATTACTGAAGGAGCAGTTAATCTCTGAGATTATGAAGAATTAAAACACATCCAGCAGCTAAAAGCAACACTGCTGCTGCAGCCAAAGCCAGAACATTCCTGACTTGTTAATGCTGACTTGGTGAGATTATACCAGATTAATTCATCAGACTATATAAACAGACAGCACTGTGATCGCTCAGTTTCACTTTATTCCAGCAGAAACGTGTCGGGCTGAACTTCCTCACTGATCTTCTTTTAGTTTAGATTTTCCATCCAGTTGTTTTGAGGCTGAGTTTCTCTTGTGTTTTATGTTGGAATATTAATTCATCACCGTGACGACAGGAGTAGTTCTGGTTCCATAAATTCATGTTTCTGCAGTTCTGTCAGGTGTGATCATTAAGCTCATTATTCCAGATCAACCCTCGTGGAGATAAACAGACTTGGAACAAGTCAAGAACAAACACTTCCTTCAAAGCCTCAGAGACCAGGATTTATTTTATTATGTCAAAAAGATTTCTAAATTACTTTCTCATCTCCGCTCTGCTGCAGCTCAGTGCTGAACCTGCCCACCAATCACCATCATTTAAGAATGGGTGGGGCATTTTCCAAGAGATCTGATTGGTCAGGAGGCGGAGCTTTGACCTCTTATCCAGAACATAACCTGCTCCGGAGGTTAGACATTCAGGGTAAATTACCATGGTGATTTATCCTGGTGAGAAGTGAATGAGTGTCATAGTATGGAAAGTTATCTGGATAAGAGAAAATCCAGCTTCGCAGTACAGGCCTCAGGCCTCAGGTCACACAGCGTTTACCAACATTGATGTGTTTGTGAAAATTTGAGTTGAAAAAGAGCAAGAAGAGCGCCCCCTCTGGCCAGGGGGGTTAAAAGCTCACAGCACCTGCTATTCTCAGGCAGTCTCCCATATAAGCAGAAGGCGCAAGATGGCGCTGTCTGTTCAACAAATGTTTGAAAACACACTTCATTGCCAATCTTTCAGCCTCTATCTTCAAACCAACAGCTCCATCTGGTGGAGTCAGAAAATAAAGAAAATGGTTGATGAGGCTTCATTTGGCCAAGGCTCCATCGAGGCTCAGTGCCGGTGTAAGATTGTAAAAGGACCCTCATAGAATCTGAACCCTGAGGTCCATTTTCCACAGCAGAATATATGGACCCCTAATATTTGTACTGAAACGTTAATAGAATTTAAGAACATAAATAAATATGAACAGAAACAACAACATATAATAGATAATGAGTAACTATTTTATTCTAGAGTAACTATGACACAGAGAGACATACTGATGGTAGATTTTAAAGGAGTTAGAATCTTCTTGAGATTCCTTCAGTCTACAAGTTGATGATAGAGCAGCTTCATGAGTGACGACAAGATAAACACTTTAGGAGCCACTGCCGTGACCCGGAGTTGAACCGGGGTTGCTGCGGCCACAACCCAGAGTACTAACCTCTATACGATCACGTCCACAACACAGAGTACTAACCACTATACGATCACGTCCACAACACAGAGTACTAACCAAATGATAACTGTCACAAAACAGAGTAGTAACCACTATACGATCACTATCATAACACAGAGTACTAACCACTATACGATCACTGTCATAACACAGAGTACCAACCACTATATGATCACGGCCATAACACAGAGTAGTAACCACTATACGATCACAGCCACAACACAGAGTACTAACCACTATACGATCACTGTCACAACACAGAGTACTAACCACTATACGATCACTGTCATAACATAGAGTACTAACCACTATACGATCACAGCCACAACACAGAGTACTAACCACGATACGATCACAGCCACAACACAGAGTACTAAGCACTATACGATCACTGTCACAACACGGAGTACTAAACACTATATGATCACGGCCGCATCGCAGAGTACTAACCACTATACGATCACGGCCACAAGGAAACATTACAATGATAATATCTCAGCAATCTTTGGAGAAAACACTGACTCTGAACTTCAGATTGATCATGTGTTAATAAAAGCCGGGGGGGACGGAGGGGGACGGAGGGGGACGTCTCTGCATGGAACAATAAGATGTCACCAGTTTATTAAAATGTTTATTACCTACCTACTGCCTGAATGTGTTGTAAATAAGTTTGCAGGATTTTTACATGGAGGAATTAAGCTGATGGTTAAATGGACAAAAAGATAAATAGCATTCATTATGTTTTTAATTATTAGTTATTAGTGTTTCAGCTGTACAGTTTAGCTACGTCACATTAACACAGTAAAATGTCGGCTAATGTCTGGAGCTTCAGGTGTGACGTGATAAAGAAGTAATTTTCTTTGATGGAATGGTTGTTCTTATGAAGTGACCAGCAGGCTGAGAGAGAGAGAGAGAGAGAGAGAGAGAGAGAGAGAGAGAGAGCACAGACCTGTAAGAAAGTGTAAGTCCAATGAAATAGAAAGTATAGAGCCTTACCTTACTGTCAGCCTCTCTGAGTTTTTGTCTCCTCTTGCCTCAGCTGCACCTCGACACCCTGTCCATGAAAATCACAAACAGAAGGGCTGACAAGACACAACCTTGGTGGAGTACTATGTCTTCCTGTATTGGCAACATTGGGCTGTCCTAACATAAACATTGAGCACTCATGAGATTTAAAATCAAATCTTAGCACTAAGGTAATCTACAAATGGAGGAAAAAATAGGAAGGGTTGTTAAATATATAATTTCCCCCAAAATAATGGAAATGGTGATGGTTCCAATAAAGCCCAAGATTAAACACTAAAACAGACTTTCTCTTATTGGCCTCAGCCTTTTGTTTCTTCTCATTATCAAACTGAGCATCTGATCACCAAATAGCAATTTTCTATTGTGACTGTCAAGCATGGAGCTCATTAGGTGACATAATGAGATCGCAGAATCCTGGACACAATGTTACTTACCTCTTCGAGTCATGATATCGGTGCTGCTGACTTCTGTTCTCACAGTGAAGTCAATTAATATGTTGAGTCCAAGCAGGGAGAACTTTTCTTCTGCTTCAAAAGACAAAATATCCTCCTCTCACTTGCTCGGTTTTGCAAACACATGTGGCATTAACAAAGGTATTTTTGAGTTATTTTAGCACTCAGAGATCAAAGGATATCAAAGGAGAGCAAAGGAGAGCAAATGAGTGAAAATTGTATCAAAGGATATCAAAGGAGAACAAAGCAGATCAAAGGAGAGGCTCCTTACTCAATGTTTGACCTACCTCAAATGTATTTTGGACGTGTTGACAAACCATAATCTACTAAAGAACTCTGTCTTGTGTCTTTTCTGTCAATAGACTACAAGTGCCATTAACCCCGATCACGAGACTTTGCACCTCTTGAGCCGCCTCTCTTAAGACTGCACGGCAAAGAAAATGGAGTCTCCGTTTGGCCATCCCGCAGTCTCAACATCATCCCAGAAGCCTTCCTCAGCTTTAACATGGAATGGAACTCAGTATCTGCCTGCATCACCAGCACCCAGCCCGCCCTCCTCCAGGCCCTGTCAGCCTAATCACCTGCTCAGGCAGAGCATCCAACGCTCCCTCACACACATCCTGTTTGAAAGGTGAGAATAACTTTACACACTTGTATGAAACCCACAGCCTGTTACCTTTTGATTATCTACATAGTGTAATGTAAGGTGTTTCTTCCAAAAAGATATTGGCATACACACAATATCATTTTACAATCAAGTCATAATATGCAACAGGACATCATTTGAAATTCATGACCCTCAATTCCAGTCACCAGTCAAATTTAAGTTATAATTTCATTATATGTATGATTATCAGAGTATCCTGACCCACATTTGCAAAACTATTTGACTTTCACCATTATTTGGTTCAGGATTCTCATTGTAGCATTCATGCAAGAATTCATGACTGAGCAAGATCATGACACTGGCTGGTTCTTTGCCCAGTCATGAAAGGTCGAGTTCATTAAATATATTGTTTTGCATACTAAATATTAGCACAGTACTATAAACTCAATCGAAAACACGATCATGACTTTATCTTTGGTGCATCTTTCAGAAAAAGTTATCAAAATGAAAGAGGATGAATATACAGACGGTTTGGCAACTCACAAAAAGACCAGGATGCTGTGATGTGCCTCAAACTAGGAGATTATTCTATATATATATTTCATCCATCTTCTTTACATGCTGCCTTCAGTTTGTCATAATTAGACTAAAATATCAACAAAACAACAGATTTTTATTTCCTGCATGTCAACCTCTCTTCTGTTTATCAGACATTTTGAATTGATGCCAGTTGATTTGATCTGATCTCAGGTCTGCAGAGTTAGAATTGATCTTGAAATACTCTCTTCTGTCTGATGTTAACACTGACTACAAGGTGTGTGGAGTGGCTTAAGGTTATCAACTGAGGTTTGACTGCTCTATTTTGTATCCTGGTCTAAATGAGCTGGACCTGTTGCTTGCAGTGTCAATACGCTGACAAGTTACATCACGGCCAAGTCTCTACTTTAACTCTGCCGAGATCCTCCTCACCAGTCTTTGACCCAGGGTAGAGGCTCCAGGGAGTGAGGCCTCACTGCCATGTGCGATGACGCTGGGCGACACAGGGCTACGCCCAGCGTAGCCCTGTGTTGCCCTCCGTCATGTCCTGGTTTCAGATGGTGACTAAAAGCAGCAACTCTGTGCTCAGTAGTGGAGGTGATTTCATGCAGCCCCTCGCTGACACCAGCTTGTAGTTTCACTCCATGTCTGAGCGCAGACATTTCCCTCTGGAGCCGCTCCATGTTACTCAGCAAGTTGGACTAATCTATGCTGTTAGAGGTGACAGGCGGTAGCTCATCCAAATAGTGGGAGACGAACCGAGGGAGGTTTTCTCTGCACTCATTCAAAACCTTGAAGCAACTTTTAATGTTGTTGATGTTTTTCTGATCTCCTTTAAAAGCCACACATCTTTGTTTGGTGTCAGGACAGAGTTCAAACAGCCTCGTTCTTCAGGATTCAATCCATTTCAAGTCCAACGTGTTGGAAGCTGTTAGAACAAGATGGTCCTGGCTCATTGTTCTCATTCTGACCAGGAGAAAGTTTAAAAACTGGTCCTCAACTAGAAGCTTGCCGTCAACAGTCTCATAAACCACAGGTTTTAAACCTGGCCAGTTAGATAGTGGAGGAGCCGTCACTCTGAACTCCCGCTCAGCCATCTTGCTCAACTTTTGTTGTTGCTGTAGGTAAAGGAAGAAATAGGTGTTATGAGTTATCAACGCACTAGCTTACATACCAGTATAATCAGCTTGCTTCTGTTCAGAACTGTTAATAACACGACCATATATGGGAGGATGCAACTACAAACACACCAGTTTGCAACATATGTCGAGGTGACATCCTCCTTGTCTGAAGAAAGTACGATTGTGATATCTAAAACTTCTCGCGACAGAACACGAGATATAGTCAGTTTCGATAAAGACAACATGTGATATCCACACCATGTGTGCAGGGAGGGGTGAAAGAAATGCTTATAAACCAACGTTTTCCTGTACTCTGGGCTCTTGACCATTGAAGCCTGGTCCTCCAGGACAGACTGGTGCTTGAGCCCAAGATCTCGTTTTATTCCATGTATTCTGCTGAAGGTAATTATCTGTGAAACTGTGTGATTAATTCCACTCTTGTTTCCTCATCAATAGAAGAATACATTAATGACTGTTTTTCCTTCAAGGTCATAGTTAACATTTATTTGTTTATAAACATTTGTACACAGAACTAGTTTAGAATGATGATATTTTTTTCTTTACAATCAAATAAAATTATATATCATCATCATCTTTATCTTTATTGCAGACACAGGAGTCCAAAGAAAACCATTCACAAATACATAAAACAAATATATAAAACTAAATATCAGAAATAGGATAATCACAGATAAGTCAAATATTACCCTATTTATAAAAGACATCCATACCAATACAATAATACCATACACAAGGATGAGTGGTTTTTTACAGGACTATGACTGAGATTATTCAGCAGCATTATAATGGTGTTCTGAGAGTCCTCAAGCCTGCGTATAAATTTATACATCAGATTCCTCATGAGAGCCTGAAATGTAGAAACACCTGTTTGACAGAACATCTCACTTCCTGTTTCCCAGCCAGGTTTTTTTCAGCAGGATCCTCAGAGCATCATTGTAAGCAACCTTGAGCCGTCGTAGGCTTGATTTTCTATATTTAATCCACAAGGGGGCAGTATACAAGGGAGTACGATAAGCTCTAAAGAGAGTCATTTTCACATTATCAGAGCACATAGAATCTGGGTGACAGTGCTCAGACTGCCACCCCCGCGACCTGGAAACGGATCAGTGGGAGAAAATGGATGGATGGATGGATGGATGGATGGATGGATGGATGGATGGATGGATGGATGGATGGATGGATGGATGGATGGATGGATGGATGGATGGATGGATGGATGGATGGATGGATGGAGCACATAGAAAATGTCCTTGCTCGTATGTTGACTTGAACATACAGCGTACGGCATCGTCTATCCAGATCATCATCATCACACATTTTATCAGAGATGAGATGTCCCAGATATTTTGTTTTGCTACTGACAGTGACTTCCTGTTCTGACAGGTAAAAATGAGGGAAGTTGAGATCCTTCTCCTCCTTAGTTCTACATATCAGAACTGTGCTCTTTCTGGCATTATATTTAACATTATATTTAACATTATATTTAACATCAGATTTTAAGCCATACTCAGAACAGATATTTAAAAGCTGCTGAAACCTGCTGGGAGAGAGAATGACCAGATCACCAGCAGACATGAGATGATTAATTATCTTGTTACCCAGCACACATACACTTTTACAACTATTCAGTTGTTGAGATAACTCATCCATGTACAAGTTAAAGAGAGCAGGTGATTTATGTCTTTGTCTTTTTAAAAACGCTCTAAGAAAACACATGAAATATGTGGATTATTTTAAAAGGTACTTCTTTTACTTTATTGTTTATCATATATCTCGCTGGCAAATTACCCCCCCAAAAAATGGAGGGAGGAGGAGGGGAATCCCCAAACCACTACTGGACCCCGGCACAGAGACAGCAGTCACTGCCAGAGGCCTTTGAGCAAGGCAGCAATATCCAGGGAGCTGATTTATAGAAGGAAAGTTAGATTTAATCATCTCCAGCATTAGTTCATGTTGTTCTTCTCAGTGTAATTGGTCATCGTCTTCATAGTAGTAATTACAGTAGACTGATTAACTCTAGACTATTCAGAGAGACATGTAATATATTCAGTCAGTTGAAATAAATCTACATGAATTATTTTACTGGAACTGAAAGATAAATACCTATATAAAGATATTTACTTCTAATATGAATCTGGCTGAATAGAAAAACCCTTTTGTGTTCACTGTCAAAGTAACATTACTCTTCTTATATTTAGGTTACATGTATTTTATCAAGTTAATTATTTTGTTAACTCACCTACATTTGCACTGTTGCCTTTATTTTCACAAACAACTGTGTAGTGAAAGTACATTTGTTGTTTTAGGTTGATGTTGTTCTCTTGTTGATATTGCTTGTGAACAAATCCTTTCTCAGTTCTGCAGTGATACTTTGTGTAGATTTTATTTACCCTGCATATATTGAGTTAGTTCATAACAAGTCATTTCTATTTACCTACAAACTTTGTCCTGCATTTTATTATGGTCACAATTAACTGATAAAAGAATAAAAACTCCCCAAATCTTTCAAATATCATAAAAAAAGCTTTATTTTTTAATTTTCATTCAAATTTGCATATTGATGATGATTCACTTCATAAATAATGAGACATTGTTCTCCCCCACATTAAAGTAGATGAGCTGCTTATCTTAGTAAAAAGTATCTACAATACTGGCCGTGTACTTCAAACACTCCTTTTCCCTCCTCCTGCTCCCCATGTCTCCAAAGCTGCTTCTTCATACTGACACCTACTGGATATAGGGGGAACTGCAGGTCAGTATTTCTATTGCGTCCATCCATCCACCCATAACAAAACCCATTTAATGTCAAAGATGTTGATCATTTTCTTCTCAACTCATAATGATGATCATTCAGTAAGTTGTATTTTCTATAAAATTATCCAGTCTGTTTACATATAATGTTTTGAAGTTTTTGTTATTTTCTCAAACTGAGGAAACAAATTCTAGAATATCAGATTGAGTATTTGTCTACAGTTTTATAGCTTGGAACCACCTTGGCCATTTTCATCCTGTCAGGAAAAATACCTGTTAAAAAGGATCTATTGCATATATAAGTAATTGCTTAAGTATACAATCTATTACATCTTTTACACAAGACATATCAATTGTTAGAATCACAAGACTTTTAAACTTTCTGTGCACTTCTGAAACATCACTTTCAAAAACTCCATCTGGAAACATTGAAATACTGTTTTAAAATGTAAAATCAAAGTGACAGTCTCATACATGAGGTTTAATTTCCTTTGTCATCTACTGAAACATGGTGTGACTGTGGTACTTAGTAGTGTAAATGTAATCAATGAGAGATTTGTACAATTCAGAAACTTTTCTATATAGAAATCTTAAAATATGAGTTACTTCCAGATTAAAGTCATTGAAAGAACTTAACGGTTTGATCTCATTTAAAATGGTCTTTTTGCACAACTTGCTGTTTCTTAACAAGCTTAACAGCCTCATCTAACGTCTCAACACTCAACAGTGTGCTTTAAGGAACGTGAAGTTTAAATGTCACTCAACTCAAAATATTCCACATCACATACATTTTTTTGTTGTTGGTGGTTGTTGTTAGAATAAATAGTTTGAGACGAGGAAATCATTGCATGTTTCCACTGAAGAGTTTTACTTCCATGATATGTACTTCAGTACGTGTTGCAGGTAAACAAACAGTAGTTTTTCCTCCGTAGTGTAAAAAGAGTGAAAAATGAAATTACGACTCATTAATGTTAAATAAAAACAGTGAAGAACAAAAGCCATTGGATTCATGTCAACATTTTACTTCCATTTCTTCAAAGTTCACATCTGCTCATACAAGATTTTTAACCTCACATTTTTCAAACCACAGAAAGCAGCATTGTTAGAACTACTAATGAAATGTGCTTCTTTAACATTCATTATCAAGCAGGGACCTTTTGTCAGCCTCTGTGCAGTTCAACACAAATGGAAACCAAACTGATTGAAATCTTCTCATTTTGGTGACAAACCAGAAACTAAATGATTTCCTGAAGCGTCTCAACAGGGTTTAAATCAGCAATGTTGACTTCAAACTGGAGGAGACCTTGTGATTCTGGGCTCAAGCTGGACTTCCTGAACCACATCTGTTGGAGCTCCATTCCCATCTCCACCTGTCCACATGTCCAAGTGTCCTTGAGCAAGACACTGAACCCCAAACTGCTCCCAGTGGATGGACTGAGTGCCTTGCATGGTCGCCGCCTCCATTGGTGTGTGAATGAATGGGTGAATGTGATGAACAGTGTAAAGCACTTTGGGGACTGCTAAAGGCCTCTGCATCCTCCCATAAGAAGAAGAAGAAAAGTTCAGCGCTGACGTCAGCCAGCTGCTGGAAAAAATGCTTGTTCAGCAGGAGAGTTCATACTCTCACCCCCTCACAGCTGACACTTCTGTAAAACCTTTTAACTTTTCAACTGCAGCTTATTTCTCACTTCAAGCGTTTTCAGAAATACATTTCTCTGAAGTGTTTCAGTAAGAAAAGAGAAAGTTTGTGTCCAGGACATGATGTTGGTCTGGTTTTAACTGCAGGAACTGACAGTCCTGACGGTTGGTACTGCTGAACAAAAAGTCTCTGGCCAGAGGGAGCTGGCTGAAGAACATGACATCATTTAGTACAGCAAGACTCTGGAGTGCCCAACTTTCTTCTTGTTCTTATGGAGGATGAATCGGCTTTTATACGGTGGAAAAACACTATATAAGTGAAATCCATCCACACATCTCACATAGAGTCTTTCATGATTTCATCTCTTTATGGTTTTTCATGTGTCGCCGCAAATTACTACGATGACAGAAACTCCACCCACATGTTTCACAAGAATACGGCTTCTCACCTGTGTGAGTTCTCTTGTGTATCTTCAAATGACTCCCTTGACTGAAACTTTTCCCACATGTTTCACAAGAATACGGCTTCTCACCTCTGTGAGTTCTCTTGTGTATCTTCAAATGACTCCCTTGACTGAAACTTTTCCCACATGTTTCACAAGAATACGGCTTCTCACCTCTGTGAGTTCTCTTGTGTATCTTCAAATGACTCCCTCGACTGAAATTTTTCCCACATGTTTCACAAGAATACGGCTTCTCACCTGTGTGAATTCTCTTGTGTCTCTTCAAATCATTTGATCCTCTGAAACCTTTCCCACATGTTTCACAAGAATACGGCTTCTCACCTGTGTGAGTTCTCTTGTGAGTCATTAAATCTCTCTGTTGAGCGAAACGTTTTTCACATATTTCACAAGAAAATGGCTTCTCACCTGTGAGAGTTCTCTTATTAACCAACAAACCATCCTGTCCGGTGGAACTTTTAACAAAGATTTCACCACTTTTCTTCTTATCATTGAAAGTTGTTAAATTCTGACGTAATCGAGGTTTTTTCTGGACCATATTTCCACATGTTTCCTCACAAAGAAGCTTTTCACACTCAGCCTGCTTCTCTGACACAGGGAACTTGTCCACACAATCACTCTGAAACATGCTTCTTCTTTTCATCTTTGCATTTCTACTTGATTCTGAGTCAACAAGTTCTTTCACATCGTGGACTTCAGAGTCATGAGAGAGGAACTGCTCAGTGTCTGGTACTTCTTCTGGTTCACTCAGGGAACTTTGTTCCTCAATTGAAGTAACCCTAAAGGAATCACCTTCAAACTTCAGTAGAAGCCGCTCTCCTTCCTGGCTGGTACCGAGTTCCTGGTGCTCCTCAATCTGTGGAGGTTCTGGTTCTTCTGGCTCCCCTTTGATCCATTGAGGTTCTGGTTCTACTGGTTCCTCTTTGATCTGTGGAGGTCCTGGTTCTTCTGGTTCCACTTTGATCTGTGGAGGTTCTGGTTCTTCTGGTTCCTCTTTGATCTGTGGAGGGTCTGGTTCCTCTTTGATTTGTGGAGGTTCTGGTTCTTCTGGTTCCTCTTTGCTCTGTGGAGGTTCTGGTTGTTCTGGTTCCTCTTTGATCTGTGAAGGTTCTGGTTCTTCCTGCTCCAGACTGGAGTTTGTTCCCGGTTTAAAGAGCTGCTCCTCCCTACAGTCACGGTGCAGTTGGAGCTCTGGAGAGACAAAAAAGTACAAAATAAAAGTTACATTACTTCTACAGTTCCCACTTTAAAATGACTCAGACGAGTAATTTGATTACAATAAAATCACCTGAGGCAATTATGGCATTAAAGGCAGATCTTATAAATCACGACTGGCAGGACCTTTTTGTATAAGATACTAATTGTTAGAGAAATCTTGTTTTGTCTCATAAATAATGAAGTGTAATTTTGCAGTCTGTGTTCTAGGATGACCTGTGTCAGCACTTTTGGAACCCCTGTGCTACTTTTGCTGACCTTCAATGCAGACTCAAAACAATTCAGCCTTTAAGAAGGAGCTGTCTGACTTCAGAGTAAGAAGAACTCTTGGACAATCATGTAAAGGTTCTACTGTGACTTTGTCTCTTCTTGCAAGAATAATGTAATAAAATTCTCTTATAGGAAGAATTGAAACTATACGGATGAATGTTTTGCCAAAGCTGCCATTTTTGTTCCAATCCTCACCAATTCAGCTCCCAAAAGAAACATTTAATAGATAATAGACAAAATGATATCAAAATGTATTTGGAGAAATAAAAAGCCAAGAGTAAGGTATACACTATTACAGCGCCCTAAAGAAAAAGGTTTGAATTTACCTAATGTAAAATATATTATTGGGCAGCACAATTAAGAATCATAAATAAGTATGAGGAGACAGGATGGAGGGATATGGAACAAATCTCATGTCTGAACGTAATATTAGAAAGTTTACCTTTTTATTACAAAAACTAATGAATGAATTAAAGATGAAAAACAAATGTGTTAAAGGAACAATGAAAATATGAGCAGTAATAAAAAAGAGAATGAAAATGTCTGGTTCAATCTGCAGGGCGACTAAAATAGGAAAGAATTTAGATTTTCTTCCTTCAACCATAAACGGGCGATTTCATAGGAGGGAATCCAAATGGCTGCTCTATATTGGACGGCTTTTCAAAAAGGGAAAATATGAAACCATTTGAGCAGCTTAAAACTGAATTTGATCTGCCAACACAAGACTTTTATAAATTCTTACAAATTAGAAGCCGTCTTCTAAAACACAAAGGATGGGAATTCTTAGGTAAAGAACCAAATGAAGTAGAGAAAGTACTAATGACCAAGATGGAGAAGAAGAAGAAAGTCATTTCAAAGCTTTAGAAAGCAGCTGAACAAGACAACAACATGAACTTTAAATAGAAATGGGAAAGTGAAAGAAAGAAGAATTGGGGGGAATCATTTAAAGAAGGACATCAAATGTTTAGGAGCATTATATGGAAAGAAGGTGAATGAAATTAAAAACACAAGATTTTCTGCTCCCACTAAATATGTCCTAATATAGTAAAACATGTGATAAATGCTGGAGGGGTTGTGGTCCAGTAGGAGACTAGAGACATATATTCTGGGACCGTCCCAAACTCAGAGAATATTGGAAAAATATACAGAAAGAGATCAAAAGAATTCTGGATGAAAACATTGATTTAAACCTGAAATGATTTTTATTGGGTTTTAAACCCAAAAATGATTAGAATGTTACTTATTGTAGAAAAGTAAAAGATTAGAGTGTGCTGGCTGGAACCAAACCCCCCCTGCATAAAGCAATGGTGGGACCCAATCAAAGATGTGCTGAATATGGAACAAGTAAGAGCAAGGTTCCAAAACAAAGTGAAGGAATGTGAAGACCTGTGGTCTCCCTATATACAAAGGAGGATTCTAACAGAATCACCCCACAAGGGACTTACTTCATTATTTACAAAGCACTCTCATTAAGATCTACTGCTTTGTTTGTTTTGATTTGAATTAACATCTCTAACTAAGGTATTTACTTGTTGTGTTTGCATTAAGCAGATTTGTTTTAGGATCATTTCATTACATTATTTAGACATTTAAGAAGCGGGTGTCTGGACACATGGTGAAAGGGGGAGAAGAATAAAGAGGTAGAAAGGTAGACATACATTCTAGGAAGGAGACGGAGGGCATCCATCTTTCTCTTTCTTTTTCCTTCTCTTGATTGGATGGAAGCTTTTTTAACAGACCTTCAGTACGGCTGTTTGTATGGAGGGACGGCTGTTTAAAGTAGGAATGGAAAAGAGAAGTTTCATTGATCTACAATCTATTTATTTATCTTTTCATTTACTTAATGACAAAAGACTAGATTAATAGGAGGAACAGAGGAGGAAGAGAAGGGAGGGTCCCACATTTGTTGATGATGTCATTTAGTTGTTTGGTTCTTTTGGTTTTTATGTCCTTCTAAACGGATATTGGAAATGTATTTGTAAGATAAGAATACTGCATGTACCATACTCATATGCTTATTTGAAAAAAATAAAATAAAAAAAGGAAGTGCAACAATCTTTTTAAACATCTTAGATGTTCATATTTCTAAAACTCTAGTTGCTGAAGTATTTTAACTTGATAATTCTTCCATGTTGCCATTTGGAGCCTCACTGTTCCAGAGACAAGAGGTTTACATTCTTCCAGGTGCTTTTGCCTCCATGTTCCTCCATGTTGGTTTCACTGATACTCAGAGACAATCGTCTTTTAATATGGAAACCTGGAGCCAGGAAGTGTCTGCATCCTGAGGCTGGAGGCTTGAGCCCGCCTTTGGAGAGAGGAGGGACTATTCTCTGCTGTGATTGGACCGGAGAGGACAGGAAGTGACCAAACACAGGAAGTTGCAAACAATGCAAATCCACTGAAATCAGAAATGATTAAGAAAAATAGCCTCTATGTTTTGTCAATGGCTGCTCATATTATTATTTTAACCTTGTTTCAATGTATTGTCAGGTAGTTCCAGGTGATTCTAGACGCTCTTCTCCGGTTTCTGACTTCAACTACAACTGTGTATTGATTAAAACCTGGAAACATGGAAAAGAGTCAAAGTCTGAGTTCAATCCAAGTTTCCCTCCAGAGACACAAATCCTGCTTCTGTGTGCGGTGGATAAACCAAACCCAGTCAGAACAATGGAGATCCTGCTCCAGTCACATTCATGTGTTCATTCACACTTTTCCAGACCTGTTCTGTGGAGCTTGATTTGAGGGTTCCAGATGGTTTCCAGCAGTCTGTGCTGACGATCAACCTCCTCCTCGTGCTGGACGATAGTTTGTTCAAACTCTCCCAAAGCCTGAACTGAACTCATTGTTGCTGCACGAGATGAAATGTTTCCTCTGTGAGACACGACAACACAGCCGAGAGAGTCCAACAAGCTCCAAACAGTAGTGGAGGGCGGCTCGAGCTATAATATCGACGTATTCTCCGTGGCTCTGAACGCTGCTGGAACTCCACTCGCGCTTGCTCCGCTCCTCCCTTTCCTGTTTCCGGTCTGACGTCACGTGATCACCCAG
The DNA here is from genome assembly GCF_963383615.2 of Lipophrys pholis. Taxonomy (NCBI): domain Eukaryota; kingdom Metazoa; phylum Chordata; class Actinopteri; order Blenniiformes; family Blenniidae; genus Lipophrys; species Lipophrys pholis. The sequence continues at coordinate 1,762,893 of NC_137646.1, read as the reverse complement.
GAACCATAGACACGAGACTCCGCGCAGCCTGTCCCGCCCACCGCTCCTTACGTCAGAGCGGCCGCCATCTTGTGAGGGGCAAGTCTGACCCATCAGCCTAAACAAGTCTCTGTGACCGCGATGTGTTTTCTGAAGAAAACCACGCAAATATACATTTACATGACTGTGAAGAATCATTGCTTTCATTTTTAATTTATTAAATTAAAAATTATTTCATTTATTAACAAATAAGTTTTAAGTAACTCCTCTTCCACCGTCCAATTTATCCATATTAGTAATCAGCGGGCAGCGTTACGGCAGTTGCGGCACTTCGTGTCACGATCGCCCGTAATGCTACGCTTAGCGACCTGCTAACCTCCGGAACTCGACGTGAAAAGTCATTTTACACACAAAATACTTTTTTCACTAGAATCAGCTTAGATAGGCCTGTGCTGTGCTGACCCCTGCGAATTCCCCAAATGTGGGAATCTCGACTGTATAATTTCTGGTAGTGGGGGACTGCGTTCTCGCTCTCCCCTCATCACTTGTTCAAGAAAATGTTATATTTCCAAACATTCCCACATCTTGTAGAAAGATATTAAGTGTTACTCAATAGATACATTTCTGTGCTGATTATATTAAATCATCTTGATCTGCAAGTAATGCAGAGAAAAGCAGTGATAGCTAGCCTCTATGAATATTTACATATGAAATAGACCAAAAGCGTAGAACATATTAGAACACAAACAATACAAAAAAGCACAAGTAATTAAAACTGTAATACAGGGTTGCAGCTAATCATTTGTTTTGAAATTGACTATTTTACCAAAGATTTAAACATTTTTAAACAACAATACTATTACTAAATGTGACAGAAAAGACAGGCCAGTTAAAATCAAATAATTTGATTATGTTTCTGAAAAAAAAATGACTCAATTGAATAAAGAATAAACAATGATTGATAATACAACTGAAGTTTTTGGCTTAACTTTGTTCTTTTCAGTAAAAACACATGAACCTTTAAATGTAAAGTAAATGAATTGATAACAGAAATACAACAAGCGAGGTGAAGCCCATTTGGCCTCAATGTTGTCCTTTCCTCTGCAGGAACAATTCGATTTCATCCCAGATAGACTCTAGTGTTTTTCCACAGATGCACCAATCCACATTTTTCCACTTCCAATCCCATCCCGATACCTGAATTTGGATATCTGCCGATACTGATACTATTCCGATACCAGAGCTCTGTTTGCTTTATTATTATTATCATTATTGTTGATTTGGTATGAGGCTGTAATAAACTCCTGTTTACTGGAAAGTATGAAATGTATTAAATTAACTCTAATTTTTGATTCTGTGAATAATGAGACCATAAGTGAGGTGTATGTGTGTGTGAAAGGAGTGTGTGTGTGGAGCATGTACAATTCATACTTACCTGGTAGGGGAGATACCATGATCAAGAAGGTGGTTCACCCAGGGTGAGGCTCAGCCATTGCACTCTGGCTGTGCTGACTCCTGCGAATTCCCCAAATGTGGGAATCTCGACTGCATAATTTCTGGTAGTGGGGGACTGCGTCCGCGCTCTCCCCTGATCACTTGTTCAAGAAAATGTAATTTGACTGAACATTCCCACATCTTGCAGAAAGATATTAGTTGTTACTCAGCAGGTTCATTTCAGTGTTGATCTTATATAGTCTTCAAGTCATGCAGAGAAAAGCACTGACTGTGTTCCAGGCTCTATGATTATTTCAATATAAATCTAACAGGCCAAACAGGAGTAGAATAAAGGAAGCTAAACAATCCATAAAAGCATAAATATATAAAACTGGAATACAGGGTTGCAGCTATTGATTCTTTTTGAAATTGAGTGTTTTACCAAAGAGTTGAACATTTTCTAACAACAATACTATTACTATATGTGTGACAGAAAAGACAGGCCAGTTAAAACCAAATAATTGGCTTTTGTTTGTGAAACAAATGATTAATTGAATAAAGGACAAATGATAATTGATAATACAACTGAAGTTTTGGGCTTAACTTTGTCCTTTTCAGTAATAACACATGAACCTTTAAATGTAAAGTAAATTCATTGATAAATACAACAAGTGAGTGAAGCCCATTTGGTCTTAATGTTCAATTTCATCCCAGATAGACTCTAGTGTTTTTCCCATGTGAATGATGAGACCATAAGTGAAGTGTATGTGTGTGTGAAATGAGTGTGTGTGTGGAGCGTGTACAATTCATACTTACCTGGTAGGGGAGATACCATGATCAAGAAGGTGGTTGACCCAGGGTGAGGCTCAGCCATTGCACTCCGGCTCTGCTGACCCCTGCGAATTCCCCAAATGCGGGAATCTTGACTGCATAATTTCTGGTAGTGGGGGACTGCGTCCGCGCTCTCCCCTCATCACTTGTTCAAGAAAATGTATTATTATCAAACATTCCCACATTTTGCAGAAAGATAGTAAGTGTTACTCAGTAGATCCATTTCTCTGCTGATTATATTAAATCATCTCGATCTGCAAGAAAAGCAGTGATAGCTAGCCTCTATGAATATTTACATATGAAATAGATCAAAAGCGTAGAATATATTAGAACACAAACAATAAAAAAAAAAGCACAAGTAATTAAAACTGGAATACAGTGTTGGAGCCAAAATCCTTTGTTCACTCACCCTCATGAGGAAGGGGGGGGGGGCGAGGAGGGGGGTGAGCCACGTTTCTTTGAGAACAAAGAAACCATGTGCTCAACCCTGGAAAATTCGCCATTGATCACATGACCCCCCCCTGGGGGGCCCCCGGGTCCCCCCTCCTCTAGCTGCGGCACTGCAGCTCGACGGCAGGGGGACCCAAAATCCCGTCATCACCGGGTCACCGGCCCGGTGACGCGCAAGCCAACCCCGCGTGGATTGGCTGAACCACGGCCAACGCCGCGGGGAGCCCGGAAGACATCATAACGGTATAAATTCAGGCCCGGGAAGAGATCCAGCCTCTTCCAAAACGAAATCGCGTCAACCCAGACGCACCTTTTCGTAAGGAGACAAAGCGCCTCGTGTTAACGCACCTGGACCGGGCCTGAATTTTCTTCACCTCGCTGGACGAGCTCAAGAAAAGCGGGAATTCCCTTTATTTTTGGTTTCCCCTTCTTTTTTTTTCTTCCCTTTTTTTTGTTTGCATCATCCGGACCCCGAGCGCGCGCTGCAACCGCACGCTCGTCTGCAGACCGACCTGAGCATCGCTTCTTCACTCCCCCCCTCATCGCAAGAAGCTGCTGATCGCCCCTCGGATCACACTACGGGTTTCCCCTCCGTAGTCCACGTCAGGTCTCTATTTTCTGGGACGCCAGAGAACCGCCCGCGGCCACAAATCGACGGATTTCACCTGGCCACGGAAGCACGTTTCCCCCTCGTCCAACCAAGTAAGGCTTAGAGTCTGGGCAGGAATTAGAATAACGTGATATTATTATTGCTGTGTGTTTATTGTTGGTACTTGTAACTTTGGGACGCCGATCCCTGTTTCTGAGTACTTTTGTGTCTACGCGTGGACGGCCATCCACGCGAATCATCGCACGCACGCGCGAGCCTCCTCATCCTCAGCTCACGCTTCTGCTCCCAGAGTCCATATCTGCCTGAACAGCCGTTTTTGGACTCTGTACGTGTAAGCTGAGGCGGTCGCGTCAGTGTACACAGTCAGACACCCCCTCCTCTCTCCTCTCTCTCTCTCCTCTTCTCCTCTGTTTCCCTGTTCACTAACCAGCGCACGGTACGGCCGCCGCTGCCTCCAAGCGCCTCCTTTCAGTGCGTCCCTGGGACCGTGTGTAGTTCACTGCGGCTCGGATTTCTCGGCCACAAGGAATCCGGCGCGCTCCCGACGGCTACGGCCCGTGCGGAGCTCAGTGACGTCACGCTATCCCAGGCAGAGCACGCCGAGCGCCTCTGGTGACCGGGTGGGTAATCACATCGATTTCCTCGCCGGGTCGCCGAGCCGTTTGGCGCCCTCTGGTAGTCGCGTGGGTAATTGCAACCGCTCGTACCGCCATCTGGTGGTTGCATTAAGTCATCACAACTGCCCCGCGCGCCGACGCGCACCTAGTGGCCAGATCGGGTGATTACACCGGACCGCCGACGTCTACCTCCCTCTGGTGGACGTTCGTGGTCATTACCCTCTCACCAAGTCACGCCCCTTTCGCTCCACAAACCCGCACACACACACACACACATCGCTCCCCACACTCGAACACACACACACCCACTCACACACATCGCTCCCCCACACTCGAACACACACACACACACACACACACACTCACACACACACACACACACTTTATTAGCTGGCTTTGTTTTGTATTGTGTTGTTTTATGAGATCTTGCTTGATGTTTATTGATTAGATGTGATTCATAGATTGATGATTTAGGAATAGACGTTTGTTAATAAACACTTAATAGTTGAATTGAACGATTCTTGGTGGTTTTTGTGTGCTTTTCAGCGACAACTGCTGGTTGTAACAGTCAGTGCTCGGATTTACAGCCTTCCTTTCCTGCTTCAGTTAAATTGCGATTATCATTTCAATCAGAAATAATAATTTAAACATGTTAATTGAACTTTCTTTTTTAAGACTGATGTTTCGTTTAAGACCCTAACTTCAGCTGGTGCCCCGACTTTGATTAAGTAACGGTAATATTCAATTGATTAATAGTTTGAATGGTTTAAATCAATTTCAATGATTTTAACGCTTTGGGTAATTTAACACACCTAGGAGGCGTTGGCGAATGAATGCAGGTTTTCCACGGGAATAACCCGCATTGCTTTTAAATAATTTTAAGTGTTTCATCGCATTTTCTGTGGTTAATTACCCGCACTATTATTGATTGATCTGTTACCCAGTTAACCTAATCACAACTTGAATTGTCTCTAAGCTATTGTTCATTTATTTTTGTTGCAGATAGATAATTTGTATGCTTTATTAATTAATAAATTAGTCAATTTATTCAATTAATACTCAAGAGTGCTTTTAATCATTTTTAAGTGGTTTTCGTGCATCTCAGCATCCAATTATCCAGTATTATTAATTCATAAAGCGCAAGTTTATCCAATTAATAATCCTAACTGCATTTAATTCAATTTCAATGGTTTAGCTCATTCAAATAACTCATTGTATTTAATTAGTAAACCCCGACTTTACTTAATTAATTCCAACTCCTCCTTGATTACTCCCGATTGTTATTAGATAAATAACCAAACTTGTTTGATTAACAATCCATTCTAAATTACTTGCAGATCACCTTCGGTGGTCCACTCCACCGAAGTAATTCAGCCTCCCCTCAGTTATTGACTTACAAATCGCAGGTTTGTTTCATTGATAACTTGAATCATAGGTTGCTCTCCGTAATTTAATCATCACTCGTAATCAAGTACCGTTGTTCATTGATAGGTCAATAGCCATTTGTGACGCCTTCGCAGCTTGAGCTTTTCCCCGGTTACTCCAGCGAGTCGCCTCCTGTGGGTCCACAGGCGCTTCGGTAGGTCACGCCACTGACCCGCAGTTGTCAACAAAGGAGTGACCCGTCACGCCTGTTGACCGGTCGTGCCACTGGTGGACCGCCTTCGCGATTGGACCCCGTGGAGGTTCCTCCCGTCAGGCGACCCTTTTTAGCTCAAAGCTGTTGGCCGATAACTGACTATTTACTCCAATCAACCTTTATAGCTTTGCATAACTTACACTTGGTACATTACCTTAGTAATCTATTACTCCAGTAATCCATTACTTTGGTGGCCTACCGCTAGTGATCAGTAATTGTCAACCCGTAAATAACAATTTACTTCTGTTTGGCGATTCGTTTATATGTAAATTACCTCTGACAGGGTAGAACCTTCCGGTAGCCTACCACTAGGGTAATTTGCATATTCTGATCACACGCTGACCCCAACATAATGGTGCCCCGTGTGAGGCTGTTGTAAACCAGCATTGTTACGAATAACTGCACAAAATAATCCTGAATCGTTCACTTAAGGTGTAGCCGTTAACTTTATTCTCCCAGAATTGGTTTTCAAGATACACTTTTTCAGCACTGTCGAACAAAGTCACTTGTGGTGTGAAATCAGTTGTGAAGTGGTTAGTGCCTTGCTTTCCCTGCATTCTACGCATGATTAACACGCTGTGTTAAGATTTCTGACTACGATTAATAGACACTAACAATATTGCTCGCCAAGGTGTTAGACGCATCTGACTAACTTGGATAGGGTGCAGCTCGAGCAATTAACGAAACCGAGAGGTTTGTAAGACACAGGTACAGCCGTTACCTGTGCAGTAGCAAAGCTAATTTGCCGTTAACCACAGCTAACGTTGTTGACTTCGGGCGTAAATCTCAACCACTCAATGGAGGGTAAGAGTTCCCGGGCACAGGGAGCCGAGGCTCCGCCGGTGCTAACTGAGCCGGCCATACGAGACGTGGTGTCCCACCTCGTCCGTCTCTCCTTGGAGGAGAAAGCAAATCTCGAACGCTACAGCGTTGAGATTTGCGAAGAAAAGATCCGAGAGCTGGTAAGTTTTGTCAACAACCCAGGGGACAAGCCGGCACGTACAGTGCCGGACGTCCTGGGCCAGATCAGCCTGCTCTACCAGCGTAGAGCAGAGCTACAGTCAAAGGAGGCGGAGGAGCGTACGGATCGGCTGCGTCTGGACAACCAGAGGCTATCCAAGGACAACGCTCGCCTCCGACAGGAGCTGGACGCCTCCAAGGACGAGGATCAGCCTTCAGAGCCCGAGAAGCAACGGGCTCTGCCTCCTCATAAGGAGACGAAGGTCGATGAGTGCACACTAGAGAGTGAGCCTCAGATCCAGGAGTTAAAGGAAAACCTAGAAGAAGCTCAGTCGCTAATCGCGATGGGCATGGAGAGGGAAGAAAATCTCCGACACCAGCTTTACACTGCCACCCTAGGTGCGCAACGTGACCCTAATTGGGGTCGTCGTAATCTGGCTTCGCCAGAGAGGTCTGGCACTATCGACTCCTCATGCGCCACAACGCAGAGGTATGACGCCTCATATAGCTTAGATGGTGATTCTTTTCAGCCCACGCGCAGCCGCAGCACGGTGCGCTTCGACGACTCCGCCACTCCTTCCCATCTGCAGCCCCCACGCGACGCTAGCAGTCGGGAGCAGGGGTCCAGGAGGGTGCCTCTACACCCCAGTAGACCTCCCTTGTATGGCCCTAGCGGCCCCGACCCGCGTCAGACAGCAGTCCACGGGGAACTGTCGTCAGAGGACTCTGACGGCCCCAGTCCCGTGAGGGGGTGGGATGTCCGGACCCGCCAGCTCGAATCCCTCGCAAAGGACATCGAACGCTTTGACCCGAGCAACAAGGACGCGAGTATCGAGGACTACCTCCGTGAGGTTGAACGCTGCCTCCTCGACATCGCACGTCCTTCCATGCGGGAGAAGCTAAAGCTTCTCTGGAAAACAACGTCCAGAACAGTCCATGTTTTCATGGAATCCCTGCCGCCAGACACCCGAGACCGGTACTCCACCCTCTGCCAGGCTCTCCGGGAAGAGTATTCATTGTACAATGACCCTGCTTCGGCAACGTTTGGTGCATTCGCGATCACCCAACGGAAGTCTGAACCTCCAAAGGAGTATTACAGGCGCCTACGAGTGGCCTACTTCCAAGGCCGCAATGCACCGGGGTTGGAGGAAGATCACGCCTTCAAGTCTCTGTTTGTCAACAACCTCCACGACAGTGGGAGGTTCGATGTGGCTCTATTTTGCAGGACCGCCAAACCCACCATGAAGGAACTGCGCCAGCACGCGCAGATGGTGTGGGAATTGCGTCAATGCCCGGGTAAGAAGCCTGACATTGACCAGAGGGTCCTGGAAATGGAGCCAAGGGAAAACACGGATTTGAGGCTTGAGGGCGATGAGTTGCCGACACCCAGAACGAATGCTGGAGGAGGGTCTGGTACACCCTCTCCGTCTGAGCAGAAAGGCGCACAACCAAATCAAAAGGGGGGACAACAGAGCCAGAAGGGTATTCCACCGAATCAAAAGGGTGGAAAATGGGCCAGGTCAGAACAAAACTTCCAACCGAAGAAAGGGCCCGACCCGAATTCAAAGTGGAAAATGAAAGGTTCGGAAAGGGACCACGGTCGCTACAGAGCTGACCAGTTAAAGACTGAGCTACAGCAGTGGGTTCAAACCTGCATCAAAGAGGCTGTACAGAACTTGGACCTGTCCAACCAAAGGGGGCGCCACCCCCCCTCAAGGGGACGGGGACGTAGGCCCCCTCCCTCCTGACTAGAGCGGCGGCCCCGACCCACCACAAACAAGGTTTACCTTGTCGGGTGGGGGGGAGAAACAGGTGAGGCGGGAGAACGTTCAAGAACGACAGCTTCCCAGTCCACCGATTTGCCGTTCCTGACTTTCTTAGGCAATCTCGTGCACCGAGAGAACGCCAACCGCATCTACACATCCGTGGTGGTGGGAGGATGTGTAAACGCCCTCGCGCTGTTAGATTCCGGGTCCGAAATAAGCCTAATGTGTTCAGCCACCTTCGCCGAGCTTGCGAGAGCTCTGCTGTCTCTTGGAAAGCCACTGCAGGTCGAAGCTTGCAGCATTAACATCAGAAGCTTCACTCAGGACACTTCACCCATCACCCAACGCGTCTGGGTGGATGTCACTCTCCAAGAGATGTCTTTGGTGCATCCCATCTATGTCACCACGCTGGACACAGAACCATTACTCATTGGCCAAGATCTCCTTAACCGATTAGCCCCACTGATCGATTGCCGTCGCGGGTACCTTTGGGCCCAAGTGCGCAACCCGACTCGAATCGGTCCAGACATGGACCCTCCCTCTTCTGACAGCATGAACGCTGCCATCGAGTCCAGAAGTTCTAATCCCATGTGTACGCCTTCCAAAGAATCTGGCTCAAACACCCCTCTTGTCATGCTCCCTGACGGCCAGCAGTCGCGGCAGTCTAGGAGCTATCAGTCTCTGAGAGAGCATCCATCATTCCTATGCGCACTGGCGAACGATGGATCTCCACTATACAATCCCCACGTCGTGGGGGGGGTACACCTGAATGGGACCTTGGTCCCAGAGACACTCTTGGCTCTGTGGTCAGAGAAATCTGCCATTGATGCCGATCTTCTAAAGGATCTGTGCCAACACAACGCACTCCTTGTCCAAGTGCAGCACAGCCATCGCCTGCTTGCTGCAGGGTCGCCGCAGACACTAATCACCCGGTGCGGCTTATACACCCAGAGGTTCTACGTGCGCCTAGACCCCTGGGATGTATACCGCAACCACATCCGCAAGCCCCCCCAGCTGACTGAGGGGAGGCTAAGCGGAATCCAGACCACCGACACCATCGAGCATGCGAAACAGGCAACGGTTCACATGCTTGAACAGTTGGACAAATTCATGGTCACTGAGAAAGACCTCAGCGACGGTAAGCGACCCAAGCGGTTCCTCGGTGCACTGCTCTCCGCAGCAGCAGGCATCGGCTCGCTGTTCTCGATTGGCCTCTCCGCAGCCAACTCGGTCAGCCTGAAGGCCCTTCAGAGACATGTCGGGGAACTCGAAGAAGAAATGCCGGAAATCCAACAGAGACTCCTAATACAGAGTGAACAGTTACAAGGCTTGACCAAAACGGTTCAGGGAACCATACTCACTGTAAACTTGCATTCTGCTTTAATCAATAACACCTTGCATGCCTTAACAACCTTGTCAAGTATCGTCAGTGAGGACATAACGTATGTGCGAATAGTCAGGGATCTTATGCAAGATCTCCTTAGAGAAGTCAGTTCCTCCGTGAGTAGCCTCAGTACCGGGAAGATCCCCACGTACTTAGTTCCACTAACACTGGTTGAACAGATTCTCAAGACCACTACCACCACTGTTGTACAACCTTCACAGGTACATCGGGCATATAGTCTCGGCAGTGCTATTCCGATCTCTGTGAACCCACAGAACCTAGAGTTAGGATTTATCCTAAACCTGCCAATCATTGAAAAGCAGAATGTGTACCGTTTAAAAACCGTATTGAATGTGGGATTCTGGGAGGGTAACACACACGTACACCTCCGAACGCCACCCACACTCGCCTACCACGACGACAACCCCTCACTCTACCTGGTCCCCAATCTCAGCATGTGCACAAACACCAAAGACATTCACTGGATCTGTCCCAGCAACCCTTTCATTAGAGATGTCACCAACTATCTATGTGGGCTGAGGGCAGACGCCCCGGAGCAGAAATGTCAAGGTAGTTTGTCCATCAAAGATGAAGGAACCGAGACCAGAGTAGAGAGAGCAGGTAGTCGATGGCTCGTCAACACACCTCATTCTGAAGCGACCATGTCCTACGACCGCCATGATATAGCCACCAAGCTCACCCTGCCCAATCAAACAATATTCCTCAATGTCCCACCAGGGGCTACAGTACACATTGACGACATAATCCTCCATCATCTCGATGCCGACCGACACGAGGTGGAGATTGAGATGATGGATGCATTCGTCGGGCACAATTTCACAATTGATGCCACCCTCCAAAGCCAGCTTCTGGCTGAGGGAACCAAATTGATTAAATTCAATTTAAAGCCCACAGGGCTCTCAGCCACTTTCCCTAGGCGGGCAGGTGGACACCCATACCAAGACCATCCCATCAGCATGGCAGCGCTCGGAATGTTGCTCAGTGGCTGGATCATCACGGCCGTAGTGGCGTACGCGATGTACAAGTACATCCAGAAACTACAGGCCCGACTGGATTCCCTGACCCTGGTCTCGCCACGTTTTGTGGGCCCATCCACAAACACACAATAGGCCAGCCCTCACCCAACCAAGAGGTGAAGGCACGGCCTACTAACCCTTTTCCTAACCACCCGTTCCCTTCCTATTTCTCACTCTCCTGTCCCTTTCCTACCTCTTTCATGTTCACTGGTGACGACCCTTAAGAAATGAAATGTATGTGTGCTTAGATAGTTAGAATAGAAATAGTAAGTCTGCCCAGACTAGCCTTAGCCTGCCCAGACTAGCCCAGCCTGCTCAGGAAATAACCTCACATGTGAACTGGTGGACAGAGAAGGACAGTATGTTTCACAGGACATGGGGACGTTCACAGATTCTATGGATTGTTCGGCCCAGGTTTGCTCCAAAGACTGTGACCTGCATCCCACTCTTCGGAACAAAGGGGGGATGTTGGAGCCAAAATCCTTTGTTCACTCACCCTCATGAGGAAGGGGGGGGGGGCGAGGAGGGGGGTGAGCCACGTTTCTTTGAGAACAAAGAAACCATGTGCTCAACCCTGGAAAATTCGCCATTGATCACATGACCCCCCCCTGGGGGGCCCCCGGGTCCCCCCTCCTCTAGCTGCGGCACTGCAGCTCGACGGCAGGGGGACCCAAAATCCCGTCATCACCGGGTCACCGGCCCGGTGACGCGCAAGCCAACCCCGCGTGGATTGGCTGAACCACGGCCAACGCCGCGGGGAGCCCGGAAGACATCATAACGGTATAAATTCAGGCCCGGGAAGAGATCCAGCCTCTTCCAAAACGAAATCGCGTCAACCCAGACGCACCTTTTCGTAAGGAGACAAAGCGCCTCGTGTTAACGCACCTGGACCGGGCCTGAATTTTCTTCACCTCGCTGGACGAGCTCAAGAAAAGCGGGAATTCCCTTTATTTTTGGTTTCCCCTTCTTTTTTTTTCTTCCCTTTTTTTTGTTTGCATCATCCGGACCCCGAGCGCGCGCTGCAACCGCACGCTCGTCTGCAGACCGACCTGAGCATCGCTTCTTCACTCCCCCCCTCATCGCAAGAAGCTGCTGATCGCCCCTCGGATCACACTACGGGTTTCCCCTCCGTAGTCCACGTCAGGTCTCTATTTTCTGGGACGCCAGAGAACCGCCCGCGGCCACAAATCGACGGATTTCACCTGGCCACGGAAGCACGTTTCCCCCTCGTCCAACCAAGTAAGGCTTAGAGTCTGGGCAGGAATTAGAATAACGTGATATTATTATTGCTGTGTGTTTATTGTTGGTACTTGTAACTTTGGGACGCCGATCCCTGTTTCTGAGTACTTTTGTGTCTACGCGTGGACGGCCATCCACGCGAATCATCGCACGCACGCGCGAGCCTCCTCATCCTCAGCTCACGCTTCTGCTCCCAGAGTCCATATCTGCCTGAACAGCCGTTTTTGGACTCTGTACGTGTAAGCTGAGGCGGTCGCGTCAGTGTACACAGTCAGACACCCCCTCCTCTCTCCTCTCTCTCTCTCCTCTTCTCCTCTGTTTCCCTGTTCACTAACCAGCGCACGGTACGGCCGCCGCTGCCTCCAAGCGCCTCCTTTCAGTGCGTCCCTGGGACCGTGTGTAGTTCACTGCGGCTCGGATTTCTCGGCCACAAGGAATCCGGCGCGCTCCCGACGGCTACGGCCCGTGCGGAGCTCAGTGACGTCACGCTATCCCAGGCAGAGCACGCCGAGCGCCTCTGGTGACCGGGTGGGTAATCACATCGATTTCCTCGCCGGGTCGCCGAGCCGTTTGGCGCCCTCTGGTAGTCGCGTGGGTAATTGCAACCGCTCGTACCGCCATCTGGTGGTTGCATTAAGTCATCACAACTGCCCCGCGCGCCGACGCGCACCTAGTGGCCAGATCGGGTGATTACACCGGACCGCCGACGTCTACCTCCCTCTGGTGGACGTTCGTGGTCATTACCCTCTCACCAAGTCACGCCCCTTTCGCTCCACAAACCCGCACACACACACACACACATCGCTCCCCACACTCGAACACACACACACCCACTCACACACATCGCTCCCCCACACTCGAACACACACACACACACACACACACACTCACACACACACACACACACTTTATTAGCTGGCTTTGTTTTGTATTGTGTTGTTTTATGAGATCTTGCTTGATGTTTATTGATTAGATGTGATTCATAGATTGATGATTTAGGAATAGACGTTTGTTAATAAACACTTAATAGTTGAATTGAACGATTCTTGGTGGTTTTTGTGTGCTTTTCAGCGACAACTGCTGGTTGTAACAGTCAGTGCTCGGATTTACAGCCTTCCTTTCCTGCTTCAGTTAAATTGCGATTATCATTTCAATCAGAAATAATAATTTAAACATGTTAATTGAACTTTCTTTTTTAAGACTGATGTTTCGTTTAAGACCCTAACTTCAGCTGGTGCCCCGACTTTGATTAAGTAACGGTAATATTCAATTGATTAATAGTTTGAATGGTTTAAATCAATTTCAATGATTTTAACGCTTTGGGTAATTTAACACACCTAGGAGGCGTTGGCGAATGAATGCAGGTTTTCCACGGGAATAACCCGCATTGCTTTTAAATAATTTTAAGTGTTTCATCGCATTTTCTGTGGTTAATTACCCGCACTATTATTGATTGATCTGTTACCCAGTTAACCTAATCACAACTTGAATTGTCTCTAAGCTATTGTTCATTTATTTTTGTTGCAGATAGATAATTTGTATGCTTTATTAATTAATAAATTAGTCAATTTATTCAATTAATACTCAAGAGTGCTTTTAATCATTTTTAAGTGGTTTTCGTGCATCTCAGCATCCAATTATCCAGTATTATTAATTCATAAAGCGCAAGTTTATCCAATTAATAATCCTAACTGCATTTAATTCAATTTCAATGGTTTAGCTCATTCAAATAACTCATTGTATTTAATTAGTAAACCCCGACTTTACTTAATTAATTCCAACTCCTCCTTGATTACTCCCGATTGTTATTAGATAAATAACCAAACTTGTTTGATTAACAATCCATTCTAAATTACTTGCAGATCACCTTCGGTGGTCCACTCCACCGAAGTAATTCAGCCTCCCCTCAGTTATTGACTTACAAATCGCAGGTTTGTTTCATTGATAACTTGAATCATAGGTTGCTCTCCGTAATTTAATCATCACTCGTAATCAAGTACCGTTGTTCATTGATAGGTCAATAGCCATTTGTGACGCCTTCGCAGCTTGAGCTTTTCCCCGGTTACTCCAGCGAGTCGCCTCCTGTGGGTCCACAGGCGCTTCGGTAGGTCACGCCACTGACCCGCAGTTGTCAACAAAGGAGTGACCCGTCACGCCTGTTGACCGGTCGTGCCACTGGTGGACCGCCTTCGCGATTGGACCCCGTGGAGGTTCCTCCCGTCAGGCGACCCTTTTTAGCTCAAAGCTGTTGGCCGATAACTGACTATTTACTCCAATCAACCTTTATAGCTTTGCATAACTTACACTTGGTACATTACCTTAGTAATCTATTACTCCAGTAATCCATTACTTTGGTGGCCTACCGCTAGTGATCAGTAATTGTCAACCCGTAAATAACAATTTACTTCTGTTTGGCGATTCGTTTATATGTAAATTACCTCTGACAGGGTAGAACCTTCCGGTAGCCTACCACTAGGGTAATTTGCATATTCTGATCACACGCTGACCCCAACAACAGGGTTGCAGCTAATCATTTGTTTTGAAATTGACTATTTTACCAAAGATTTAAACATTTTTAAACAACAATACTATGACTAAATGTGACAGAAAAGACAGGCCAGTTAAAATCAAATAATTTGATTATGTTTCTGAAAAAAAAATGACTCAATTGAATAAAGAATAATTGATAATTTATAATACAACTGAAGTTTTTAAACTCATTTTATACAGAGAAGCAAAATGTATTTTTAGCAATGTTGAATATAGTTACACATTAAAAAACTGACAGCAAAGAATAATGTTACACAGTAAAACAGTTACTCTTTAAATAGTTATACTGTGAAGGTGGTTGAAAGAAGTTGTAGTTTCTTTTATTGCAACTTATTGGAAAATGGATGGATGCAATAGAAATACTGACCTGCAGTTCCCCCTAAATCCAGTAGGTGTCAGTATGAAGCAGCTTTGGAGACATGAGGAGTAGGAGGAGGGAAAAGGAGTATTTGAAGTACACGGCCAGTATTGTAGATACTGATACTTTTTACTAAGATAAGCAGCTCATCTACTTTAATGTGGGGGAGAACAATGTCTCATTATTTATGAAGCGAATCATCATCAATATGCAAATTTGAATGAAAATAAAAATAAAGCTTTTCTCATGATATTTGAAAGATTTGGGGACTTTTTATTCTTTTATCAGTTGATTGTGACCATAATAAAATGCAGGACAAAGATTGTAGGCAAATATAAATGACTTGTTATGAACAAACTCAATATATGCAGGGTAAATGAAATCTGCACAAAGTATCACTGCAGAACTGAGAAAGCTGATTTCTCCCACAGCAAAGCAACGCAGTAACGCCCCAGATGAAGGTGATCACAACATTGTGCTACGTCACTACAAGTAGGCTGCAGCAGTGCAGCGGTGATGACGGGGGTTTGTCCCAGTCCTCCGTCAGCAGAGTGTCAGTCTGACCGTTACGGTTCTTTCACAGCCCCACATTGGTGGTAAATCACAGGAAGTGGTGACGCTGCGTCGCCTCCACCATTAATATCAAATACATTAAGTGGTAAAAATAAGAGAACAAGAATCAAATCAATGTAATAATCGGCATGTGAACCAGGAAAGTTCAATCATTCTTAAGCTGTGTACAAATTCAATTAATTTGTCTGAGTTTCATAAAATAAACATAAATAATTTTCATGATTACACATTTTTAATAGAGCCCAAGATATTTGATGGGTTAATTTTACTCTCCATTCATTAGGAGGAGCACAGAGGCTTTTTTCTTTCTTCCTTTCTCTAACAACCAATCAGCTTTCAGCAGACTGCGTCATACATGGCAACGGGGTCGACCTGGCCTCCTCACTAAGATAAAAGTTGCTGTCAACTCCTCGCTCAGAGTTGCTCTTAGAAACTTCCTGAATCACTTTGAAGCTCAGATTCCTTGCTAAGAACTTTGAGGCTAAGACAGGAGCTCCCTAAGAGGACTCTGAGACGCTTCCTAAATACGAGCACAGGAGTGGAGGATGGAGGCAATCGTGTATCACCCGCGGCCCGCCGACAGTCTCCGGACAGGCAATGTGGAAGGTATGGCGGTGCTGACGGAGAGGAGCTTCTCAGAGCAGCACCGTGCTGCGGGGAAGCAGCCATGATTCACATCTCAGAACTAATCTCCTGACACCACAAGGTCTGAATAATCCAACAATCGGGTCCAGCCCAAGTAGTTTGGCTGTTTTAGTGTCGCTCCTCGTCAGGCAGGTTGTCCTCTCTTACCGGTTCTACTGTAGAGACATTTTGGATCATAAATGGAGTAATAAACACATAAGAAACAGTTTTTATGAATAAAGAAGAAGTCCCAGAGGAAAATCTTTATGGAAGAAGATCTTGACAGACATTGATTGTCAGAGAGCATGGTTTTTATCATGCACACTTTGTTTTATCAATCAAATTAAGCAAGTACATATTAATGTTTTGCACAACATATATAGAACAAATGTATACTTATCCAAATTTATAGAAATTGAAAATAAATGCAGCGTTTGTAACAGCGAAAACGAATCATTAAGTCATTTATTTTGTTACTGTTCTTATTCAACGACCCTATGATCTAAAAGTCAGAATTATATAATGTGTAAAACAAAAGAATAATCTTCAAATTGATTGTAAAAGTTTAATTGCATATTATGATTACAACAATAGAATTTAGGGTTAATTTAATATTTCTAATTGGAAAATTTCACATTCACAAATTGAGATTAGCAAAAGTAAACCCAAATTTTGTTAAGTTCTATGTTGAATTTAAAGAAAACACATTAAAACACTAAGTAACATGAACACAAACAAAAAAATCTAACAAAAAGCCTTTTCTGTGAAAAGCCTGTACGACGAAGCTGGATTTTCTCTTATCCAGATAACTTCAAGGATTAACTCTGGGTTTCCTGTACTACGGCGCTCGTTCACTTCTCACCAGGATAAATCACCATGGTAACTTACCCTGAAAGTCTAACCTCCGGAGCAGGATATGTTCTGGATAAGAGGTCAAAGCCCCGCCTCCTGACCAATCAGATCTCTCAGAAAATGCCCCAACCATTCTTAAATGATGGTGATTGGTGGGCAGGTTCAGCACTGAGCTGCAGCAGAGCGGAGATGAGAAATGAATTTAGAAATCTTTTTGACATAATAAAATAAATCCTGGTCTCTGAGGCTTTGAAGCATGTTTTTGTTCTTGACTTGTTCCAAGTCTGTTTATCTCCACGAGGGTTGATCTGGAATAAAGAGCTTAATGATCACACCTGACAGAACTGCAGGAACAGGAATTTATGGAACCAGAACTACTCCTGTCGTCACGGTGATGAATTAATATTCCAACATAAAACACAAGAGAAACTCAGCCTCAAAACAACTGGATGGAAAATCTAAACTAAAAGAAGATCAGTGAGGAAGTTCAGCCCGACACGTTTCTGCTGGAATAAAGTGAAACTGAGTGATCACAGTGCTGTCTGTTTATATTGTCTGATGAATTAATCTGGTATAATCTCACCAAGTCAGCATTAACAAGTCAGGAATGTTCTGGCTTTGGCTGCAGCAGCAGTGTTGCTTTTAGCTGCTGGATGTGTTTTAATTCTTCATAATCTCAGAGATTAACTGCTCCTTCAGTAATCTGTAAACTGCTCTGCAGAGTTTCTCTGTCTGTGATTGGTCAGATGCTGCAAACTCCGCCCCTTTCATGTGAACAAGCACACGTAGGTCTGGGTTGAACCAGAGAGTTGATAACCTGCTTGGTAGTAACGGTGATCAGGATCAGTCAACCCAGGAAACAGAGAGATCCTGGATATGTTGATCAGGGTTCCTAGTACAGGCCACAGGCCTCAGTGTGATTGAAACAATATTTATATTTACTTGCCGCTCAGTAAACCAGCGGCGGCCTTGCGCATGCGCGGTTCCTTCTCAGTGTGGACGCAGTGTGGTGAGGGTCTCCTCTGGTCTGACTGCAGGAGGGAGGGAGGGACTGTCAGACTGACCGCAGGTCTGTCAATGCTTCAGGACGGGGGAGGGGCTCACAGCAGGACCTGCTGCTCGTTGACCACAGTGACTGCAGAACCAGACCTGCTTTCACCTCAGAGTCGCCAAACACACTAGAAAGTCGCTAGTTGCTTTTCACAATAAAAGTTGCCAACAGGACCTGAAAAGTCACCAGATTTAGTGACAAAGTCACCAAGTTGGCAACAGTGACAGGCTCACACCCCTGCTGACACAGACAGGATCTTTGTTCTACACTTCTTTTGAAACTTGCTTTCTTTGCTTAACTTTGAGTTCAGCCCTTCAAGAAAGAACTATTTAGCTTTCATTCAACAGGAGAGGAGGGTGCACCATTCCCAGATGAACTGCAATACCAGGTTGATGCGTGGAGTGGACAGAGAAAGCTCCTATTCCATCTCCCTGTTCCAAAAATCAATTTAATATAGAGTCCCCAGATAGGGGACATATCAGATATTAAACTGATAAGAACAGATTTTTTTCTTTTACAAGATTTTATTGACACATTTTACAGTTAATTTTCTTCAATTTCGACACAGATGTTTTCACTCATTTCACACATAAAAGCAAACAAGGAACAAGCTTCTGTTTTAAAATATCATAAATACAGTACTTTAAATAAATAGAGATTTACCAATAAAACAGGACCTGTTGAGTAAAATGAGAAACATGAGGAAATAAAAAGTGTCTATCGTTGTAAAAGTCAATAAATAGGAGTGCCTTCAGTTTAAAAGGTCTATTCTGTTGTGCAGGAGAGCAGTGAGTCCCTATCAAGGGGAACTCATCCTGTTCTCTCAAACATTTGGTCTCTCGGGGTTCTGCCATGGTGCTCAGAGGAGGTCCTCTCCCTCCTGCTCCTTCCCTCCGTCCACACCCGGAGAGCCAGGCCGCCGCTGCCTTGACCTTTTCTCGTGAGGCTCCGGCTCCTTCGTCCGAATGGGCAGGGAGGCGATTCTTCTTTGTGGCTGTGTCCTCGGCCTGCCGCCTGCAGCTTCCACCTCGCGGACCGTCGCTGCGGCCATCTGGATCACAGCCACGGGGGGGGATCTGCCTATGCCTTCTCACCAGCAGGTTTCTGGAGGTCCAGGTGGCGTCTTTGATGGCGGCCAGGGTGAGCCACATCTTTTCAAAGTCCTTCTTTGTCATGAACTCGTGGCTCACCCCGTATAGCACCAGCTGTGCTGTAAGGACCCCCCCCTGCTGGTAAGTACGGGAATTGCAAGGAGCCGGCCGTTGCCCACTGGTCTACGGCAGCGCTGCACTCCCAGAGGAGGTGCCTCACCGACTCAGGAGCGCCACAACCAGGCCGGGGGCAAGTTGAGTGCGCTGCCATTCCTCGGGAGTGCATGACGGCCCTGACTGGGAGAACCTCGTGAGCCACCAGCCATGACAGGTCCCGGAGTCTGTTTGGGAGGACAGGATGGTTCACGTTGCGCCAAACTGTGGAGGGCTCACCGAGTGCAAGCCCGCGCACTGGACTCACTGGTTCCCGTTCCTGCACAACAGAAATAAAATCATAGGCCGATGGCAGGTTAAAAGAAACTGGTATTTTAAGATCAATGGGTAAAATCTTAATCCTTCGAAGGTAGGACCCCATCCAGAAACGAGCCATTGCTGTCGTCTTTGGGTTCCTGGAGGGGTCCGTGTCAACAGCCATATGCTGTTCCTTTAAAAGGTCATACCTATCATTTTCGTCATTAAAACCATAAATATTCAAGAGCTTAAAATCCTGGTCCATAAAAGTCAAATGTATTAAAAGTGCCCTACCGTCTCTCACCACAGTGCTGCCCTTCACCAAGATCCGGGGATTATTTATTAAAATGGCCACTCCATCATTTTTATTACCGTTGGAGCCACTCCATACTGACGGGAGTGGCCACACCTCCTCCCACTGTTTGTAAGAATTTAAAAACGGTATAGCACACTCTTGTAATAAAAACACATCCGAGTTAAAGGAGACATATCATGCTTTTAAATCCTTCCTTTTTGTAGTCCAACTGAAGTTACGAGAGGATAAGTCGAAATGTTCGGTTGTTGGATGTAGTAACCCACAAGCTTCGTTACACCGTCTCCCAGCATCAGAACCTTTTCGAAGTGCCTGGTTGAGTTTTATTTTTCACAGAAATGTACCCACATCTGTGGGTAAGGTCATTTTTGTGTGCGCGAAGCACTTTAAGGACGACTGCTTCAGCAACCTCCGCCAGTATAAAGAAGGATTTGCCGAAAGACTTGGTCTGATTGAGTGGTCAGTTCCTTCTATCTATGGAGACGACGAACAGAGCACTTCGGTAAGCTGTATATAACGCTAAAAAGTGTGATGATAAGACGTCCCTGTCATTGTTTTGTTAGCATTAGCAGTTGCACCGTCTTCATATGTTAGCGCTGTGTGCTCGTTTTAGATTATAATGTAACTTCTGTGTTAAATAGTCGTTGTAATACAGGCAGTATTGTGGTAGTGGGCATGGATGGAGAAGTTAGTGTAAATATAGTAACACACCATTGCGTTACATCCATATGAAGACGTTGTTCTGCAGGTGCATCATCGTCATTTTCATCTCGCTCCGCCGGGTCCGACTCTGGCTCCAACATGTATGGCTGGATGGACAAATCTTCCGTTGTTGACATTTTGTAAATAATGTGTGAATATAAAGTTTCTGCGCCGCTAGATAATTGTATCTGTTCTATCAAACTACAAAGATGGCCGAACAGGGTGGCGTTGAACCGAGTGTCACCTCTGCAACCTGGAGAGGAGGCGGGGTATGAAGTGTCTCATTTGCATTTGAAGAGACCGCCCCAAAACGAGTTGCTCTCAGAAGCACATCAGAAAAGGGGTAGAAAAGGGGCCTGTGGAGCTCTAATAATGAGGAATTCAGACCCAAGCAATGCAGTTCCGCTTTATACTGTATAGACCACAACTGTATGATTTATATGTAAAAAGGAAGGATTTAAAAGCATGATATGTCTCCTTTAAAGTCATTCCTCCACCCTGATTAGAAGACGTAGTAGTGGACTGTGTGTGTGTGTGTGTGTGTGTGTGTGTGTGTGTGTGTGTGTGTGTGTGTGTGTGTGTGTGTGTGTGTGTGTGTGTGTGTGTGTGTGTGTGTGTGTGTGTGTGTGTGTGTGTGTGAGGAGTAAGTCTGGAGTGATGCGGGTGAGTGGATGTAATAACCTTGGACGTCCACCAGAGGGACGCAGAAGTCTGGTTAGTGAAGGAGGAAGCGAGGGAGAGGGGGAGAGAAGAGAAGGACAGAGTTCTGGCGAGGTTCGGTTCTGAACCTCGGTTCCTCCACACAGAGATTGAAGGAGCTTCTGAAAGCTCATCTGGTTCTCTGGTTCCTGCGGTGGGGAACCCAAGTTCCTACTGTGATGGTGGAAGGAATGCAGCTTCCAGGGAGGGGTTGCTGGGGACCCCCTGGTGGGGGTCATGTGACCAATGGGGAATTCTTCCAGTGGTGACCACATGTTTCTTTATTCTCAAAAGAAACGTTGTCAGCCCCCCACAATGTCTGCTTCCTGCCTTGTTGTTTTAACTTTCCAAGTCATCAATGATGTCCTCATATAACAGCTGCTTGTCCTCTTGTGGTTGATGCTGATTATTGTAAGAGCAGTGAGGCCATCCCGTCCCTGGATGACCTCTGACCTCAGGTTGGTCTTGATGAGCTCCAGCTTTGAGAAGTTCCTCTCTGCTGAGGCCACAGGCAGAGTGCAGCTCCTTCTCAGGGCCATCCACACATTGGCTTATCTGAGTTCCGTTTCATTTCCAACTGTGGAAAAAAATCTAACAACATTTAAAACATCAACATTTACAAAGCGTCAGCATAGTGAAGGCAGAAGTAAAGCGGGGCAGGAAATTCCTGGCAGTGTGAAAAAAATAAGTGTTTTTCCCAATAAGCAGTGAAAATATTACTTTAATATACCTATTATTATTGGCTACAGCAAAGTCACCTTGATTCAGACATATTTCTCTTCTTAAAAAAAGAGAGATTCACACCAGCATTTAAAAAAACATTTTCCCCCGTTACAGAAATGTGGAGATGTGTTGACATATTTTACTGGAATCAACTAGCGTCCAGTCCAGCATGAGAGGACACAGTTTGGTTTTGTCTAGGAGCTGATTGGACGATGCACAATGAATTGAAAGGAGTGATTCCAGCCGATCACTCTGACCTCCATGTAGAAGTCCAGGCCCAGTGTGGCTGAGCTGAGCTTTGCTTGATCCTCCTTCAAACACTAAATATCATGGAAGATAAACCACAGAGAAGTAATCTGAGTACCTTAGTGAAACTTTTAAAGGTTTCAACTGAGCTAACATTTTTAATATTTGCACAAGCAGATTTGTGGTCCATCTGAGGTTGTCATATTCAAACTCATGTATCTTGTAAGTGATTAGAAATTTAGTATTTTGACTTCAGATTCAGAATCCTGATGAATTTTGCATTATGTATGTATGTCTTCAGATTCATTAAGCAAAGTAGATTTTTCACCTAAAAGGGCAGTGTAATGTAACTCAGGTCTTGAAGCCTGTCCTCCAAGTGTTTATTGTGGATGAAAGTGGGAATTTCCCCAATAAAATATAGAGATTAACAATAGTGCAGAGTTTCTTGTCATTGAATTCAAAACAGGTAATAAAGTTTTTCTCTTCAACATTAACTTCATGTGTTGTTTTGTACAGAATATAGTTCTCCGGTTCTTTTCAAAATGTAATACTGTATGAGTAACCATAAACTGTTCCTGGCATAGACATATAGACTAGATGCCTCACTGACTGCAGGAACATACGTCAGTGCGTCCGCCATCTTGGGAGGGGCATTTGTCAGGACTTCAGCAACGATACCGCATCACTGTTCTGCTTTTGGTTGTACAAACAGACAAAATAAGGACAATGGACTGCGTGGGATTACCTTCCACAGGTAGGAAAAACATATTTATTGTTGTTGTCGTTGTGTTTAGCTCATATAACATTAACTTGGGACATAGATGAGCTTGAGCCGTGGGAAATGCTCTCTATTCCCTGGCTTAAGCTCACCATCAAACAACAACAATATCAACGTCTATTGGGTTCATCTAACGGAGGCTATTTTAGTTGCAGTGTGTAGAATATTACATTTCAAAAGAAATGAGTTGCTCAGAACCAGAATGAAAAGATGGAGAACGGAGGGCAAAGAGCACAGTGTGTGGTCTTCTGGAAGAACTGAGAGTGAAAAAGCTAATAAATGAAGAGCTGAAAGAGAATATGTCATATAATATGGAATAATAGATAAATGTGTAACAATAAATAAATATGTACTAGGTAAATATCTAACAAGTATTTTCTATGTAACATTAAAGGTAAATAAGTACAAATAAATGAAAGTATAATAGGTAAATATGTTCTTGTGTGTAAATATGTTTAAAAAAAAATCTAAATTTGTTACACAAAAAGTTATAACTTGTGCCCTAATGTACATGTTCATTGTACATAAATGCCACATTGTGTGTAAATAAATGCTTTTACATATTTTTGTCATGGCTCCATCATGTTGCTGCTCTAAAAGGAGAGGACAGCGTCCCAATGTCCCGTCTGAAAACGTTTTCTATTTCCTCTCAATACTTTCTATTAGTATGCTACATTGAATAAATAAATAAATAAAATTATTTTTAATTTAATAAATTACAAATGAAAGCAATGATTCTTCAGTCATGTAAATGTATATTTGCGTGGTTTTCTTCAGAAAACACATCGCGGTCACAGAGACTTGTTTAGGCTGACGGGTCAGACTTGCCCCTCACAAGATGGCGGCCGCTCTGACGTGTCGGAGCGGCGGGCGGAGACAGGCTGCGCGGTGTCTCGTGTTTATGTCTATGGTTCCTGGGTGATCGCGTGACGTCAGACCGGAAAAAGGAACGAGAGGAGCGGAGCAAGCGCGAGTGGAGTTACAGGAGCGTGCAGAGCCACGGAGAATACGTCGATATTTTAGCTCGAGCCGCCCTCCACTACTGTTTGGAGCTTGTTGGACTCTCTCGGCTGTGTTGTCGTGTCTCACAGAGGAAACATTTCATCTCGTGCAGCAACAATGAGTTCAGTTCAGGCTTTGGGAGAGTTTGAACAAACTATCGTCCAGCACGAGGAGGAGGTTGATCGTCAGCACAGACTGCTTGAAACCATCTGGAACCCTCAAATCAAGCTCCACAGAACAGGTATGGAAAAGTGTGAATGAACACATGAATGTGACTGGAGCAGGATCTCCATTGTTCTGACTGGGTTTGGTTTATCCACCGCACACAGAAGCAGGATTTGTGTCTCTGGAGGGAAACTTGGATTGAACTCAGACTTTGACTCTTTTCCATGTTTCCAGGTTTTAATCAATACACAGTTGTAGTTGAAGTCAGAAACAGGAGAAGAGCGTCTAGAATCACCTGGAACTACCTGACAATACATTGAAACAAGGTTAAAATAATAATATGAGCAGCCATTGACAAAACATAGAGGGTATTTTTCTTAATCATTTCTGATTTCAGTGGATTTGCATTGTTTGTAACTTCCTGTGTTTGGTCACTTCCTGTCCTCTCCGGTCCAATCACAGCAGAGAATAGTCCCTCCTCTCTCCAAAGGTGGGCTCAAGCCTCCAGCCTCAGGATGCAGACACTTCCTGGCTCCAGGTTTCCATATTAAAAGACGATTGTCTCTGAGTATCAGTGAAACCAACATGGAGGAACATGGAGGCAAAAGCAGCTGGAAGAATGTAAACCTCTTGTCTCTGGAACAGTGAGGCTCCAAATGGCAACATGGATGAATTATCAAGTTAAAATACTTCAGCAACTAGAGTTTTAGAAATATGAACATCTAAGATGTTTAAAAAGATTGTTGCACTTCCTTTTTTTATTTTATTTTTTCAAATAAGCATATGAGTATGGTACATGCAGTATTCTTATCTTCCAAATACATTTCCAATATCTGTTTAGAAGGACATAAAAACATAAAGAACCAAACAACTAAATGACATCATCAACAAATATGGGACCCTCCCTTCTCTTCCTCCTCTGTTCCTCCTATTAATCTAGTCTTTTGTCATTAAGTAAATGAAAAGATAAATAAATAGATTGTAGATAAATGAAACTTCTCTTTTCCATTCCTACTTTAAACAGCCGTCCCTCCATACAAACAGCCGTACTGAAGGTCTGTTAAAAAACCTTCCATCCAGTCAAGAGAAGGAAAAAGAAAGAGAAAGATGGATGCCCTCCGTCTCCTTCCTAGAATGTAGGTCTACCTTTCTACCTCTTTATTCTTCTCCCCCTTTCACCATGTGTCCAGACACCCGCTTCTTAAATGTCTAAATAATGTAATGAAATGATCCTAAAACAAATCTGCTTAAAGGGGACATATCATGCTAAATCCACTTTTTTAGCCCTTAAATGCATGTTGTTGTATATTTAGAGTGTTTAGAAGTACAGAAAAGTTCAAAGTAGTCTCTTCAGGTGCTCCGTTGATATCTTTATATTCTGTTTTGGTCATATTTTGCGATCGGTTTCGATTTTTCTATTCTCTATTACGTTTTTTGAACAATGACGTCACAGTATTCTCAGCGGAACTGCCAAATTAGGACATCGACACTTCGAGCAATCCGCCATTTTTGTTTCTCGCTGCGATTTTGTAGTCCAACCGAAGTTACGAGAGGATAAGTCGAAATGTTCGGTTGTTGGATGTAGTAACCCACAAGCTTCGTTACACCGTCTCCCAGCATCAGAACCTTTTCGAAGTGCCTGGTTGAGTTTTATTTTTCACAGAAATGTACCCACATCTGTGGGTAAGGTCATTTTTGTGTGCGCGAAGCACTTCAAGAATGACTGCTTCAGCAACCTCCGCCAGTATAAAGAAGGATTTGCCGAAAGACTTGGTCTGATTGAGCGGTCAGTTCCTTCTATCTATGGAGACGACGAACAGAGCACTTCGGTAAGCTGTATATAACGCTAAAAAGTGTGATGATAAGAAGTCCCTGTCATTGTTTTGTTAGCATTAGCAGTTGCACCGTCTTCATATGTTAGCGCTGTGTGCTCGTTCTAGATTATAATGTAACTTCTGTGTTAAATAGTCGTTGTAATACAGGCAGTATTGTAGTAGTGGGCATGGATGGAGAAGTTAGTGTAAATATAGTAACACACCATTGCGTTACATCCATATGAAAACGTTGTTCTTCAGGTGCATCATCGTTATTTTCATCTCGCTCCGCCGGGTCCGACTCTGGCTCCAACATGTATGGCTGGATGGACAAATCTTCCGTTGTTGACATTTTGTAAATAATGTGTGAATATAAAGTTTCTGCGCCGCTAGATAATTGTATCTGTTCTATCAAACTACAAAGATGGCCGAACAGGGTGACGTTGAACCGAGTGTCACCTCTGCAACCTGGAGAGGAGGAGGGGTATGAAGTGTCTCATTTGCATTTGAAGAGACCGCCCCAAAACGAGTTGCTCTCAGAAGCGCATCAGAAAAGGGGTTGAAAAGGGGCCTGTGGAGCTCTAATAATGAGGAATTCAGACCCAAGCATTGCAGTTTCGCGTTGTATAGACCACAACTATGATTTATATGTAAAAAGGAAGGATTAAAAAGCATGATATGTCTCCTTTAATGCAAACACAACAAGTAAATACCTTAGTTAGAGATGTTAATTCAAATCAAAACAAACAAAGCAGTAGATCTTAATGAGAGTGCTTTGTAAATAATGAAGTAAGTCCCTTGTGGGGTGATTCTGTTAGAATCCTCCTTTGTATATAGGGAGACCACAGGTCTTCACATTCCTTCACTTTGTTTTGGAACCTTGCTCTTACTTGTTCCATATTCAGCACATCTTTGATTGGGTCCCACCATTGCTTTATGCAGGGGGGGTTTGGTTCCAGCCAGCACACTCTAATCTTTTACTTTTCTACAATAAGTAACATTCTAATCATTTTTGGGGTTTAAAACCCAATAAAAATCATTTCAGGTCTAAATAAATGTTTTCATCCAAGATTCATTTGATCTCTTTCTGTATATTTTTCCAATATTCTCTGAGTTTGGGACGGTCCCAGAATATATGTCTCTAGTCTCCTACTGGACCAGACATTTTCATTCTCTTTTTTATTACTGCTCATATTTTCATTGTTCCTTTAACCCATTTGTTTTTGATCTTTTATTCATTGCCATAATTGCCTCAGGTGATTTTATTGTAATCAAATTACTCGTCTGAGTCATTTTAAAGTGGGAACTGTAGAAGTAATGTAACTTTTATTTTGTACTTTTTTGTCCCTCCAGAGCTCCAACTGCACCGTGACTGTAGGGAGGAGCAGCTCTTTAAACCGGAAACAAACTCCAGTCTAGAGCAGGAAGAACCAGAACCTTCACAGAGCAAAAAGGAACCAGATGAACCAGAACCTCCACAAATCAAAGAGGAACCAGAAGAACCAGAACCTCCACAGATCAACAGGGAACCAGAACCTTCATGGATCAAAGAGGAACCAGAACCTTCACGGATCAAAGAGGAACCAGAACCTCCACAGATTAAAGAGGAACCAGAAGAACCAGAACCTCAACAGATCAAAGAGGAACCAGATCCTCCACAGATCAACAGGGAACCAGAACCTTCACGGATCAAAGAGGAACCAGAAAGTCCACAGATGAAAGAAGAACCTGAAGAACCAGAACCTCCACAGAATAAAGAGGAACCAGAAGAACCAGAACCTCCACAGATCAAAGAGGAACCAGAACCTCCACAGATCAAAGAGGAACCAGAACCTCCACAGATTAAAGAGGAACCAGAAGAACCAGAACCTCAACAGATCAAAGAGGAACCAGATCCTCCACAGATCAAAAAGGAACCAGAACCTCCACGGATCAAAGGGGAGCCAGAAGAACCAGAACCTCCACAGATTGAGGAGCACCAGGAACTCGGTACCAGCCAGGAAGGAGAGCGGCTTCTACTGAAGTTTGAAGGTGATTCCTTTAGGGTTCCTTCAATTGAGGAACAAAGTTCCCTGAGTGAACCAGAAGAAGTACCAGACACTGAGCAGTTCCTCTCTCATGACTCTGAAGTCCACGATGTGAACAAACATGTTGACTCAGAATCAAGTAGAAATGCAGAGATGAAAAGAAGAAGCATGTTTCAGAGTGATTGTGTGGACAAGTTCCCAGTGTCAGAGAAGCAGGCTGAATGTGAAAAGCTTCTTTGTGAGGAAACATGTGGAAATATGGTCCAGAAAAAACCTCAATTACGTCAGAATTTAACAACTTTCAATGATAAGAAGAAAAGTGGTGAAATCTTTGTTAAAAGTTCCACCGGACAGGATGGTTTGTTGGTGCAGAAGAGAACTCACACAGGTGAGAAGCCATTTTCTTGTGAAACATGTGGAAAACGTTTCGCTCAACAGAGAGGTTTAATGACTCACAAGAGAACTCACACAGGTGAGAAGCCGTATTCTTGTAGAATATGTGGGAAAAGTTTCATTCGAGTGAGTCATTTGATGCATCACAAGAGACCTCACACAGGTGAGAAGCCGTATTCTTGTAAAATATGTGGGAAATGTTTCTCTTCACAAAGTAATTTTCAACGCCACATAGGAACTCACACAGGTGAGAAGCCATTTTCTTGTGAAACATGTGAAAAACGTTTCGCTCAACAGAGAGATTTAATGACTCACAAGAGAACTCACACAGGTGAGAAGCCATATTCTTGTAGAACATGTGGGAAAAGTTTCATTCAAGGGAGTCGTTTGATGTGTCACAAGAGAACTCACACAAGTGAGAAGCCGTATTCTTGTAAAATATGTGGGAAATGTTTCTCTTCACAAAGTAATTTTCAACGCCACATAGGAACTCACACAGGTGAGAAGCCATTTTCTTGTGAAACATGTGAAAAACGTTTCGCTCAACAGAGAGATTTAATGACTCACAAGAGAACTCACACAGGTGAGAAGCCATATTCTTGTAGAACATGTGGGAAAAGTTTCATTCAAGGGAGTCATTTGATGTGTCACAAGAGAACTCACACAAGTGAGAAGCCGTATTCTTGTAAAATATGTGGGAAATGTTTCTCTTCACAAAGTAATTTTCAACGCCACATGGGAACTCACACAGGTGAGAAGCCATTTTCTTGTGAAACATGTGAAAAACGTTTCGCTCAACAGAGATATTTAATGACTCACAAGAGAACTCACACAGATGAGAAGCCGTATTCTTGTGAAACATGTGGGAAAAGTTTCATTCGACAGGCCAATTTGATGAGACACAAAAAAACTCACTCAGGTGAGAAAACATTTTCTTGTGAAACATGTGGGAAAAGTTTCAGTGTATCAAATGATTTGAAGATACACAAGAGAATTCACACAGGTGAGAAGCCGTATTCTTGTGAAACATGTGGGAAAAGTTTTAGTGCATCAAATAGTTTGAAGAAACACAAGAGAACTCACACAGGTGAGAAGCCATATTCTTGTGAAACATGTGGGAAAGGTTTCAGAGGATCAAATGATTTGAAGATACACAAGAGAACTCACACAGGTGAGAAGCCGTATTCTTGTGAAACATGTGGGAGAAGTTTCTCTGATCCTAGTAATTTGTGGCGACACATGAAAAACCATAAAGAGATGAAATCATGAAAGACTCTATGTGAGATGTGTGGATGGATTTCACTTATATCGTGTTTTTCCACCGTATAAAAGCCGATTCATCCTCCATAAGAACAAGAAGAACGTTGGGCACTCCAGAGTCTTGCCGTACTAAATGATGTCATGTTCTTCAGCCAGCTCCCTCTGGCCAGAGACATTTTGTTCAGCAGTACCAACCGTCAGGACTGTCAGTTCCTGCAGTTAAAACCAGACCAACATCATGTCCTGGACACAAACTTTCTCTTTTCTTACTGAAACACTTCAGAGAAATGTATTTCTGAAAACGCTTGAAGTGAGAAATAAGCTGCAGTTGAAAAGTTAAAAGGTTTTCCAGAAGTGTCAGCTGTGAGGGGGTGAGAGTATGAACTCTCCTGCTGAACAAGCATTTTTTCCAGCAGCTGGCTGACGTCAGCGCTGAACTTTTCTTCTTCTTCTTATGGGAGGATGCAGAGGCCTTTAGCAGTCCCCAAAGTGCTTTACACTGTTAATCACATTCACCCATTCATTCACACACCAATGGAGGCGGCGACCATGCAAGGCACTCAGTCCATCCACTGGGAGCAGTTTGAGGTTCAGTGTCTTGCTCAAGGACACTTGGGACAGGTGGAGATGGGAATGGAGCTCCAACAGATGTGGTTCAGGAAGTCCAGCTTGAGCCCAGAATCACAAGGTCTCCTCCAGTTTGAAGTCAACATTGCTGATTTAAACCCTGTTGAGACGCTTCAGGAAATCATTTAGTTTCTGGTTTGTCACCAAAATGAGAAGATTTCAATCAGTTTGGTTTCCATTTGTGTTGAACTGCACAGAGGCTGACAAAAGGTCCCTGCTTGATAATGAATGTTAAAGAAGCACATTTCATTAGTAGTTCTAACAATGCTGCTTTCTGTGTTTTGAAAAATGTGAGGTTAAAAATCTTGTATGAGCAGATGTGAACTTTGAAGAAATGGAAGTAAAATGTTGACATGAATCCAATGGCTTTTGTTCTTCACTGTTTTTATTTAACATTAATGAGTCGTAATTTCATTTTTCACTCTTTTTACACTACGGAGGAAAAACTACTGTTTGTTTACCTGCAACACGTACTGAAGTACATATCATGAAAGTAAAACTCTTCAGTGGAAACATGCAATGATTTCCTCATCTCAAACTTTATTCAATTATAAATTATTATTAATTTACTATTGCAACAACACATCATGAGTAGGGTAAAACTAATCTGTCTCACGACAGTCTAAACCAGCTCACGTTCACTATTAGTGGTGAACAATCCAACACTTGGTGAATTCTGCTTCACAATGAGAGGAAGAGCCGACATCACTATGAACGCTTGGCCGCCACAAGCCAGTTCTCCCTGTGGGAACTTTTCTGACACCTTCTGCTTAAAACCCCAAAAGTCAGAAGGACGCAATGGAAATACTGACGTGCAGTTCCTCTTAAATCCAGTAGGTGTCAGTATGAAGCAGCTTTGGAGACATGGGGAGCAGGTGGAGGGGAAAGTATGGATAGTATGGAGCTCCATAGGAAAGGAGTGTTTGAAGTACAGAGCCAGTACTGCAGAAACGTTTTACTTAGAAAAGCAGCTCATCTACTTTAATGTAGGGGAGAGCAATGTGTCATTATTTATGAAGCGAATCATCATCAATATGCAAATCTGAATGAAAATAAGAATAAAGCATAATAAAGCACAGTGAACCATACACCTTAAAACCATAAAAAAAATCATTAAAACCATAAAAAGGCCATTAAATAGGGTCAAAAATCTTAAATTCTGACATTATATACCCCCAGTTGTATTCCATAGAATACATGTAACCTAAATATAAGAAGAGTAATGTTACTTTGACAGTGAAATCAAAAGGGTTTTTTCTATGAAACCATATTTATGTTTAAGGTAAATATCTATATATAGGTATTTATCTTTCAGTTCCAGTAAAATAATTAATTTAGATTTATTTCAACTGACTGAATATATTCCATGTCTCTCTGAATAGTCTAGAGTTAATCAGTCTACTGTAATTACTACTATGAAGACGATGACCAATTACACTGAGAAGAACAACATGAACTAATGCTGGAGATGATTAAATCTAACTTTCCTTCTATAAATCAGCTCCCTGGATATTGCTGCCTTGCTCAAAGGCCTCTGGCAGTGACTGCTGTCTCGGTGCCGGGGTCCAGTAGTGGTTTGGGGATTCCCCTCCTCCTCCCTCCGTTTGCTTTACAGCTCAGAGTTTTCTTTTGCCTGTTTTTAAGTGTTTAAATAAATGTGTGGTGTTTCCTCGGGAACTACTTTCTTGTTCAGACGTCGTAGCTTGAAGTGTTTTGGTCTGCAGCTGTGAAATAAGTCCACACATCTTTCATATGGAGAAACAAAAAGCATTAAAAAAACATTAATAATGAACTGAGATGATAAGGGTGGACGTAACTTTTTAGACTTTTCCACCTTAAATAATACTTTCAAAATAAATTGGCTAAAACAATTAATCACAAACCATCTTCACTTTGGAATTTCATTCTAAAACTTGTTTTCTCTAAGTTGGGAGACCTAAATATTCTTTTCTTTTGTAATTATACTGTTGAAAAAGTCCCCTTGAATCTATCCAGTTACCATAACCAGATGCTTCTCTCTTGGTCTTTGATCTACAGACATCATTTCTCCCTGCATAAGTACTACACCATAAGTACTACACCATAAGTACTACACCATAAGTACTACATATGGAATAATAAAGACATCTTCCATAGAAACAAATCCTTATTTTACCCTGACTGCTTTACTCATAACATACTTCTGGTTCTTCAGCTGTTTAACTCCGATGGATCATTAATAAATGATCAAGAATTTATTTCAAAATATAGAATTGCAATTCCTATAAATGAATTTAATAATGTTATAAAAGCTATACCCACTGGAGTAATTATATTATTTAAAAGTACTGCAGGACAAAATCCAACACTTTTACTCTTCGATCCAACTAAACTAGATATACGTCAAATATGTTTCTCATCAACACGTAGTAATAATAATAATAATAATAATAATAATAATAATAATAATAATAATAATAATAATAATAATAACAATAATAATAATAATAATACGCTCATTATTTCAAAAAGATGTTGTCTCAGTTCCATATGTGGAATCTTATTGGAACAACTTTATTAGTGACCTTGACTGGAAAAATGTGGTGAATTTGCCAGCTGGATATATGATAAACAATAAAGTAAAAGAAGTATCTTTTAAAATAATCCACAGATTTCATGTGTTTTCTTGCAAGGTTTTAAAAAAGACAAAGATATAAATTACTCTTTCTGTAAAGAACTCCCTGAAAATATATTTCATCTGTTTTTGTCTTGCCCCTTTTCTAACAAGTTCTGTGAAGATATTTTCACCTTGTTCTCTACTTGTATTGAAGCATCTTACAGTCAATGATATTTACTATATACTAATATTTTACTTATCTGTGATTATCCTATTTCTGATATTTTTATACTGTTTTATTCTCATTTTTTTGTATTTGTGAATGTTTTGTATGGACTCCTGTGTCTGCAATAAAGATAAAGATGATGATGATATGCAATTTTATTTGATTGTAAAGAAAAAAAAATCAGCATTCCAAACTAGTTCTGTGTACAAATGTTTATCCACAAATAAATGTTGACTATGACCTACAGCAACAACAAAAGTTGAGCAAGATGGCTGAGCGGGAGTTCAGAGTGACGGCTCCTCCACTATCTAACTGGCCAGGTTTAAAACCTGTGGTTTATGAGACTGTTGACGGCAAGCTTCTAGTTGAGGACCAGTATTTAAACTTTCTCCTGGTCAGAATGAGAACAATGAGCCAGGACCATCTTGTTCTAACAGCTTCCAACACGTTGGACTTGAAATGGATTGAATCCTGAAGAACGAGGCTGTTTGAACTCTGTCCTGACACCAAACAAAGATGTGTGGCTTTTAAAGGAGATCAGAAAAACATCAACAACATTAAAAGTTGCTTCAAGGTTTTGAATGAGTGCAGAGAAAACCTCCCTCGGTTCGTCTCCCACTATTTGGATGAGCTACCGCCTGTCACCTCTAACAGCATAGATTAGTCCAACTTGCTGAGTAACATGGAGCGGCTCCAGAGTGAAATGTCTGCGCTCAGACATGGAGTGAAACTACAAGCTGGTGTCAGCGAGGGGCTGCATGAAATCACCTCCACTACTGAGCACAGAGTTGCTGCTTTTAGTCACCATCTGAAACCAGGACATGACGGAGGGCAACACAGGGCTACGCCCAGCGTCATCGCACATGGCAGTGAGGCCTCACTCCCTGGAGCCTCTACCCTGGGTCAAAGACTGGTGAGGAGGATCTCGGCAGAGTTAAAGTAGAGACTTGGCCGTGATGTAACTTGTCAGCGTATTGACACTGCAAGCAACAGGTCCAGCTCATTTAGACCAGGATACTAAATAGAGCAGTCAAACCTCAGTTGATAACCTTAAGCCGCTCCACACACCTTGTAGTCAGTGTTAACATCAGACAGAAGAGAGTATTTCAAGATCAATTCTAACTCTGCAGACCTGAGATCAGATCAAATCAACTGGCATCAATTCAAAATGTCTGATAAACAGAAGAGAGGTTGACATGCAGGAAATATAAATCTGTTGTTTTGTTGATATTTTAGTCTAATTATGACAAACTGAAGGCAGCATGTAAAGAAGATGGATGAAATGTATATATAGAATAATCTCCTAGTTTGAGGCACATCACAGCATCCTGGTCTTTTTGTGAGTTGCCAAACCGTCTGTATATTCATCCTCTTTCATTTTGATAACTTTTTCTGAACGATACACCAAAGATAAAGTCATGATCGTGTTTTCGATTGAGTTTATAGTACTGTGCTAATATTTAGTATGTGAAACAATATATTTAATGAACTAGACCTTTCATGACTGGGCAAAGAACCAGCCAGTGTCATGATCTTGCTCAGTCATGAATTCTTGCATCAATGCTACAATGAGAATCCTGAACCAAATAATGGTGAAAGTCAAATATTGTTGCAAATGTGGGTCAGGATACTCTGATAATCATACATATAATGAAATTATAACTTAAATGTGACTGGTGACTGGAATTGAGGGTCATGAATTTCAAATGATGTCCTGTTGCATATTATGACTTGATTGTAAAATTCTATTGTGTGTATGCCAATATCTTTTTGGAAGAAACACCTTAAATTACACTATGTAGATAATCAAAAGGTAACAGGCTCTGGGTTTCATACAAGTGTGTAAAGTTATTCTCACCTTTCAAACAGGATGTGTGTGAGGGAGCGTTGGATGCTCTGCCTGAGCAGGTGATCAGGCTGACAGGGCCTGGAGGAGGGCGGGCTGGGTGCTGGTGATGCAGGCAGATACTGAGTTCCATTCCATGTTAAAGCTGAGGAAGGCTTCTGGGATGATGTTGAGACTGCGGGATGGCCAAACGGAGACTCCATTTTCTTTGTCCTTCAGTCTTAAGAGAGGAGGCTCAAGAGGTGCAAAGTCTCGTGATCGAGGTTAATGGCACTTGTAGTCTATTGACAGAAAAGACACAAGACAGAGTTCTTTCATAGATTATGTTTTGTCAACACATCCAAAATACATTTGAGGTAGGTCAAACATTGAGTAAGGAGCCTCTCCTTTGATCTGCTTTGTTCTCCTTTGATATCCTTTGATACAATTTTCACTCATTTGCTCTCTTTTGCTCTCCTTTGATATCCTTTGATCTCTGAGTGCTAAAATAACTCAAAAATACCTTTGTTAATGCCACATGCGTTTGCAAAACCGAGCAAGTGAGAGGAGGATATTTTGTCTATTGAAGCATAAGAAAAGTTCTCCCTGCTCGGACTCAACATATTAATTGACTTCACTGTGAGAACAGAAGTCAGCAGCACCGATATCATTACTCGAAGAGGTAAGTAACATTGTGTCCAGGACTCTGCAATCTCATTATGTCACCTAATGAGCTCCATGCTTGACAGTCACAATAGAAAATGGCTGTTTGGTGATCAGATGCTCAGTTTGATAATGAGAAGAAACAAAAGGCTGAGGCCAATAAGAGAAAATCGTTTTTAGTGTTTAATCTTGGGCTTTATTGGAACCATCACCATTTTCATTATTTTGGGGGAAATGATATCTTTAACAACCCTTCCTATTTTTTCCTCCATTTGTAGATTACCTTAGTGCTAAGATTTTATTTTAAATCTCATGAGTGCTCAATGTTTATGTTTGGACAGCCCAATGTTGTAATTCAGGATTGTGACTACAGGCTGAGGAATTCAGAACCATACTTCCACCTCAGGGAACGTGGAGAAAAATAAATCGCTGCCAAATAACAGCTGAAACCTTGCAAACAGGAAAGGTAATTGTCAAAGAAGAAGGTGATTCAGTTGACATTTTTCATTATTAAGAGCCAAAAATGCAAAACCGACTTTGAGTACATCCGTCCAAATAATTGGTCAAACCAAGAGAATGTATATGAAAGTGTCAGGCTTCATTATCCCTCAGCTTATCCTTTGCAAATCAAAGCAGCTAACTTGAATTCATTAGAAATCTCTATGTTTTGTTCTTGAGGATGAATGTTTGTCATTTCTTTTAGCATATTCAAGCCCCAGGTCTGACAGGGCCCACAGAGACCGTCCTGGACAGCGTTCCAGGCTCATTGATGGTGATGGAGACGCCATCATGAGTAACAGCTCTCAAAACTTCCAGCGGAAACAGTAAGTGTTGGAAGATTCCCTTGTGATTTCAATTCAATACTCTACTTCCTGGTATGAGGTGAAAAGCCTTCTTTAAAATATGTATGAAAGTATTCAATGAGGATCTGGTTGAAACTCTTGGCAGCTGGTGGTGCAAGAGGTGCAGCTGTTGGTTTGAACAGAAGAAAGTAGAACATCACTGACTAGTTATTCTTCTTGTAAAATAAAAGCCCCTCATCTCTAATGAAAGTGTGATTTGAACTGGGTTCGGTTTCTCATTTGTCACAATACAGTTATTGTTCTTTAGTTTTCTTATAGAAATGGTGCATTTTAATTACTGGAATTATATTAGATTTTGAAGGAATTAAGACTTTATTCACTTTATTCATCACAAACAATCTCCATTGAATTCATCACTTGATACTTTGTACAAAGAGTTTGTATTATTTTGGTGTGTCGTTCATACTCTTGAGCTAAATGTTGTGTAATGACATGACGTGGGAAATGTGTGTTATTGGAACAGTTCCCAGTTTCAAGAAAAGGACGAGGAAACTGGAGATATAATTACATTGACTTTTCTTCAAGACATCAGAATCAACGTTCAGCAATAGGTTGCTATGACTTTTCTTAACTATTCCGCAAACACTTTCTGGATAAAAAGCAAAAAACATCAAAATAAAAGTCTGATACAAAGTGGATGGGAGAGGCACCTCATGGAGGAGATCAGAGGATGTTGCCAGCAAGAAGCAGGAACACATTTCTTCTGGAACTTTATTGGATTTATTTTATTTTTTTACAATTGATGTTTTGTTAAATTCTACAGATTTTCTGAAGGTGTGTGGATCCTTAAATAGCAAGTTTCAAGAAAGATTGACCAGTTCAGAATGAATTTTTATCAGAATAAATCGTGAATGGTGACATGAGTTAGAGTGTGACTTCCTGTTTTGGAGTGAAATGATCACTGTGTAGGTCTCGTTCCGTCTCCTGTCTGTGCTCAGGGTGTGAATGGGGTTGGTCGGCTCATGGGGCCTTCCAGTGGCTCAAGAATGTCGGAGGAGTGTCTTGTGAGGTCATCTTCTGTTCTCTGACCTTCAGAGCAATTCTACACCCTGTGGGCAAAATATCATTGCATTAAATTCTCATCAGTCATTGAGAGATGCTGATCAGGCAAACGGAACCTGCAGCGGGCAACAATAGACATCACAGCATCAAACTTCTACATTAAATCATTTTAAGTTTGGATCAAACCATAAGGACTGGATCGCCTCGGTTCTCCTTGAGGAAACCATGCTGGCTTTGTCTTTGGCTGGGGTGGATCGTTAGGTAGGGCTCACAGCGGGTGATCGCTCAGAATCACGCGAGATTTCCTCATTGGATGATGATTTATTGAGTTCACAACTGTATGATTTAATATGTATAATTACATTTGCGTTAGTGTGGTTCTGAAACAGAGAAACAGAATTAAAACATAACTAGCAGAACACAAATGGTCTATAATGCAAGAAACGTCCATTTGTCTTCACTCTATGCTAGTATAGCAATAGAGCTGAAATAATAACAATAAAGTATAAACATGGCCGAAACTGGCATTAAACAATGAAACAAGGCTGCTCTGTGGGCCGAAACAGCTTCAACCATCAAATGGGGGAAAAGAAACCATCCGCAATACAATGGCTCCCTCTGCTGGTCGCATGAATAACTACAACAGGCCGAACTGGGAGGTGTCACGTGACAACGGGTGGACATGCGGGAGGCGGTGCCTTATCGCCAATTAGCTGGATTTACAGCGAATATAAGAGAGATAAATGACAAACTATAGCATCTCCAGAAAGGAAAGTCACGGCACGAGGCCGAGCCAGGCAGGCAAAGCCTGAGCTCACATTTAGCAACGCTAAGCAGACAAAACACTTCCAATCTCGCACCGACAGTAAAGGAATAGCCCTTCTTACTTGTAAAGACACACAAAACAGGACAGATGTAAGCAGGCAGCTAGTCCGTGCTGAGAACAGGAACTACTGGCTAAAGTCTGGGACCGAATGTTAGCAGCCCGCGAGCAGCGAGCCTGAGTCAACTTGTGATTGGCTAAAAGTCCAGGTGAAGCGAGGCGTCTTCCAAAGGGGAGAGAGAGAGTCAACAGACAGTGTCTGATGCTGAGCGGCCACAAGGGGGCGTTTTTCACAATAAAGTAGCAGTCTTTGTCCTGGTGGTCCACCGTCCTGCGTGTCTCACATGTCCCTCATTTTACCAGGGAGTGTCAACAAGTTAGAGATTTCTTTCACACTGGAAACCGGCCAAATAAGACATCGTGGCTAAACCCTAAAGACACAACAAAACATGTTTACGAGTACCAAAATAATCACATCTTGTTATTTAGATGTCTTATGAATCCCAACAAAACACGTCCTCAGGTGTAATTCTAATGATGCACTTGAATGTTGTAATAGATATTCGTGTTTCCAGCTCAAGAAACAATCAAACACATTGAACAGAACTCAGTACCAACTTTGTTAGTGAGACACATAGGCGTAGGAACCGGGGGGGACGTCCCCACCAATATTGGAGACTTGCGCATTTGTCCCGCCCAATAATCCTCCCGCGGAGGAGAAAAATATTTGATTTCGAAATGTTTTACTCTCGAGCTTTTATTTTGACGGTGCAGCACACCTATCTGCCACTGCCCCACCCCCTCCCTCACCCGCTCCCTCAGATATTTAATCAGGGGACTTCTTATGAAGGAGGTCAAACGGTCTGCAGGGAACCTTCCCACGAATATGGCTTGTTTATAACATCATGTTGTTGTTTACATTCATATTTAGAAAGTAGATCTTCTGAATGAAATCCTCTTAATCCTGAGATGCTCATTGCTCCTTTATTTACCTGCAAACTTTGTCAGTGTTCCCAAGTATCGTCAAAGCTTGTCAAAGTGTTTTGTCCTCTTATTCCAGTACAACGTCCCCACCAAAGAAAAGGAGGAAACTGCAGCAAGACTTGCTTTGTTTTTCTAAAGAGTAATGTCAGTATGAGTAACGTTACTCTACACAAGGAGAACATCGAATCACTCCAACATTTATCAACGAGTTTGACTTTATATGAGATATTATGTGTAAAATGTCTCATCAGGAGAATGATAGAACATAGAGCTCTTCTAATAGAGTGAGAACCTTTCCTGTCAGGGCCAAGTTCTGCTCTAAACACAGTTCATGTGTCCGGGACAATATACATCTGCAACCCTGTTCTTAAAAGTCTTTATTCTGTAGGACAAAAACCTCAACATATATATTTTAAGCTTTCGTAAGTCAAATAGTGTATATGACCATAAGTAATACTGTCTGAGCTGCAGAAATAGGCGCTGGATGATCTGCATCTGGAGGTGCAGGAGGCGCAGTGGGAGGTGTAGGAGGAGGTGGAAGAGGATGTGCAGGAGGAGGTGCAGGAGGAGGCAGAGGAGGAGGCACAGGAAGAGGTGGAGGAGGAGGCGCAAAAGGAGGCCCAGGAGGATGTGCAGGAGGAGGTGCAGGAGGAGACGCAGGAGGAGGTGATGGAGAAGGTGATGGAGGAGGTGGAAGAGGGGGCACAGGAGGAGGCGTAGGATGTGTGCAGGGGGAGCTACAGAAACAGGCGCTGGATGATCTGCATCTGGAGGTGCAGGAGGCGCAGGAGGAGGTGTAGGAGGAGGCACAGGATGTGTGCAGGAGGAGGTGCAGGTGGAGGCGCAGGATGAGGCGCATTATGTGTGCAGGAGGAGGCGCAGGAGGAGGCGCAGGATGTGTGCAGGAGGAGGTGGAGGTGCAGGAGGAGGCGGTGCAGTTGGAGGCACATGTTTGTGCAGGAGGAGTTTCAGGAGGAGGCGCAGGAGGAGGTGCAGGAGTAGTTGCAGCATGTGTGCAGGAGGAGGCACAGGAGGAGGTCCAGGAGGAGGCGCAGGAGGAGGCGCATAATTGTGCAGGAGAGCTGCAGGATGTGTCCAGGAGGAGGTGCACGAAGAAGCGCAGGCTTGTGCAGGAGGAGGTACAGGATGAGGTGGAGGAGGATGCACAGGTGGAGGTGCAGGATGAGGTGGAGGAGGAGGCACAGGTGGAGGTGCAGGATGAGGTTCAGGATGAGTTGTATTTTTGTTGTTTTTGATCCCTTTGGGGAAGATCCTCCAAAGGTTCAGTGATGTTTCTTTCCACTTATTTGCTGATGATATCAGCGTTACTGTTCCTTTAAGCCGTCTGAGATCATGAAGCTAAACTCCTTGCTCCATTGTCTGGTGGAAATAAAACAATGACTCAGCGATAACTCTCTGCAGCTCAATGCAGACCAAACAGAAACACTGGTTATTGCCCCTGATGATTCAATCCCTGGGATTAAACAGTACCTGGGTGACTGAGGCCCGTCTGCTAAGCCAAGTCTTAGAACCTTGGGAGTTCTCTTTGACAAAGACCTGTCATTAGTGCAGCACTGGAAGCAGCTGACCAGGAACTGCTTCTTTCAACTCAGGAAAAGATCTAAACTTAGGAATATGGTCTCACGGAACGATTTGGAGCTTCTCATTCCTGCTTTTGTGTCTTCATGTTTAGACTATTGGAACCGTTTGTTTTCATGTCTGAACAAGAAGGAGCTCTCTCCACTGCAATTAGTGCAAAACTCTGCAGAGAGAATTCTGAGCCGTACTAATAGGAGGACTCACGTGTCCCCGGTTCTAAAAGAACTTCATTGGCTGCCAGTGTCCTATAGGATCCAGTTTAAAGTTCTGGTCCTGGTCTTCAGAGCCTTGCATGGTCAGGCTCCTTCTTATATCAGTGATCTGATCCAGCCTTACACCCTGAACGGCTCTGAGGTCTGTGGATCAGAACCTACTGAAGGTTCCACGCTCTCATTTTCTCACTAGAGGTGACCGATCCTTCCAGGCTGTTGCTCCGAGGCTTTGGAAGGATCTTCTTCCCTCTTTGTGCTCAATTGACTCTGTTGACACCTTCAAGAGCAAACTTAAGACTCATCTATTAGTTCAGGCTTTTAATTAACGACCTTTGTGCTGCTAGGATTTTGTCTTGTCTTGGCCTTTTATATTCTGTGTACTTTCTGATGGTTTTGAACTGTGTTGTGAAGTACTTTGTGGCTTTTTGTCTGTGAAAGGTGCTATATAAATAGATGTTATTGTTATGATGTGATTATATTTTGGGTGAGCGGTCCAAGGCTCTGGATTTTGGCTCCAGTCTCTCAGGAGGTGTCGGTTCAAATTCCACCACTGCCAGTTAAAAGGTTTTGGGTTGTTTTATTTGCATATGTAACAAGACCATCGTCGTCCATTGTGCTCCTAATATTTTGGAAACTGTGTTGATAAATTTCAAAAACATTTCTTTGTGTTTCTGCCCGGTTTCAAACAGGGGACCTTTTGCGTGTGAAGCAAACATGATAACCACTACACTACAGAAACTCTGCTGGAAGTTAACAGGGTCGTGTGAAAACATTTGAGTACAAGCAGCAACTCAATCCAGAAGAGACTGGAACAAGAACACAGCTCCTTGGACCGCTTGGTTTTCTCACTCAGCTCATCTCACTCTGAGGGAAAAGTTGTTCTTGATGATAAAAAAGCTCTTCTGAGAACATCAGTCCTCATCACTTTCTACAGAGGAACATAGAGAGTGAGCTACCAGCAGCTGCTCTCTGTGGAGGAGAACATCAGTGTGTGTGTGTGTGTGTGTGTGTGTGTGTGTGTGTGTGTGTGTGTGTGTGTGTGTGTGTGTGTGTGTGTGTGTGTGTGTGTGTGTGTGTGTGTGTGTGTGTGTGTGTGTGTGTGTGTGTGTGTGTGTGTGTGTGTGTGTGTGTGTGTCCTGGTGAACCTGTCCAGGTGTCTCCTCCCTGCAACCCTGCACACGATGAAGTGTAATAGAAGGACTGAAAGAGGATTTGCTTCTTAATGTCAGTAGAATGATCAGCCACCAACTAAGAAAGCAGGACTTCTAGTCCAGGATATACGGTAATGAACAATAGAAAATATTGTACTGGGACTAAAACATGTTTATCCTGATTGATCACAGAGTAAAAGAAGG
The DNA here is from genome assembly GCF_963383615.2 of Lipophrys pholis. Classification (NCBI taxonomy): domain Eukaryota; kingdom Metazoa; phylum Chordata; class Actinopteri; order Blenniiformes; family Blenniidae; genus Lipophrys; species Lipophrys pholis. Next base: position 1,720,540 of record NC_137646.1, on the reverse strand, counting down.
TTAACAAATGTTCTGTAAAAACAGAAGGAGAAATCAATGAAAGCATGCATGTGTGTTCTTTAGAGGCTGAAAGACAGAATGTTTGTCACAAGACGTGGGGAAGATCCTCTAACTTCCTGACATCCCAGCTGCTCTCTAGTTGCTTTGTCATGTTAGAGAAACATTGAGTGAAGGAGCTGCAGTGTGATGGTGACAATGAGCTGCTTGAACCAACACTTTAGCCTCTATCAACTGCAACACCCCAGATGGGACTCCAACCCACAACCCCTGGACATTCTGACCTACAAACATACAAGGTCACGTGTGCTGGAGAATTTACTGGGCTTTCCTTGCTCCAGTCGTCTCACAGCCTTTACCCTGATGAGCTTGTTTGCTTGTTCAAGCCTCTTCTATCCAAGCCAACACTGTCAACAAGGCCAACAACACCCTGGAAACTAATCACACTGCAGGAAATGGAAGGTGGAATTCCTTGAAGTGGACTTTCATGTCCCCCATGTCCCTGAACAAGGACGTCAGTGGGAAGACGATCCTACAAGGAACCTTGATTGTTGAAGAACCAATGTTCAACAATAAAACACAGAGAGTCTGGTTGTGATGAAACAATGAGTGCTCATGTTCTCCACTGAAAGGATTTTCTCAACAAACCAAAGCAAAGAGAAGTGTTTAAGTCCAGTGGATGATGTTGCTCTCAGATCCTCCTTGTGATTCCTGCTCTGAGCAGAGTGGAGCAGTGGAACCCTGCTGGGCCCAGAACCCAGAGCTCCATGGATCCAAACCTTCCTCTGCTACTGACTCTTTCTCTACTATGTCTTCCAGAACTTTCCCAGGGAGGCTGTGAAGTGTGATACCCTGATGGTTCTATCTGCTCACTCTGTTTGGTGATGTCATAGTGATGTCATAAAAGAATGGAAAAGACCAAAGTGACAACATTTCTTTCTTCAATTTGATCTCTACTTCGATCTTTACTTTGATCTTGACAAAATTAATATTTATTAACTTTATCAACGAAATAGGCTGAGAAGGTTGTTTTCATCTGCATGAATTTATTTATTATTTTTTTGTATCTACGTATGTTTGTATGTCTCTGTGTGTGTGTGTCCACAAGGACACACAGACCGCAGTCTGTCCATCTGCAGTCTCTGCTCCACCTGAGCTGGACTCTGACGCCCAGACATGCTCTATGTCTCTTTCTCTTTCAGTGTTCATCGTTCTAAATAAATGTTTTTCTGGTTCAAACTGTTCTTGTTCTTTTCTAATTGTAAAGTCAAGTCAATTTTAATCTACAGACACTTTAAAACAGCTGCTGCTGAAGCACATGTGTACATATGACACCAGGTAATGCAACACTGAAAATATGCTGCACCTGCCTCATTTATGACAATCATTTGAGTCCTTTTGTTCTTGAACATATGGGCTGGTTGGTCAGTACAGTATGGTTCTCTCATTAGGTGTGAGAGGTTTCCATGGCCCAGCAGCTGCATCCAAGCCTCACATCACCAAACACAAAGCAAAGCCTCGGAGGCAGTGGTTCTAATTGTTGAATGGTCAACAATTCCCATAAAAACACTCCTAAACCTTGTGGAAAGCCTTCCTAGAAAAGTTGAAGCTGTTATAGCAGCAAAGGTTGGACCAACATCAGATTAAATCTTCTGGTTTAAAAATGGGAGGTCACTCAAGTTCATGTGTGTGTGAAGACAGGCGAGCAAATACTTTTGATAATATAGTGTATTACCTGTAAGAAAGAGGAGAGTCAGTGTGTTTTAATGAGAACTCACTTTTACAAGAGAGAATGAAGCAGGATCTGGTCTCTGCTGAAGGGTTTGGAGCTGCCAGGAGTTGAACCTACAACCTCCTGATCTGTAGTTGCACGGCCAGCCTCCTGCTGAAACACATTTTCACTCAATAAAGCAGTCAAAATAAGTATTCTGGCTCCAACAGTTGTTAAATATTTCAAAGGTCACATTAGTCCTTGAATCAATGATGCTCTGTTTGAATTTCACTGATCCAGAGTTTGTTAAAAACACAAAGAGCTCTATCTAATTCACTTTGAAATGATGGTACATGTTTATATTTCTACCACTGAAGATGAATCCTGACAATCAATTCTCTTCAAATCTGAGATATAATGATGGTAGATTTTAAAAGAGTTAGAATCTTCTTGAGATTCCTTCAGTCTACAAGTTGATGACAGAGCAGCTTCATGAGTGACGACAACATCAACACTTTAGTACCCACTGCCGTGACCCGGATTTGAACCGGGGTTGCTGCGGCCACAATGCAGAGTACTACCCATTATACGATCACAGTCACAATGCAGAGTACCAACCATTATACAATCACAGTCACAATGCAGAGTACCAACCACTGCACAATATTCTGAGCAGAGTGGTGCAGTGGACACCTGCTGGGCACAGAACCCAGCGGTCGATGTATCCAAACCTTCCTCTTCTACTGACAGTCTCCATTTTCTCCTCGACCGTGTTTTCAGTCAAATAACCACATTCAAGTTTCCAACACTTGCTTCAATACTCTGACAGGAAGGATTCTGACTGAGTGCCCAGCAGCAATGCTTGCTAATAGCGGTATTGGTCTTTGTTCAACAAAAGAACACCATCTGATGTTGCTCATCTACGGACAGTTATCACCTCCATATTGGATGAGCACTCAATCAATCAAACAAACTTTATTCTCATTGTACAAGTACAACGAAACTTCATGTGAAGCTTGGAGAAGAGAGAGACGACGACAGGTGAGAAGAGGAGAAAAAAAGGCAGATTTTAGGCTTTGATCTCAGAGAGTACAGTTTGTATTTAGGAAAAAAACACCTCAAGCATCAACACAGATTAGAACATATCTTCAGTACAAGCACATGTGGGCATCGGAGGGGGGGAGGGGTTGCAGCTCGCTGCCGGAGGGAGGGGGGGTCAAAGCACACAACTACTTCAAGGGCGCACAGCTCACCTCCTCCACCTCCTCCACCTGCCTCTGTGTGGGAGGAGGGGAGGGGCCAACAGAGGTGGTGAAGCAGTACTGTTGTTTATCTCTGCAGTGTCAGTCCAGCGTCTGTTGTCGTGAGACGGCCTTGATAGTCCTGGTCAGAGACAAGTTCCCAGTGGGACGGGTGTGAGGAGACATCAGGGAAGGACAGAGCCTCCGTTTTAACATCCACATCCAGGAGAAATAGAAAAACAATCCAGCTTTTGGCATCTGTACGTCTGAGGGAATCTGAATGTAGATAAGATTTGTTTTCTGTCGGGACGTCTTCAGCTTTCTCTCGTCCTTCAGTGTCTCTGGTCTCCATGCTGCTCCAAAATCAGTGGCCATTTTCTCAGTGTTCCAGTAGAGCTCTACAATTCTCCAAGTTGGTTTCCATCCCTCGTAAACGTTATAGAGTCACGTCTTGCGTACTTTTGAGTTCATTTATCACGAGTCTGAGGGTTCAAAGCCCTGCACAGTCCCTCAGTGACGATTGGCAGCCTTCCCAATGCAGCTGCCTGCATCTTCTCCACTTTGTGATAGATCAGAAAGCTGCCAGCTCCAATCAGCAGCATCCTGTTATCATAAATCCAGTTATGTAGAGGTCTTCCACGTCCTCCATGGAAAGAATTGACAGACACACAATCCTCCCGCTGTCCCAGGAGTCAAACGTCCCCTCGGGACATGTGGGCTCTCCCTTGCCCAATCGTCTTGTCGTGAAAATTTGGTCAATTGCATTGAGAGACCAGCTGATCAATTCCATGGTTCTGTTTCAGTTCGGATGTAAAGAGAGGCTCTTGTTAGATTCTGACTTGAGACAGAAGAAGACAGGAGCAGCAAGCAGGGAAGACGTAGGAGGACAGGATATTGGATGAGCACTCAATTCAAGCCACCGCAGGTAGTGTGGCCGAGCGGTCCAAGGCGCTGGATTAAGGCTCCAGTCTCTCATGAGGCGTGGGTTCAAATCCCACCACTGCCACTTTCAAAGCTTTAGATGGATTTACTTCCTCAGATCAGCAAGTAATGAGACACTGCCATCAGTTCTGCTCCTGATATGTTGGAGACTTGTTCCACCCGTGTGAACTTTCACCCCAGCAGAACCTGGGGGTCAAACTGGTCTGTTCCTACAAGCAGGCAAAGAAAGATGATTGATACAAAACACTATGGATACCACGGACCTGTCTGAACATGAGGCTAAACATCTGGAAGTAACAGACAAGACTCTGCTTGACAATGAGCTCATTACTCACACCTCAAGGAGAAGACACATTTAATTGAGGACATCTTGTCAAGAGAAGACCCATGGCATGAGAGCCAATAGAAGGAAGCTTCGCTTGTCTGACTAGAAACTCCATCTTTGGACGAGTGCGTGGGCCAAGACAACACGCTGCTCCAGTCTATTGTTCCTGACCAAGATTTGATCTGTTTCCATTCATTGATAACAGTTGAGCTTGACCACTTCCACCTGACAGGGACTGTTGTTGACACTCTTCACTTTAAATTTGCAAAAAAATACCATTTTAACTTTAATTTAAAAAAAGAAAAAATCCCATTTTGATGTTCACTTTAATTTGAAAATAATACTATATTAAATTTGATGTTCACTTCATTTTGAAAAATAAAATCCCATTTTGACTTTGATGTTCATTTTAATTTGAAAAAAGAAATTTCTACTGTCACTTTGATGTTGACTAATTAGAATCAAGATCCGAGTAAATATCAGAGTAAGGTGGTTACCACTGTGGATCTAGAGCAGAGGTCTCAAACTCAGATCCTGAAGGGCCTCAGCCCTGCATGTTTTCCACGTCCCCCTTCTTGGACATTGGATCCATTATTAATTGATCTTTGTCCACCAGAATCGTCCACTCGTCTTTTAAACATACAACCATTTCCTCCTTTAAAAGAAGCCCTCATTGGACCCCTGTGTTTTAACTGATTTTAGACCTCAAAACTTCAATTTTATCAAAGATTTTAGACAAACTGTTGCTTTGCTTCCCAGCTCATTTCTTTGATGGATTGAAATCAAACCTTTAGGACATTTCAGTCTGGTTTCATGCACATCATAGCTCTGACACTGTGCTGGTTAAGGTCACCGACCATCTACTACTTTCAGCCAATAATGACTTGTAGTTCTTCTTAGTTCTTCTTGACCTTCGCTCAGTATTTGATACAGTCAATCATAAGATTTTGATTAACCCTCTGAAAAACCATGTTGGCATCACTGGTGTTGCTCTAGGACCCAGTTTGGACACCCTGGTATAGACCATCAAGAGACAGGTTCGTTTTATCCTACTGATGGTGTGTTGCTGCAATAGTAATCCTGCTCAGTTTCACGTTTCTTCCCACAAAGAGCCTGAACAGGGACTTGAACCCCAGACTAAAAGTCAGATGCTCTACCATCTGAGTTGCCTAGGCCTGCCAACACAGTGTTGTGTCTCCATATGATTCTCACTTATGAGTGAGACAAAGCAGACACTGATCCTGACCACCAAGGTGCAGAAGTGGAGACTTCTTGCTCCCTGTTTTGAAACTCAACAAATTGTCGTCCATTGTTCCTTCCTGAAGATGCTGAAAAGCTCCGCTCTGCATTTGAAAACAATCAGGAAACATCTGAGCAGACTGCTGGCTGTAGTGCATGATATTTTCTCACTGCCTGATTGGCTGCAGGTGAGAAGTTTTGCTTCAGGAAAACCAGTTTTCTCTCCATTTGAAGCTGGAATGAAGAACTGCTTGGTTTTACAGCAAACCTGAACAGGGATTTTAATGGTGGATGCTCAGATTAAAGAGCATTCATTGATGATGATCATGACTTTCAAAGCTTAGTTTAGCCGTGGTTCTACCAAGTCCTACGTTCCAGAGCGCACCAGGACGGTAAGGTAAAGCAAAGCTCACCAAGACCCAACTGTGTTGTTTGGTCCCACCACAGAAAGTACAGTTAAAATGTAGGCGGGTTGTTAACGACTCAGATGCTCCTGGTACAGTATCAGAGTCTGACTGCTTTCAAATGGTTCAGTGATCATACAAGAGTATCATTCACTCTCATACTTTCTCATGGTTCTATTGACCATAAGAAGCCTTGCTTGACAAAGTTTTAGTTAACTTCACCGACAACTTTTCCCTTGTTGTTGTTGGAACCTTCACATTGTTCTACAAATAACCCAAAAGCCTTAAAAGTCATGGATTCTTTAAAAAGTTGAAAAGAGAAACTTTCTTCTATCATGTGTTCCCAAGATTCACACTAATACTGAGTAAAGGGAACTTTTTCCTAGTGAACATAAGTCATGTCTGTATATTCCATCCATCCATCCATCCATCCATCCATCCATCCATCCATCCATCCATCCATCCATCCATCCATCCATCATCCATCCATCCATCCATCCATCCATCCATCCATCCCTCATGTGATCCAGTAAACATGTCCCAGCAGTAGTGTTGTGTTGTTGCTACTTATTGTATACAGCGAGCAAGAAGAGTCTCCACTTCTGCACCTTGGTGGTCAGGATCAGTGTCTGCTTCGTCTCACTCAGAAGTGAGAATCATATGGAGACACAACACTGTGCTGGCAGGCCTGGGTAGCTCAGATGGTAGAGCATCAGACTTTTAATCTGAGGGTCCAGGTTTCAAGTCCCTGTTCAGGCTGTTTGTGGGAACAAACTTGAAAATGAGCAGGATGACTATTACAGCAACACACCATCAGTAGGATAAAACTAACCTGTCTCTTGATGGTCTACATCAGGGTGTCCAAACTGGGTCAGAGAGTGCTGGTGTCCTGCATGTTTTAGTTGTCTGCCTGCTTCATCATACCTGAATCTAATGATGACGTCATCACTAAGGTTGTGAAAAAGAACAATAACGAGCCTTTCATGACAAAGTGGATGGGAGAGGCACCAGATGGAGATCAATGGAGATCAAAGCCAGAGGAAATCTTTGATCTGATCATCTCCAATGCAAAAGGCACCGATCTTCTTTGATCTGATAAGAGATCAGCACTGGAGCCATGGAGACGCTGAGATCAAAGGAGATCAGCTTCATTCAATCTTCAGTATCTTATTGATACACAGCACACATTAGCATGTTAGCTCATTCATACAGCAAACTGCAAACAGTGGCGCTCTGGAGACAAAGTCATGATAGCGATGGCGTCCAGGAGGAAGACGTTTCACAATGTCTCCTCCGACAAGAGTCACCAGTGGAGGAGCTGCATGGTACCTGGAGGTAGTGATGGCCAAATGAAGCTTCATCAAACACTGTCTTGATTTTCTGGAGCCACTAGATGGCGCCGTCTGTTGAACAAACGTTTGAAAACACACTTCATTGTCAGTCCTTCAGCCTCTATCTTCAAACCAAGAGTGCCACCTGGTGGAGACAGAAGATAAAGCAGTTGATCGTCACTACATGGAGGTCAGCAGGGTCCAATGTTCCACTTTCACAGTACAATATTGTTTGTGTATTTTGTTATTGTCCATGTTCTTACTATTGTGGTGAATGTTGACCACAGCAGAGCAGCAGCAGTAAAGTTTGGTTCCACTGAGAGTTGAACTCAGATCAGTGGACTCAGAGCTCAGAGTTCTAACCATGACACCATGGAACCACAGAGAGCAGCTCAGCATGGTGCGTTCATGGACATCTAGTCAATGAAAACAGCCTCATCATGGTTTCACCACATTTACTAGACTTCTGCTGGAAGTCACAGATGAAATAACTCAACAGTCATTGTGTCAAAAACTTCCTCTTCTGATAGCATCTTAAGTTTACATGGACTGACTTTCAGTGGACGCTCCGTCCTCGTCCTTTTTCATCCTCTGCTCGTCTGCTGTCCCTCCTTTTACCTCCTGGCCTGCTGCTCCTGTTGCTCACTGGTTGGTATCAAAGTGAAAATAGAAGGTTTTTAATCAAAGTGAACATGAAAGTGGAAATACGATTTTCTATCAAATTAAAGTGATTATCAAATTTAGAATGTGAGCTTTTTTTTCAAATTAGATTGACCATATCCTCGAAAAATGTTTTTTTCAAATTAAATTGAACATCGGGGTGAGAATAGGAGTTTTTATTTTCAAATTAAAGTGACTATTAAAGGGATAATATGAGTTGTTTTTGTTCAAGTTAAAGTGACAATCAAAGTGAGAATAGGAGTTTCTTTCAAATTAAAGTGACTATCAAAGGGAAAATATGAGGGGTTTTTTCAAATTAAAGTGACTATCCAAATGAGAATAGGAGTTTCTTTCAAATTAAAGTGACTATCAAAGTGAGAATAGGAGGGTTTTTTTTCAAATTAATGTGACTATCAAAAAGAAAATAGAATTTTTTTCAAATTAAAGTGACTATCAAAGTTAAAATAGGAGTTTTTTTCAAATGAAAGTGACTATCAAAGTGAGAATAGGAGTTTCTTTCAAATTAAAGTGACTATCAAAGGGAAAATATGAGTTTTCTTTTCAAATTAAAGTGAATATCAAAGTGAGAATAGGAGGGGTTTTTTTTCAAATTAAAGTGACTATCAAAGTGAAAATGGGAGTTTTTTCAAATTAAAGTTACTGTCAAAATGAGAATAGGAGTTTCTTTCAAATTAAAATGACTATCAAAGGGAAAATATGAGGGTTTTTTCAAATTAAAGTGACTATCCAAATGAGAATAGGAGTTTCTTTCAAATTAAAGTTACTATCAAAGTGAGAATAGGAGTTTCTTTTTCAAATTAAAGTGACTATCAAAGGGAAAATATGAGGTTTTTTTTCAAATTAAAGTGACTATCCAAATGAGAATAGGAGTTTCTTTCAAATTAATGTGACTATCAAAAAGAAAATAGAATTTTTTTCAAATTAAAGTGACTATCAAAGGGAAAAGATGAGTTTTATTATCAAATTAAAGTGACTATCAAAGTGAGAATAGGAGGGTTTTTTTCAAATTAAAGTGACTATCGAAGTGAGAATAGGAGTTTTTTTCAAATTAAAGTGACTATCAAAAGGAAAATATGAGGGTTTTTTCAAATTAAAGTGACTATCAAAATGAGAATAGGAGTTTATTTCAAATTAAAGTGACTATCAAAGTGAGAATAGGAGTTTATTTCAAATTAAAGTGACTATCAAAGTGAGAATAGGAGTTTTTTTTCAAATTAATGTGACTATCAAAAAGAAAATAGAATTTTTTTCAAATTAAAGTGACTATCAAAGGGAAAAGATGAGTTTTATTATCAAATTAAAGTGACTATCAAAGTGAGAATAGGAGGGTTTCTTTCAAATTAAAGTGACTATCAAAGTGAGAATAGGAGTTTTTTTTCAAATTAATGTGACTATCAAAAAGAAAATAGAATTTTTTTCAAATTAAAGTGACTATCAAAGGGAAAAGATGAGTTTTATTATCAAATTAAAGTGACTATCAAAGTGAGAATAGGAGGGTTTCTTTCAAATTAAAGTGACTATCAAAGTGAGAATAGGAGTTTTTTCAAATTAAAGTGACTTTCAAAGTGAGAATAGGAGTTTCTTTCGAATTAAAGTGACTATAAAAGTGAGAATAGGAGTTTTTTTCAAATTAAAGTGACTATCAAAGGGAAAATAGGAGTTTTTTTCAAATTAATGTGACAATCAAAAAGAAAATAGACTTTTTTTCAAATTAAAGTGACTATCAAAGGGAAAATATGAGTTTTCTTTTCAAATTAAAGTGACTATCAAAGTGAGAATAGGAGGGTTTTTTTTCAAATTAAAGTGACTATCAAAGTGAGGAGTTTCTTTCAAATTAAACTGACTATTGTGGAGGCTGGGAATGATGAGACGGACGAAGGAGTCGAGTCGGCTTTCTTTATTGCCTCCAGCCACATGACAGTTCACCTGTCAAACATCTCTACCTGTGCGTCACAGCACTTCCTCTTTTGACCCTTCCCATCACCAACACGCCCCCGCACATCACCGACACACCCACTTCATTCTGCTTGGGAGAACCTCCCTCAAGGTGCACACCACACAGCCCCCCCCCCCCCCCCCCCCCCCCCCCGAACAATCAGATTGGTGCTCCTATCAAAAAAACAAAAATACGCAACAAAAAAAAAAGGTTTGTTTGATTGTTTTTTCTCTTTTTTTTAGTCTCTTTTGGGAGGTCTTAGTACCCGACCATAACGGCTGCGTTGCACCTCCAATGGAGTAGGTGCAAGTACCGGCACCGGGGTTAAGGCAGGTGCAGGGGACATTGCAGGAGCTGATGACTTAGGGGGGCGCCCACGTCTCGGGGGTTGCCCCACCTCCGCTGGCTGCTCTGGCATGACATGGGCAGGTTTCAGACGGTCCACTGAAACCCGGACATGCCTACCCCCCATGTCCACCACAAAGTTCTTTGGCCCTGCCTCGAGGACGTGAAACGGGCCGTCATATGGCGGCTGAAGTGGGGAACGATGAGCGTCATGTCGAATAAATACATATTCGGCTGCCATCAGGTTCTTCAGGACATAGGACCGGGGCAGGCAGTGATGAGCTGGAACCGGGTCGAACATGCGGGCGTGAGGGGGGCGGATACGAGGCTTGAAAGGTGCAGACGGTGTGATACTTATGTCAACTCTTCACAAAGTAGAGTTTGCTAAAGTTCTGTTGCGCTGGCCAGGAATCAAACCCGGGCGTACTACATGGCAGGTGAGAATTCTACCACTGAACCACTACTGCTGACCTAAGTCCAACAGGAAGTCTGCAATTTGCCTTTCAAAATAAGATTATCAGCAGAAATTTAAATTGGGTCTCACCACCCGTAGGAAAGTCATAGAGAGATGAAACCAAAACTCACTTGTTTGTCTCAGCAAGACCTGGAAATAATGTAATGACACTCCTGACTTAATCTTAGTCTACATTTTGCCTTTGAAAACCAGATCCAGCCATCCCCGGGTCGGCACTGTCACCCAGATCACATTGCACCGATTAAGAACCTTTCCTGCAGGTAGTGAGCCCACAGGAAGGTGGCGCCCAGCATGGGACATCAACCCACTACCTTGAGATTGCAAGTCTCATGCTCTACCAACTGAGCCAGAAGAACCAGGAACCATCAGGGATCACCAGAAGAAGAACCAGAACCAGACACAGTGACCTGCAACCTGCAAGTGATCCAATTTTTTATCTTCAGTGTTTTTACTGCAAAATCCTCCAGAGAACAAAAGAATAATCAACTATTCTGACAATCAGTGGGTTGCTGTAAAGAAGTTGCATTTAAATGAAATCACCATGTAAGTTTCAAAGTGTCTGTGTATTCACAATTTCCAGACACCCTGATGGTTCTATCTGCTAACTCTGTTTGGTGATGTCATAGTGATGTCATAAAAGAATGGAAAACAGGGAAAACATTCATTCCCTTATTGCCATTCTGACAATTCACATCAAAGATGCTCTGCAGAATGAAATGATGACGCCTGGTCAGTGATAAAAACACAAGCAATTAAAAAATACCAGAATTACAATGAGTTCTATAATACTAGTGAGGAAATGCAGTACCTGGGAATAAATCAGTAGAAAGAGAGAATAAATGGCCGTCATTGTACCTGACCTAATCCCACATGTGATATTTACAGTTCTCTGTTTAACGTTGGATGGCAGTGGGAAAGAAAGCTGGCAGTTTTCCATCTCAGGCTGCGGTTCCTCCTGCCTGAGGGGAGGAGAGAAAACAGTCCAGGGCAGGCTGAGGACGTCCTTGGTGGTCCTCAATGTCCCTGACAGGCAAGTCCCTTGTTGGAGGCAACAAGGTCCCCATGATCTTCTCAGTGGCCCTCAACACTCTCTTAGTGCTTTCTAGTCAGAGACACTGAGCTGCTGGTGACTTACAGACTGCACATCTCCATCTTCAGCCCACAACAATCAGTGTTCTAATTTACAGATGATTTAAGGCCCGTTTACACCACAACAAAAACAAGTGGAACCACAAAACTTTAGTCACATTTGGGCTCCGTTTATACGACAGTGGTGCTCGGATCCACTGCAACCATCACTTTTTGGTCCCGGCTCTCAAGGTGGAACTTTTCTTTCACACTCCCGACTCCCCCCACAGGGACAGGCGGAGGCTACGGAGCGCTGTTACTGAGCATGTGCACCTCCGCCGTGGTAAATAGTGCTTCTACTCATGTGTGAGTAACAAACATGGCGTCCTCCGTAGAGCTGCTGTCCTGTAAAAGCTTCACTTTTCCTTAACGGACAAGTTGTTGTCACTTGGAATGTTGTGGTGTAAACGGAGCCGAAGACTCAGATCAAAACTGAGCCGTTAACATGTGACTGGGTTGTGAAAGCTCACACAGGAGGAGGGTTAAAAACTATATGCTGCATTGGCCGGGAATCAAACCCTGGACCCTGCATGGCAGGAGAGGATTCTACCGTGTTGTGTGTCTGGTTGCTCTAGCTGGTTTTCTTGGAAGGGTGTGGCTCATTTGTCCAAGAGTTGTGTTTTCTCTAAGTGGACATTCAATAATCAGGAGACTCAGTCCTTGAATAAAGGTTTGAAAGAACTGAAAAAGATCCAACATCCCAACTTATAAGGAAAGTCTCTCCTCTGTGACGGCCGGGAATCGAACCCGGGTCAACTGCTTGGAAGGCAGCTATGCTCACCACTATACCACCATCACTACTCTGAGTGGCTTCACCTGGCAAAGATGATGAAGAATATAGAGCGATGGTGAAGAAGACTTGAAGAAGTTTGTAGAATGGGACAGAAAGGTGTCTCATGCTTGTGAGTGAGACGTGTCAGACCCTGTTTGTCTCTTGTCTCCTCACGATCAAGAGACACTAACTCACTATTAATCTACTTGCTGCTGTTGATGTGAGACATAAAGCTTGGAGATGCTGGGGATTGAACCCACAACCTCATACAGCTAAATCCTTGTTTTGGTGGTTTTGATTGAACTGAATCAGTTGATGTAAGACAAGGAGGACAAGCCCTGAGCAGCATGTGTCCCTCTCTCACCAGGACACTGTCCCTCTCTCACCAGGACACTGTCCCTCTCTCACCAGGACACTTTGGATTGTGGTGTGTGGCTGCTTGCTGGAGGGGAGGATTTATGGAAGTGTTGTCTGTTAGTGAGGATTTCATGGTTGGAGTCAGAACATTTTAGGAGATATTTCACTAACCTGACAACTAAATAAGTAAATAACTGTAACTAGCTGCTCCCACATTACTATGGACGAGGACAGGATCCACTCTGGATGGTCTCCTGGAGGGTCTCCTCCATCACAGGACAGTCAGAGACAAACAGCCACACACACACACACACACACACACACACACACACACACACACACACACACACACACACACACACACACACACACACACACACACACACACACACACACACCTTCACAATTTATTGTCACCAGTTAAGCTCCCTTGTTGTTGTTGGAACCGTCACATTGTTCTACAAAGAACCCAAAAGCCTGAAAAGTCCTGGATTCTTTAAAAAGTTGAAAAGAAAAACTTTCTTCTATCATTTGTTCCCAAGATTCACACCAATACTGAGTAAAGGGAACTTTTTCCTAGTGAACATAAGTCATGTCTGTATATTCCATCATCCATCCATCCATCCATCCATCCATCCATCCATCATCCATCCATTATCCTTCTATCCATCCATCCATCTTTCCAACTATCATCCTTCCTTCAATCCATCCATCCGTCATCCATCCATCCATCCAACCATCATCCTTCCTTCCATCCATCCATCCATCCATCCATTATCCTTCTATCCATCCATCCATCTATCCAACTATCATCCTTCCTTCCATCCATCCATCCGTCATCCATCCATCCAACCATCATCCTTCCTTCCATCCATCCATCCACCAATCCATCCTTCCTGATCCATCAATCCATCTACCAATCCATCCTTCCATCCATCCATCCATCTGTCATCCATCCATCATTGATCCATCCATCCATCCATCTGTCATTCATCCATCCATCCTTCCATCCATCTACCAATCCATCCTTCCATCATCCATCCATCATCCTTCCTTCCTTCCATCCATCCATCCATTGTTCCATCCATCCATCATCCATCCATCCATCATCCATTCAACCATCCATCCATCCATCCATCATCCATCCATTCATCCATCCATCTGTCATCTATCCGTCATTCATCCACCCATCCCTCGATCCATCCATCAATTCATCAACCTTCCTTCCATCCATCATCCATCCATCCATCTATATATCAATCTGCCATCCATCCGTCATTCATCCATCCATCCATCTACCAATCCATCCTTCCATCATCCATCCATTCGTCATCCATCCATCATCTACCAATCCATCCTTCTATCCATCCATATGTCATCCATCCATCCATCATGCATCCATCGTCCATCATCTACCAATCCATCCTTCGATCCTTCCATCCATCAATCCATCCTTCCATCCATCCATCCATCCATCCATCATTCATCCATCCATCCACCCATCTGTCATCCATCCATCATTCATCCGTCTTTAATCCATCCATTCAACATCTGTCATCCATCGGTCATTCATCCATCCAACCATCCATCCATCCATCCATCCATTGTTCCATGCATCCATCTATCCAACCATCCATCCGTCATCCATCATCCATCCATCCATCCATCCATCCTCCATCATACATCCAGCATCCTTCCTTCCATCCATCCATCCATCCATCCATCCATCCTGATGTGATCCACTAAACATGTCCAAGCAGTAGTGTTGTGTTTTTGCTTCTTATTGTCAATAGAACCAAGAGTGACTGATAGAGTGAGTATCAGAGTGACTGATACTCTTGTATTTGCTACACGATACAGGCTTATGAGTTTCAAGCCTCTCACGCCATAGATGCTACATGCTACATTTAAAGAGTTTCAGGCCTCATCTCTGGTGTTGGAGGCCTGATACGCTTTAAATGTAGCATGTAGCATCTTTACATTTCAAGAGATTCAGACCTCAAACTCCAGAGATGCTACATGCTACATTTAAAGAGTATTAGGCCTTGTACTCCAGATGTTATGAACTTACATTTTGTCTCACTAACTAACTAAGTAACTAACTAACAAACAAAAAATGTTCCAATTTATTTAAAAATACACAATATATAAATATATTTATGTGTAGTCAACCTCGTAGTACTGTCGGTAAAAATGGCTGTGATGAAGGTTGAGTTGGATGGTTTCATGGAGGATTCATGTCAGACGGTGAGTTCAGTTCAGCTCCAGGTCGGGCTGTCTGAGGTGGGGGAGGGGAGCCATCAATTAAACACCTGCTCTGTCTGCTCCACAGTATTGCTGCTGTTGCATTCACTGAGCGTGGGAATTACTGGGTTACCAAACTCACAACATTTTCTGCATAAAACTACACAACTGTTGAGCTCGCACACGTTTTGGTGATAATTTCAAGAGCAAGCAACAATTTCAGCTCCATTTGATTCTTCATTTTTAAAGACTGATTAAAATTTAAAGGCTTTTAAAGATTTAAAAGGCTGATTTACTAGCATTTAGAGAGTTAACGTTCTGATTAGTATTAAGCATTTGATAGTTCTTATCAGTACTAAAAGTATTACTAAGATATAACCCAGTAAGTAAACAAACTATAGGGTTCAGTACTTTTATATCAGTTTTCAAAAGTGTATGTTTTTGTCTTCAATGATTTAAGAGTGTGGTTACTTATTTCTGAATGTGTTTAAGGATAACACCACCAGTTAAATTGATGTTTATTTTTTAGTTTTATTTGTGTATGTTTACTTGAAACATTGGTTTTTGTTAATATGTGAAATGTTCCCAATTTGTCTTCACAGAAGATGAAGAACAAGGAAAAGGAGAAAGAAGTGGATGAAGTGGTTTGTATTGTTTTTAAGTCTTATTTCTCATTTTGACGTGGATCATAGCAAAATAATGGACATAGAGTTTATTTAATAAATTCACGGTGTCCCAGAAGGGCCAACATTACAATACAACAGAAAAAGCCACAATACAACAGTAAAAACTCAAAATGCAACAGCAAAGACCACAAATGTGACTGAATCATCCTACTTAACTAGTTATATCAGGGGTGTCCAGCTCCGGTCCTGGAGAGCCGGTGTCCTGCATGTTCTAGTTCCTCCCTGCTTCAGCTTACCTGAATCTAATGATGATGTCATCACCAAGGTTGTGAAAAAGCCCAATAAGGAGCCCTTCATTGCAATCAGGTGTGTTACAACTGGGAGAGAGCTAAACCTGCAGGACGCCGGCCCTCCAGGACGCAGTTTGGACACCCCTGAGTATATTAATAAAGTTGAATTGAATTGAACATCTGACAAACATCATATTTTGGTATCATTTCAGGAGGATTGCATATCAGCAGATATTTCTTCAGAAAGCAGTCATGATGAGGACAGTGATTATGTCCCATTGTCTTCTGAGGCCTCAGATGATGACATGGTTCCAACATTGAAAAGAACAAACCCAAAATTTCAAGAATCAGAAAAATCTCACAAAAGAAATATAACTGATTCACAAAAAATGCACGCTGTTCAACAGAAAACGAAGGCAGACATCGACTCGGATGTATGTATGTATGTATGTATGTATTATGTGTTATGAATGTACTATATGTACGTGTTTTAACTACTTGCATGAAGTGTCACATTTCAGAGGGGTGGAGTCATGGGCCCTTACAACCTATTGGTTCTTTCACTTGTTAACAAATCACATTAAGATTCTGATGTGGATCTGAACTGAATTTGGTCGCTGCTAAAAACAAACTGGATCAACAGCTTTTATTTCAAAAATAAAAATAAAGTCTCACACCTGAACAATCAACATATAAAAAACACATTAGACACTGTGACAGTGACAGCCTGTAATAACAAAACTGATCAATTAGTAGGATTAATAATGGAAACAGAGACAGAAGGCAGAACAGAGAGAGTGTGGATTGAGCAATTTTCTGTTTTCAAATTAAAGTGAACATCAATCCACTTCAATAAAAAAAAAATCCTATTTCACTATTCACTATTCGCACTTGGGTGCCAGAGGTCCTGGCATTCCCGGATGTGCCCTTGGGATTACTATGACCCCCTCCTACAAATGGTTGGTCTAGTGTTTCTTTCATGTTGTGGTTTTATTTCCCATTGCCCCTGAAGGCAACAGACACACTCACCAAAGCCAAGCAGCAACCAACCAACCAATGAGCAACAGGAGCAGCAGGCCAGGAGGTAAAGGGAGGGACAGCAGACGATGAAAAAGGACAATGAGGACGGAGTGTCCACTGAAAGTCAGTCCATGTAAACTTAAGATGCTATCAGAAGATCAAGTTTTTTACACGATGACTGTTGTGTAATTTCATATGTGATGTTAGCAGAAGCAGCTTTTCCAGCAGAAGTCTAGTAAAGGTGGTGAAACCAAGATGAGCCTCTCTAATTGTACTTCACAATGGATGGATAATTTTAACCACGAAGGGACTTGAACCCTCAACCTTCTGATCCGAAGTCAGACGCCTTATCCATTTGGCCACGTGGTCCCATGAGTCTAACATTCCAACCAAACACTGACAAACACTTCCTTGATAAAGTGTCAGGCGTGTTCAATGATGTCAAAAGGTGGACAGTTCATACATTTATACACACTTCTCTATTGTCTCAACATCTGATCCTGGTTTTAGCTCCTTTATGGATTTGATGTTGACTTTGACATTGTGTCCTCCACATCCTGCCACATGAGTCAATCTGCTTGAAGGTTCAAATCTGCTGTTTTCACTGCATGACTGTTTCAACTAAGTATTTGCGTTGCAGTAATTCTATTATTTTTCATTTAGTTTAACCCAAAAAGACATAATTGAGAAGGAATTTGGTTTCCTTAAATTATAAAGAAACACCAGTGAAGCTGGCTCAGTTTTTTATTTATTTAAACGTAATAAAATCTTAACAGGATGTGCAATGGAGGTCACTGACGTCTACCTCCCTCTGGTGGACATTTGTGGTCATTACATTCATTCCCCACTCAATCACACACACAATCGTTCCCTTCTCTCTTTCGCACACACACACACACACACACACACACACACACATAGATATACCTGAATATTATTTAAAAAAAAATGACCATTAAAAGATCATAGGAAGAGCTGTACCTTCATCAGCTTCTCTCTCAGCAACAACAAATTTACAAATCCAGCTTTTAGACATTTTACACCTCACTTGGGTTTGAGGGAATCACATCCAGAACAGGACGGAACACAGGAGCCATCTTGGATGGGTCTACTGTCCTTTACAGAGATGTGGAACCTTTTGCATACATTATTGTAGAAGAATGTGAAGGTTCCAACAACAACAAGAGAAATGTTGTCTGTGAAGTTAGCTGAAGGATTTAAAGCTCACCAGGAGTTGAACCTTGAACCTTCTGATCCGTAGACAGACATGTTCTCCATTTCACCAGTAGCTCCCTACTGAAGTTTGGTTTAAAATACTGGTAAGGTAAGTTTTCACATGTTTGTATCTGTTTATATTTATAATACTGAAGAAGAAACAGTAGAAAAAGTCTTTGACTCTCAAATTGTCATGAAGTTGTTTTTGTTGTTCTAGTGACGTATCAGTGTCCGATTGCTTTCTACTGGAATTCTACTGTCACATTTCTATATCTGTTTGATCTTCCATTAACAAGAAGCAGCAACAACACGACTGCTGGACCATGTCGACTGTATCACTGATACTCGTTGGGTGTCTTAAGACCTATAACCAGGTGGATGGAGAGTCTTCACAGGTAGTTGAGGAAGTATAAGTTAGCACAATGGAAACCAAGCTGATCCTGTGGTGATCCAGTAGTTAGTACAGGGATTCTGATGTTACATTTCCGTATCTTCATGAAAAGTCACTTATAATAAGCCGAAATAGCTCAGCTGGGAGAGCGTTAGACTGCAGATCTAAAGATCCAGCTCCTCTGCTGGCCACTCCACTTTCTCTAAGTAGAATGTTCTGGTCTGAAAAACCTTTGTAAGATTCTAAACTTCATTTTAGGACGGATTATTTTGAAGTGGGAACTTTATTTGTCTTGTAATATTTTTCAGACTGTGGATTGGAGCAGCCCAGCCTCTGCTCCTCCTCTCCCTCCCACTGCCACCACTGCTGTCGCTACTGCTACAGCTCTACCTTCTGCTCCATCTGCTGCTCCACCTGCTGCTCCCACTGCTCCACCCACTACTCCCTCTGCTTCACCTGCTGCTCCCACTTCTGCTGCCACTGCTCCACCCACTACTCCCTCTGCTTCACCTGCTGCTCCCACTGCTCCACCCACTTTTCCACCCACTGCTCCTTCTGCTGCTCCCACTGCCCCACTTGCTGCTCCCACTGCTCCACCTGCCAGGAGCCAGACACAATATGACAGACAGGCGGGGGCACTCTTGTTAATCCATGAGTAACATAGAGTGGCATTGTTATTATTTCATTCCAGTGGTAGATTTCTAATGCTCATCTTGTCTTGTGTAACAGCCCTGTGGTGGATCATATTCCACCTCCAGCACCACCTCTGCTGCTCCTCTCCCCACCACCATCACAACCTCTGTCTCCACTGCTTCAGCTGATCCTCCTCCTGGGCCACCAGCTATGTGTCCAGCAGCACCTGAGCAAGAGGTCGGTCTCACTAACATCTTCTATTCTACTTAAATCTTATGTTTTTGCTTGTGCTAATGGTGTTTTTATCTATTTCTTTATTTTTTTTTACTGTTCTATTAGCAGGCTGTGGACGAGCATAATGTGCCGGGGATGGACCGAGTGGACAGCCTGGCAGAGTACTTGGTGGGGCTCCGGGCTGAAACTGGTCAGACCTTATCAAATCAGCAGGCCAGTAATATCAGAGCCCTGTAGCAGAATGTCCTGCCATCTGACCAGCAGCGTGTGGCCTATGCCGCTCGGCACCAGGTGCTCCTGACAGCCGGCTCAGTTAGCAACGCCTCCGTCTCCAAACCTGGTTGCTACGGGTTCCATCCCAGCCGGATCTCAGCCGGACTGACTCCATATCCCCACTCTGGGCCGGGCCGGGCCGGGCCTCCTACTTTTAGCAGGTAAGTGGCCGTCAGTGATGCTCCATTTACAGAGAGGATTTCGGGCTCCATTCGGAAGTGAGGTCTTGGTGCAGACTTCCAACGGCTTTCATTCCCAGATATGCACCGGCGTCCTAACCCCCTCTCCCCTTCCCTCTCTCCCTCCTTCCCTCCCTCCCTCTCTCTCTCTCTCTCTCCTTCCTTCCCTCCCTCCCTCCCTATCCCTCCCTCCCTCCCCCTCTCTCTCTCTCCTTCCCTCCCTCTCTCTCCTTCCCTCTCTCCCTCCTTCCCTCCCTCTCTCTCTCCCTCATCATTTGTAATGTCGCCTTTTTTTCTGACATAATTCATTGAAAGGTAAGATTTAAACTTTGGAGGGCTTCTACAGAATCACTATTGATGTTTCCATTGTCTAGATCAGAGGTCTCCAACCCTGGTCCTCCAGGGTCCCAGGTCCTCCAGGGTCCCAGGTCCTCCAGGGTCCCAGGTCCTCCAGGGTCCCTGGTCCTCCAGGGTCCCTGTCCTGCAGGTTTAGCTCCTCCCAGTTTCAACACACCTGATTTCAATGAAAGGCTCGTTATTGGGCTTTTTCACAACCTTGGTGATGACATCATCATTAGATTCAGGTATGCTGAAGCAGGGAGGAACTAGAACATGCAGGGCAGGGGTCCTCAGGACCAGGATTGGAGACCTCTGCTCTATGAGTTTGAGAAATAAGAGCTACGGAATTTAAAAGCAGACTCAAGACTAATATGAAGTATTGAAATGAAGTTAACATGGTCTGAAACTGAATAATAATGAGGAGTCAACCTAAGGACTTTATCAGCAGCTGCCACTGTTTAATTAATTGTACAAACTGCCACTGTAGATATTTGGGAGTATGGATATAACAGCATTGATGTTCAGTTAAGAAAAACTATTGTGTATATTAATTATGTGTTTCAGTGTATGTCTTTCGTTTGTCTTTCTAGAGCTCTAATGGTGTGCTACAACTGGGAGAGAGAGCTGAACCCTGCAGGACGCCGGCCCTCCGGGACCCAGCTTGAGAGCACTCTGTAACAGGATCTGACAGATAGTGACGGGGCTCAGCCAGCAGGGGGCAGCAGCGAGGCTGACTTGCCCTTTGACCGTGTGACTGTGGTGACCAAATCCAAGGAGTGAATTACATTGGTTATTGATGGAGCTTAAAGAGGTGGAGCAGATTAAACATTCAGATGAAACAATCAGCAAATATAAGTCAAATTAAGAAAACGTATAAGGGTGTATTAGTCAATGATATCAGTGATTTCATGTCTGTTTGTTTTTGTTTTTTTTACTATTTACAATAAAAACCACAGAAACATTAAAACAGACAACAGATAGATATCAGTACAAATGAGTCAGAAGAGAGGAATCCCTGGAAAAACTAGTTATTGAGGTACAATCAGATGACTCATTTATAAAGGAAAAGACGTCCTGTAACTATGAGTATACAATCAAACAATGCAAGAGAAAGTGAAATATAAAGATGTTTAATGGATGACAAAGGGCTTAAAAAATGCTTCCAAGAAGAATAATACATGACATAGAGAATCCAATAAATGTAGAACGAAGGAGATGGAAAATAAATACAAGAAATGTAAAAATAAGTTCACTCATATGATGAGAAAATGTAGGAAGAATTATTTTAAGAAAGTACCAGAAAACAATAAAGACGATGTCAGCAGTACATAGAAGGTTCTACATGATATTATTCAACAGGCTTCCAGTAAGGATACTGTTATTGAAAACAGACACACTTCACAAACTACAGACCCACAATTCTCCCAAATCCTAGAAAAACTCTTCAACGACATACTAGATACATTCAGAGAAATGAACTCTAATTCATTAAATCTAGGTAAAACCAAAATCATGATATTTGGAAAATATAAAATAAATAAACAGGTAAAGGTTCAGGTAGAGGGTGTAGATAGAGAAAAGGTGATTGAAGACAAATTTCTAGAAAAATGCAAGAATGAGTACGAGCACATTACAACTCTACAAAGCTGATTTCCTTTGATCTCAGTGTCTCTACGACCCAGTTTGGACACCCTGATGTAGACCATCAAGAGACAGATTAGTTTTATCCTACTGATGATGTCTTGCTGCAATAGTCATCCTGCTCTGTTTTAAGTTTGTTCCCACAAACAGCCTGAACATGGATTTGAACCCTGGACCCTCAGATTAAGAGTCAGCTCTACCGTCTGAGCTACCCAGGCCTGCCAACACAGTGTTGTGTCTCCCTATGATTCTCACTTATGAGTGAGACGAAGCAGACACTGATCCTGACCACCAAGGTGCAGAAGTGGAGACTCTTCTTGCTCGCGTTTTTGAAACTCAACAAATTGTAGTCCATTGTTCCTTCCTGAAGATGCTGAAAAGCTCCGCTCTGGATTTGAAAACAATCAGGAAACATCTGAGCAGACTGCTGGCTGTAGTGCATGATATTTTCTCACTGCCTGATTGGCTGCAGGTGAGAAGTTTTGCTTCAGGAAAACCAGTTTTCTCTCCATTTGAAGCTGGAATGAAGAACTGCTTGGTTTTACATCAAACCTGAACAGGGATTTTAATGGAGGAAGCTCAGATTAAAGAGCATTCATTGATAACGTTCATGACTTTTCAAAGCTTAGTTTAGCCGTGGTTCTACCAAGTCGTACATTCCAGAGAGGACCAGGACGGTAAGGTAAAGCAAAGCTCACCCAGACCCAACTGTGTTGTTTGGTCCACCACAGAAAGTCCAGTTAAAATGTAGGCGGGTTGTGAAGGACACAGATGCTCCTGGTACAGTATCAGAGTCTGACTGCTTTCAAAAGGTCCAGTGATCATACAAGAGTATCAGTCACTCTGATACTTTCTCATGGTTCTATTGACAATGAGAAGCAACAACACAACACTACTGCTTGGACATGTTTACTGGATCACATGATGGATGGATGATGGATGGATGGATGGATGGATGGATGGATGGATGGATGATGGATGGATGATGGATGGATGATGGATGGATGGATGGATGGAATATACAGCCATGACTTATGTTCACTAGGGAAAAGTTTCCTTTACTCAGTATTGGTGTGAATCATGGGAACAAATGATAGAAGAAAGTTTTTCTTTTCAACTTTTTAAAGATTCCATGACTTTTAAGGCTTTTTGGGGTCTTTGTAGAACAATGTGACAGTTCCAACAAAAATAAATGAAATGTTGTTGAAGTTCACTAGAACATTATCGAGCTAGCCAGGAGTTGAACCTGGAATCTTCTGATCCATAGTCAGACACGTTGTCCATTGCGCCACTAGCTCCTTGCTGAGGTTTGGTTTAAAATACTAAACAAGAAACTTTACATGGATCCATCCATCCTCCAGGTACTCTGGTTTCCTTCCACAGTCCAAAAACAAGAATGTGAGTTTAAGTGATGATGATAAATTACCTCAAGATGTTGGAGGCAATTTTTGTCCTGATGTTTGTCCTGTGATGGACTGGAGACCATCCAGAGTCTTCATCTCCTGCCTTATTTATGACAATGAGTTGATTCCTTTGGCTTTTTGAACATGTCAGCACATTTGTCTAGGACAGGGGTGTCCAAGTTTGGTCCTGGAGCGCTAGCATCCCGCGGGGTTGCACCACACCTGATCACAATGAAGGTTCTTGTTATTGCACTTTTTCACAACCTTGGTGATGACATCATCAGATGAAGCAGAGGGAGTTTTAAAAGAGTTTTTAAAATGCTAATGCTTGTTTTAAAAGCCTTGAATGGTCTGACTCCTCCAGATATCAGAGACCTGTTATGATAATAATAATTACTAGAGGTTTGTATTTCTAGAAGAAAATGCAAGTGTGAATGCTGAAGGTTGAACAAACCTGATCTCCTTTGATCTCCGCATCTTCATGGCTCCAGTGCTGAGATCATATCAGATTGATGGAGATCATCACCGGTTGCCATGGAGATGCTAAGATCAAAGATTTTCTCCTCCTTTGATCTGCTCTGATCTCCATGAGGTGCCTCTCCCATCTGCTTTGTTTGGGACATTTTTTAAAGTTTTTTATGATTTGTTCAGAAACAGTGAAAGATATAAAAAGCAAACAGCACAGCAGTCATCTCATGAACAAGCTGCACTTTTTTTTATTTGAATGGCAAAGAAGTCATAGTAATAAAAATACTAAAGATTTTGTATCACTAATGTGTGACTGCCTTCAGCATTAACAAAATAATGCATATTTATGGCGCCTTTCAAACCACTCAAGGTCACCTCACAGAGTTAAATAAGCCAGACCGTTCCTCTGAAGGGGTCTACTAATGGTACCAAGAACTTTGTATGCTCTGTATTTCATTGTTCAAATTTTATTGTGGTTTTAATGTAAAAGTACTTTGTAACTGAGTTTAGAAAAGTGCTATAGAAATAAAGTCATTATGTTTGCTGGTTATGTAACCTCAGAGACTTTTCATACTTGATCAAGATAAACAGCAGCTCCACCAGAGGATTTCTCTACTGGACAGCAGCTCCTCAGGATATCAGTCATTTGACAATTGGGTGTAGATCAGGAAAGCAACACTCCTCTGGATGGAGACTCCAGAGAACTGTTTTGCATTGACATAGTTACTCAATTGATGATGTGTTGCTGCAATAGGAATCCTGGTCAGTTTCAAGTTTCTTCCCACAAAGTGCCTGAACAGGGACTTGAACCCTGGACCTTCAGATTAAAAGTCTGATTCTCTACTGTCTGAGCTCCCCAGGACAATCTACTGTGTAATTAATCTACTTGGTGCTGTTGATTTCAGACATAAAGCTTGGAGATGCTGGGGATTGAACCCAGGACCTCATACATGCGAAGCATGCGCTCTACCACTGAGCTACATCCCCTGTCTTTTGCTTTGTATGTAAACCTATGTGAATGTATAACTGGACCAAATCCTGTAGAACTGGACCTGATGACCTGGAGGAGATGAACAGGAGCTCATCAACTAGTTCATCAATACATTTGTTGGGCCCATTGAAAATGTTTTCCAACTTTAAGAAGAGAAGGACAAACTTGTCCTTTATGTCTTGAGACAACTCCTGTGGTTCCTCAAGGTCGACAACCTTCAACACTCAATGAGCCATTTGGACCAGTTTCCCACTGAACAGAACCCACTGGAACCCTGTTCTAGATGTTTCTTTAATGAGACGTGAGGCCGAATACTGGATCTTCAGAACTCTGATCATCTGTCAGACTTTCATCTTCAAATGATCCAGAGCGGTGGATTATAGCACTGATTGATTAAAAGGGGTGGAACAATCAGTCTCATTTCAGAGTAAACATATGAATGGTGGAGGGTCAGTCCATCTTTCATCTTTTTGTGTCTGAACATTAGGGATGGGAATTAATACCATTTTTCTGATTTCGATTCCATTTTCGATTCGTTTAACGATTCAATTCTTTATCAATTCTCTTATCGAGTTTTTTTTTTTTTTTTCAATGAGAATTAACAGGTAGATTACTCGGGGTGAGAATTGATAAGATTTTATTTATTCTCCTAAAGATTCCTGAGTATTTTTTTTACGGAAAAAAGTAGTTTTACACAGTTTTCTGCACCAAAAGGAACAATTTTTTTTTTTCCAAACATGAAACTTGAATTATAATTTTCCCTTAAAAAAGAACAGTCAAATGTGTATTTGCCTTCATTGCCCCCTGGAATTGACACTTTTTCAAATGTTGCGCTGTTGACAAGTTAAGCCTCTCCGGGAGGTCGGAGACTGGAGAGGAATGAGGAAGTGACATACGAGGAGGAACAAGTTCTCTCGGTCTGCAGGGAATGCTGTGTTTTCATATTGTGGTGGTTCTTTTTTGGGGGGATATTCAACACAGAATGATCTAATACATAGACATACTATGTAGACATACTCTAGTAGATCGTTTACTACTGTATATGGTGTGAAAACTAGAGGCTCACACATATTTTGAGGTTCTACTAGCATATGTCTACGCTGTTGGCTTGTTGGAGCAGACATTCACTACACGGGACAGATTGACAGAGTTAATTTATTAAAAGTCCCTCATTGGTCCTCAGACAGGACATGTCTTCACCAAATGGACCGTCTTCAGCAGCCACACAGTGCAGCGTTTTGGGGAGGTGATGGAGGCCGGGGGTGGAGCTCAGGGAGCCATGGTGCAGGTTGTTTTGACTATCAGAGTAAACCGGAGTACTGGAGGAGAACCAGCACACAGAGAGAGAGAGAACATGAAAACTCCACACAGAAAGGCTCCTGCCGGGATTTGAACCGAGACTTTTTTTTTAACTGGACCTTGTGGCTGTGAGGCGAGAGGCTGTGGACTCTGTGGATTCAGGACGTGGTGAGTGGAACATGTATTACCGGATCCTATTATTTAGTCCTTTATCGTCTCCCACTTTACACCTTCTTCCTCTCCATGTTTTCTCCTGGTTGAAGGAGCTCTGCGTCACAGTGAGTGACGCCATTCAATGTACCGCAACGCGACTTGAGGTCGTGCTGGAAAATGAATCGTTAAGAAGATTCAAATTAAAGCTCCAGTCTCTCAGGAGGTGTGGGTTCAAATCCCACCACTGCCACTTTCTAAGCTTCGGATGGATTTACTTCCTCCAATCAGCAAGTAATGAGACACTGCCATCAGTTCTGCTCCTGATACGATGGAGACTTGCTCCACCCCTGTGAACTTTCACCCCAGCAGAACCTTCAGGTTCTTGTTCTGTGAGTTTGACAGCTTCTTCTCAGAGTATGAACTCTTCTGCCAAACAAGCATTTCTTCAGCAGCTGGCTGACGTCATGACCCAACTGTTCTTCTTGTTCTTATGGGTTCTTATAGAACTATGCAGGGTTCCATTCCAAGCCAATCAACAGATCTTTTCTCAACCCTCCTCCTGTGTGAGCTTTCACAACCCAGTCACATGTTAACGGGTCGGTTCTGACCCGAGTCTTAGGCCCTGATTTCATCAACGTTTCAAGTGACAACATCTTGTTTGTTAACAACAACAATGTAGTTTCTACAATGTGGGCAAGCCACAGTCAACAGTGATGGTCTTCTGTGTAGGACATTACAGTGAACCTTCCATGGTTACACAACACGTTGCCTTGACTTAGAACCTGAAGCTTGCAGTTCTAAGTCTTACAGGTACAGAGGTCTCCACGGTACGTCTCTGACCTTGTTGTGGATGCTTCACCTTGTCTACAACTCCTTCATATTCATTGTGTTTGAAATAAACAAATGTCTTGTTTCCACCACTCAGTATGTGTCAACATGTTATGATACACTTCAGGTTTTCATGTGTTTTCACTGACTAAAGTTGTGGATCGTACCGAAAGTACCGTACCAAACAGTAACCCTCTGTCGAGGTACCTGGCACATCTGGGGGAGGGGTGTCCACATGATCATGCTTGATGATGTGGACTTGTTGGGTTCCTCCTGTAAAAAACACCAAGAAATGACTGTGTTGTATTTGGTACTATATAAGTAAAGTTGAGGTGAATTAATGTTGTGAGGCACTGCTGGGATTTGAACCCAGGATCTCCTGTTTACTAGACAGGCACTTTGACCAGCTAAGCCACAGCACCTCCTTTGGTGCATTTTTAGTGCTGCATTACCTGGTGTCAGATGTTCTGCAAACACATCCTTACATTTGATAACAGTCTGAAAAATATGGAGAAAAAACCACATTTGATTCTATGATCAGAATAATAAAGTAGAACTCAGCCCGTCACAGTACTAATATCAATACAAGAGAAGACTGACTCCTCACTAAAACCCAAAGGTTTGGTTCTATCTGTTGACTTGCAGTGGTGGACACACTGATTTCTAGATGTTTGAAGTGAAAGATATGCAGTTCATATACCATCCTACAGGGGGAGCTGCAGCACTCTCAGCTCTCCTACTTGCCTCAGCCTTCAATCTATTGGTACCAAGTGAAGTCCTGAGTTTTTATGGATGATGGTTCTAATAATATTTGAGGATCTACCACTGAGAAGATCATGGGGATCTTGTTGCCTCCAACAAGGTCCTTGCCTGTCAGGCAAGGACCTTGAGGACATTGGACATTGAGGACCACCAAGGACGTCCTCAGCCTGCCCTGCCTGAATGTTTTGATGTGCTGTGTGAATACGTGCAACCAAGCTAACATGCTAACATGTTTTTTTTTTTACATGCCAATGTGTATGTGAGCTAATGTGTGCTATGTGACGATGTTTCAATAAAGGATTAGTAAAAGTGAAAACATATCAGAAAATAATAGTAACAGTGAAAAAGTATAATTAACATATCAGCCAGAACTCGCTAGAGCGCAGATCGTCACCAAAGCCACATTTGTTGAAGGAACCAAGTTAGCAACACTAGCATGATATCTATTATCTTATCTCAATGCTAAACAGGTAGAAAGTGTGGCCCGCGGGCCAATGACGGCCTGCAGAAACATTTCTGGCGGCCAGCCATGATTTTACAGTTATCTTTAATCCAACTATGCAGTATGAAGCTCCGTTTTGTGGTCTTTAACGCCATCTATTGGGATAAGCGGTAATTAAAGGTGTCGTTAAGCCCTCACTTGACCTTACTCCCAGAAATCCATGGTTCAATGTTTTTTTTTTACCACTGGGATGCGCACTCCCACGGCAGGGGGTGCAGATTCTGCCAGGGGGTATTTACTTTGGCACGGCACTGTAACAGCAGCAGTGAATATGGAGTCGGAGCGGGAGCCGGACTCCTCGAGAAAGAAACGTTATATTGGCGAGGAGAAAAGGCGTTTTCAAGATAAGTGGACATACGCTTACTTTGTCCGACCTCACGGGTCGGATAACGTCCTGTGCCTGATCTGCAAGCAGGTTAATGCAATGCTGAAGGACTTCAACATAAAAGGCCATTATGATACCAATCATAAAACCTACGACAAATTCACCGGCGAAGAGCGCACCAGTAATCTTGAAGGACTTAAAAGAGGCTCCACTGCACAGCAGTTCATTTTCATAAATCTGTCCCAATCTGGTGAAGCTGTAACACAGGCTAGCTACGTGGTAGCTCAAGAAATAGCCCGCCGGAGCAAGCCGTTCAGTGACGGAGAATTTGCGCGAGAGTGCATTTTGAAAGTGGCTGACATTTTATGCCCGGAGCAAAAAACAAAGCTCTGTGGCATAAGTTTGTGGAATGACACAATGACAGGACGAATGGAAGATCTGGCCAAAAATCTGAAAGAGCAACTGGGACAAGGCATGGAGTGCCTGGGAAAGGGAGCCTTTTTCATTGCACTGGATGAAAGCAGGGACATTTCACGTACAGCACAGTTGCTGACTTTCATCCAAACAGTGACGGAGAACTTTGATATAGGCGAGGAGCTGCTAAGCTTGGAGAGTATCAAAGACAGAACAAGGGGAGTCGACATTTGTGATGCTGTGTGTCACAGTCCCGATGCATACAATGCCAAGCTGCCGTCTGTGGTCGGTGTCACAGCAGATGGAGCACCGGCAATGGTCTGGAGAAAGACAGGTGCCGTGTCGCTGCTCTCTGAGAAAGTGGCCACCAACGGAGGTGAGAAATTATTTAAATATCACTGCATAATACAGCAAGAAGCCCTCGCTGCTCAAAGGCTTGAAATGAAACATGTCATGGAGATTGTTGTGAAGACGGATCATTTCCTGAAGTCCAGAGGTCTGAATCACCGCCAATTTAAGCCTTTTTTGGAGCAATAAGAGGCAGATTTTGGTGATGTCATCTACTTCTCTGCCTTTCAGGTGGCTGAGCAGAGGTGCCACACTGAAGTGTTTTTTAACCTGAGGAAAGAAATAAGAGAGTTCATGGAGTCAAAAGGACAAGATGAGACACAGTTAGGTGACACTAAATGTCTCTGTGACCTGGCGTTCCTTGTTGACCTGAATACTTGTCTCAGTGATCTCAATGTGAAGCTGCAGGGCCATGGGAAGCTCATTTCCACACTATTTGACAACGTCAAAGCTTTCTAGAAGAAACTGCTGCAGGGAACTGCTACTCCCACCTGCAAGGCGCTTGTAGACGACACAGACGGGCGCCACGTTTTACGTCACCTGCGTTCAAACAAGAACCATAACATCATAAATAAACTCAGACAGGAATTCGACCACTGCTTCTCCGACTTCAGGGTCCATGAGAAGTCATTCAACCTCTTCCAACCTTTCTCATGTGTCCCTGAGGAAGAGCCTGCAGAAATGCAGTTTGAGCTCATTGACTTACAGGAGACGTCACCCAGCTTTAAAGCATCCAACCAGATCTGGAGTCAACTTCCTCTCCAGAAAACTCTGAACTGGCTGCTGCAAGACGTCTGGCCTCAAGTCCAGGCTGCAGCTTCTTCTGTCCCACCTGATCATGAAAATTACTCATCATTATTTATTGTCCATGGAAGGTTCTTACTATTGTGGAGAATGTTGACCACAGCAGAGCAGCACCAGTAAAGTCTGGTTCCACTGAGATTTGAACTCAGATCACTGGATTCAGAGTCCAGAGTGCTAACCATTACACCATGGAACCACAGAGAGCAGCTCAGCATGGTGCATTCATGGACATCTAGTTAATGAAAACACTTCAACTACAGACGCTGCAACATTTTTCAGAGCTTTTTTAAGTTTGTCTGCAAATTGTGAATACACAGACACTTTGTACATGGTGATTTAAATTAAATGCACCTTATTTTTTTTTATTTCTTTACAGCAACCCATTGGTTGTCAGAATAGTTGATTATTTATTTGTTTTCAGGAGGATTTTGCAGTAAAAACATTGAAGATTTAAACTTGGATCTTTGGAGTCAAAGTGTGTTTCTTTGACCTCAACTCCCTCCTTCATTTCAACTCAAGTCACTGGACTCATTCATCCTTTACACCACGAGTCTCCTCATCAATGTTACTCAGGAACTGTAATCTTTTTTGATAGTGAGATATGAACGTAAAAACAACAGCAGTGAAAACGGTCAAAATGAGCTTTAGGGCCCAGAGGGTTAAAAACCTCCACTTCTTGCCATCAATTCTTGCCTGCTGCCGTGAATTACTGTTGATGTCAGCGCATTTATATTTATCACAGTGATCCTTTGGCGTACCACTAGAGGGAGGCCCGAGTACCACTAGTGGTACGCGTACCACACTTTGAGAATGACTGCACTAGAGTGTCTGTGTAGAAACCACTTATATTACTTATAACTACTTACATTAAAGCCACATTACATGAACTCAATCATATCGGTAGTTTAGTAAAAAGAGAAGGTTTCCTGGTGGAGAGCAGACCTTCAGGATTCTCGCTCCTGCTCATGTTAGACAGATAAACTGCAATGTCCTCTTTCAACCACTAGAGGCTCAGTGGCGCAATGGACAGCGCATTGGACTTCTAGCTTGGTCTTCAGGGAAGACATTCAAAGGTTGTGGGTTCGAGTCCCACCAGAGTTGTCTTTATTTGGAGGCAGAAGGTGATCGGTTGTGAAAATGAGTCCATGTTCCTAGAATTAATTAACAGCTTCGCTTCATATCAGAAGTACCTAGCTTTAGCCTGAGAATGCTAACCGACATGTTAGCTGCTAGCGGAAGAGACGAATCAATCGCTGCTGCTTCTGGGAGCCGCTAGTTGGTCGTAAACATCCATCACTGCTTTGCTTTTCAAGTCTGTTAACACCTGGAGAAAACAGACTCTCTCGTGGACAGACCACCATGTTGGATTGTTATTACGGTGACTGTCAAAATAAAACCACCAAGTCCCAGGAGAATCTGGACCGCTTTGCACCATCATAGTCCAAAGCAGTGATGGATGTTTACGACCAACTAGCGGCTGGTTTGTCTCTTCAGCTAGCAGCTAACATGTCGGTTGGCATTCTCAGGCTAAAGCTACACAGCCGTAGTCACTGGTTGTTGTGTACTTGGTTGTGTACTTGATCACGTGCCAATAAGAACTGGAAATTGTAATGTGTTAGTGGTTCTTGGTGACAAGAATCCATCAGTGAGTCTGTTAAACTTGACTCTGGTGGGACTCGAACCCAAAACCTTGAATACCTTGTCACCTGCTAGAAGTCCAATGCGCTATACATTGCGCTACAGAGCCACACATTAGCAGACCTCAGTGGTCACACAGTTACAGTATTTCTGTGATGTAGTTCTCATTGAGAAGCACATAGGAAACTCGAAAAGGAGCTGCGGTTCATCCTGAAGAGTTTCTAGATATTTTATGTGTATAAAGTACCACAATGGGGTTGTGTGGATCACAGAAACACTCAGGATCGTTTACACCTCGTTCTTCAGAGAAAATGCTAAACGTTTCTTACATTTCGGTGTCGTTCAGGCGACAACGGAGCTCAGAGCCCCTGAAAACACAACCTTTTGAAAATGGCTCCGAAGGTGGAAGTTCTTGGAAAAGCTCTGACTCCATCGTCATGTAAACGGGAGAACCTGCCACGCGGGAGGCCCGGGTTCAATTCCCGGCCAATGCAACAGACCTTTTCTGAACCCTACTTTGTGAAGAGTTGACATAAACATCACAGAGTATGTTTTTTCTTACTGGTCAACTTATGGTGCTTTTCCCTCCTCCTCCACCTCCTCAGCTTCAGGGTCCATCATCCAGCCATGCCAGTCACTGCGTCATCAAGTACTCGTGTTCCAATTCTCCATTAACGCCGATGCGTCCGCGTAAATTTGCATTTCCACACTTCTGAGGACGCCCTGCAAGTAGTTACTCATGACGTAGGCGTGTACACACTGGTGTTCTAAGAATTAGAAAATGGCCCTTGTCACCAACTCTTTCATACTTGTCCTGTTTGAAATAAATCGTTTCCACCACTCAGTATGTGCCGGTACATTATGATACACTACAGGTTTTCATGTGTTTTCACTGATTAAAGCTGTGGATGGTACTGAAAGTACTGTACCAAACCGTCACCCTCATGATTGATGATGTGGACTTGTTGGGTTTCTCCTGTAAAAACACCAAGAAATGACTGTGTTGTATTTGGTGATATATAAGTAAAGTTGAACTGAATTAATGTTGTGAGGCACTGCTGGGATTTGAACACAGGACCTCCTGTTTACAAGACAGGTACTTTGACCAGCTAAGCCACAGCGCCTCCTTTGGTGCATTTCAGTCCTGCATTACCTGGTGTCAGAACTAGTTGAAGTGAAACTCAGAGAGCAGATGGCATCGTACAGGTGTTCCTCACCTGTTGAACTAATGCTGGATTTACAGAAGAGTGGCTTCATGACAGCTGGGGAACATCTGGACCTGATGTCACAAAGCTTCCACATTGTGACATCACTGTGATGTCACAATGTGGAAGCATGGTAACAGACACATGACAGTGACACAGCGTAACCCAGGATCCAGACAAGTGTAAACAGTGTGGATCAGGGCTGCTCCATGTGATGTGATCAGCTGAAACAGATGTTAACCAGGTGTGAACGGCCCAGAAAGACCTGATGAGATACACAAGCTGAAGAGGCTCTGACAGAACTCACTCAGAAACCTGAGTCACTTCTCTGTCTGACAAAACAAACTCCTCCACTTCTTATCATCTTCTTATCATTCTTATCATCCTGACTTCTATCAGCTGTTCTTGTGATGATGTCATGGTTCTGAAAGAGTTCTGCTTCTGCTCCTGTATCCATAGCAACTGTGGATGGAGCTTCAAATAGCCAGAGACCACAGCCGTGGTCCCTGAAGGTCTCCTGTGTAGGACATTACAGTCCTCCTTCATCACTACACAATAAGTTGCCTGACGAGCTCAGTTGCTAGAGCATGAGACTCTTCATCTCAGGGTTGTGGGTTTGAGTCCCACGTTGGACATGGCTCTTTCTTCAGGCAGTGGTTCACAGTGATGAATCCTATAGCTGAACACTCACCACTGTGGCTCCCTGAGCATGACCTTTGACGCCCATCAGCTCTCTGGTTCCTTAACAACTCCACAGATCCAGATCTCTCTCCGTTATCTGGATTGACAAACATTTTCATTCCTTGATAAGCGTTACTACGAAGCACGTGATCAACTCAGTAATTCTACCAGGCTCTATCAATTTCAACACCCCAGATGGGACTCCAACCCACAACCCCTGGACATTCTGACCTACAAACATACAAGATTTGGCTCATCGTTTCTGGAAAAAAAAAAAAAAAAAAGATAAACTCCTCATTCAAAGTGGATGGAGGTTTGATGAAAAACACAAAAACAGCCTCTGAACTTAAAAATTAAAACGTTGCAGCATCAGTCCTCGATTATCAATGTCCTCATTTGTGATAGAGTGGGACACTGAAGGGATGTTTGGTCTGATAGCAACCTTCCACAGAGCTCCGGTCAGAGAGAAGGGCACGGAGAGACCTTTCCAGGGTACTTTAATAATGAAGTTGGAATGACAGGATGAACGCAGGAGGAACGTGATGAATGTGTGTGTGTGTGTGTGTGTGTGTGTGTGTGTGTGTGTGTGTGTGTGTGTGTGTGTGTGTGTGTGTGTGTGTGTGTGTGTGTGTGTGTGGGTGTGTGTGGGTGTGTGTGTGTGTTGGTGGTCTACAAAGGAAACAAACAAATACACAACAATATTGAAATATTGTACAAATAAATAAAGTTATATAATCCAATATTAAACATTGTCAATTCTTACTTAAAGTATAAACCAAAAAGGTAATAATTTCAACAAAGTCTGAATATAAAGGCTGAATAATCAGGCTGTAATAAAATGAAGGATTTTAAACAGATTTGGTGGTCTGTGCTTCCCTCTAGTGGGCACAGACTGCAACTGCATCTTATTAAACATCACATGAAGACTGCATGAACAATTAGTTGAAACAAGGGCATGCAGCACATATGGAGACTAAACCACACATAACAACGTCAAAACAGGCCTCAAGTACTCAGCAATACACCTTGAAAGACATAACAAAGGGTTTACACTAACTAATGACACCGTCACATGAGCCTAATTAACTTATGAATGATTCTCAAATGTGCTCAAACTTCAAAATAAACTCAGGATGGGCAAAGAGGGTTTAACTAAAAAAATGCCTCGTCAGTCATGAGGCAATATTTACATATTTACACAGACTGTCACTTACTTTGGCTCAAGCACACACACCAATGGTATCCATTCTGTACAATGTGCTCAGAGTACTGAGGAGAAGCTCAGAAAGGAAGTGACACTGTAACTTCAATATTTTCACATTAAAATCACAAGCCTAAAAGACTTTCTGACAGCAGTGGAAGAGACCAAGCAGAAAAAAAAAACAATGAACCCTGAAGTTGGTATTTTGAAAGTTGTAGTTTTGTGTTGGTTAGTTTTTAAAACTCAGATGAGTCATTATCAGTAATAAAAAAAGAGTTTATTTCTGAGTGTTTTGGTTTTGAAGGAAACATCAAAGTTGAGTTTGGTAGTTCAGACTAATGTTCATGTAATCAGATTCCAGTGTGGTGTTCAGCTTCTCACTGCACTCTGGAATATTAATACTTGGATGACACAATCTAGGATTTTCCAGCAGAGGCTCCATGATATTGTTTGTGAGATTGCAGGATTCCAGAGCTCAGCTTTACTTCTTAGATTACATCAACACAACAACACTTGCTGTGGATCTCTGTGTTTAAGGTTGGTTTTGCTTTTGTGCCGTCATTTGTGTGGGGATGACATCGACCATCAAGACTAAAAGCATTGAATACAGTGTTCTTCACTTTTATATTCTGTCTGCTTTTCACATTTATTATCATTTCACTGTAGATTTCACAGAATACTGAAGGACGGGGACTCAGGAATTTGGTCTCAACAGCTGATCAAGGTAAGATCAAAGGAGTCTTGTTGAAGATTAAAGTGACAGAAACTTTCAAAGACACCAACTACCTTAGTGATGACATGTTGGATTGATTGCACAGGCTTCAACATGAGGTGGAGGAGGAAGAGGTGTAGTTTGTCAGACCAGCAGACAGGATTGTTAAAACACTCCAGGCTTCAACATGAGGTGGAGGAGGAAGAGGTGTAGTTTGGAGTCAGAGCAGCAGACAGGATTGTTAAAACACTCCAGGCTTCAACATGGACATGGTGGCTGCAGTCTGTCCCTCCCTTGTCTTCACACTGATTGCTCTTCTTCATTCAAAACATTCAACTCCCTTCAGACCCATTAGCATGTATGAGGTCCCGGGTTCAATCCCCAGCATCTCCAAGCTTTATGTCTGACATCAATAGCAGCAAGTAGATTAATAGTGAGTTCCACTTTGTTCACACTGCAGGTCTTCATGATCAATTCTCATTTCTTACAAGGATCCTCTTGTTTTTTTGCTTGATCATATCCAATGTGAGCTGCCATGTGAACGTGAACGAATTTTTTTTCTTCACCTGGATCCTGAACGTTCTGCAACCACACGCTCCCCCCGCATGCTGACCTGAACCTTGCTTCTGCTCCCCCCCTTCACAAGAAGCTCCTGATCACTCCCCGATCACACTGCGGATTCTCCCGTGTTTAGAGGCCGGAGTTTAACTCAGGTTTTCTTCCCCCTGGGACGCCAGAGAAATCGAAGGATTTTAACCGGCCACCGAAGCACGCTTCACCCTCGTCCAACCAAGTAAGGCTTAGAGTCTGGGCAGGAAGTAGAAAAAGCTGATTTTAATATTGTTGTGCTTGAAACTCCGGGACGCCGATCCCTTGTTTTCCAGCAGTTTGTGTTGCACAGGAATCTTGGAGCCTCCCCCTCCTCACCTCTAATCTGCCTGAACGGCTGATCTGGGCTCTGTGTGGGAGATGAGGTGGTCGTACCTGTGCACTCAGTCAGACTCCACTCTCTCTCTCTCTCTCTCTCTCTCTCTTACTCTCTCTCTCTCTCTTCTCTCAGCTGTTCATCACCTCTTTTCACTGCCTCCCTGGGAACGTGTATAGTTCACTGCCGCTCGGATTTCTCAGCCACATGAAGTGCGGTCCAGCAGGCCTAACGAGCTGTGCACGGAGCTCAGTGACGTCACATTATCCCAGGCAGAGCACGCCAAACGCCTCTAGTGGGCGTGTGGGTAAGTACACCCATTCCCCACTCTGAATCACTGAAAGTAGATGTTTTCACCATCGTGGGCCGGTTAGCTCAGTTGGTCAGAGTGTGGTGCTAATAACACCAAGGTCATGGGTTCAATCCCCATACTGGCCAAATGAAGCTTCATGAATCACTGACTTCATTTTCTGAAGCCACTAGATGCCGCTGTCTCTTCAACAAACATTTAAAACACACTTCATCGCCAGTACTTCAGGATCTATCTTCAAACCAACAGTGCCATCTGGTGGTGAGAAAATTAAGAACGTGGTTCATGAGGCTTCATTTAGCATCACTACTAATGAGTATCTCCACCTGTCACACAGGAGGCTGGGGTTCACCTTCATGATGGAGTTAAGGGATTGTTGTGGTGGATTGCTCACACTGCATGAGCAAGGTACCACTTTCATTTTGACTCATACTTTAGCATTATGATTTGTTCCTTTAGCTTTCAGGTCTGTCTAGAATCAGATTGGTCATGCAAAAGGTTCCAGGTCTCTGTAAAGGACAGTAGACCCATCCAAGATGGCTCCTGTGTTCCATCCTGTTCTGGATGTGATTCCCTCAAACCCACGTGAGGTGTAACATGTGTAAAAGCTGGATTTGTACCGTATAGCTGAAATGTTGTTGATGAGAGAGAGAGTAGAGAGAGAGACAGAGTGGAGATCAAAGTGAAGAAAGAAATGTTGTATGTTTATGTTTAGGAGGAGGCGCAGGAGGAGGTGCAGGAGGACGTGCAGGAAGAGGCGCATAATTGTACAGGAGGAGGCGCAGG
Organism: Lipophrys pholis; assembly: GCF_963383615.2. Lineage (NCBI taxonomy): Eukaryota > Metazoa > Chordata > Actinopteri > Blenniiformes > Blenniidae > Lipophrys > Lipophrys pholis. The sequence continues at coordinate 1,682,816 of NC_137646.1, read as the reverse complement.
AGGAGGTTGAGGAGGTGGCGAAGAAGGAGGGACATGAGGAGCTGCAGGAGGAGGCGCAGGAGGAGGCGCATAATTGTGCAGGAGGAGGTGCAAGGAGGAGGCGCATAATTGTACAGGAGGAGGCGCAGGAGGAGGTTGAGGAGGCAGCGAAGAAGGAGGGACATGAGGAGCTGCAGGAGGAGGCGCATAATTGTGCAGGAGGAGGTGCAAGGAGGAGGCGCATAATTGTACAGGAGGAGGCGCAGGAGGAGGTTGAGGAGGCGGCGAAGAAGGAGGGACATGAGGAGCTGCAGGAGGAGGCGCAGGAGGAGGTGCATAATTGTGCAGGAGGAGGTGCAAGGAGGAGGCGCATAATTGTGCAGGAGGAGGTGCAAGAGGAGCTGCAGGATGTGTGCAGGAAGAAGTGCAGGATTGTGCAGGGGGAGGTGCAAGGAGGAGACACAGAAATGTGAAAGAGGAGGTGTAGAAGGAGGTGCAGGAGGAGGCACAGGATGAGGCTCAGGATTAGGTTCAGGATGAGGTTCAGGAGGAGGTTCAGGAGGAGGTTCAGGATGAGGTTCAGGAGGAGGTGTATTTTTGTTGTATTTGATCCCTTTGGGGAAGATCCTCCAAAGGTTCAGTGATGTTTCTTTCCACTTATTTGCTGATGATATCAGCGTTACTGTTCCTTTAAGCCGTCTAAGATCATGAAGCTAAACTCCTTGCTCCATTGTCTGGTGGAAATAAAACAATGACTCAGCGATAACTCTCTGCAGCTCAATGCAGACCAAACAGAAACACTGGTTATTGCCCCTGATGATTCAATCCCTGGGATTAAACAGTACCTGGGTGACTGAGGCCCGTCTGCTAAGCCAAGTCTTAGAACCTTGGGAGTTCTCTTTGACAAAGACCTGTCATTAGTGCAGCACTGGAAGCAGCTGACCAGGAACTGCTTCTTTCAACTCAGGAAAAGATCTAAACTTAGGAACATGGTCTCACAGAACGATTTGGAGCTTCTCATTCCTGCTTTTGTGTCTTCGTGTTTCGACTATTGGAACCGTTTGTTTTCATGTCTGAACAAGAAGGAGCTCTCTCCACTGCAATTAGTGCAAAACTCTGCAGAGAGAATTCTGAGCCGTACTAATAGGAGGACTCACATGTCCCCGGTTCTAAAAGAACTTCATTGGCTGCCAGTGTCCTATAGGATCAAGTTTAAAGTTCTGGTCCTGGTCTTCAGAGCCTTGCATGGTCAGGCTCCTTCTTATATCAGTGATCTGATCCAGCCTTACACCCTGAACGGCTCTGAGGTCTGTGGATCAGAACCTGCTGAAGGTTCCACGCTCTCATTTTCTCACTAGAGGTGACCGATCCTTCCAGGCTGTTGCTCCGAGGCTTTGGAAGGATCTTCTTCCCTCTTTGTGCTCAATTGACTCTGTTGACACCTTCAAGAGCAAACTTAAGACTCATCTATTAGTTAAGGCTTTTAATTAACTCCCTTTGTGCTGCTAGGATTTTGTCTTGTCTTGGCCTTTTATATTCTGTGTACTTTCTGATGTTTTTGAACTGTGTATTGAAGTACTTTGTGGCTTTTTGTCTGTGAAAGGTGCTATATAAATAGGCGTTATTATTATTATATGATTATAGTGTGGGTGAGCGGTCCAAGGCTCTGGATTTTGGCTCCAGTCTCTCAGGAGGTGTGGGTTCAAATCCCACCACTGTCGGTTAAAAGGTTTTTGGTTGTTATATTTGCTTATGTAACAAGACGTCGTCGTCCATTAAGCTCCTAATATTTTGGAAACTGTGTTGATGACTTTCAAAAACCTTTCTTTGTGTTTCCACCCGGTTTCGAACAGGGGACCTTTTGCGTGTTAAGCAAACGTGATAACCACTACACTACAGAAACTCTGCTGGAGCTTAACAGGGTCGTGTGAAAACATTTGACTACAAACAGCAACTCAATCCAGAAGAGACTGGAACAAGAACACAGCTCCTTGGACCGCTTGGTTTCCTCACTCAACTCATCTCACTCTGAGGGAAAAGTTGTTTTTGATGATAAAAAAGCTCTTCTGAGAACATCAGTCCTCATCACTTTCTGCAGAGGAACATAGAGAGTGAGCTACCAGCAGCTGCTCTCTGAGGAGGAGAACATCAGTGTGTGTGTGTGTGTGTGTGTGTGTGTGTGTGTGTGTGTGTGTGTGTGTGTGTGTGTGTGTGTGTGTGTGTGTGTGTGTGTGTGTGTGTGTGTGTGTGTGTGTGTGTGTGTGTGTGTGTGTGTGTGTGTGTGTGTGTGTGTGTGTGTGTGTGTGTGTGTGTTCAATGACAGTTGGATCTATTTGATGTTTCACATTGTGGATTTGCTGTGAGATTCTCTGCACTTTAACACTTGAATTGTGAATCTCTTTGTTTAGTGTTAAAGGTAAGATCAGAGTCTTCAATAGATCAGATCAAAGTACTTTAATAGAATGTATTCAGTCCTCCTGACTGTCCTTTTGGAATGCCAACAGTTGCACCTCTTTGTGGATCAGTGAAGCCTGGAGCAGCCGCGGTAGGAAAGATGCTCTCTCAAACTGATGCTTCTCCACTTTATTGAGCCTTGCAGGTGAACACACCGTAAGAACTACAATGTACACAGAAAAATACCATTAGAAACTCTTAACAGCATGTTTTACCTTTACACTTTTACCATATTTACTACCTTTAACTCATGTGTGAGTAACAAACATGGCGTCCTCCGTAGAGCTGCTGTCCTGTAAAAGCTTCACTTTTCCTTAACGGACAAGTTGTTGTCACTTGGAATGTTGTGGTGTAAACGGAGCCGAAGACTCAGATCAAAACTGAGCCGTTAACATGTGACTGGGTTGTGAAAGCTCACACAGGAGGAGGGTTAAAAACAGTATGCTGCATTGGCCGGGAATCAAACCCTGGACTCCTGCATGGAAGGAGAGAATTCTACCACTGAACCACCAATGTTACACTTCCCTTCATTCCAACCAGGAAATGTGAAGCGTTTCACCTTCAGTGCTCCATGAACCCCTCCCCCACAGTTTGAATGATTCTCACTGTCGCTGTCACTCAAACTGAACCAGACTGTCAAACTGTGACCTGACAGTGTCAGAGTCTTGATCTCCTGCCTTATTTATGACATCACTGGAGTCCTTTAGCTTCTTCAACATGTCGGCTCGTTGGTCTTGGAGTATGATTCTTGCTTTCGGTGCGAGAGGTCCCGGGTTCAATTCCCGGACGAGCCCTTTAGTCATCAACCATGATCCTTTGTGTTAAATTTCAAAAGATGCTTTGACTTTGTGTGTGAGAATCCTCCTCCCAGACCAACCAGCAACATCTTAAAGAAGCAAAATGACTCAATCAACAGTATCGGGGCTTTATTCACTTTGAGGAGCTTTCAAACAGCAACGCTGACACATTTCATGATTTTCTCCTAAAAACACTCGATGCTCTGGGTCTGGATGTTAAACTGATCCTGGACCAGGAACACGATGGAGCCAGAACAATGTCTAGGCTCATTTATAAAGGTTGATTATGACAAAACAGGTCCTGAAAGATGCGTACGCCACTTTCCACACAAAGTTTGTGATCTAAAATAAACTTAGGAGGAGACTGTGCGTACTAGTATGACAACAATGGACCTGGACCAGGAACATTTTTGTTACGGGGAAAAACTGGTAGAGCTGATGGTGAAGTGGTGAATTGAACCAGATGATGAAGTGATGAATTGAAGCCAGATTCATCTCATACAGTGAATGTCATTACATATCTTGCAGTCTTGCTACATCTTGTATTTTGATTTGTTAATAGGGTTAGGAGAAATAAGTGTTTAACTTCAGATTAAACCTTTAGATCTGTAAAACTGTCAATCTTTGCTCTTGCTGGTTTTATTTTGTTTTATTTTGTTGACGACCGACCGAAGAAGTAATAATAAAAAAATATATACATATCAGACTTTAGGCTGAATCCTGAATTTGCAGCACGATGATCATCTGTCAGACTTTCATCTCCAAATGATCCAGAGCGGTGGATAAAACTGATTGATGATCAACTGTGACAAGGTGTGGAACAATCAGTCTCATTTCAAAGTGAGCACATAAATAGAGCGGTGTCAGCCGTGTGTAAAGCTGCTCTGTGGATGCTCTGGTACCGCCATGCGCTCTGGACGCTCTGGTGCTGAAGCCAGACGAGCTCCTCGTCACCCACCGCCTCCAACTCTAGTGACTTAGGATAAAACACAAAGTCTACTGAGCCTTTTTACAACTTCCTGTTGAAATATTTCATTTGTACATTTAATAAACAGATCAAAGTGTATTTTATCAGTCTGGTCTCCACTGTGGTCTCCTACAAATCTGTCTCCTTCCCTCTCCGACACTCTGACACACGCTGACCCTCACAACCATGGAGGCTGTTTTGATGTCCAGAGGTGATGACCTCATGATGTCACTCTCCTCTGACCTCCATGATGTCACTCTCCTCTGATCTCCATGATGTCACTCTCCGCTGGGCCGTATGATGTCGCTCTCCTCTGACCTCTATGATGTCACTCTCCTCTGACCCCCATGATGCCGCTCTCCTCTGACCTCCATGATGTCACTCTCCTCTGACCTCCACCTTCAGATCAGACTCTTCTTCTCCCACACATGATCAACCCAGACAGGACAACAAACAGGTGTTGCAGCAACATGGTTGCCTGTCGTTAAAGCAATAACCAAGCAGACACGGCGCTCCACCACACAGACAGCAATGAAAACAAGGCTCTTTAAGGAAAAGGCCAGACAGCCAGCATCTATGACAAGCTGAGCCTCTGTCATCACTAATAACTTACTGATGATGTTTTCATTCAGTGGTGGGTAGTTTGAATCCCATCCAGAAGAAATGACAGCAACAATGTCTCTAATCCAGTAAAACATCCATTGTAGCCAACATGAAGTGTCCAGAGTCCAAAATGTCCAATATAAAACCCTCCAACGGTTTGAACATCCAGTCTCCAAGGTATTTCTGGACTATGTACAGTAACGTGGCCTCGTATCTTATAGCACCATCTTCCTCTCCTTCATCCTCACAAACCTTTCAGCCACCTCCTTCTTATCAAGCACAACGTCTCTCTATGGAGAGCAAAGTGAGCTTTGAGAGTCTGGCCTCCTTCATGCCCAGAGAGAGTTTTGAATTCATTTCAGGCTGAAACTGCGTTCTGCATTTGCACTAGTGACTGACTGCTATGTCCTTTCCATATGGCTGCAGATGATGAAGGGCAGAACAGCTTCTGTGGTGTTGAGCTTGATTTCTAGTTCACTACACATGGCAGAGATAGAAAGAAATCCTTCCCAGACCTGCTCAGCTGTATTATGGCTCTTATTTTGGTAGAATCATTAAACATTACACTCAAGAATCATTACACTCCTGCTATTGTGCATGTGCACCACGGCTGTAGTAAACAGGTCCTCTGATAGTTTTCGAGTTGAGAAAATCAGATGAGAAAAATGCACATGTTGTCATCACTCATGAAGCTGCTCTGTCTCAGCGATCAAAGGAGATTAAAGGAGAGCAAAGGAGAGAAAAATTAATCAAAGGATATCAAAGGAGAGCAAAGGAGATCAGAGGAGAGGCTCCTTACTCAATGTTTGTCCTACCTCAAATATATTAGGGACGTGTTGAAAAACCATAATCTACCAAAGAACCCATTCTTAAATGATGGTGATTGGTGGGCAGGTTCAGCACTGAGCTGCAGCAGAGCGGAGATGAGAAAGTAATTTAGAAATCTTTTTGACATAATAAAATAAATCCTGGTCTCTGAGGCTTTGAAGGATGTTTTTGTTCTTGACTTGTTCCAAGTCTGTTTATCTCCACGAGGGTTGATCTGGAATAATGAGCTTAATGATCACACCTGACAGAACTGCAGAAACATGAATTTATGGAACCAGAACTACTCCTGTCGTCACGGTGATGAATTAATATTCCAACATAAAACACAAGAGAAACTCAGCCTCAAAACAACTGGATGGAAAATCTAAACTAAAAGAAGATCAGTGAGGAAGTTCAGCCCGACACGTTTCTGCTGGAATAAAGTGAAACTGAGTGATCACAGTGCTGTCTGTTTATATTGAAGGTTTTTGTGTTTTTATTGCGAGACAATTTAGCAGGACAGACGCACTGTCTTCACTGGGACATCAGAGCCCACCTTTATCACTTCTGGATTTACAAACTGGAAAAGGGCTTTAGACAAATGTAAAGCACATGAGAACAGTCCTACACACCGTCATGCTGTGTCTGTGACGGCACAAGAAAGTCCTCCTGTAAATGTACAGTTGATCAACAAGCCGTCAAGTTGCAAGAAAAGTGTGACTGCAGAGGACAGGAGGACAAACATTTTGTCTCTTTAGCTTCAGCCAGTGACTGAAATTCAAAAGAATCAATTCCATTTTCAGTCATTTTCAGTAAATGTATTTTTTTTTACTGATATATCAAATGGACCAATAAAACATGTTAAACTGTAAGTCTGGTTAGTGAAGGAGGGAGCGAGGGAGAGGGGGAGAGAAGAGAAGGACAGAGTTCTGGTGAGGTTCGGTTCTGAACCTCGGTTCCTCCTCACAGAGATTGAACGAGCTTCTGGAAGCTCACCTGGTTCTCTGGTTCCTGCGGTGGGGAACCCAAGTTCCTACTGTGATGGTGGAAGGAATGCAGCTTCCAGGGAGGGGTTGCCGGGGACCCCCTGGTGGGGGTCACGTGACCAATGGGGAATTTTTCCACTGGTGACCACATGTTTCTTTATTCTCAAAAAAAAAACGTTGTCACCCCCCCAAAATGTCTGCTTCCTGCCTTGTTGTTTTAACTTTCCAAGTCATCAATGATGTCCTCATATAACAGCTGCTTGTCCTCTTGTGGTTGATGCTGATTATTGTAAGAGCAGTGAGGCCATCCCGTCCCTGGATGACCTCTGACCTCAGGTTGGTCTTGATGAGCTTCAGCTTTGAGAAGTTCCTCTCTGCTGAGGCCACAGGCAGAGTGCAGCTCCTTCTCAGGGCGATCCACACATTGGCTTATCTGAGTTCCATTTCATTTCCAACTGTGGAAAAAAATCGAACAACATTTAAAACATCAACATTTACAAAGCGTCAGCATAGTGAAGGCAGAAGTAAAGCGGGGCAGGAAATTCCTGGCAGTGTGAAAAAAATAAGTGTTTTTCCCAATAAGCAGTGAAAATATTACTTTAATATACCTATTATTATTGGCTACAGCAAAGTCACCTTGATTCAGACATATTTCTCTTCTTAAAAAAAAGAGAGAGATTCACACCAGCATTTAAAAAAACATTTTCCCCCGTTACAGAAATGTGGAGATGTGTTGACATATTTTACTGGAATCAACTTGTGTCCAGTCCAGCATGAGAGGCCCCAGTTTGGTTTTGTCTGGGAGCTGATTGGACGATGCACAATGAATTGAAAGGAGTGATTCCAGCCGATCACTCTGACCTCCATGTAGAAGTCCAGGCCCAGTGTGGCTGAGCTGAGCTTTGCTTGATCCTCCTTCAAACACTAAATATCATGGAAGATAAACCACAGAGAAGTAATCTGAGTACCTTAGTGAAACTTTTAAAGGTTTCAACTGAGCTAACATTTTTAATATTTGCACAAGCAGATTTGTGGTCCATCTGAGGTTGTCATATTCAAACTCATGTATCTTGTAAGTGATTAGAGATTTAGTATTTTGACTTCAGATTCAGAATCCTGATGAATTTTGCATTATGTATGTATGTCTTCAGATTCATTAAGCAAAGTAGATTTTTCACCTAAAAGGGCAGTGTAATGTAACTCAGGTCTTGAAGCCTGTCCTCCAAGTGGTTTTTGTGGATGAAAGTGGGAATTTCCCCAATAAAATATAGAGATTAACAATAGAGCAGAGTTTCTTGTCATTGAATTCAAAACAGGTAATAAAGTTTTTCTCTTCAACATTAACTTCATGTGTTGTTTTGTACAGAATATAGTTCTCCGGTTCTTTTCAAAATGTAATACTGTATGAGTAACCATAAACTGTTCCTGGCATAGACATATAGACTAGATGCCTCAATGACTGCAGGAACACACGTCAGTGCGTCCGCCATCTTGGGAGGGGCATTTGTCAGGACTTCAGCAACGATACCGCATCACTGTTCTGCTTTTGGTTGTACAAACAGACAAAATAAGGACAATGGACTGCGTGGGATTACCTTCCACAGGTAGGAAAAACATATTTATTGTTGTTGTCGTTGTGTTTAGCTCATATAACATTAACTTGGGACATAGATGAGCTGGAGCCGTGGGAAATGCTCTCTATTCCCTGGCTTAAGCTCACCATCAAACAACAACAATATCAACGTCTATTGGGTTCATCTAACGGAGGCTATTTTAGTTGTAGTGTGTAGAATATTACATTTCAAAAGAAATGAGTTGCTCAGAACCAGAATGAAAAGATGGAGAACGGAGGGCAAAGAGCACAGTGTGTGGTCTTCTGGAAGAACTGAGAGTGAAAAAGCTAATAAATGAAGAGCTGAAAGAGAATATGTCATATAATATGGAATAATAGATAAATGTGTAACAATAAATAAATATGTACTAGGTAAATATCTAACAAGTATTTTCTATGTAACATTAAAGGTAAATAAGTACAAATAAATGAAAGTATAATAGGTAAATATGTTCTTGTGTGTAAATATGTTAAAAAAAAAATCTAAATTTGTTACACAAAAAGTTATAACTTGTGCCCTAATGTACATGTTCATTGTACATAAATGCCACATTGTGTGTAAATAAATGCTTTTACATATTTTTGTCATGGCTCCATCATGTTGCTGCTCTAAAAGGAGAGGACAGCGTCCCAATGTCCCGTCTGAAAACTTCTTCTATTTCCTCTCAATACTTTCTATTAGTATGCTACATTGAATAAATAAATAAATAAATGAAATAATTTTTAATTTAATAAATTACAAATGAAAGCAATGATTCTTCAGTCATGTAAATGTATATTTGCGTGGTTTTCTTCAGAAAACACATCGCGGTCACAGAGACTTGTTTAGACTGACGGGTCAGACTTGCCCCTCACAAGATGGCGGCCGCTCTGACGTGTCGGAGCGGCGGGCGGAGACAGGCTGCGCGGTGTCTCGTGTTTATGTCTATGGTTCCTGGGTGATCGCGTGACGTCAGACCGGAAAAAGGAACGAGAGGAGCGGAGCAAGCGCGAGTGGAGTTCCAGCAGCGTGCAGAGCCACGGAGAATACGTCGATATTATAGCTCGAGCCGCCCTCCACTACTATTTGTAGCTTGTTGGACTCTCTCGGCTGTGTTGTCGTGTCTCACAGAGGAAACATTTCATCTCGTGCAGCAACAATGAGTTCAGTTCAGGCTTTGGGAGAGTTTGAACAAACTATCGTCCAGCACGAGGAGGAGGTTGATCGTCAGCACAGACTGCTGGAAACCATCTGGAACCCTCAAATCAAGCTCCACAGAACAGGTATGGAAAAGTGTGAATGAACACATGAATGTGACCGGAGCAGGATCTCCATTGTTCTGACTGGGTTTGGTTTATCCACCGCACACAGAAGCAGGATTTGTGTTTCTGGAGGGAAACTTGGATTGAACTCAGACTTTGACTCTTTTCCATGTTTCCAGGTTTTAATCAATACACAGTTGTAGTTGAAGTCAGAAACAGGAGAAGAGCGTCTAGAATCACCTGGAACTACCTGACAATACATTGAAACAAGGTTAAAATAATAATATGAGCAGCCATTGACAAAACATAGAGGCTATTTTTCTTAATCATTTCTGATTTCAGTGGATTTGCATTGTTTGCAACTTCCTGTGTTTGGTCACTTCCTGTCCTCTCCAGTCCAATCACAGCAGAGAATAGTCCCTCCTCTCTCCAAAGGCGGGCTCAAGCCTCCAGCCTCAGGATGCAGACACTTCCTGGCTCCAGGTTTCCATATTAAAAGACGATTGTCTCTGAGTATCAGTGAAACCAACATGGAGGAACATGGAGGCAAAAGCACCTGGAAGAATGTAAACCTCTTGTCTCTGGAACAGTGAGGCTCCAAATGGCAACATGGAAGAATTATCAAGTTAAAATACTTCAGCAACTAGAGTTTTAGAAATATGAACATCTAAGATGTTTAAAAAGATTGTTGCACTTCCTTATTTTATTTTATTTTTTCAAATAAGCATATGAGTATGGTACATGCAGTATTCTTATCTTCCAAATACATTTCCAATATCCGTTTAGAAGGACATAAAAACATAAAGAACCAAACAACTAAATGACATCATCAACAAATGTGGGACCCTCCCTTCTCTTCCTCCTCTGTTCCTCCTATTAATCTAGTCTTTTGTCATTAAGTAAATGAAAAGATAAATAAATAGATTGTAGATCAATGAAACTTCTCTTTTCCATTCCTACTTTAAACAGCCGTCCCTCCATACAAACAGCCGTACTGAAGGTCTGTTAAAAAAGCTTCCATCCAATCAAGAGAAGGAAAAAGAAAGAGAAAGATGGATGCCCTCCGTCTCCTTCCTAGAATGTATGTCTACCTTTCTACCTCTTTATTCTTCTCCCCCTTTCACCATGTGTCCAGACACCCGCTTCTTAAATGTCTAAATAATGTAATGAAATGATCCTAAAACAAATCTGCTTAATGCAAACACAACAAGTAAATACCTTAGTTAGAGATGTTAATTCAAATCAAAACAAACAAAGCAGTAGATCTTAATGAGAGTGCTTTGTAAATAATGAAGTAAGTCCCTTGTGGGGTGATTCTGTTTGAATCCTCCTTTGTATATAGGGAGACCACAGGTCTTCACATTCCTTCACTTTGTTTTGGAACCTTGCTCTTACTTGTTCCATATTCAGCACATCTTTGATTGGGTCCCACCATTGCTTTATGCAGGGGGGGTTTGGTTCCAGCCAGCACACTCTAATCTTTTACTTTTCTACAATAAGTAACATTCTAATCATTTTTGGGTTTAAAACCCAATAAAAATCATTTCAGGTCTAAATCAATGTTTTCATCCAAGATTCTTTTGATCTCTTTCTGTATATTTTTCCAATATTCTCTGAGTTTGGGACGGTCCCAGAATATATGTCTCTAGTCTCCTACTGGACCAGACATTTTCATTCTCTTTTTTATTACTGCTCATATTTTCATTGTTCCTTTAACACATTTGTTTTTGATCTTTAATTCATTGCCATAATTGCCTCAGGTGATTTTATTGTAATCAAATTACTCGTCTGAGTCATTTTAAAGTGGGAACTGTAGAAGTAATGTAACTTTTATTTTGTACTTTTTTGTCCCTCCAGAGCTCCAACTGCACCGTGACTGTAGGGAGGAGCAGCTCTTTAAACTGGGAACAAACTCCAGTCTAGAGCAGGAAGAACCAGAACCTTCACAGATCAAAGAGGAACCAGAACAACCAGAACCTCCACAGAGCAAAAAGGAACCAGATGAACCAGAACCTCCACAGATCAACAGGGAACCAGAACCTTCACGGATCAAAGAGGAACCAGAACCTTCACGGATCAAAGAGGAACCAGAACCTCTACAGATTAAAGAGGAACCAGAAGAACCAGAACCTCAACAGGGAACCAGAACCTTCACGGATCAAAGAGGAACCAGAAAGTCCACAGATGAAAGAAGAACCTGAAGAACCAGAACCTCCACAGTATTAAGAGGAACCAGAAGAACCAGAACCTCCACAGATCAAAGAGGAACCAGAACCTCCACAGATTAAAGAGGAACCAGAAGAACCAGAACCTCAACAGATCAAAGAGGAACCAGATCCTCCACAGATCAAAAAGGAACCAGAACCTCCACGGATCAAAGGGGAGCCAGAAGAACCAGAACCTCCACAGATTGAGGAGCATCAGGAACTCGGTACCAGCCAGGAAGGAGAGCGGCTTCTACTGAAGTTTGAAGGTGATTCCTTTAGGGTTCCTTCAATTGAGGAGCAAAGTTCCCTGAGTGAACCAGAAGAAGTACCAGACACTGAGCAGTTCCTCTCTCATGACTCTGAAGTCCACGATGTGAACAAACATGTTGACTCAGAATCAAGTAGAAATGCAGAGATGAAAAGAAGAAGCATGTTTCAGAGTGATTGTGTGGACAAGTTCCCTGTGTCAGAGAAGCAGGCTGAATGTGAAAAGCTTCTTTGTAAGGAAACATGTGGAAATATGGTCCAGAAAAAACCTCAATTACGTCAGAATTTAACAACTTTCAATGATAAGAAGAAAAGTGGTGAAATCTTTGTTAAAAGTTCCACCGGACAGGATGGTTTGTTGGTGCAGAAGAGAACTCACACAGGTGAGAAGCCATTTTCTTGTGAAACATGTGGAAAACGTTTCGCTCAACAGAGAGGTTTAATGACTCACAAGAGAACTCACACAGGTGAGAAGCCGTATTCTTGTAGAACATGTGGGAAAAGTTCATTCGAGTGAGTCATTTGATGCATCACAAGAGACCTCACACAGGTGAGAAGCCGTATTCTTGTAAAATATGTGGGAAATGTTTCTCTTCACAAAGTAATTTTCAACGCCACATAGGAACTCACACAGGTGAGAAGCCATTTTCTTGTGAAACATGTGAAAAACGTTTCGCTCAACAGAGAGGTTTAATGACTCCCAAGAGAACTCACACAGGTGAGAAGCCATATTCTTGTAGAACATGTGGGAAAAGTTTCATTCAAGGGAGTCATTTGATGTGTCACAAGAGAACTCACACAAGTGAGAAGCCGTATTCTTGTAAAATATGTGGGAAATGTTTCTCTTCACAAAGTAATTTTCAACGCCACATGGGAACTCACACAGGTGAGAAGCCATTTTCTTGTGAAACATGTGAAAAACGTTTCGCTCAACAGAGATATTTAATGACTCACAAGAGAACTCACACAGATGAGAAGCCGTATTCTTGTGAAACATGTGGGAAAAGTTTCATTCGACAGGCCAATTTGATGAGACACAAAAAAACTCACTCAGGTGAGAAAACATTTTCTTGTGAAACGTGGGAAAAGTTTCAGTGTATCAAATGATTTGAAGATACACAAGAGAATTCACACAGGTGAGAAGCCGTATTCTTGTGAAACATGTGGGAAAAGTTTTAGTGCATCAAATAGTTTGAAGAAACACAAGAGAACTCACACAGGTGAGAAGCCATATTCTTGTGAAACATGTGGGAAAGGTTTCAGAGGATCAAATGATTTGAAGATACACAAGAGAACTCACACAGGTGAGAAGCCGTATTCTTGTGAAACATGTGGGAGAAGTTTCTCTGATCGTAGTAATTTGTGGCGACACATGAAAAACCATAAAGAGATGAAATCATGAAAGACTCTATGTGAGATGTGTGGATGGATTTCACTTATATAGTGTTTTTCCACCGTATAAAAGCCGATTCATCCTCCATAAGAACAAGAAGAACGTTGGGCACTCCAGAGTCTTGCCGTACTAAATGATGTCATGTTCTTCAGCCAGCTCCCTCTGGCCAGAGACTTTTTGTTCAGCAGTACCAACCGTCAGGACTGTCAGTTCCTGCAGTTAAAACCAGACCAACATCATGTCCTGGACACAAACTTTCTCTTTTCTTACTGAAACACTTCAGAGAAATGTATTTCTGAAAACGCTTGAAGTGAGAAATAAGCTGCAGTTGAAAAGTTAAAAGGTTTTACAGAAGTGTCAGCTGTGAGGGGGTGAGAGTATGAACTCTCCTGCTGAACAAGCATTTTTTCCAGCAGCTGGCTGACGTCAGCGCTGAACTTTTCTTCTTCTTCTTATGGGAGGATGCAGAGGCCTTTAGCAGTCCCCAAAGTGCTTTACACTGTTAATCACATTCACCCATTCATTCACACACCAATGGAGGCGGCGACCATGCAAGGCACTCAGTCCATCCACTGGGAGCAGTTTGGGGTTCAGTGTCTTGCTCAAGGACACTTGGACATGTGGACAGGTGGAGATGGGAATGGAGCTCCAACAGATGTGGTTCAGGAAGTCCAGCTTGAGCCCAGAATCACAAGGTCTCCTCCAGTTTGAAGTCAACATTGCTGATTTAAACCCTGTTGAGACGCTTCAGGAAATCATTTAGTTTCTGGTTTGTCACCAAAATGAGAAGATTTCAATCAGTTTGGTTTCCATTTGTGTTGAACTGCACAGAGGCTGACAAAAGGTCCCTGCTTGATAATGAATGTTAAAGAAGCACATTTCATTATTAGTTCTAACAATGCTGCTTTCTGTGGTTTGGAAAAATGTGAGGTTAAAAATCTTGTATGAGCAGATGTGAACTTTGAAGAAATGGAAGTAAAATGTTGACATGAATCCAATGGCTTTTGTTCTTCACTGTTTTTATTTAACATTAATGAGTTGTAATTTCATTTTTCACTCTTTTTACACTACGGAGGAAAAACTACTGTTTGTTTACCTGCAACACGTACTGAAGTACATATCATGAAAGTAAAACTCTTCAGTGGAAACATGCAATGATTTCCTCGTCTCAAATAATTATTCAATTATAAATTATAATTTATAGTTAATTTACTATTGCATCAACACATCATGAGTAGGGTAAAACTAACCTGTCTCACGACGGTGTAAACCAGCTCACGTTCACTATTAGTGGTGAACAATCCAACACTTGGTGAATTCTGCTTCACAATGAGAGGAAGAGCCGACATCACTATGAACGCTTGGCCGCCACAAGCCAGTTCTCCCTGTGGGAACTTTTCTGACACCTTCTGCTTAAAACCCAAAAAGTCAGAAGGATGCAATGGAAATACTGACGTGCAGTTCCTCTTAAATCCAGTAGGTGTCAGTATGAAGCAGCATTGGAGACATGGGGAACAGGTGAAGGGGAAAGTATGGATAGTATGGAGCTCCATAGGAAAGGAGTGTTTGAAGTACAGAGCCAGTATTGCAGATACGTTTTACTTAGAAAAGCAGCTCATCTACTTTAATGTAGGGGAGAGCAATGTGTCATTATTTATGAAGCGAATCATCATCAATATGCAAATCTGAATGAAAATAAGAATAAAGCAGAATAAAGCACAGTGCAAATCGAGGTGAGTCAACAAAATAATTCACTATAAAATACATGTAACCTAAATAAGGAAACTTCAAGTGTACTATACACCATAAAACCATAAAAAGGCCATTAAACAGAGTCAAAAATCGAATTGTATTCTATAAAATACATGTAACCTAAATATAAGAAGAGTAATGTTACTTTGACAGTGAACACAAAAGGGTTTTTCTATTCAGCCAGATTCATATTATAAGTAAATATCTTTATATAGGTATTTATCTTTCAGTTCCAGTAAAATAATTCATTTAGATTTAGTTCAACTGACTGAATATATTACACGTCTCTCTGAATAGTCTAGAGTTAATCAGTCTACTGTAATTACTACTATGAAGATGATGACCAATTACACTGAGAAGAACAACATGAACTAATGCTGGAGATGATTAAATCTAACTTTCCTTCTATATATCAGCTCCCTGGATATTGCTGCCTTGCTCAAAGGCCTCTGGCAGTGACTGCTGTCTCTGTGCCGGGGTCCAGTAGTGGTTTGGGGATTCCCCTCCTCCTCCCTCCCTTTGCTTTACAGCTCAGAGTTTTCTTTTGCCTGTTTTTAAGTGTTTAAATAAATGTGTGGTGTTTCCTCAGGAACTACTTTCTTGTTCAGACGTCGTAGCTTGAAGTGTTTTGGTCTGAAGCTGTGAAATAAGTCCACACATTTTTCATATGGAGAAACAAAAAGCATAAAAAAAAACAGTAATAATGAACTCAGATGATAAGGGTGGACGTAACTTTTTAGACTTTTCCATCTTAAATAATACTTTCAAAATAAATTGGCTAAAACAATTAATCATGAACCTTCTTCACTTTGGAATTTTATTCCAAAACTTGTTTTCTCTAAGTTGGGAGGCCTAAATATTCTTTTATTTTGTAATTATACTGTTGAAAAAGTCCCCTTGAATCTATCCAGTTACCATAACCAGATGCTTCTCTCTTGGTCTTTGATCTACAAACATCATTTCTCCCTGCATAAGTACTACACCATAAGTACTACACCATAACTACTACACCATAAGTACTACATATGGAATAATAAAGACGTCTTCCATAGAAACAAATCCTTATTTTACCCTGACTGCTTTACTCATAACATACTTCTGGTTCTTCAGCTGTTTAACTCCGATGGATCATTAATAAATGATCAAGAATTTATTTCAAAATATAGAATTGCAATTCCTATAAATGAATTTAATAATGTTATAAAAGCTATACCCACTGGAGTAATTATGTTATTTAAAAGTACTGCAGGACAAAATCCAACACTTTTACTCTTCGATCCAACTAAACTAGATATACGTCAAATTTATTTCTCATCAACACGTAATAATAATAATAATAATAATAATAATAATAATAATAATAATAACAACAATAATAATAATAATAATAATAATAATAATAATAATAATAATACGCTCATTATTTCAAAAACATGTTGTCTCAGTTCCACATGTGGAATCTTATTGGAACACCTTTATTAGTGACCTTGACTGGAAAAATGTGGTGAATTTGCCAGCTGGATATATGATAAACAATAAAGTAAAAGAAGTATCTTTTAAAATAATCCACAGATTTCATGTGTTTTCTTGCAAGGTTTTAAAAAAGACAGAGATATAAATTGCTCTTTCTGTAAAGAACTCCCTGAAAATATATTTCATCTGTTTTTGTCTCGCCCCTTTTCTAACAAGTTATGAGAAGATATTTGCACCTTGATCTCTACTAGTATTGAAGCGTCTTACAGTCAATGATATTTACTATATACTAATATTTTACTTATCTGTGATTATCCTATTTCTGATATTTTTATATTGTTTTATTCTCATTTTTTTGTATTTGTGAATGTTTTTTTATGGACTCCTGTGTCTGCAATAAAGATAAAGATGATGATGATATGCAATTTTATTTGATTGTAAAGAAAGAAAAATTATCATTCCAAACTAGTTCTGTGTACAAATGTTTATCCACAAATAAATGTTGACTATGACCTACAGCAACAACAAAAGTTGAGCAAGATGGCTGAGCGGGAGTTCAGAGTGACGGCTCCTCCACTATCTAACTGGCCAGGTTTAAAACCTGTGGTTTATGAGACTGTTGACGGCAAGCTTCTAGTTGAGGACCAGTTTTTAAACTTTCTCCTGGTCAGAATGAGAACAATGAGCCAGGACCATCTTGTTCTAACAGCTTCCAACACGTTGGACTTGAAATGGATTGAATCCTGAAGAACGAGGCTGTTTGAACTCTGTCCTGACACCAAACAAAGATGTGTGGCTTTTAAAGGAGATCAGAAAAACATCAACAACATTAAAAGTTGCTTCAAGGTTTTGAATGAGTGCAGAGAAAACCTCCCTCGGTTCGTCTCCCACTATTTGGATGAGCTACCGCCTGTCACCTCTAACAGCATAGATTAGTCCAACTTGCTGAGTAACATGGAGCGGCTCCAGAGTGAAATGTCTGCGCTCAGACATGGAGTGAAACTACAAGCTGGTGTCAGCGAGGGGCTGCATGAGATCACCTCCACTACTGAGCACAGAGTTGCTGCTTTTAGTCACCATCTGAAACCAGGACATGACGGAGGGCAACACAGGGCTACGCCCAGCGTCATCACACATGGCAGTGAGGCCTCACTCCCTGGAGCCTCTACCCTGGGTCAAAGACTGGTGAGGAGGATCTCGGCAGAGTTAAAGTAGAGACTTGGCCGTGATGTCACTTGTCAGCGTATTGACACTGCAAGCAACAGGTCCAGCTCATTTAGACCAGGATACAAAATAGAGCAGTCAAACCTCAGTTGATAACCTTAAGCCACTCCACACACCTTGTAGTCAGTGTTAACATCAGACAGAAGAGAGTATTTCAAGATCAATTCTAACTCTGCAGACCTGAGATCAGATCAAATCAACTGGCATCAATTCAAAATGTCTGATAAACAGAAGAGAGGTTGACATGCAGGAAATAAAAATCTGTTGTTTTGTTGATATTTTAGTCTAATTATGACAAACTGAAGGCAGCATGTAAAGAAGATAGATGAAATGTATATATAGAATAATCTCCTAGTTTGAGGCACATCACAGCATCCTGGTCTTTTTGTGAGTTGCCAAACCGTCTGTATATTCATCCTCTTTCATTTTGATAACTTTTTCTGAACGATACACCAAAGATAAAGTCATGATCATGTTTTCGATTGGGTTTATAGTACTGTGCTAATATTTAGTATGCAAAACAATATATTTAATGAACTAGACCTTTCATGACTGGGCAAAGAACCAGCCAGTGTCATGATCTTGCTCAGTCATGAATTCTTGCATCAATGCTACAATGGGAATCCCGAACCAAATAAAGGTGAAAGTCAAATATTTTTGCAAATGTGGGTCAGGGTACTCTGATAATCATACATATAATGAAATTATAACTTAAATGTGACTGGTGACTGGAATTGAGGGTCATGAATTTCAAAGGATGACTTGTTGCATATTATGACTTGATTGTAAAATTCTATTGTGTGTATGCCAATATCTTTTTGGAAGAAACGCCTTAAATTACACTATGTAGATAATCAAAAAGTAACAGGCTGTGGGTTTCATACAAGTGTGTAAAGTTATTCTCACCTTTCAAACAGGATGTGTGTGAGGGAGCGTTGGATGCTCTGCCTGAGCAGGTGATCAGGCTGACAGGGCCTGGAGGAGGGCGGGCTGGGTGCTGGTGATGCAGGCAGATACTGAGTTCCATTCCATATTAAAGCTGAGGAAGGCTTCTGGGATGATGTTGAGACTGCGGGATGGCCAAACGGAGACTCCATTTTCTTTGCTGTGCAGTCTTAAGAGAGGCGGCTCAAGAGGTGCAAAGTCTCGTGATCGGGGTTCATGGCACTTGTAGTCTATTGACAGAAAAGACACAAGACAGAGTTCTTTCGTAGATTATGGTTTGTCAACACGTCCCTAATATATTTTGAGGTAGGTCAAACATTGAATAAAGAGCCTGTCCTTTGATCTCCTTTGCTCTCCTTTGATCTCATTTGATCTCCTTTGATAAAATGTTATCTCCTTTGATAAAATGTTATCTCCTTTGCTCTCCTTTAATCTCCTTTGATCTCTGAGTGCTAAAATAACTCAAAAATACCTTTGTCAATGCCACATGCGTTTGCAAAATGAAGCTAGAGGGGGATATTTTGTCTATTGAAGCACAAGAAAAGTTCCCCCTGCTTGGACTCAACATATTAATTGACTTCACTGTGAGAACAGAAGTCAGCAGCACCGATATCATGACTCGAAGAGGTAAGTAACATTGTGTCCAGGACTCTGCGATCTCATTATGTCACCTAATGAGCTCCATGCTTGACAGTCACAATAGAAAATGGCTGTTTGGTGATCAGATGCTCAGTTTGATAATGAGCAGAAACAAAAGGCTGAGGCCAGTAAAAGAAAATCAGTTTTCGTGTTTAATCTTGGGCTTTGTTGGAACCATCACCATTTCCATTATTTTGGGGGAAATGATATTGCTAAGAATTCATTTGAAATCTCATGAGTGCTCAATGTTTATGTTTACAGCCCAATGTTGTAATTCACGATTGTGACTACAGGCTTCCTCACAAAGTGAAATAAGCCAGACCGTTCCTCTGACAGGGGTCTACTAATGGTACCGAGAACAAGGCTCATTACCAGGGTGACAGAGCCTTTACTCCCCGGCTCCTCGGCTCTGGAACTCAGGCAGGAAAACTCAATATCCTGTTTTAAGTCTCATCTTAAAACTGATTTTTATCACTTGGCTTTTAGAAACTGATGTTCTCTTATTTTTAGTTTCTATTTCTTCTTGTCTATTTTTAATTGTTCTGTATTTCATTGTTGTACATTATATTGTGGTTTTAATGTAAAAGTACTTTGTAACTGAGTTTAGAAAAGTGCAATAGATATAAAGTCATTATGTTTGCTGGTTATGTAACCTCAGAGACTTTTAATACTTGATATGATCAAGATAAACAGCAGCTCCACCAGAGTATTTCTCTACTGGACAGCAGCTCCTCGGGATATCAGTCATTTGACAATTGGGTGGAGATCAGAGTTCCACAATTCTTGGCCGCGTTTCAGGTTTCTCCCAGTTGTAACACACCTGAACACAATAAGGGCCTCCTTACCTGGCTTTTTGACAAGCTTGATGATGACATCAACATCAGATTGAGGTGTGCTGAAGCTGGGAGAGCTAGAACGTGCAGGGCATGTTGAGGCCCAGAATTGAGGAACCCTGGTGTAGATCATGAAAGCAACACTCCTCTGCATGGAGACTCAAGATAATTGTTCTGCGTTGACATAGAACATCAAGAGACCGGTTAGTTTTATCCTACTGATGATGTGTTGCTGCGAAAGTGATCCTGCTCAGTTTCTTCCCACGAAGAGCCTGAACAGGGACTTGAACCCTGGACCCTCAGATTAAAAGTCTGATGCTCTACCGTCTGAGCTACCCAGGAAGACATAGTACACCACCAAGGTTGTGATTTTCATGGACAGGGTGTCGAGGTGCAGCTGAAGCAAGAGGAGACAAAAACTCAGAGAGGCTGACAGTAAGGTAAGGCTCTATACTTTCTATTTCATTGGACTTACACTTTCTTACAGGTCTGTGCCCCCCCCCCCCCCCCTCTCTCAGCCTGCTGGTCACTCCATAAGTACAACCAGTCCATCAAAGAAAATTACTTCTTTATCACATCACAGCTGAAGCTCCAGACATTAGCCGACATTTTACTGTGTTAATGTGACATAGCTAAACTGTACAGCTGAAACACTAATAACTAATAATTAAAAACATAATGAATGCTATATATCTTTTTGTCCATTTAACCATCAGCTTAATTCCTCCATGTAAAAATCCTGCAAACTTATTTACAGCACATTCAGGCAGTAGGTAGGTAATAAACATTTTAATAAACTGGTGACATCTTATTGTTCCATGCAGAGACGTCCCCCTCCGTCCCCCCCGGCTTTTATTAACACATGATCAATCTGAAGTTCAGAGTCAGTGTTGTCTCCAAAGATTGCTGAGATATTATCATTGTAATGTTTCCTTGTGGCCGTGATCGTATAGTAGTTAGTACTCTGTGTTGTGGCTGTGATCGTATAGTGGTTAGTACTCTATGTTTTGACAGTGATCGTATAGTGGTTAGTACTCTGTGTTGTGGCCATGATCAAATAGTGGTTAGTACTCTGTGTTGTGACCGTGATCGTATGGTGGTTAGTACTCTGTGTTGTGGCCATGATCAAATAGTGGTTAGTACTCTGTTTTGTGACCGTATAGTGGTTAGTACTCTGTATTGTGACAGTGATCATATAGTGGTTAGTACTCTGTGTTATGACAGTGATCGTATAGTGGTTAGTACTCTGTGTTATGACAGTGATCGTATAGTGGTTAGTACTCTGTGTTGTGGCTGTGATCATATAGTGGTTAGTACTCTGTGTTATGGCCGTGATCATATAGTGGTTAGTACTCTGCGTTGTGGCTGTGATCGTATAGTGGTTAGTACTCTGTGTTGTGGCCGCAGCAACCCCGGTTCAAACCTGGGTCATGGCAGTGGCTCCTAAAGTGTATATGTTGTCGTCACTCATGAAGCTGCTCTATCATCAACTTGTAGACTGAAGGAATCTCAAGAAGATTCTAACTCCTTTAAAATCTACCATCAGTATGTCTCTCTGTGTCATAGTTACTCTAGAATAAAATAGTTACTCATTATCTATTATATGTTGTTGTTTCTGTTCATATTTATTTATGTTCTTAAATTCTATTAACGTTTCAGTACAAATATTAGGGGTCCATATATTCTGCTGTGGAAAATGGACCTCAGGGTTCAGATTCTATGAGGGTCCTTTTACAATCTTACACCGGCACTGAGCCTCGATGGAGCCTTGGCCAAATGAAGCCTCATCAACCATTTTCTTTATTTTCTGACTCCACCAGATGGCGCTGTTGGTTTGAAGCTAGAGGCTGAAAGATTGGCCATGAAGTGTGTTTTCAAACATTTGTTGAACAGACAGCGCCATCTTGCGCCTTCTGCTTGTATGGGAGACTGCCTGAGAATAGCAGGTGCTGTGAGCTTTTAACCCCCCTGGCCAGAGGGGGCGCTCTTCTTGCTCTTTTTCAACTCAAATTTTCACAAACACATCAATGTTGGTAAACGCTGTGTGACCTGAGGCCTGAGGCCTATACTACGAAGCTGGATTTTCTCTTATCCAGATAACTTTCCATACTATGACACTCATTCACTTCTCACCAGGATAAATCACCATGGTAACTTACCCTGAATGTCTAACCTCCGGAGCAGGTTATGTTCTGGATAAGAGGTCAAAGCTCCGCCTCCTGACCAATCAGATCTCTTGGAAAATGCCCCGCCCATTCTTAAATGATGGTGATTGGTGGGCAGGTTCAGCACTGAGCTGCAGCAGAGCGGAGATGAGAAAGTAATTTAGAAATCTTTTTGACATAATAGAATAAATCCTGGTCTCTGAGGCTTTGAAGGAAGTTTTTGTTCTTGACTTGTTCCAAGTCTGTTTATCTCCACGAGGGTTGATCTGGAATAAAGAGCTTAATGATCACACCTGACAGAACTGCAGAAACATGAATTTATGGAACCAGAACTACTCCTGTCGTCACGGTGATGAATTAATATTCCAACATAAAACACAAGAGAAACTCAGCCTCAAAACAACTGGATGGAAAATCTAAACTAAAAGAAGATCAGTGAGGAAGTTCAGCCCGACACGTTTCTGCTGGAATAAAGTGAAACTGAGTGATCACAGTGCTGTTTGTTTATATAGTCTGATGAATTAATCTGGTATAATCTCACCAAGTCAGCATTAACAAGTCAGGAATGTTCTGGCTTTGGCTGCAGCAGCAGTGTTGCTTTTAGCTGCTGGATGTGTTTTAATTCTTCATAATCTCAGAGATTAACTGCTCCTTCAGTAATCTGTAAACTGCTCTGCAGAGTTTCTCTGTGTGTGATTGGTCAGATGCTGCAAACTCCGCCCCTTTCATGTGAACAAGCACACATAGGTCTGGGTTGAACCAGAGAGTTGATAACCTGCTTGGTAGTAACGGTGATCAGGATCAGTCAACCCAGGAAACAGAGAGATCCTGGATATGTTGATCAGGGTTCCTAGTACAGGCCACAGGCCTCAGTGTGATTGAAAAAATATTTATATTTACTTGCCGCTCAGTAAACCAGCGGCGGCCTTGCGCATGCGCGGTTCCTTCTCAGTGTGGACGCAGTGTGGTGAGGGTCTCCTCTGGTCTGACTGCAGGAGGGAGGGAGGGATTGTCAGACTGACCGCAGGTCTGTCAATGCTTCAGGACGGGGGAGGGGCTCACAGCAGGACCCGCTGCTCGTTGACCACAGTGACTGCAGAACCAGACCTGCTTTCACCTCAGAGTCACCAAAGACACTAGAAAGTCGCTAGAATTGTCGCCAGTCGCTTTTCACAAAAAAAGTTGCCAACAGGACCTGAAAAGTCACCAAGTTGGCAACAGTGACAGGCTCACACCCCTGCTGACACAGACAGGATCTTTGTTCTACACTTCTTTTGAAACTTGCTTTCTTTGCTTAACTTCAATAAAGAACTACTTAGTTTTCATTCAACAGGAGAGGAGGGTGCACCATTCCCAGATGAACTGCAATACCAGGCTGATGCGTGGAGTGGACAGAGCAAGCTCCTATTCCAACTCCCTGTTCCAAAAATCAATTTAATATACAGTCCCCAGATAGGGGACATATCAGATATTAAACTGATAAGAACAGATACTACACTTGATCTTAGCCAAAAGGCCGAGAAGCGATACCGCAATGGGTCTGAGCTAAAGGGAGCACTGGATGCACAGTCACCACAAGTCCCAGTCGGACATTGAGCCGCGCCTATTTAAGGCCTTTTACAAAACACAAAGTGTGCAAGAGTCATTTTGGCAACTTTTTTAGTTGGCTTGAATATTTGTCGACTTGTAGAATATTTGGCGGCTACCCAAACTGTCTCTCTCCTTACCACACCCCGAGGTGAGTGCACCTTTCAAGCCTCGTATCCGCCCCCCAAGCACACGCCTCCATCTACTCCAACGCAACAATATTTGTTAATGCCACACGGGGCAGCAAAAACACACGCATTCACTCTGTGCTCCCCAAACCCTGATTCCTATCCCTTTTGAACAACCCATTTTCAAGATTTGATCCAATCCCATAACCAAAATCCAATCAGATTACCTTTGAACAACTGGCCCCAAGGTATTTCTGAACTATGTACAGTAACGTGGCCTCATATTTTATAGCACCATCTTCCTCTCCTTCATCCTCACAAACCTTTCAGCCACCTCCTTCTTATCAAGCACAACGTCTCTCTATGGAGAGCAAAGTGAGTTTTGAGAGTCTGGCCTCCTTCATGCCCAGAGAGAGTTTTAAATTCATTTCAGGCTGAAACTGAGTTCTGCATTTGCACTAGTGACTGACTGGTATGTCCTTTCCATATGGCTATAGATGATGAAGGGCAGAACAGCTTCTGTGGTGTTGAGCTTTATTTCTAGTTCACTACACATGGCAGAGAAATAAAGAAATTCATCGCAGACCTGCTCAGCTGTATTATGGCTCTTATATTGGTAGAATCATTACAGGCTGCCTGTCAGTTTTAGACGAGATTTTAAAATGCTACTGCTTGTTTTTAAAGCCTTGAATGGTCTGACTCCTCCATATATCAGAGACCTGTTATGATAACAATAATTACCAGAAGTATGTATTTCCAGAAGAAAATGCAAGTGTGAATGCTGAAGATTGAATAAAGCTGATTTCCTTTGATCTCAGCGTCTCCATGGTTCCAGTGCTGATCTCTTATCAGATCAAAGGAGATCAGTTCCCTTTACCATGGAGATGCTCACAACAAAGATCTCCTCCGGCTTTGATCTCCATTGATCTCCATCCGGTGCTTCTCCCATCTTCTTTGTAATGAAAGGCTTGTTATTGTTCTTTTTCACAACCTTGGTGATGACGTCATCATTAGATTCTTTTTTTTAAGAATTGACAGAACTATTTGAAAATATCACATCCAAACTGTAAAAACATTGTTGGATATGTTTGTTTCTTTAAGAAACTCAGACCAACTTGTTACTACAGAAGAGTTTTAGGGCCACTCATGACAAAATAAAATAAGAGTTTGTTTCTTTTCATGCAATTTGATTTAAAGTCAAAAAACAATGTTGAGATATTTTTTCATCATACAATATGATAACAAAGTTGAAATACTGCATCATTCTGCAGAACTTCCTGTCCATCCTCTAGGTGGCGCTATCACTGAGACTGTATATTGGTCTATTGAATTGATCAGGGCAGGACTCTGATCACACATGTAAAGAACTGTATAATAAGTGTAGTATTGAGTAACAGTCACCTTGATCCAGTGATACAACATAGTAACACCAGGACAACAAAAGCTGCCGTCACAGTGAGGAATTAATATTCCAACAAACAAACAGGCTCACACGGGGGGCGGAGCCTCAAAAGAACTCAATGAAAATCTAAAGTAAAGGAAGGGCAGTGAGGAAGCTCTGCCTGAAATGTCTGTGCTGGAATAAAGTGAAACTGACTGATCACAGTGTTTCTATTGTACCATGAATTAAGTGACTCATTAACAGAGTCGCTCATTTTCTGCAGCAATCCTTCCTGGATTTTGTTGCAGCAACAGTGTTGCTTTGTCCTGGATGATGAGTTTGAATTCTTCAGTGATCTCTATTGGAGGATAGGAGGTTTTATTTTATTTTTTTAAAATTAAAGTGAAAATAGGATTTTTTTTTCAAATTAAATCAAACATCACCTGGAAAATGTTATATATTTTTTTTAAATCAAAGTGACTATCAAAGGGAAAATAACAGGTTTTTTTTTTCAAATTAAAGTGATTTCTAAATGATGTAGAAATCATCATCCTCCACTATGAGCAATTAAAAAGCAAATAAAGCTGCAAATGGATCAGAACTCCTGGAGTGAAACATAAAGTACTTCAGGAAAGGAGGAGAACGCCGCCACTAGAAGTAGAGATATTTTCAGGATTGTTACGTTACGTTTTGGAACGAACACTAAAGTTAACCCAGAAGTGGAGTATGGACATGATTGTGTGTTCATCTGTGGTCTGGTGGTGAGTGTGTGTGTTGCCTTCAGGGGCAATGGGAAATAAAACCACTGCATGTAAGAAACACTAAACAATAAAAACACTTCTGGTTAAGATCACAGCAACTTAAAACACAATAAATAAAGCCAAATATGCAGCAAAATCATTGAAATGTGATTAAAAAGCTGTCAACAATGAAGCTGTCCCATGAAGACAAAGTCTTGACTAGTTTTCTGCTGCTGGTTGATCCATGATGCAGAAGATTTGGATGAATGACTGATGGTTTCTTTGTATGTTTCACATCTTGTTTTGCTCTTGTATAGAAAACATTTCAAATCACATTCAACACAAATATTTGAAGAAAGAAAGTAGATGTTTTCACCAATGTGGGCCGGTTAGCTCAGTTGGTCAGAGTGTGGTGCTAATAACACCAAGGCCATGGGTTCAATCCCCATACTGGCCAAATGAAGCTTCATAAACTGCTGTCTTTATTTTCTGAAGCCACTAGATGGTGCTGTCTCTTCAAAAAACATCTAAAAAACACTTCATTGCCAGTACTTTAGGATCTATCTTTGAACCAGGAGACTGGGGTTCACTTTCCTGATGGAGTTAAGGGATTGTTGTGGTGGATTGCTCACACTGCATGAGCAAGGCACCACGATTATAAATGGCTGTATTGTAATTATTAGTTGCATTGACTTGGAATCAAACCCAGGCCTCCAGCGTGGCAGGGGACAACTCTACCACTGAAGCACCAATGCTAACACATCAGATCAGACCCGTCTCCATTTTAAATGTCAAAGAGAACTTGTCCTCATGGCAGTAAGCCATGTATTAAAATGAATCCTGATGGAGACACACAAGCTTCAGAGGCTCTGACAGAACTCACTCACAAACCTGAAAAATGCTTCAGGTCAAATGGACCATAAAGTTACTAATCCTCCAATAGCAGTTGAACCTTCAGTTTCATTTCTTCAAGGTCGGCCATGACTCATTTACTTTTGTCAGAATGTGGTCATTCCAGGAGCTCTGTCAAGGCTGTCAGGAGTCTTGATCTACTGCCTTATTTATGACAATCAGTTGAGTCCTTTAGCTTCTTGAACATGTTGGCTCGTTGGTCTGGGAGTATGATTCTCACTTTGGGTGTCAGAGGTCCTGGGTTCAATTCCCAGATGAGCACTTGGAGTTACCTTGACCCTCTCCAACATTCATTTTCTTCCGCTTATCCGTTTCCGGGTCGCGGGGGTGACAATCTGAACACCGTCACACAGATCACAATGCACCGATTAAGAACCTCCCTGCAGGTGGTGAGCCCACGGGAAGGTGACTCTCCTCTCCTACAAATGGTTTTAACTTTGGTCATCAACCAGGATCTCTTCGTGTTAAATTTCAAAAGAGACTGAGACTTTGTGTTGGAGGCTTGGCTGATCTCTGCTCTTCACCTCATGGACTTTTTATGAGAGAAACCTCGTTGTAATGTCCCGCTTGTGTCTTTATAACTAATTGAACCAAGCTGAAGCAATTCAGCAAGTCTTTCATTTTGACTCAGACTTTAGCATTATGATTTGCTCCTTTAGCTTTCAGGTCTGTCTAGAATCAGATTGGTCATGCAAAAGGTTCCAGATCTCTGTAAAGGACAGTAGACCCATCCAAGATGGCTCCTGTGTTCCATCCTGTTCTGCATGTGATTCCCTCACGCCCACGTGAGGTGTAAAATGTATAAAAGCTGGATTTGTACAGTATATGTGAAATGTTGTTGCTGAGAGAGAGAGTCTATACTGCTTCCATTACGACCACTACTCTTTGCCGAAACCCGGGATTGAACCAGGGACCTTTAGATCTTCAGTCTAACGCTCTCCCAGCTGAGCTATTTCGGCCTATATGAGCTGAATTTTCATGAAGATATGGAAATTTAACATCAGAACTCCTGTGCTAACTACTGGATCACCACAGGATCCGCTTGGTTTCCATTGTGCTAACTCATACTTCCTCAACTACCTGTGAAGACTCTCCATCCACCTAGTTGACGTAGTCCTGAGGAGAACTTTCCTTCATTGTAACGCCTCAAAAGTCTTGAATGAACATCAGCTCAGAGTCATTCTGACAAATGAATCCAGGATCTGCTTCCACCAACTGAGCTATCGAAGGGTGGAAACTGTGTTTCCTGACAGGGGAGAAAAAATTCCAGTGGAAAAGACACACATCAATAGTTTACATTGTGCTGACTCATGTTTCTGAAAAGCCTCTGGATTTCAACGGTGGATCCTCAGATTAAAAGTGCATCATTGATAAATTTCACGACTTCAGAGAGCTTCCTTTGAATTCTTGAGGACTGTCGTGACACTGAAGTTTGACCTTCCAACTCAACATTTACGTTACAAAGTCAACTTGCTCTTCTAAATCCTACATACTCAGTTTTATAAAAAGTACTCCTTCGAGCCAGCGACCTAAGGATGTCAATGTTGACCACTACAGTCCTCCGCTCTACCAACTGAGCTATCGAAGGGTGGCAACTAAGACTTCTGGCCAGGACAAAAAATTCCCCAGGACTATACACAGGTGAAATTTTGACACGGATCAGCTTGGTTTCCATTGTGCTAACTCAAACTTCCTCAAGAAGCAGTGAAGACTCTCCATCCACCTGGTTATGGGTCCTAAGACACCCAACGAGTGTCAGTGATACAGTCAACATGGTCCAGCAGTCGTGTTGTTGCTACTTCTTGTTAATGGAAGATCAAACAGATATGGAAATGTGACAGTAGAATTCCAGTAGAAAGCAATCGGACACTGTGACGTCACCAGAACAACAAAAACAACTTCATGACAATTTGAGAGTCAAAGGCTTTTTCTACTAGGTTCTGCTTCAGTATTATAAATATAAACAGTTACAAACATGTGAAAACTTACCTTACCAAGGAGCTGGTGGTGAAATGGAGAACATGTCTGTCTACTGCTCAGAAGGTTCCAGGTTCAACTCCTGGTTAGCTTTAAACCCTTTAGCTAACTTCACAGACAACATTTCCCTTGTCGTTGTTGGAACCTTCACATTATTCTACAATAATGTATGCAAAAGCCTCCAGATCTCTGTAAAGGAAAGTAGACCCATCCAAGATGGCTCCTGTGTTCCGTCTTGTTCTGGATGTGATTCCCTCAAACCCAAGTGAGGTGTAAAATGTATAAAAGCTGAATTTGTACCATATATGTGAAATGTTGTTGTTGAGAGAGAGAGTGGAGATCAAAGTGAAGAACGGAATGTTGTCACTTAGATCTTTTCCATTTTTTATGACATCACTATGACATCACCAAACAGAGTTAGCAGATAGAACCATCAGGGTATCACACTTCACAGCCTCCCTGGGAAAGTTCTGGAAGACATAGTAGAGAAAGTCTCAGTAGCAGAGGAAGGTTTGGATCCATGGAGCTCATTGCAGCATCTGTCCTCTATTATGGAGACGATACGAGTCGGCAGCAAGAGACAAAATGGAGGCACAAAGATTATTATCATAGGAGTGTAATGATTCTAGAGTGTAATGTGTAATGATTCTACCAATATAAGAGCCATAATACAGCTGAGCAGGTCTGGGATGGATTTCTTTATTTCTCTGCCACAGAACACCACAGAAGCTGTTCTGCCCTTCATCATCTGCAGCCATATGGAAAGGACATACCAGTCAGTCACTAGTGCAAATGCAGAACGCAGTTTCAGCCTGAAATGAATTCAAAACTCTCTCTGGGCATGAAGGAGGCCAGACTCTCAAAGCTCACTTTGCTCTCCATAGAGAGACGTTGTGCTTGATAAGAAGGAGGTGGCTGAAAGGTTTGTGAGGATGAAGGAGAGGAAGATGGTGCTGTAAAATATGAGGCCACGTTACTGTACATAGTTCAGAAATACCTTGGGGCCAGTTGTTCAAAGGTAATCTGATTGGATTTTGGTTATGGGATTGGATCAAATCTTGAAATGGGTTGTTCCAAAGGGAAAGAATGATTCTGAGATCGGATTAGATCATGTAATCCAATCCTAGTTTTAATCTGGATCGAACCTTCAATTTTTGTTGTTCAAAACATTTCAGTAGGATCTGGATAACTTTGATCCCAAAAAACAGGATTATTCTGATCCCAACAGGGGGTAGGATTTCAAAGTGGATTTCAGGAGGAAAATGTAGCAAAACTTTAAAATTGGTCAAAAATCAATTTGTATATATACTTTTATTTATATTTTGCACTTGATTTGTTCATCTGCTGTCGTGATTAAGAAGACTCAAGCTCCCAATTAGGCCTTTATGAATATCCATCTTCTCACGCTAATCCCTTTCCGGGTCGTGGGTTTGCATTGCACCAATTAAGAGCCCATGGGAAGGTGGCGACCAGTGAGGGGCATGAACCCACTACCTTGGAATTGTGAGTTTCATGCTCTACCAACTGAGCTAGCCGGGGCATTTGCAACATTATTTTGCGGAAAATTCCCAAAATCTTGCGATGGAAACCCGAACCATAACAGATTATACCAGTCCATTCCGGCACTTTTTGTGCGGAGGAAACACACCTTAAGTGACCTGAGAGGGAGGGATTGGGAAGAACGTCTGGCCTGAAGGTTCTCAGGAACAACACACAGAAAACCTTACACTGCTCTTTGAGGAATTGAACCCTGGTCTCTTCAAAAGGCATAGTTTCTGTAGTGTAGTGGTTATCACGTTTGCCTAACACGCAAAAGGTCCCCTGTTCAAAACAGGGCAGAAGCATAAAGTATGTTTTTTTTTCTAAAACTCCAAACAGAGTTCAACTCTGGCTAAAACACTTTTAGTCCTATTTGCGCAGCTTTCAAGTTGACATTCAGCACATTAATTTGTCCTTCCTAATTGTCATCCTTTGCAAACACTGACTACGATCTGAAAATCACATTTGAATGCCATCATTCAGATCATACTTCTTAAAGGACATCATTTTTCCTGATCGCTTTCAATCGGCTCTCATGTCAGAGGTCTTCTCCTGCCAAGATGTCCTCAAATAAATGTGGCTTCTGGAGCCCAGGCTCTAAAATATTACGGAAAAGTATTATTATCCACTTAAATAGTTCATTAGGAAAATTATTAATCTCTTAAAAAACGTTAGGTGTTATTTGGAAATAAATAATCAATTCATAGTAGTAGATTTACACATAGGTTAAAAAACAGATAACGTGTTAATTAAGAAAAAATATTGCTATAAATAGCATAGGATATAATCACACATATGTAAATATTGGATAAAATCTCATTTAAAATCTTAAAACTATCATGATTAGAGAAAATTGGACGAAAATACTTCAACAAACGATGAAGTGAATCATCGTGAATTTTATTGTGAAGGGCCAAATTCGACAATGCTCTGATAACCTCCACGAACCTATCACAAAACCTCCGCGAGACCTCTGCAAACTTTGTTTTCCAGAAATAAAGTGATCTCAGAAAAGAGGCGGATGCTGCCTCGTGCTGATCTGAAAACTTGGAAAAAGTTAAGAGGGCTGCATGATCTACATCCATCTGCTGGGTGAGAGACAAATATTAACTTCTGAGTGACGTTATATTGATTAGTGATGGTAATTACTCCATGCTGATCAATATATTGTTAAACTCTGTTAGAGCAGCATGAGCAGCCGATGAAAGGTGCTGTCTGTACAAGGTGGACAATTACAGAGCCAAATCATTCCTACCTCCACTCAGCGGTGAGTGAGACACAGTAAGATGTGTGAATGTGATTGAGTGTGATTGAGAATGGGTTTTTTTTGGTGCCATTCTTATTTTTATTTCGTGTTATGTCGGAGGTAATATTTAGTGCACTCACTCACTGTTACCGGTGCAGAGGGGGAAAATTAAGCATGACCAGTTGGAGCCTGAAGGGTTTGCTGGGGTGAAATTCACAGGGGTGTGACAAGTGTCCAACATATCAGGACCATAAATGATGGCAGTGAATTATACTGGCTGATTTGAGCAATTAATTCCATTCAAAGCCTTGAACAGGCAGCAGTGGGATTTGCAGCCATGCCTCCTCAGAGACTGGAGTCTTAATCCAACACCTTGAACCTGAACTGTCACTAGCAGAGGATGGTTTCGATCCATCGACTTCTGGGTTATGGGCCCAGCACGCTTCCGCTGCGCCACTCTGCTAAGTGCAGGGTTCTCAAGGAGTGTCCACTGTACTTAGCAGTTCTGTTTGCATTATTTGAGAAATCGATTTCATTGTCGAGCACGAGCACTCATTGTTTCATTACGAAGAGGCACTCTGTGGTTTATTTCCGAACATGTTTTTTTCCCAAATCAACTTCCATTGTCTGATCTGGTGACCTACTGAGGTCCTTTGTTTAGGTGTATCGGGAACATAAATGTCGGCTTGAATCGATCCCTCCCAACCATTTACTGGAGCGTGATTTGTTTCCAATGTGTTTTTGGACTTGTTGACAGTGTTGGCCTGGATGGTAATGGCTTGGACAACCAAACAACATCATCAGGGTGAAGGCTGTGAGACGAGACCAACTAGGGAACCCCAAACGTCCTCGGCAAAACGTGACCTTGACATTTTAATGTCAGGATGGCCGAGCGGTCCAAGGAGCTGCGTTCAGGTCGCAGTCTCTTCTGGAGGCGTGGGTTCAAATCCCACTTCTGACAGCAGAGCATGTGTTAAAACATGCAGGTGTGTCCATGAACCTTTCAAGGACTAACAATTATACTTCCTCACATGGTGCCATGTGCCATGTGCCAGAGCAGAGCTGCCTAATTGGGAAAAGGGAGGTCTGACCTTGATTTGGATTGGCTACACCCCGCAATTACACTGTATAAAGTTTGATACATGATCCACTCTTTAAAATTTGAAACAAGCCAGGGAGAGGTGACAGACTATCTTGACTTCTGGGGCATCATTCCCAGTCATAGGGATTAATATTACTCTTGCAATACCAGTAGAAAGTCAATTTTGCATAATATGACCCCTTTTATCGCTGACGTTCGTTGCTCCTTCAAGACAAGTGTCCAACATATCAGGACCATAAATGATGGTGGTGAATCATTACTGGCTGATTTGAGCAATTAATTCCATTCAAAGCCTTAAACTGGCAGCAGTGGGATTTGCAGCCATGCCTCCTCAGAGACTGGAGTCTTAATCCAACACCTTGGATGACTCGGCAACACTACCTGAATCAGCTTGGATTAAGGGCTCGTCCAATTCTGACGCCATGACTGTCCATGGGTGATCAACATCAGAATGGTGTTCTTTCGTTAGACAAAGATCAAGACCATTGTTAACAAGCGTTGCTGTTTTGCACTCATTCACAGCCATTCCAGTGAGAGTCTTGATTTGCAGCAAGTGTTGGATCTTTGAACATGGTTATTTGACAGTGAAAACTTGGAAGAGGAGAAAACCTGAACTGTCGCTAGCAGAGGATGGTTTCGATCCATCAACTTCTGGGTTATGGGCCCAGCACGCTTCCGCTGCGCCACTCTGCTAAGTGCAGGGTTCTCAAGGAGTGTCCACTGTACTTAGCAGTTCTGTTTGCATTATTTGAGAAATCGATTTCATTGTCGAGCACGAGCACTCATTGTTTCATTACGAAGAGGCACTCTGTGGTTTATTTCCGAACATGTTTTCTTCCCAAATCAACTTCCATTGTCTGATCTTGTGACCTACTGAGGTCCATTGTTTAGGTGTATCGGGAACATGAATGTCGGCTTGAATCGATCCCTCCCAACCATTTACTGGAG
Source organism: Lipophrys pholis (assembly GCF_963383615.2). Classification (NCBI taxonomy): domain Eukaryota; kingdom Metazoa; phylum Chordata; class Actinopteri; order Blenniiformes; family Blenniidae; genus Lipophrys; species Lipophrys pholis. The sequence goes on along the minus strand of NC_137646.1, from coordinate 1,648,911 downwards.
CGTGATTTGTTTCCAGTGTGTTTTTGGACTTGTTGACAGTGTTGGCCTGGATGGTAAAGGCTTGGACAACCAAACAACATCATCAGGGTGAAGGCTGTGAGATGAGACCAACTAGGGAACCCCAAACGTCCTCGGCAAAACGTGACCTTGACATTTTTATGTCAGGATGGCCGAGCGGTCCAAGGCGCTGCGTTCAGGTCGCAGTCTCTTCTGGAGGCGTGGGTTCAAATCCCACTTCTGACTGTGTTAAAACATGCATTGTGTTCATGAACCTTTCAAGGACTAACAATTATACTTCCTCACATGGTGCCATGTGAGGAAGAGCTGCCTAATTGGGAAAAGGGAGGGCTGACCTTGATTTGGATCGGCTACACCCCGCAATTACACTGTATAAAGTTTGATTCATGATCCACTCTTTAAAATTTGAAACAAGCCAGGGAGAGAGGTGACAGACTGTCTTGACTTCTGAAGGTAAAGTTGGACAGAATAATCAGCAACAAGTGTGCAGTTATTAAGGATATTGTTAATTAAACTAAAAGAGAGAGACATTCTAAGGATTTACTCAAATTGTATTGTAGATTGAGAAATGTCCGATGCAGTTGAGAGGACAATCATCTTTGTTCGGAGAGATCCAGACATGTAGATGCGGTTTCCATGCCAAGAATGTATTGTGGTCTTTCATTAAATTAATGTGTGCATGCGTTGTATTGTGTATGAATGAATTCAGTTTTCTTCCCTGTGCACCTCCAGCCTTCCAGCAGTGTCCCTGTACCATCTCCTGGGACTCCAGGTGGTCCGGGTCCATCGGCAGCATCGTCTGGGCAGGCTACTCAGAGGCCTTCTTTGACTTTGGCTTCAGTAAATACTGATGATGTTACACGTGTTTATTATGTCAAAAATATTTAGAGAGAACATGTTACTAACTTGGACTATCTCGCTCTGAGTGAAACCTGGTTAAACTGTAATATACCATCAAATATGATCGACATTCCAGGATATTCTTGTTTTCTTAAGGACAGGCAAATAGGTAAAGAGGATGGTGTGCTAGTATATGTTCGAAACACACTTAAATGTACTGAATTTAATTTGGTTTTAAACATTGTTTTATCACCTAGAATGAATTTTAATATTGTAACTTTATACAATCTGCCATCATTTAATGTATCTTTCTATAGTAACCTGGACAAACTGCTTAAAATGTTTAAATATGATAGTGAAACCATAGTGCTTGGAGATTTTAATATCAATTGATTGGACCAACATGTTAAACAAAAACTGAAAATAATAAAAACTAATCTCTGGTGGCTAGTACAGGAATCAGCTGAGAAAGAAGCCGCTACACCCCCTACGTAAATAGCCTGGGATTACTGCAAAAAGTGTCCAAATTAAGCATCACCAACAAATATTCAAGCCAACTAGAAAAGTTGCCAAAATGCCTCTTGCACACTTTGTGTTTTGTAAAATGCCTTAAATAGGCGCGGCTCAATGTCCGACTGGGACTTGTGGTGACTGTGCATCCAGTGCTCCCTTTAGCTCAGACCCATTGTGGCATCGCTTCTCGGCCTTTTGGCTAAGACAGTGGTCCCCTCCTTTGGGTGGTGAAATCGTTTTGCCTGTCGTGGTAGTGATTTCCTACTTGTATAGGAGGACATCTATTTTTTTCAGGAATATTATTTCTCTTTTGCATTTTGTTTGTAGTTGAGTATTTTTGTCCTGAAAAAAACTGTTGTTGTGCAGACTGAGGGGAGCTGTTCTAATAGCTTTCTCTCTGTCTGCTCGACCTTTTATTGCTAACTTTTAAAGTTTATTTATAATTTTAACTATTTATTGTATTCTTAATTGTTTTTTTACCTTTTTAAGCTGGTGGTGCCTCCAACATGTCGGCCAGTCATGCCGGCATTAGGAGGCACCACAGCGTACGTTTTACTTTTGTAGAAAAAGAAGGGAAATTGGTATATATGTCACGCCTTGATTTTTCCAGGAAGCTCGTTCAAGGTGTGCTCAACTTTTCCCCGACAGACCTGAACTGTGTCCTGACCTTGCCCTTTAACAAAGGATTTGATGTAAGTTTTTGATCTGCAGCACTCCTGCGACAGTTCTGGTCCCGTTTTGAAAATGTAAAACCCCAGTTTGCTGTGTTCAATGTGGAGAAGCTTTCTGACAATGCGCTTAAAACCGTTATTGTCAGAATGTTCAATGAAACGGTGAATGCAGAAGACATCTGTGCATGGCTGGGTAGATACTGCACTGTTAAAGGCCAGGCTACCAAGGTGAGGGATGAGGACGGCATCTGGAATTGCGCTTGGAGGGTCCCCATTCAACAATGGCAGGACCCCCAGGGCTTCCAGGGCCTGAAACATCTCCCACCCATGGTAGTCCTGGGTGACAACAGGGGCTATATTCACTACCAGGGCCAGCCCAAGCTCTGCCGTAAGTGTGGTCAGCACGGCCACCTGGCTGAAGCCTGTGAGCTGGTCGTTTGCAGGAAGTGCCGAGAAATTGGTCACACCTTTGAGGAGTGTACCAATGGCAGAAGGTGCAACCTCTGTGGAGAGACCAACCACCTCTTCAGAGATTGCCCCAAATCCTTTGCCAACAAGTTGAAGGCAGCAAAACAGACAGAAAATGAACGACTTGACGGACACGAGGAACAGGTGCAAGAGATAATTGAAGAGGCGGGTATTGTGAACCCTGATCCCCCACCAACCACTGTGGTTGGAGGAGAAGGATCAGTTGAGGCAGAAGGGGAGGGGCCTGCAAAGACCTCCTCAGGTGAATCCACCGGAGATGAGAGCAGGCAGGCAGCAGGTGGAGCTGTTTCCAGTGGTGAGGAAAGCCAGGGATCCAGCAATGATGCCTCCCTCCCCAATGCCCAACTCCCCAAGAGACCGGCATCAGAATTGTCCTCTGAGTCTCCCCAGGGCTCAGAGAAGAGGGGAAGAGTTGAGGTGTACTCAGACAGTTCGTCTGTGGGGGAACCCAGAGTCTTCCCCTCCAATTCACCCAATGAGGTTTCTTTTCTTTCAATTGCTCTGCAATCAACCCCAAACGGCTCAAAAATGAATAGGAGGTTGCAGGAGAGACCAATTCCCAGAGCCCGAACGGGGAACAGAGCTCAAACCCTTCACACCTCACCTATGGAAGTGAAGGAAGAGCTCAGTTCACAAGCGATAACTTAGTCACTGTTTTTAACTGATTTTATAGTTCAAACTTTGTAGTCTTTTTAAAATGTCCTACCTGTTGTTTTTAACCATACTCATGACCCTCACCTTCTCTACCATCAATGTGAGAAGTGTGAAGTCGAGAGTTAGAGCCCAGAGTGTTTTATCCTTTTTAAGTTCATTTAAGTCAGATGTGTTTTTATTACAAGAGTGTGCTATACCGTTTTTAAATTCTTACCAACAGTGGGAGGAGATGTGGCCACTCCCGTCAGTATGGAGTGGCTCCAACAGTAATAAAAATGATGGAGTGGCCATTTTAATAAATAACCCCCGGATCTTGGTGAAGGGCAGCACTGTGGTGAGAGATGGTAGGGCACTTTTACTACATTTGACTTTTATGGATCAGGATTTTAAGCTCTTGAATATTTATGGTTTTAATGAGAAAAATGATAGGTATGACCTTTTAGAGGACTTGCAGTCCCACATGCTAGGACGAGTGCCACTTATTTTAGGAGGTGATTTTAATTGTATTTTAACTAGAAAAGATAGGAGAGGAGCAGGGGAAGATTTTAAAGTCGACAAGACATCGGTTTTATTGCAGAATCTATGCAGGGATTTTAAACTCCAAGACTGTTTTAAAACCATGCATCCCAGAGAGGAGGGCTTCACTTGGTTCAGTAGTGACGGCACCAGAGCCTCTCGCATAGACTACCTTTTTACAAGAGACTGCCCACCAACCGATGCTACATTAACCCCTGTTTTCTTCTCCGATCACCTCATTCTGTCCTGCACCCTTTCACTGTCCTCTGGTGTGACTGTAGGAAGAGGTCTGTGGAAGCTCAACTGCTCCCTGCTGGAGGACAACAATGTTGTCAGCCAGTACAGGGAGCAGTACAGGGAGTGGCAGACCCTTCAAGACATGTACGATTCACAGGCACACTGGTGGGAAATGGTGAAGGGAAAGACTCAGACTTTTTTCAAACAAGTTGGCAAAAATCAAAAAGCTAAAGAAAACAGACGCATGATGGGACTGCAAAAAAGACTACAAAGATATTTTAAACTAACACAATATGGGTTGGATTTTAATGATGAAATCAAACAAATCAAAAAAGAAATGTCGGTTTTAGCAGCAGTCAAAAGTAAAGGCATCATTTTAAGAAGTAGGGAAAGGGAACTGGAGGAAGGGGAAAAATGCTCAAGATACTTTTTCAAGAAAATTATAAATAAAACTGGCACCATGAGAAAACTGAGGAAAAAAGATGAATCCACTACTAACTCAACAGAAGAAATGAAGGAGGAAGTAGAAAGTTTTTATGAAAACCTTTACCAAAAGAAACCTGTAAATATTGATGCCATGACAGAAGTTTTAAATTTTATTGAAAAAACGGTGGAGGACAGTGTGCTTTTAACCCAAGATTTTACTTTTTTTGAGTTAAATAAATGTGTGAATAGTTTTAAAAAAGGCAAGTCACCCGGACAAGACGGACTTCCTTTGGAATTTTATTTGACCTTTTGGGACCTTTTAGCACCTGACCTGCTCACCGTTTTTAAAGACTTTGATGAACATGAGCAACTTCCAGACAGTTTTAAAGTAGGGATAGTGACTCTCCTTCATAAAGATAAAGACAAGACCGACCTAAAGAATTGGAGACCTATCACGCTTTTAAACTTTGACTGTAAACTTTTTAGTAAACTTTTATCTTCACGAATGTCGTTGTTTTTAAAGGACCTGATTCACCCGGATCAAGCCTGTGCCATCCCGGGGAGGAGGATCACCGACAGCCTCCTGCTGATCCGAGACACCATCTGTTTTGCGAGAGACAGAAACATCCGGCTGGTAGTCCTAAATTTAGATTTTGAAAAAGCTTTTGATCGGGTCTCGCACCAGTACCTTTTCAAAGTGCTGCAGAAAATGGGATTCCCAGAAAGGTTTCTAGCTTGGGTGGGATTGCTGTACCGGGACATCAGCAGCAGATTTGTGGTTAATGGGCATCTGACAAAAGCAGTCAAAATCAACTGCGGTGTCCGTCAGGGCTGTCCGTTATCTGCCCTCCTGTACGTAACATGTGTGGAACCTCTGGCACAGATCTTGAGAAGGGATAAACGAATCAATGGGGTGAGTATCCCGGGGAGCGGGGGACTCACCACTAAATGTGTCCTCTACATGGACGACGTGAACATTTTATGCACTGACCTTTTATCAGTCAACAGGACATTGGACGTGACTGACTTTTATGGACAGGCCTCTGGGTCAAAGCTCAACCGAGACAAGACCCAAGCCCAGTTTTATGGACCATGGATGGAGACTGAGAAGACTGGACTTCCCCTGACCGTGACCCAGACTGAGCAAAAAATACTGGGGGTGAAATTTGACAGGGAGGGAGGGGGAGGGACAAACTGGCCGGACGTGGTAGGGAAAGTAAGACAAAGACTGGGATTCTGGGGACTTAGAGGACTGACCATGGAAGGAAAGGTTTTAATCATCAAAGCTGTGATTTTACCGTTGCTTTTATTGATCAGCTCTGTGTTTATGCCTCCTAGGAGAGTGCTTTTAGACTTGGACCGGGCCATGTTTTATTTTTTATGGGGATCAAAGTGGGACAGACTAAGAAGGGAGGTCATGAAAAAGCCTAAAGATAAAGGAGGGAAGGGAGTACCGGATTTTTATCTAACACTGGGAAGCTTCTACACAGCACAGCACATGGCTGTTGCCACGGACCCCTCCAGGAACCCAAAGACGACAGCAATGGCTCGTTTCTGGATGGGGTCCTACCTTCGAAGGATTAAGATTTTACCCATTGATCTTAAAATACCAGTTTCTTTTAACCTGCCATCGGCCTATGATTTTATCAAGACATTTTTTAAACAGTTTAACCTGGAACAGGAGGAGTTGCAGATTTTAACTAACCACAAATGTCTAATTTCTGTTGTGCAGGAACGGGAACCAGTGAGTCCAGTGCGCGGGCTTGCACTCGGTGAGCCCTCCACAGTTTGGCGCAACGTGAACCATCCTGTCCTCCCAAACAGACTCCGGGACCTGTCATGGCTGGTGGCTCACGAGGTTCTCCCAGTCAGGGCCGTCATGCACTCCCGAGGAATGGCAGCGCACTCAACTTGCCCCCGGCCTGGTTGTGGCGCTCCTGAGTCGGTGAGGCACCTCCTCTGGGAGTGCAGCGCTGCCGTAGACCAGTGGGCAACGGCCGGCTCCTTGCAATTCCCGTACTTACCAGCAGGGGGGGGGTCCTTACAGCACAGCTGGTGCTATACGGGGTGAGCCACGAGTTCATGACAAAGAAGGACTTTGAAAAGATGTGGCTCACCCTGGCCGCCATCAAAGACGCCACCTGGACCTCCAGAAACCTGCTGGTAAGAAGGCATAGGCAGATCCCCCCCGTGGCTGTGATCCAGATGGCCGCAGCGACGGTCCGCGAGGTGGAAGCTGCAGGCGGCAGGCCGAGGACACAGCCACAAAGAAGAATCGCCTCCCTGCCCATTCGGACGAAGGAGCCGGAGCCTCACAAGAAAAGGTCAAGGCAGCGGCGGCCTGGCTCTCCGGGTGTGGACGGAGGGAAGGAGCAGGAGGGAGAGGACCTCCTCTGAGCACCATGGCAGAACCCCGAGAGACCAAATGTTTGAGAGAACAGGATGAGTTCCCCTTGATAGGGACTCACTGCTCTCCTGCACAGCGGAATAGACCTTTTAAACGGAAGGCACTCCTATTTATTGACTTTTACAACGATAGACACTTTTTATTTCCTCATGTTTCTCATTTTACTCAACAGGTCCTGCTTTATTTGTAAATCTCTATTTATTTAAAGTACTGTATTTATGATATTTTAAAACAGAAGCTTGTACCTTGTTTGCTTTTATGTTTTAAATGAGTGAAAACATCTGTGTCGAAATTGAAGAAAAGGAACTGTAAAATGTGTCAATAAAATCTTGTAAAAGAAAAAAATCTGTTCTTATCAGTTTAATATCTGATATGTCCCCTATCTGGGGACTGTATATTAAATTGATTTTTGGAACAGGGAGATGGAATAGGAGCTTGCTCTGTCCACTCCACGCATCAACCTGGTATTGCAGTTCATCTGGGAATGGTGCACCCTCCTCTCCTGTTGAATGAAAACTAAATAGTTCTTTCTTGAAGGGCTGAACTCAATGTTAAGCAAAGAAAGCAAGTTTCAAAAGAAGTGTAGAACAAAGATCCTGTCTGTGTCAGCAGGGGTGTGAGCCTGTCACTGTTGCTAACTTGGTGACTTTGTCACTAAATCTGGTGACTTTTCAGGTCCTGTTGGCAACTTTTTTTGTGAAAAGCGACTAGCGACAAATCTCGCGACTTTCTAGTGTGTTTGGCGACTCTGAGGTGAAAGCAGGTCTGGTTCTGCAGTCACTGTGGTCAACGAGCAGCAGGTCCTGCTGTGAGCCCCTCCCCCGTCCTGAAGCATTGACAGACCTGCGGTCAGTCTGACAGTCCCTCCCTCCCTCCTGCAGTCAGACCAGAGGAGACCCTCACCACACTGCGTCCACACTGAAAAGGAACCGCGTATGCGCAAGGCCGCCGCTGGTTTACTGAGCGGCAAGTAAATCTAAATATTGTTTCAATCACACTGAGGCCTGTGGCCTGTACTAGGAACCCTGATCAACATATCCAGGATCTCTCTGTTTCCTGGGTTGACTGATCCTGATCACCGTTACTACCAAGCAGGTTATCAACTCTCTGGTTCAACCCAGACCTACGTGTGCTTGTTCACATGAAAGGGGCGGAGTTTGCAGCATCTGACAAATCACACACAGAGAAACTCTGCAGAGCAGTTTACAGATTACTGAAGGAGCAGTTAATCTCTGAGATTATGAAGAATTAAAACACATCCAGCAGCTAAAAGCAACACTGCTGCTGCAGCCAAAGCCAGAACATTCCTGACTTGTTAATGCTGACTTGGTGAGATTATACCAGATTAATTCATCAGACAATATAAACAGACAGCACTGTGATCACTCAGTTTCACTTTATTCCAGCAGAAACGTGTCGGGCTGAACTTCCTCACTGATCTTCTTTTAGTTTAGATTTTCCATCCAGTTGTTTTGAGGCTGAGTTTCTCTTGTGTTTTATGTTGGAATATTAATTCATCACCGTGACGACAGGAGTAGTTCTGGTTCCATAAATTCATGTTTCTGCAGTTCTGTCAGCTGTGATCATTACGCTCATTATTCCAGATCAACCCTCGTGGAGATAAACAGACTTGGAACAAGTCAAGAACAAAAACATCCTTCAAAGCCTCAGAGACCAGGATTTATTTTATTATGTCAAAAAGATTTCTAAATTCATTTCTCATCTCCGCTCTGCTGCAGCTCAGTGCTGAACCTGCCCACCAATCACCATCATCTAAGAATGGGCAGGGCATTTTCCAAGAGATCTGATTGGTCAGGAGGCGGAGCTTTGACCTCTTATCCAGAACATAACCTGCTCCGGAGCAGGTTAGACTTTCAGGGTAAGTTACCATGGTGATTTATCCTGGTGAGAAGTGAATGAGCGTCATCGTACGGAAAGTTATCTTGATAAGAGAAAATCCAGCTTCGTAGTACAGGCCTCAGGCCTGTGGTCACACAGAGTTTACCAACATTGATGTGTTTGTGAAAATTTGAGTTGAAAAAGAGCAAGAAGAGCGCCCCCTCTAGCCGGGGGGATGAAAAGCTCACAGCACCTGCTATTCTCAGGCAGTCTCCCATACAAGCAGATGGCGCTAGATGGCGCTGTCTGTTCAACAAATGTTTGAAAACACACTTCATGGCCAATCTTTCAGCCTCTATCTTCAAACCAACAGCTCCATCTGGTAGAGTCAGAAAATAAAGAAAATGGTTGATGAGGCTTCATTTGGCCAAGGCTCCATCGAGGCTCAGTGCCGGTGTAAGATTGTAAAAGGACCCTCATAGAATCTGAACCCAGAGGTCCATTTTCCACAGCAGAATATATGGACCCCTAATATTTGTACTGAAATGTTCATAGAATTTAAAAACATAAATAAATATGAACAGAAACAACAACATATAATAGATAGTGAGTAACTATTTTATTCTCGAGTAACGAAGAGAGACAGAGACATACTGATGGTAGATTTTAAAAGAGTTAGAATCTTCTTGAGATTCCTTCAGTCTACAAGTTGATGATAGAGCAGCTTCATGAGTGACGACAACATCAACACTTTAGTTGGCACTGCCGTGACCCAGATTTGAACCGGGGATGCTGCGGCCACAACGCAGAGTACTAACCACTATACGATCACGGCCACAACACAGAGTACTAACCACTATACGATCACTGTCATAACACAGAGTACTAACCACTATACGATCACTGTCATAACATAGAGTACTAACCACGATATGATCACTGTCATAACACAGAGTACTAACCACTATACGATCACTGTCATAACACAGAGTACTAACCACTATACGATCACTGTCATAACATAGAGTACTAACCACTATATGACCACTGCCATAACACAGAGTACTAACCACTGTATGATCACGGCCACAAGGAAACATTACAATGAAAATATCTCAGCAATCTTTGGAGACAACACTGACTCTGAACTTCAGATTGATCATGTGTTAATAAAAGCCGGGGGGGACGGAGGGGGACGTCTCTGCATGGGACAATAAGATGTCACCAGTTTATTAAAATGTTTATTACCCACCTACTACTTGAATGTGTTGTAAATAAGTTTGCAGGATTTTTACATGGAGGAATTAAGCTGATAGTTAAATGGACAAAAAGATATATAGCATTTGTTATGTTTATAATTATTAGGTATAAGTGTTTCAGCTGTACAGTTTAGCTCCGTCACATTAACACAGTAAAATCTCGGCTAATGTCTGGAGCGTCAGGTGTGATGTGATAAAGAAGTAATTTTCTTTGATGGACTGGTTGTTCTTATGAAGTGACCAGCAGGCTGAGAGAGAGAGAGAGAGAGAGAGAGAGAGAGAGAGAGAGAGAGAGAGAGAGAGAGAGAGAGAGAGAGAGAGAGAGAGAGAGAGAGAGAGAGAGAGAGAGAGAGAGAGAGAGAGAGAGAGCACAGACCTGTAAGAAAGTGTAAGTCCAATGAAATAGAAAGTATAGAGCCTTACCTTACTGTCAGCCTCCCTGAGTTTTTGTCTCCTCTAGCCTCAGCTGCACCTCGACACCCTGTCCATGAAAATCACAAACAGAAGGGCTGACAAGACACAACCTTGGTGGAGTACTATGTCTTCCTGTATTGGCAACATTGGGCTGTCCTAACATAAACATTGACCACTCATGAGATTTAAAATCAAATCTTAGCACTAAGGTAATCTACAATTGGAGGAAAAAATGAGAAGGGTTGTTGAATATATCATTTCCCCGAGAATAATGGAACTGGTGATGGTTCCAATAAAGCCCAAGATTAAACACTAAAACAGATTTTCTCTTATTGGCCTCAGCCTTTTCTTTCTTCTCATTATCAAACTAAGCATCTGATCACCAAAATGTCATTTTCTATTGTGACTGTCAAGCATGGAGCACATTAGGTGACATAATGAGATCGCAGAGTCCTGGACAAAATGTTACTTACCTCTTCGAGTCATGATATCGGTGCTGCTAACTTTTCTTGTGCTTCAAAAGACAAAATATCCTCCTCTAGCTGGCTCGGTTTTGCAAACGCATGTGGTATTAACAAAGGTATTTCTGAGTTATATAGCACTCAGAGATCAAAGTAGAGCAAAGGAGAGCAAATGAGTGTAAATTTGATCAAAGGAGAGCAAAGGAGAGGCTCTTTACTCAATGTTTGACCTACCTCAAATGTATTAGAGACGTGTTGACAAACCATAATCTACGAAAGAACTCTGTCTTGTGTCTTTTCTGTCAATAGACTACAAGTGCCATTAACCCCGATCACGAGACTTTGCACCTCTTGAGCCGCCTCTCTTAAGACTGCACAGCAAAGAAAATGGAGTCTCCGTTTGGCCATCCCGCAGTCTCAACATCATCCCAGAAGCCTTCCTCAGCTTTAACATGGAATGGAACTCAGTATCTGCCTGCATCACCAGCACCCAGCCCGCCCTCCTCCAGGCCCTGTCAGCCTGATCACCTGCTCAGGCAGAGCATCCAACGCTCCCTCACACACATCCTGTTTGAAAGGTGAGAATAACTTTACACACTTGTATGAAACCCACAGCCTGTTACCTTTTGATTATCTACATAGTGTAATTTAAGGTGTTTCATCCAAAAGCTTGTTGTTATTTTTATTCAGATTTGCATATTTACGATGATTCGCCGTCATAAATAATGACACATTGCTTTCCCCTGTCCCCCGGCTAGCTCAGTTGGTAGAGCATGAGACTCACAATCTCAGGGTAGAGGGTTCGTGTCCCACGCCGGGCGCCCCCTTCCCGTGGGCTCACCACCTGCAGCAAGGTTCTTAAATGGTGTGATGTGATCTGGGTGACAGTGCTCAGACTGTCACCCCCGCGACCTGGAAACAGCTAAGCGGAAGAAAATGATTGCTCTCCCCTACATTAAAGTAGATGAGCTGCTTTTCTAAGTAAAAAGTATCTGCAATACAGGCTGTACTTCAAACACTCCATTCCATACTTTCCCCTTCACCTGCTCCCCATGTCTCCAATGCTGCTTCATACTGACACCTACTGGATTTAAGCATGTCAGTATTTCCATTGCGTCCTTCTGACTTTTTGGGTTTTAAGCAGAAGGTGTCAGAAAAGTTCCCACAGGGAGAACTGGCTTGTGGCGGCCAAGCGTTCATAGTGATGTCAGCTCTTCCTCTCATTGTGAAGCAGAATTCACCAAGCGTTGGATTGTTCACCACTAATAGTGAACGTGAGCTGGTTTAGACCGTCGTGAGACAGGTTAGTTTTACCCTACTCATGATGTGTTGTTGCAATAGTAAATTAATAAATTATAATTTATAATAATTGAATAATTTTTGAGACGAGGAAATCATTGCAGGTTTCCACTGAAGAGTTTTACTTTCATGATATGTACTTCAGTACGTGTTGCATTTAAACAGTAGTTTTTCCTATGTAGTGTAAAAAGAATGAAAAATTAAATGACGACTCATTCATGTTAAATAAAAACAGTGAATAACAAAAGCCATTGGATTCATGTCAACATTTTACTTCCATTTCTTCAAAGTTCACATCTGCTCATACAAGATTTTTAACCTCACATTTTTCAAAACACAAAAAGCAGCATTGTTAAAAATAATAATGAAATGTGCTTTAAGTTTCATTACGTATCAACCAGGGACCTTTTTTCAGCCTATGTGCAGTTCAACACAAATGGAAACCAAACAAAAAGCGCCTCATTCAATCTACAGGACCCAAAACTAATCTCTGGCGGCTAGTACAAGAATCAGCTGAGAAAGAAGCCGCTACACCCCCTACGTAAATAGCCTGGGATTACTGCAAAAAGTGTCCAAATTAAGCATCACCAACAAATATTCAAGCCAACTAAAAAAGTTGCCAAAATGACTCTTGCACACTTTGTGTTTTGTAAAATGCCTTAAATAGGCGCGACTCAATGTCCGACTGGGACTTGTGGTGACTGTGCATCCATTGCGCCCTTTAGCTCAGACCCATTGTGGTATCGCTTCTCGGCCTTTTGGCGAAGACAGCGGTCCCCTCCTTTGGGTGGTGAAGATGTTTACCTGTCGTGGTAGTGATTTCCTACTTGTTTAGGAGGACATCTATTTTTTTCAGGAAAATTACTTCTCTTTTGCATTTTGTTTGTAGTAGGGTGTTTTGTCCTGAAAAAAACCTGTTGTGCAGATTGAGGGGAGCTGTTTTAATAGCTGTCTTTCAGTCTGCTCTACCTTTTTTTGTTAACTTTTAAAGTTTATTTATAATTTTAACTATTTATTGTATTCTTAATTGTTTTTTACCTGTGCATGGCTGGGTAGATACTGCACTGTTAAAGGCCAGGCTACCAAGGTGAGGGATGAGGACGGCATCTGGAATTGTGCTTGGAGGGTCCCCATTCAACAATGGCAGGACCCCCAGGGCTTCCAGGGCCTGAAACATCTCCCACCCATGGTAGTCCTGGGTGACAACAGGGGCTATATTCATTACCAGGGCCAGCCCAAGCTCTGCCGTAAGTGTGGTCAGCACGGCCACCTGGCTGAAGCCTGTGAGCTGGTTGTTTGTAGGAAGTGCAGAGAAATTGGTCACACCTTTGAGGAGTGTACCAATGGCAGAAGGTGCAACCTCTGTGGAGAGACCAACCACCTCTTCAGAGATTGCCCCAAATCCTTTGCCAACAAGTTGAAGGCAGCAAAACAGTCAGAAAAGGAAAATGAACGACGTGACGGACATGAGGAACAGGTGCAAGAGATAATTGAAGAGGCGGGTATTGTGAACCCTGATCCCCCACCAACCACTGTGGTTGGAGGAGAAGGATCAGTTGAGGCAGAAGGGGAGGGGCCTGCAAAGACCTCCTCAGGTGAATCCACCGGAGATGAGAGCAGGCAGGCAGCAGGTGGAGCTGTTTCCAGTGGTGAGGAAAGCCAGGGATCCAGCAATGATGCCTCCCTCCCCAATGCCCAACTCCCCAAGAGACCGGCATCAGAATTGTCCTCTGAGTCTCCCCAGGGCTCAGAGAAGAGGGGAAGAGTTGAGGTGTACTCAGACAGTTCGTCTGTGGAGGAACCCAGAGTCTTCCCCTCCAATTCACCCAATGAGGTTTCTTTTCTTTCAATTGCTCTGCAATCAACCCCAAAAGGCTCAAAAATGAATAGGAGGTTGCAGGAGAGACCAACTCCCAGAGCCCGAACGGGGAACAGAGCTCAAACCCTTCACACCTCACCTATGGAAGTGAAGGAAGAGCTCAGTTCACAAGTGATAACTTAGTCACTGTTTTTAACTGATTTTATAGTTCAAACTTTGTAGTCTTTTTAAAATGTCCTACCTGTTGTTTTTAACCATACTCATGACCCTCACCTTCTCTACCATCAATGTGAGAAGTGTGAAGTCGAGAGTTAGAGCCCAGAGTGTTTTATCCTTTTTAAGTTCATTTAAGTCAGATGTGTTTTTATTACAAGAGTGTGCTATACCGTTTTTAAACTCTTACAAACAGTGGGAGGAGATGTGGCCACTCCCGTCAGTATGGAGTGGCTCCAACAGTAATAAAAATGAGACGGTAGGGCACTTTTACTACATTTGACTTTTATGGATCAGGATTTTAAGCTCTTGAATATTTATGGTTTTAATGAGAAAAATGACCGGTATGACCTTTTAGAGGACTTGCAGTCCCACATGCTAGGACGAGTGCCACTAAATTTAGGATGTGATTTTAATTGTATTTTAAATAGAAAAGATAGGAGAGGAGTAGGTGGGGATTTTAAAGTCGACAAGACATCGGTTTTATTGCAGAATCTATGCAGGGATTTTAAACTCCAAGACTGTTTTAAAACCATGCATCCCAGAGAGGAGGGCTTCACTTGGTTCAGTAGTGACGGCACCAGAGCCTCTCGCATAGACTACCTTTTTACAAGAGACTGCCCACCAACCGATGCTACATTAACCCCTGTTTTCTTCTCCGATCACCTCATTCTGTCCTGCACCCTTTCACTGTCCTCTGGTGTGACTGTAGGAAGAGGTCTGTGGAAGCTCAACTGCTCCCTGCTGGAGGACAACAATGTTGTCAGCCAGTACAGGGAGCAGTACAGGGAGTGGCAGACCCTTCAAGACATGTACGATTCACAGGCACAGTGGTGGGAAATGGTGAAGGGAAAGACTCAGACTTTTTTTAAACAAGTTGGCAAAAATCAAAAAGCTAAAGAAAACAGACGCATGATGGGACTGCAAAAAAGACTACAAAGATATTTTAAACTAACACAATATGGGTTGGATTTTAATGACGAAATTAAACAAATCAAAAAGGAAATGTCGGTTTTAGCAGCAATCAAAAGTAAAGGCATCATTTTAAGAAGTAGGGAAAGGGAACTGGAGGAAGGGGAAAAATGCTCAAGATACTTTTTTAAAAAAATTATAAGTAAAAGTGGCACCATGAGAAAACTGACACACATCTCACATAGAGTCTTTCATGATTTCATCTCTTTATGGTTTTTCATGTGTCGCCGCAAATTACTACGATCACAGAAACTCCACCCACATGTTTCACAAGAAAAAGGCTTCTCACCTGTGTGAGTTCTCTTGTGTCTCATCAAATCATTTGATCCACTGAAACTTTCCCCACGTTTCACAAGAATACGGCTTCTCACCTGTGTGAGTTCTCTTGTGTATCTTCAAATCACTCTGTCGAGTGAAACTTTTCCCACATATTTCACAAGAAAATGGCTTCTCACCTGTGAGAGTTCTCTTCTGCACCAACAAACCATCCTGTCCGGTGGAACTTTTAACAAAGATTTCACCACTTTTCTTCTTATCATTGAAAGTTGTTAAATTCTGACGTAATTGAGGTTTTTTCTGGACCATATTTCCACATGTTTCCTCACAAAGAAGCTTTTCACATTCAGCCTGCTTCTCTGACACAGGGAACTTGTCCACACAATCACTCTGAAACATGCTTCTTCTTTTCATCTCTACATTTCTACTTGATTCTGAGTCAACAAGTTTTTTCACATCGTGGACTTCAGAGTCATGAGAGAGGAACTGCTCAGTGTCTGGTACTTCTTCTGGTTCACTCAGGGAACTTTGTTCCTCAATTGAAGGAACCCTAAAGGAATCACCTTCAAACTTCAGTAGAAGCCGCTCTCCCTCCTGGCTGGTACCGAGTTCCTGGTGCTCCTCAATCTGTGGAGGTTCTGGTTCTTCTGGCTCCCCTTTGATCCGTGGAGGTTCTGGTTTCTTTTTGATCTGTGGAGGATCTGGTTCTACTGGTTCCTCTTTGATCTGTGGAGGTTCTGGTTCTTCTGGTTCCTCTTTAATGTGTGGAGGTTCTGGTTCTTCTAGTTCCTCTTTGATTTGTGGAAGTTCTGGTTCTTCAGGTTCTTTTTTCATCTGTGGACTTTCTGGTTCCTCTTTGATCCGTGGAGGTTCTGGTTCCCTGTTGATCTGTAGAGGTTCTGGTTCTTCAGGTTCCTTTTTGATCTGTGAAGGTTCTGGTTCTTCTTTGATCTGTGGAGGGTCTGGTTCTTCTGGTTCCTCTTTGATTTGTGGCGGTTCTGGTTCTTCTCGTTCCTTTTTGCTCTGTGGAGGTTCTGGTCCTTCTGGTTCCTCTTTGATTTGTGGAGGTTCTGGTTCATCTGGTTCCTTTTGCTCTGTGGAGGTTCTGGTTGTTCTGGTTCCTCTTTGATCTGTGAAGGTTCTGGTTCTTCCTGCTCTAGACTGGAGTTTGTTTCCGGTTTAAAGAGCTGCTCCTCCCTACAGTCACGGTGCAGTTGGAGCTCTGGAGGGACAAAAAAGTACAAAATAAAAGTTACATTACTTCTACAGTTCCCGCTTTAAAATGACTCAGACGAGTAATTTGATTACAATAAAATCACCTGAGGCAATTATGGCAATGAATTAAAGATGAAAAACAAATGGGTTAAAGGAACAATGAAAATATGAGCAGCAATAAAAAAGAGAATGAAAATGTCTGGTTCAATCTGCCGGGCGACTAAAATAGGAAAGAATTTAGATTTTCTTCCTTCAACCATAAACGGGGGATTTCATAGGAGGGAATCCAAATGGCTGCTCTATATTGGACGGCTTTTCAAAAAGGGAAAATATGAAACCATTTGAGCAGCTTAAAACTGACTTTTATCTGCCAACACAAGACTTTTATAAATTCTTACTAATTAGAAGCCGTCTTCTAAAACACAAAGGATGGGAATTCTTAGGTAAAGAACCAAATGAAGTAGAGAAAGTACTAATGACCAAGCAGGAGAAGAAGAAGAAAGTCATTTCAAAGCTTTAGAAAGCAGCTGAACAAGACAACAACATGAACTTTAAATAGAAATGGGAAAGTGAAAGAAAGAAGAATTGGGGGGAATCATTTAAAGAAGGACATCAAATGTTTAGGAGCATTATATGGAAAGAAGGTGAATGGAATTAAAAACACAAGATTTTCTGCTCCCACTAAATATGTCCTAATATAGTAAAACATGTGATAAATACTGGAGGGGTTGTGGTCCAGTAGGAGACTAGAGACATATATTCTGGGACCGTCCCAAACTCAGAGAATATTGGAAAAATATACAGAAAGAGATCAAAAGAATCTTGGATGAAAACATTGATTTAGACCTGAAATGATTTTTATTGGGTTTTAAACCCAAAAATGATTAGAATGTTACTTATTGTAGAAAAGTAAAAGATTAGAGTGTGCTGGCTGGAACCAAACCCCCCCTGCATAAAGCAATGGTGGGACCCAATCAAAGATGTGCTGAATATGGAACAAGTAAGAGCAAGGTTCCAAAACAAAGTGAAGGAATGTGAAGACCTGTGGTCTCCCTATATACAAAGGAGGATTCTAACAGAATCACCCCACAAGGGACTTACTTCATTATTTACAAAGCACTCTCATTAAGATCTACTGCTTTGTTGGTTTTGATTTGAATTAACATCTCTAACTAAGGTATTTACTTGTTGTGTTTGCATTAAGCAGATTTGTTTTAGGATCATTTCATTACATTATTTAGACATTTAAGAAGCGGGTGTCTGGACACATGGTGAAAGGGGGAGAAGAATAAAGAGGTAGAAAGGTAGACATACATTCTAGGAAGGAGACGGAGGGCATCCATCTTTCTCTTTCTTTTTCCTTCTCTTGATTGGATGGAAGGTTTTTTAACAGACCTTCAGTACGGCTGTTTGTATGGAGGGACGGCTGTTTAAAGTAGGAATGGAAAAGAGAAGTTTCATTGATCTACAATCTATTTATTTATCTTTTCATTTACTTAATGACAAAAGACTAGATTAATAGGAGGAACAGAGGAGGAAGAGAAGGGAGGGTCCCACATTTGTTGATGATGTCATTTAGTTGTTTGGTTCTTTTGGTTTTTATGTCCTTCTAAACAGATATTGGAAATGTATTTGTAAGATAGGAATACTGCATGTACCATACTCATATGCTTATTTGAAAAAATAAAATAAAAAAAGGAAGTGCAACAATCTTTTTAAACATCTTAGATGTTCATATTTCTAAAACTCTAGTTGCTGAAGTATTTTAACTTGATAATTCTTCCATGTTGCCATTTGGAGCCTCACTGTTCCAGAGACAAGAGGTTTACATTCTTCCAGGTGCTTTTGCCTCCATGTTCCTCCATGTTGGTTTCACTGATACTCAGAGACAATCGTCTTTTAATATGGAAACCTGGAGCCAGGAAGTGTCTGCATCCTGAGGCTGGAGGCTTGAGCCCGCCTTTGGAGAGAGGAGGGACTATTCTCTGCTGTGATTGGACTGGAGAGGACAGGAAGTGACCAAACACAGGAAGTTGAAAACATGCAAAATGACTGAAATTAGAAATGATTAAGAAAAATACCCTCTATGTTTTGTCAATGGCTGCTCATATTATTATTTTAACCTTGTTTCAATGTATTGTCAGGTAGTTCCAGGTGATTCTAGACGCTCTTCTCCTGTTTGACTTCAACTACAACTGTGTATTGATTAAAACCTGGAAACATGGAAAAGAGTCAAAGTCTGAGTTCAATCCAAGTTTCCCTCCAGAGACACAAATCCTGCTTCTGTGTGCGGTGGATAAACCAAACCCAGTCAGAACAATGGAGATCCTGCAACAGTCACATTCATGTGTTCATTCACACTTTTCCATACCTGTTCTGTGGAGCTTGATTTGAGGGTTCCAGATGGTTTCCAGCAGTCTGTGCTGACGATCAACCTCCTCCTCGTGCTGGACGATAGTTTGTTCAAACTCTCCCAAAGCCTGAACTGAACTCCTTGTTGCTGCACGAGATGAAATGTTTCCTCTGTGAGACACGACAACACAGCCGAGAGAGTCCAACAAGCTCCAAACAGTAGTGGAGGGCGGCTCGAGCTAAAATATCGACGTATTCTCCGTGGCTCTGCACGCTCCTGGAACTCCACTCGCACTTGCTCCGCTCCTCCTTTTCCTGTTTTCGGTCTGACGTCACGTGATCACCCAAGAACAGTTTATGGTTACTCATACAGTTTTACATTTTGAAAAGAACCGGAGAACTTTATTCTGTACAAAACAACACATGAACTTAATGTTGAAGAGAAAAACTTTATTACCTGTTTTGAATTAATTGAGAAGAAACTGCTCTACTGTTAATCTCTATATTTTATTGGGGAAATTCCCACTTTCCCACTGTAGAAAAGCTATCAACCTCCAGGGGGCAGCACTGAGAACCAGCTGTGCTGTAGAAAACTTGTGTGTATTAATTGAGTGTGTATTAATTATTACAGTATAAATGGCTTACCAGACAGTTAAGGAGCTGCTGACCACTCCTGCAAATCACTTCTCAACTGTTGAAATATTTTACGGGCTTGGAGATCGCTTTTAGAATATTTTGAAAGTTCTTTACTATATAACTTGCTCATAAACAAGTGCAAAGTCACCCGTCTCTTGGACTGAAGATTATTTTAAATACTGTAGTATTCTCTAGTTCAGTGGTTCTCAAACTTTTTACACCAAGTACCACCCAGAAAATACTTGTCTCTCCAAGTACCACCATAATTACCAACACTATACAGTAGCCTAGTAAGCCTCAGCATTCATCAAAAACAAGGCAGAGGTTTTACTCCTAAAGAAGTATATTTAATATTGTCAGCCATTGTAACATTTTACACAGTTAGATTAGTAACACTACGCTTAAATATAGGAAAATAAAAGACTGTACTTAAATAATCATTCAATTAAAATATATTGCACAGAAAAGTTAAATAAACATTGTACTTAAATAAATGAAAAACAAACGAACAAAAAACAGTTCTTAAAGATTAAATAAAACTGTACTGTACTTCAATGTTAAGTAAACAATGTACTCTTCTTGATTAAACAAAAATCAAAACATGCTGACTGAACTTCACACACTGCTGTATGGCTGCTTTCTGAAACAGAAACACACACACACACACACACACACACACACACACACACACAGAGGAAGAACAATAAGATTAAGAATAAAACTATGATAAAAAAGATGGTCAATGGATTCTAGCGAATATCTCTCTATCATTCTACTATAGATCTGGGATCCCCCCTCCCTTCTCGTGTCACATGGCCCCGCTTGAGCCAATCGAAAATGAAACATGGCTGGCATTTCAGGAAATTATGTTTTATTCACGGACTGAGTATTTCAGACGATAAACATTATGAAGTAGATCACGGCTTTAGAAGCGATCGAAGTAACTCCTCTTCCACCGTCCAATTCATCCATATTAGTAATCAGCGGGCAGCGTTACGGCAGTGGCGGCACTTCGTGTCACGATCGCCCGTAATGCTACGCTTAGCGACCCGCTAACCTCCGGGACTCGACGTGAAAAGTAATTTTACACACAAAATACTTCACTTTTTTCACTAGAATCAGCTTCGATAGGCCTTTTCTCACAGAGCTGCTAAATCCCGTGTTTTCAGGTGCAGTACAGACTAAGTTACGGGTATAAACGCTCTACCGTGAGTTGCCGTGACGTGAACCCAGAAATGAGGTCCCTTTGTCGGGGTCAGTCCACAGAAAGCACCGCTGAATAACCGTTTTCACATAAAAACTTTATCTTTTATAAGAACTCGATTGTATATGTCGTTATTCATGGTACAGGGGAGGAACTCTTGGAAATTCATGTTCAGAAACGTTGTCCGGAGCTGTATAGGCGGAGATGCCCACCATCAGCCGACTGGCACAGCCTGTCACCCCGCAACTGATTAGTTCATGCGCCGGTACCAAATTTTCAAGAAAAACACTTTATATAGTGAGATATGAAGGTAAAAGCAACAGCAGTGAAAACAGTCAAAATGAGCTTTAGGGCCCAAAGGGTTAAAAACCTCCACCTCTTGCCTGCTACCATGAATAACTGTTGATGTCAGCACTTTTATATTTATGTCAGTGATTCTTTGGCATACCACTAGAGGGAGCTAGTGGTACTCATACCATACTAAGTTCAGTGTTATGGTTAACTAATAGATGCACCAGTATTATGACAAGGTTAGTTCATTTCTTGATTTTAGAGACACTCCACCACTCGGATCATATTCCCTCCATCATTACTCCATGAAGGAAGCAAAGAACGTTCATCAATGACAGAGAGTGTATGAACTGAATCATTACTCTCTGTCTGCTTCACGCTCAGGAGGGAATATCACGACTCATCATTGTGGGTAGAGAGACCAAACACTTTAGAAACACATTTCTCAAGTCAAGAACTATAGAAATGATCCCTGAAAGTATAGTCTTAATACTCTTTAGTACAAACAGCTGAGGCCTTGAATGAATCAGTCTTTCTCATCACGGGTGAGTCAAAGCAACAACAACAATCTATAGAAACGGCTCGTCTCACCAAAAGCAACAAACCACATTACCGGCAAACTCTACGTCAGTAATTTCTCCAAGTTTTGATCTGAGTTCCTTGTCAAAGTACTTTAGTCTTTTTTCCACTCGTTCCTCCTCAGCGTCACTCGACTGGACTCTCCTTTTTATTGACGTGAACAAATGTCCCACACAAAGCGGATGAGAGAGGCACCTCATGGAGGAGATTAAAGGAGATCAGCTTATGTTGCCATGGAGACGCTCCCTGCTCAGTGCTTCACGGTGATGTAGCTACCTGACAGGCTAGTTAGCATCGATATGAGCTAACATGCCAGCCATGCTAACTTGGGCGCTCTACCGAGTACCTTTGCTCATTTTATTGTGTGTCTGTGTGCATGTGTATATGTTTGTGTGAATCATGCTTATTGTTGTAAAAAGTTCATATCTTTGTTTTAGTTTTGCCTGAATTTCACCTTTTTGTTTGTTTGCATTATTTTCTTTCAGATAAAATAAAACAATTTCTGTATCTGAAATGGATCAAGGCTGAAGTCAAGGCTCATGTTTGCTTTTCCTTTAAAAATCCATAGTTACCCAGGACACCAGTGATACAAGAGAAAAAACTAACAGAAAATAACTAAACAAATCATATTATTATACAAAAGAAGATAAAAGGAAAACCTAAAAACTTACTCTAATTTATTCTTCTGAATCATTTCTGATTTCAGTAACTTTTCATTGTAACCATGAATTATTTTAGATTTCAATGTTTTTTTTGAAGCACAACAGATTTACACAACCTCAAGTCGTTGTGAGGTACATTCCATAATATGACCAAAAATTAAACATCTATATTTAACATTAGTTCTCGTACAAAGATACCCAATCCTCTTAAATTATAATAATTATTTTATGTTAACTGAAAGAAAACTTTAATACGGGGAAGACTTTTATTTTTCGATTGAAATACTATTCCTAATGTTTTTAAGTATACAATATCTACAAATGTTAACCTAGAAGATTCTATAAATAGTTTATTTGTGGTTTTCCCAAAGGAAGTTTTATTTATTGTTTTTAAAAAATGTTTTCTTTAGTTTAATGAGGTTCTGTATGTGTTCTGTATATTATTTCTACCGACTTATCGTTATTAGTGAGAAATACAGTACAAGCTGTTTGTTTTGTATTTACTACAAATAGTGTTCTTTTATGTGTTCTATATTCTGCTTCCAAAAGACTGTAAAACAAACTTGCAACATTTAAGACTTTGTAACTGTGATTTAGATAATCTGTGGTCAAGCTCAGAATCTATCCAGAAATTAATTAATTAACATTCAACCAGCCATTTCTACCACTCTGATCATATTCCCTCCATCATTACTCCATGAAGGGAGCAAAGAACGTTCATCAATGACAGAGAGTGTATGAACTGAATCAGTACGCTCTGTCTGCTTCACGCTCAGGAGGAAATATCACGACTCATCATCGTGGGTAGAGAGACCAAACACTTTAGAAATACATTTCTCAAGTCAAGAACTATAGAAATGATCCCTGAAAGTATAGTCTTAATACTCCTTAGTACAAACAGCTGAGGCCTTGAATGAATCAGTCTTTCTCATCACTGGTGAGCAGATCTTTTTGTTATGGATCCAGCAAGAAAGAGATTTTCTCCTGTCTGGGATCATTTCCAGCTGATCTCTCCTGATAAATTCAGCACAGAATAGCAATAGTGTGACATATATGAACTATTATTGATATGTGATATTGCATTGCAGAACCCTTGTACTAATGTCCATCTTCCACATTCTGGCATTTTTAAATGTGACATGTATGTTATGGTCCAAATAAATACATCAATAACACCTCATCTATGCTGAGGCAGGAAAGTGGGAAAAGTATATAAATGTACACCACAACTTGTAGAAGCTTGTTGAAATTCAATGACTAAATAGAAGTTTGCAGAAGTCACATAATAATTAAGATTAAGTGAAGATGTTCAGTAATGAAGAGTGATTCACGACCGTAGAAAAGAGCTGCCTTCAGAATATTTACATTTATTTCTATTAATTTTATTTTGTTCCAACATTAGATGGTGTTTGAACAAATTTCCATTATTATAGATGGATATGGACATGTGCCAAATAATCTGCAGAATAGCTTATGGCAGTGGTTCTCAAACGTTTTACACCAAGTACCACCCAGAAAATACTTGGCTCTCCAAGTACCACCATAATGACCAACACTATACAGTAGCCTAGTGAGCCGAAGCATTCATCAAAAACAAGGCAGAGGTTTTACTCCTAAAGAAGTATATTTAATATTGTCAGCCATTGTCACATTTTACACAGTTAGATTAGTAACATTACGCTTAAATATAGGGAAATTAAAGACTGTACTTAAATAATGATTTAATTAAAATATATTGCACAGAAAAGTTAAATAAAACTGTACTGTACTTAAATGTTAAGTAAACAATGTACTGTACTTGATTAAACAAAAGTCAAAACAGGCTGACTGAACTTCACACACTGCTGTATGGCTGCTTTCTGAAACAGAAACACACGCACACACACACACACACACACACACACACACACACACACACACACACACACACACACACACACACACACACACAGAGGAAGAACAATAAGATTAAGACTAAAACTATAATAAAAAGATGGTCAATGGATTCTAGTGAATGTCTCTCTATCATTCTACTGTAGATCTGGGATCCCCCCTCCCTTCTCGTGTCACATGGCCCCGCTTGAGCCAATCGAAAATGAAACATGGCTGGCATTTCAGGAAATTATGTTTTATTCACGGACTGAGTATATCAGACGATACATATTATGAAGTAGATAACGGCTTTAGAAACGATCGAAGTAACTCCTCTTCCACCGTCCAGTTCATCCATTTTAGTAATCAGCGGGCAGCGTGACGGCAGCGTGACGGCAGCGTTACGGCGGCAGCGTTACAGCGGCGTTACAGCGGCGTTACGTCGGCGTTACGGTAGCATTACGGCAGTGGCGGCACTTCGTGTCACGATCGCCCGTAATACTACGCTTAGCCACCCGCTAACCTCCGGGACTCGACGTGAAAAGTCATTTTACACACAAAATACTTCACTTTTTTCACAAGAATCAGCTTAGATAGGCCTTTTCTCACAGAGCTGCTAAATCCCGTGTTTTCAGCTGCAGTACAGACTAAGTTAGGGTATAAACGCTCTACCGTGAATAACTGTTGATGTCAGCGCTTTTATATTTTTGTCAGTGATTCTTTGGCATACCACTAGAGGGAGCTAGTGGTACTCATACCACACTTTAAGAATGACTAGCTTATGGGTTGTAGTGGGAGTTTGAAAGTTCAGTGTTATGGTTAACTAATAAATGCACCAGTATTATGACTGGGCGAGTTTATTTCTTGATTTCAGAGACACTCCACCACTCTGATCATATTCCCTCCATCATTACTCCATGAAGGGAGCAAAGAACGTTCATCAATGACAGAGAGTGTATGAACTGAATCATTACTCTCTGTCTGCTTCACGCTCAGGAGGGAATATCACGACTCATCATCGTGGGTAGAGAGACCAAACACTTTAGAAACACATTTCTCAAGTCAAGAACTATAGAAATGATCCCTGAAGGTATAGTCTTAAACAGAGAGGGGAAGGCGGGTGGAGGGGGAGCTATATATGTGGGTGTAGACCTGAAATATAAAGTGGTGGAGAAAATGACAAGAGCAATGAAAGATGTGTTTGAATGCAACACAGTTGATCTCTGTATGAAAAAAAAGAATGTAATTGTAAGCTGCATTTATAGAACACCAGGGGCCAGTTGTTCAAAAAAATGTAATCTGGATCAAAATGATCCGGATTTGAAAATGTCATTTGTTGCTTTCCAGGATGCAGAGAGTTGCACAGTAAGACTCTGGAGTCCATTTGTGGTTCCCTTTCTAGGACCTCACCACTGGACACTGGGTTCTGTGCACCTTTCTTTTAGGGACCGAGCCCAGAAGGGAAGCTGCCTGGAGGCGAGGACCCTATTGCATCTGGAGTGTTTCTTTCTTTGTTTCTTCTCCTGACGCCATTGAACCCAAATTTGACATAAACTTGCAAACCAAATTTGGCACAATCATCAGGACTGGTGCAGACTACAAGAAAATACAAACAATTAACCCACAAAGTGCCAAAGTGTGCTCTCTAGCGCCACCTACAATCACCACAGCCATGGTGTGATCTCTCTAGAAATGTCGTAGAGAGATCAAAACAAAACTCATCTGTTCGTCTCATCACGACATAAAAATCACACTCTGACACCCCTGACCTAAGTCCAACAGGAAGTCCTCAATTTGATTTTAAAAATAAGATTATCAGCAGAAATTTAAATTGGGTCTCACAGCCTGTAGGAAAGTCATAGAGCGATGAAACCAAAGCTCACTTGTTTGTCTCAGCAAGACCTGGAAATAATGTAATGACACTCCTCACTTAATCCAACAGGAAGTCTACAATTTGCCTTTCAAATCAAGATCCATCCATGCTCATGTCAGCACGGTCACCCAGATGACATTGCAAAAGAGCACAAAGGAAGGTGGCGCCCAGCATGGGACATGAACCCACGACCTTGACATTGCGAGTCTCATGCTCTACCAACTGAGCTAGAAGAACCAGGAACCATGAGGGATCACCAAAAGAAGAACCGGACACAGTGACCTGCAACCTTCAAGTGATCCAAGTTTCAATCTTCAGTGATTTTACTGCAAAATCCTCCAGAGAACAAAAGAATAATCAACTATTCTAACAATCAGTGGGTTGCTGTAAAGAAGTTGCATTTAAATGAAATCACCATGTAAGTTTCAAAGTGTCTGTGTATTCAAAATGTGCAGACACTCTGATGGTTCTATCTGCTAACTCTGTTTGGTGATGTCATAGTGATGTCATAAAAGAATGGAAAATATTAAAGTGACAACATTTCTTTCTTCACTTTGATTCTTCTTGACTTTGATCTTGACAAAACTATTATCTATTTGTAGTTTATTGATACTTTCTCTGAGTTTATTAATACTTTCAGTAATAAAAATAAAGTATCAAGAAAAGATTACAGTTCCTGAGTAACATTGATGAGGAGACTCGTGGTATAAAGGTTGAATGAGTCCAGTGACTTGAGTTGAAATGAAGGAGGGAGTTGAGGTCAAAGAAACACACTTTGACTCCAAAGATCCAAGTTTAAATCTTCAATGTTTTTACAGCAAAATCCTCCTGGAAACAAATAAATAATCAACTATTCTGACAACCAGTGAGTTACTGTAAAGAAATAAAAAGAAATAAGGTGCATTTAAATTAAATCACCATGTACAAAGTATCTGTGTATTCACAATTTGCAGACAAACTTAAAAAAGCTCTGAAAAATGTTGAAGCGTCTGTAGTTGAAGTGTTTTCATTAACTAGATGTCCATGAATGAACCATGCTGAGCTGCTCTCTGTAGTTTCATGGTGTAATGATTAGCACTCTGGACTCTGAATCCAGTGATCTGAGTTCAAATCTCAGTGGAACCAGACTTTACTGGTGCTGCTCTGCTGTGGTCAACATTCTCCACAATAGTAAGAACCTTCCATGGACAATAAATAATGATGAGTAATTTTCATTATCAGGTGGGACAGAAGAAGCTGCAGCCTGGACTTGAGGCCAGACGTCTTGCAGCAGCCAGTTCAGAGTTTTCTGGAGAGGAAGTTGACTCCAGATCTGGTTGGCTGCTTTAAAGCTGGGTGACGTCTCCTGTAAGTCAATGAGCTCAAACTGCATTTCTGCAGGCTCTTCCTCAGGGACACACGAGAAAGGATTTTGGAAGAGGTTGAATGACTTCTCATGGACCCTGAAGTCGGAGAAGCGGTGGTCGAATTCCTGTCTGAGTTTATTTATGATGTTATGGTTCTTGTTTGAACGCAGGTGACGTAAAACGTGGCGCCCGTCTGTGTCGTCTCCAAGCACCTTGCAGGCGGGAAAATGGGTGAGATGTCCCTGTTTGAGCTGTCCCTGCAGCAGTTCAAGTTTTTGCTGGAAAGTTTTGACATTGTCAAATAGTGTGGAAATGAGCTTCCTATGGCCCTGCAGCTTCACATAGACCTTTTTCACGACAACCTGAAGTAGCGCCTCGTGGAGCTCAATCACTTCCTGTTTGTGTCTCATTGAAAATGGACCTTATCTTTTCACCGACGCTCCTGAACTTGCCAGCTTTTTCATTTGCTGATGCGGAGGCCATCGCAGCGGGGAATACATGAACAAATACACTTGAAGAAGGGTATAAGTTCTTCCATGAAGAATATCTCCACAGTTATCAAGGTAAGAAAAGACGGAGTTCAGTGAGCTAACCGCGGCGCTAGCTACAACATATGATGAAGATAAACATGGTGACTAAGGAGCCTCATCTAGTCTGCTAAAGTATTAGAGGTATTTATTAGAGGCATGATCTAGACTTTTAAATGATATTTTAACATTCTGATATGTGTTTGCTATTATAATATAGAAAAGTGATGATGATGATGATGCCAGATGTTCACCTTCACCCTGCTTTGCTTCTGCAGGCTTCTAGTATCGCATATTGTGGAGGGACAGGTAGTGGTCAGAGCTCCATGCTTCAGCTCCATGAGGAACCATGGAGGGACAGGTAGTGGTCAGAGCTCCATGCTTCAGGTCCATGAGGAACCATGAGGAATGATGCCAGATGTTCACCTTCACCCTGCTTTGCTTCTGCAGGCTTCTAGTATCACATATTGTGGAGGGACAGGTGGTGGTCAGAGCTCCATGCTTCAGGTCCATGAGGAACCATGGAGGGACAGGTAGTGGTCAGAGCGCCATGCTTCAGGTCCATGAGGAACCATGGAGGGACAGGTAGTGGTCAGAGCTCCATGCTTCAGCTCCATGGGGAACCATGGAGAGACAGGTAGTGGTCAGAGCTCCATGCTTCAGGTCCATGAGGAACCATGGAGAGACAGGTAGTGGTCAGAGCTCCATGCTTCAGCTCCATGAGGAACCATGAGGAACCTCACAGACTGCAGGTTGAAACAGTCAGAGAGTCGCTGGGCTCATGTTCAGTAGTTTGACTTCCTGTTCTTCAGCTGTCAGATGAGAGCTGAAGAACTTTCATGTACGATGGACACTCCTGTATGACAGAGAGCTTACTATTCCTCTTCTGCTGCTCTGGATTCTGGGACTTGATTAAAGCTAATTATGTTTTAACAAGTATTAATTTCTATATATGTGTTAAAAACACTTCTCTGTTTTAGATCTCACTGGGTGTTGACAAGCTGAGTTGTTGGTTTATTCCTGTAGTTGTGCAGCTGATAAAGGCTTTAACAACCATGTAGTTGAACTCCTGGATCAGCCTGCACACTCCTCCCAGCTCCAGCTGCCAACGCTTCCTCCTGCACTGACCTGCACAAGTCATCTACACAGAGGGACCAGACCAAGAACACAGGTAAAAAAAAAAGAGGAACCATTGTTTTCCTTTTGTAATATCATTTAGTACGTGACAATCTCCTTAGTAGTTTTAGCAATTTAAGTAAAAATCTTAGCTCTCACAAATCTATCCCTCCATGTTCGACCAAATTGCTCACCTGTCTCTTTATTTATTTGTCATATTTGTTTATTTCTTGTAAGGGGCTCCATCCTGAACCTGCCAGTGAGGTGGTGGGGGAAACAGATGTGTGCAGTCCAGCTGTGCAGAGCTTACACAGGTGTCATTTATTGGTTTGTAATGTTTTTATGCTTGTAATGTTTCCTTTGTCATAACTTACTGTGATGATGTCACTCATGTGTTTGTAGGACCACTTCCTGATCCCGACATCCTGACATCAGGAGGAAAACTACGTCCACTGGAGTCCCAACCACTCAGAGCTCTCCTTTTAGATTTCCTCCCAACTTTGGAGTGAGTCCCAAACAGATGATGTGTCCCAGGTTGCTGACCTCAAGGTTCAGGATGGCCACACAAGTCTGAGGCGTTCACACACATACTACTGGCAGGGACAGGGTCAGCTGGTAATCACCAGATTGGAATGGTGCCACTTTGTCACTGACACATTTAGAACAATAACTGTTGAGCGAGAGCGGCGTGATGAATCGTTCACTGACCAGATGAAATCAAAACTGGACACGTTTTACTTCAATACCATTAATGTGTTTATTTCAATGCAGTAATGATCATATTAAAATGTATAAATGACCTTTTGTCACTTTGTGTTTTGAACATTAAATCTCAAGTTGTGTGAATCACTGTAAATAGTGTAAATAGTGTAAATAGTGTCGAACACGTCAATAAGCTGCTCCTTCAGGCCCACAGCCACCCTGAAGGAGAACATTAAAACTCATCAATCAGAGGCATTCTGGGGCAGCGCTGGGTTCAGGCTTCATCTCCTATTGTCTGAGCTCTGGTCCAGTATATGAGGCGGGATGCAGGTGGAGCAATGGACTCCCAGAAGATCCGGAACCCTCTCAGATGGGAATTTGGTGTAGAACCGGATCTGCTCATCAGAAACACAGTCGCGAGTAAAAAGCATGGGAGACAAATCCACATTCTCCAGCCTGGCTTCCAACTCCTTATTATATTCAAGAGCTTCATCTAGTGCAGCTGTGAAACCAGAAAATAAAATGACTTATTATCTTTACTTACAGTTGTCAGACATTAGTGTCAGAAACACACGACGTACATCTGAATATGAGCATCAATTATTTATTATTAGACTTTACATCCATGGTCTTCATTGGCTACAGGGCCGATCACAGCTGACTTTGGGTGAGGGCACTACTGTATAACTTGAACAGGTTACCAGTCCGGACACAGACAGTCAATCACACATATATACCCACACATATTCACAGTCACCAATTGGCCTAAAATGTATGTTTTTGGTACTGTGAGGGGAAATAAGAAGAAAACCGTGGACACAACAGTCTGAATAGAATATAGGCACACACACAGCTCAAAGTAGCGTGTACTTCTGTGTTGAATGCTCATGAAGCCATCAGGAAACACAAGCAAATTCAAATGAAAACTGTATTTATTTCTACACAATAGTTAAACACAATGTTGCAGCAACATGTCAAAGTTTCATTTATGAATTTCAATTTTATGAATTAAAATCTTAATATGTTAAGCAATTCAAAATGAAATGAATAAAATGAAAACATAAAACGTATTACCTGACGGGAATAATTGCAACTAGAAAGGATCAGATGATTCCATTTTGTTAGTTACATTGCCAGAGAACAAACTCAAAGGTAAGACAGTGAGAATCCCCGTGTCATCTGAAGGCCACTTGTGGTTATGGAATCATCAGGATAAACACACAGGAAAGCGTCCCCATTCCCCAGCTCATGTTTCCGTACCATTCAGTCAAAACACTGCAAAAGAAAGAAAAAATAAATAAACAGGTCACATTGTCACTTTTTGCTGTCGGTTCCTCAGTCCTGCTCCGTGGTCTTTGCAAGCTTTTTTGTTTGCGTGTGGTTTGTTCAACTATTTGTTACCATGTTGTTCAGTCACAGCTGCTGAAAACTGATATGAGCCAAACCAGCCTTTAGCCACTGTCGGTGTTCCCAAGAGCTCCGGAGGTTACAGAGACAGTGGTGAGTCCAGTATATTCTAAAGGTCATTATTCTTACTGACACTTTTCCTAATGTTCCATTTAGATGAATAACCTGATCAGGAATTAAGCTTTAAAATGAACGATTGCAAAAATGCAATTCCATCTCCAGCTCATGATGAGCCTGTGTTTAAGTGAAATACCTGAGCGAAGGATTGCCATGTGTTTGATCGTACCTAAAGGTTTAGTTTTAGGTTAAGGCTCAAATTAACATTTCAGAAAGGGCAGTGTCCCAGTCTTTTATGAATACTTGTCACCAACAACTTATATATTTAATTTGTATAATCAGAGGCAATAATCTGTTTTAGCCTCGCTGGACTACAATGAATTTACGGCTCACTAACTGCAGTTGAACTATAGTTTCACCTTCTACCGTACAGCATAGGACCGACTGAATACGTTTATGTGTGTGTTTGTTCTCCTCAAGGGTTGAAGAATCCAGTCAATCTGACAGAAATATTGTTAGTTAATGTGATAAACTTTGTCTATGAGCAGCTTGTAGAAGTGAGAGCTACAGAAACATCGAACACAAAAGCCTCATCAATGGTGGAGACGTTACACAATGAAAAGCTTGTAGAATATACCTACACGGCAAACAGGAAATATTCCCTAGTTATTCAAATGAGAGACATTTGTTTGACTGATGTCACGACATGACATTTTGCATCAAAAGATTAGAAAACACAAATAAGCAGAAATAATGAGGAACCTGCTGTTGGTGAAGGTGTTTTGTAATCACATAGTACAAAGTTCATAATACTCAGTGTAGAAGTCTATAGTCATCTTCTCAGGTTATTGACCCTGGGCTAAATGAAAAGAATATATCAACTTAGTACCTGTAATCCTGCTTTGTGATGTGATTTAACGAACAGAATTTCACACGTTAGAACAAGACCTATGATGTTTGCAACACGAGCATCGAGGAACACAGAACATGAATTTATATGGAGTACACACTGCAGTACTCACATACCACTCAGCTCCTTCAAAATAAAAATCAATTTGAAAATGTTTCTTAGTAAGAAAAAAATTATATACCGTATTTTCACGACTATAAGGCGCACATAAAAGTCTTAGATTTTCTTCAAAATGTGCGGCGCGCCCTATGGTGCAGTGCGCCGTATGTGTGTGTTGTTGTTGTAAAGCGGACGTAGTAGAGAACACCATGAGAACGTTAAAGGGGGAAGTGTGGGCGTGGATTGTATATAAATGAACGGGTATGTGCGTTATGCAGAGCATCGTTGTTTTAACAACCCTGAAAATGGTGAAGAGACACGCTTATGAAGCAGTTTAAACTGAAGGCCATCAGCTACGCGGAGGAACATGGAAATCGAGCAGCCGCGAGAGAATTTAAGATTAATGAATCGATGGTTCGCAAGTGGAGGAAGCTGGAAAACGAGCTCCGACAGGTGAAGAAGACGCGGCTGAGTTTCCGCGGACATAAGGCGAGGTGGCCCGAGTTGGAGGAAAGACTCGAGCAGTGGATCATCGCACAAAGAACGAGTGGGAGAAGCGTTTCGACGGTCACCATTCGACTAAAAGCAGTAACGCTAGCAGAAGAAATGAAAATTGAACATTTCCAAGGAGGTCCGTCTTGGTGCTTTCGTTTCATGAAACGGTGCCATTTTTCCATCCGGGCCAGAACTACGGTAGCGCAGCAACTTCCAGCGGATTATAATGAAAAGCTGGCCATCTTCCACTCCTACTGCAGCAAACACATCGCCGACAAACACGTCCAGCCCAGCCACATCACTAACATGGACGAGGTGCCGCTAACTTTCGACATCCCGGTGAGTCACACTGTGGAGAAGAAGGGGACCGGCACGGTAGCGATACGCACAACGGGGCACGAAAAGTCTTCTTTTACTGTTGTGCTTAGCTGCCATGCTAATGGACAGAAACTGCCGCCTATGGTGATTTTTAAGAGAAAGACTTTGCCTAAAGAGAAGTTTCCATCAGGAGTCATCATTAAGGCAAATCAAAAGGGCTGGATGGATGAGGAAATGATGAAAGAGTGGCTGAGGGAGGTGTATGTAAGGAGAACAGGTGGTTTTTTCCACGCATCACCATCGCTGTTGATCTGTGACTCTATGCGTGCCCATCTCACAGCCGATGTGAAAAAACAAGTGAAGCAAACGAACTCTGAGCTTGCTGTCATTCCGGGAGGCCTGACAAAGGAACTCCAACCGCTGGACATCGGTGTGAACCGGCCGTTCAAAGTAAGGCTGCGAGCGGCGTGGGAGCGATGGATGACCGATGGAGACCACAGTTTCACTAAGAGTGGAAGGCAGCGCCGGGCGAGTTACGCCACAATTTGCAACTGGATTGTAGATGCTTGGGCTAGCGTGTCTGCTGGCACTGTTGTTCGAGCTTTCGCAAAAGCCGGCATCATTTCCAAGGAGCCGCACGGCACGGAAAGTGACTCTGACAGTGAAGAAAATGAACCTGGTATGTTTGATGGAGATTTAGCGCAGCTGTTCAATTCAGAAACAGAGGACGAGGAGTTCGATGGGTTTGATTGATGACGATTACAGGTAAAAAAAATGTTAGTACTTTGTAATCAATACTTAAATAAAGCACAACCAAACTCAGTTTTGCTCCCGCTCTATTTTTAAATACGCACACTTGTATGCTTGTGTGTGTGTGTTGTTGTAATGCGGACACCATGAGAACGTTAAAGGGGGAAGTGTGGGCATGGAACCCGCGCCCTATGAGCAGGTGCGCCTTATGTGTGTGTTAAATGCAGTAATGGCACACATAACTGAGACTGCGCCTTTTAGTACGGTGCGCCTTTTGGTCGTGAAAATACGGTATACAATATCTACAAATGTTAACCTAGAAGATTCTATAAATAGTTTATTTGTGGTTTTCCCAAAGGAAGTTTTATTTATTGTTTTTAAAAAATGTTTTCTTTAGTTTAATGAGGTTCTATATGTGTTCTGTATATTATTTCTACCGAATTATCGTTATTAGTGAGAAATACAGTACGAGCTGTTTGTTTTGTATTTACTACAAATAGTGTTCTTTTATGTGTTCTATATTCTGCTTCCAAAAGACTGTAAAACAAACTTGCAACATTTAAGACTTTGTAACTGTGAATTAGATAATCTGTGGTCAAGCTCAGAATCTATCCAGAAATTAATTAATTAACATTCAACCAGCCATTTCTACCACTCTGATCATATTCCCTCCATCATTACTCCATGAAGGGAGCAAAGAACGTTCATCAATGACAGAGAGTGTATGAACTGAATCAGTACGCTCTGTCTGCTTCACGCTCAGGAGGAAATATCACGACTCATCATCGTGGGTAGAGAGACCAAACACTTTAGAAACACATTTCTCAAGTCAAGAACTATAGAAATGATCCCTGAAAGTATAGTCTTAATACTCCTCAGTACAAACAGCTGAGGCCTTGAATGAATCAGTCTTTCTCATCACTGGTGAGCAGATCTTTTTGTTATGGATCCAGCAAGAAAGAGATTTTCTCCTGTCTGGGATCATTTCCAGCTGATCTCTCCTGATACATTCAGCACAGAATAGCAATAGTGGGACATATATGAACAATTATTGATATGTGATATTGCATTGCAGAACCCTTGTACTAATGTCCATCTTCCACATTCTGGCATTTTTAAATGTGACATGTATGTTATGGTCCAAATAAATACATCAATAACACCTCATCTATGCTGAGGCAGGAAAGTGGGAAAAGTATATAAATGTACACCACAACTTGTAGAAGCTTGTTGAAATTCAATGACTAAATAGAAGTTTGCAGAATTCACATAATAATTAAGATTAAGTGAAGATGTTCAGTAATGAAGAGTGATTCACGACCGTAGAAAAGAGCTGCCTTCAGAATATTTACATTTATTTCTATTAATTTTATTTTGTTCCAACATTAGATGGTGTTTGAACAAATTTTCATTATTATGGATGGATATGGACATGTGCCAAATAATCTGCAGAATAGCTTATGGCAGTGGTTCTCAAACGTTTTACACCAAGTACCACCCAGAAAATACTTGGCTCTCCAAGTACCACCATAATGACCAACACTATACAGTAGCCTAGTAAGACTCAGCATTCATCAAAAACAAGGCAGAGGTTTTACTCCTAAAGAAGTATATTTAATATTGTCAGCCATTGTAACATTTTACACAGTTAGATTAGTAACACTACGATTAAATATAGGAAAATAAAAGACTGTACTTAAATAATCATTCAATTAAAATATATTGCACAGAAAAGTTAAATAAAACTGTAATGTACTTAAATGTTAAGTAAACAATTTACTGTACTTGATTAAAAAAAATTAAAACATGCTGACTGAACTTCACACACTGCTGTATGGCTGCTTTCTGAAACAGAAACACACACACACACACACACACACACACACACACACACACACACACACACACACACACACACACACACACACACACACACACACACACACACACACACACACAGAGGAAGAACAATAAGATTAAGAATAAAACTATGATAAAAAAGATGGTTAATGGATTCTAGCGAATGTCTCTCTATCATTCTACTATAGATCTGGGATCCCCCCTCCCTTCTCGTGTCACATGGCCCCGCTTGAGCCAATCAAAATGAAACATGGCTGTCATTTCAGGAAATTATGTTTTATTCACGGACTGAGTATTTCAGACGATAAATATGATGAAGTAGATAACGGCTTTAGAAGCGATCGAAGTAACTCCTCTTCCACCGTCCAATTCATCCATATTAGTAATCAGCGGGCAGCGTGACGGCAGTGGCGGCACTTCGTGTCACGATCGCCCGTAATGCTACGCTTAGTGACCCGCTAACCTCCGGGACTCGACCTGAAAAGTCATTTTACACACAAAATACTTAACTTTTTTCACAAGAATCAGCTTCGATAGGCCTTTTCTCACAGAGCTGCTAAATCCCGTGTTTTCAGGTGCAGTACACACTAAGTTAGGGTATAAACGCTCTACCGTGAGTTGCCGTGACACGAACCCAGAAATGAGGTCCCTTTGTCGGGGTCAGTCCACAGAAAGCACCGCTGAATAACTGTTTTCACATAAAAACTTTATTTTTTATAAGAACTCGATTGTATATGTCGTTCTTCATGGTACAGGGGAGGAACTCTTGGAAATTCATGTTCAGAAACGTTGTCCGGAGCTGTATAGGCGGAGATGCCCACCATCAGCCGACTGGCACAGCCTGTCACCCCGCAACTGATTAGTTCACACGCCGGTACCAAATTTTCAAGAAAAACACTTTATATAGTGAGATATGAACGTAAAAGCAACAGCAGTGAAAACAGTCCAAATGAGCTTTATGGCACAAAGGGTTAAAAACCTCCACCTCTTGCCATCAATTCTTGATGCTACCGTGAATAACTGTTGATGTCAGTACCGGGATCAATGTTGTCCTTTCCTCTGCAGTGACAGTCTCACAACTGCAACCCAGATTTGAGAAGATCTGCAGCAACAAGCAGCCTCACACCATCACTGGAAAAATGTGTGGATTAAAGGTCTCATTTTAGCACAACAAACCTTTCTTTTGTTTTTCATCAGGAAGTTTTTAAGTTTTTAAACTCATTTTTTACAGAGAAGCAAAATGTATTTTTAGCAATGTTGAATATAGTTACACATTAAAAAACTGACAGCAAAGAATAATGTTCCTCAGTAAAACAGTTACACTTTATATAGTTACACTGTGAAGGTGGTTGAAAGAAGTTGTAGTTTCTTTTATTGCAACATATTGGAAAATGGATGGATGCAATAGAAATACTGACCTGCAGTTCCCCCTAAATCCAGTAGGTGTCAGTATTGAAGCAGCTTTGGAGACATGGGGAGTAGGAGGAGGGAAAAGGAGTGTTTGAAGTACACGGCCAGTATTGTAGATACTGATACTTTTTACTAAGATAAGCAGCTCATCTACTTTAATGTGGGGGAGAACAATGTCTCATTATTTATGAAGCAAATCATCAAAATGCAAATTTGAATGAAAATAAAAATAAAGCTTTTCTCATGATATTTGAAAGATTTGGGGACTTTTTATTCTTTTATCAGTTGATTGTGACCATGATAAAATGCAGGACAAAGATTGTAGTCAAATATAAATGACTTGTTATGAACAAACTCAATATATGCAGGGTAAATGAAATCTGCACAAAGTATCACTGCAGAACTGAGAAAGCTGATTTCTCCCACAGCAAAGCAACGCAGTAACGCCCCAGATGAAGGTGATCACAACATTGTGCTACGTCACTACAAGTAGGCTGCAGCAGTGCAGCGGTGATGACGGGGGTTTGTCCCAGTCCTCCGTAAGCAGAGTGTCAGTCTGACCGTTACGGTTCTTTCACAGCCCCACATTGGTGGTAAATCACAGGAAGTGGTGACGCTGCGTCGCCTCCACCATTAATATCAAATACATTAAGTGGTAAAAATAAGAGAACAAGAATCAAATCAATGTAATAATCGGCATGTGAACCAGGAAAGTTCAATCATTCTTAAGCTGTGTACAAATTCAATTAATTTGTCTGAGTTTCATAAAATAGACCTAAATAATTTTCATGATTACACATTTTTAATAGAGCCCAAGATATTTGATGGGTTAATTTTACTCTCCATTCATTAGGAGGAGCACAGAGGCTTTTTTCTTTCTTCCTTTCTCTAACAACCAATCAGCTTTCAGCAGACTGCGTCATACATGGCAACGGGGTCGACCTGGCCTCCTCACTAAGATAAAAGTTGCTGTCAACTCCTCGCTCAGAGTTGCTCTTAGAAACTTCCTGAATCACTTTGAAGCTCAGATTCCTTGCTAAGAACTTTGAGGCTAAGACAGGAGCTCCCTAAGAGGACTCTGAGACGCTTCCTGAATACGAGCACAGGAGTGGAGGATGGAGGCAATCGTGTATCACCCGCAGCCCGCCGACAGTCTCCGGACACGCAATGTGGAACGTATGGCGGGGCTGACGGAGAGGAGCTTCTCAGAGCAGCACCGTGCTGCGGGGAAGCAGCGATGATTCACATCTCAGAACTAATCTCCTGACACCACAAGGTCTGAATAATCCAACAATCGGGTCCAGCCCAAGTAGTTTGGCTGTTTTAGTGTCGCTCAGCTTGAAATGTCCCAGGACAACCTGTCCATTGTCCTCGTCAGGCAGGTTGTCCTCTCTTACCGGGTCCGCTCCTCAGAGGTTCTACTGTCGAGACATTTTGGATCATAAATTAGTGATTGGTGATTGGTGGGCAGGTTCAGCACTGAGCTGCAGCAGAGCGGAGATGAGAAATGAATTTAGAAATCTTTTTGACATAATAAAATAAATCCTGGTCTCTGAGGCTTTGAAGGATGTTTTTGTTCTTGACTTGTTCCAAGTCTGTTTATCTCCACGAGGGTTGATCTGGAATAATGAGCTTAATGATCACACCTGACAGAACTGCAGAAACATGAATTTATGGAACCAGAACTACTCCTGTCGTCACGGTGATGAATTAATATTCCAACATAAAACACAAGAGAAACTCAGCCTCAAAACAACTGGATGGAAAATCTAAACTAAAAGAAGATCAGTGAGGAAGTTCAGCCCGACACGTTTCTGCTGGAATAAAGTGAAACTGAGTGATCACAGTGCTGTCTGTTTATATAGTCTGATGAATTAATCTGGTATAATCTCACCAAGTCAGCATTAACAAGTCAGGAATGTTCTGGCTTTGGCTGCAGCAGCAGTGTTGCTTTTAGCTGCTGGATGTGTTTTAATTCTTCATAATCTCAGAGATTAACTGCTCCTTCAGTAATCTGTAAACTGCTCTGCAGAGTTTCTCTGTGTGTGATTGGTCAGATGCTGCAAACTCCGCCCCTTTCATGTGAACAAGCACACATAGTTCTGGGTTGAACCAGAGAGTTGATAACCTGCTTGGTAGTAACGGTAATCAGGATCAGTCAACCCAGGAAACAGAGAGATCCTGGATATGTTGATCAGGGTTCCTAGTACAGGCCACAGGCCTCAGTGTGATTGAAAAAATATTTATATTTACTTGCCGCTCAGTAAACCAGCGGCGGCCTTGCACATGCGCGGTTCCTTCTCAGTGTGGACGCAGTGTGGTGAGGGTCTCCTCTGGTCTTACTGCAGGAGGGAGGGAGGGACTGTCAGACTGACCGCAGGTCTGTCAATGCTTCAGGACGGGGGAGGGGCTCACAGCAGGACCCGCTGCTCGTTGACCACAGTGACTGCAGAACCAGACCTGCTTTCACCTCAGAGTCGCCAAACACACTAGAAAGTCGCTCGATTTGTCGCCAGTCGCTTTTCACAATAAAAGTTGCCAACAGGACCTGAAAAGTCACCAGATTTAGTGACAAAGTCACCAAGTTAGCAACAGTGACAGGCTCACACCCCTGCTGACACAGACAGGATCTTTGTTCTACACTTCTTTTGAAACTTGCTTTCTTTGCTTAACTTTGAGTTCAGCCCTTCAAGAAAGAACTATTTAGTTTTCATTCAACAGGAGAGGAGGGTGCACCATTCCCAGATGAACTGCAATACCAGGATGATGCGTGGAGTGGACAGAGCAAGCTCCTATTCCATCTCCCTGTTCCAAAAATCAATTTAATATACAGTCCCCAGATAGGAGACATATCAGATATTAAACTGATAAGAACAGATACTACACTTGATCTTAGCCAAAAGGCCGAGAAGCGATACCACAATGGGTCTGAGCTAAAGGGAGCACTGGATGCACAGTCACCACAAGTCCCAGTCGGACATTGAGCCGCGCCTATTTAAGGCATTTTACAAAACACAAAGTGTGCAAGAGTCATTTTGGCAACTTTTTTAGTTGGCTTGAATATTTGTTGGTGATGCTTAATTTGGACACTTTTTGCAGTAATCCCAGGCTATTTACGTAGGGGGTGTAGCGGCTTCTTTCTCAGCTGATTCCTGTACTAGCCGCCAGAGATTAGTTTTTATTATTTTCAGTTTTTGTTTAACATGTTTGTCCAATCAATAGATATTAAAATCTCCAAGCACTATGGTTTCACAATCATATTTAAACATTTTAAGCAGTTTGTCCAGGTTACTATAGAAAGATACATTAAACGATGGCGGATTGTATAAAGTTACAATATTAAAATTCATTCTAGGTGATAAAACAATGTTTAAAACCAAATTAAATTCAGTACATTTAAGTGTGTTTCGAACATATACTAGCACACCATCCTCTTTACCTATTTGCCTGTCCTTACGAAAACAAGAATATCCTGGAATGTCGATCATATTTGATGGTATATTACAGTTTAACCAGGTTTCACTCAGAGCGAGATAGTCCAAGTTAGTAACATGTTCTCTCTAAATATTTTTGACATAATAAACACGTGTAACATCATCAGTATTTACTGAAGCCAAAGTCAAAGAAGGCCTCTGAGTAGCCTGCCCAGACGATGCTGCCGATGGACCCGGACCACCTGGAGTCCCAGGAGATGGTACAGGGACACTGCTGGAAGGCTGGAGGTGCACAGGGAAGAAAACTGAATTCATTCATACACAATACAACGCATGCACACATTAATTTAATGAAAGACCACAATACATTCTTGGCATGGAAACCGCATCTACATGTCTGCATCTCTCCGAACAAAGATGATTGTCCTCTCAACTGCATCGGACATTTCTCAATCTACAATACAATTTGAGTAAATCCTTAGAATGTCTCTCACTTTTAGTTTAATTAACAATATCCTTAATAACTGCAGACTTGTTGCTGATTATTCTGTCCAACTTTACCTTCAGAAATCAAGAAAGTCTGTCACCTCTCTCCCTGGCTTGTTTCAAATTTTAAAGAGTGGATCATGAATCAAACTTTATACAGTGTAATCGCGGGGTGTAGCCAATCCAAATCAAGGTCAGCCTTTTCCCAATTAGACAGCTCTGCTCTGGCACATGGCACCATGTGAGGAAGTATAATTGTTAGTCCTTGAAAGGTTCACAGACATGTTTTAACACATGCTCTGCTGTCAGAAGAGGGATTTGAACCCACGCCTCCAGAAGAGACTGCGCCCTGAAGGCAGTGCCTTGGACCGCTCGGCCATCCTGACATAAAAATGTCAAGGTCACGTTTTGCCGAGGACGTTTGGGGTTCCCTAGTTGGTCAGACAATGGAAGATCAGACAATGGAAGTTGATTTGGGAAGAAAACATGTTCGGAAATAAACCACAGAGTGCCTCTTCGTAATGAAACAATGAGTGCTCGTGCTCGACAATGAAATTGATTTCTCAAATAATGCAAACAGAACTGCTAAGTACAGTGGACACTCCTTGAGAACGTGGCGCAGCGGAAGCGTGCTGGGCCCGTAACCCAGAAGTCGATGGATCGAAACCATCCTCTGCTAGCGACAGTTCAGGTTTTCTCCTCTTCCAAATTTTCACAGTCAAATAACCATGTTCAAGGATCCAACACTTGCTGCAAATCAAGACTCTCACTGGAATGGCTGTGAATGAGTGCAAAACAGCAATGCTTGTTAACAATGGTCTTGATCTTTGTCTAACGAAAGAACACCATTCTGATGTTGCACAGTCATGGTGTCAGAATTGGACGAGCCCTTAATCCAAGCTGATTCAGGTAGTGTTGCCGAGTCATCCAAGGTGTTGGATTAAGACTCCAGTCTCTAAGGAGGCATGGCTGCAAATCCCACTGCTGCCAGTTTAAGGCTTTGAATGGAATTAATTGCTCAAATCAGCCAGTAATGATTCACTCCCATCATTTATGGTCCTGATATGTTGGACACTTGTCTTGAAGGAGCAACGAACGTCAGCGATTAAAGGGGTCATATTATGCAAAATTGACTTTCTACTGGTATTGCAAGAGTAATATTAATCCCTATGACTGGGACTGACGCCCCAGAAGTCAAGAAAGTCTGTCACCTCTCTCCCTGGCTTGTTTCAAATTTTAAAGAGTGGATCATGAATCAAACTTTATACAGTGTAATTGCGGGGTGTAGCCAATCCAAATCAAGGTCAGCCCTCCCTTTTTCCAATTAGGCAGCTCTGCTCTGGCACATGGCACCATGGCACATGGCACCATGTGAGGAAGTATAATTGTTAGTCCTTGAAAGGTTCATGGACACACCTGCATGT
Organism: Lipophrys pholis; assembly: GCF_963383615.2. NCBI lineage: Eukaryota > Metazoa > Chordata > Actinopteri > Blenniiformes > Blenniidae > Lipophrys > Lipophrys pholis. The sequence continues at coordinate 1,606,563 of NC_137646.1, read as the reverse complement.
TTTAATACATGCTCTGCTGTCAGAAGTGGGATTTGAACCCATGCCTCTAGAAGAGACTGCGACCTGAACGCAGCGCCTTGGACCGCTCGGCCATCCTGACATAAAAATGTCAAGGTCACGTTTTGCCAAGGACGTTTGGGGTTCCCTAGTTGGTCACATCTCACAGCCTTCACCCTGATGATGTTGTTTGGTTGTCCAAGCCTTTACCATCCTGGCCAACACTGTCAACAAGTCCAAAAACACCCTTGGAAACAAATCACGCTCCAGTAAATGGTTGGGAGGGATCGATTCAACCCGACATTCCTGTTCCCGATACACCTAAACAAAGGACCTCAGTAGGTCACAAGATCAGACGATGGAAGTTGATTTGGGAAGAAAACATGTTCGGAAATAAACCACAGAGTGCCTCTTCGTAATGAAACAATGAGTGCTCGTGCTCGACAATGAAATCGATTTCTCAAATAATGCAAACAGAACTGCTAAGTACAGTGGACACTCCTTGAGAACCCTGCACTTAGCAGAGTGGCGCAGCGGAAGCGTGCTGGGCCCATAACCCAGAAGTCGATGGATCGAAACCATCCTCTGCTAGCGACAGTTCAGGTTTTCTCCTCTTCCAAGTTTTCACTGTCAAATAACCATGTTCAAGGATCCAACACTTGCTGCAAATCAAGACTCTCACTGGAATGGCTGTGAATGAGTGCAAAACAGCAACGCTTGTTAACAATGGTCTTGATCTTTGTCTAATGAAAGAACACCATTCTGATGTTGCACAGTCATGGTGTCAGAATTGGATGAGCCCTTAATCCAAGCTGATTCAGGTAGTGTTGCCGAGTCATCCAAGGTGTTGGATTAAGACTCCAGTCCCTAAGGAGGCGAGGCTGCAAATCCCACTGCTGCCAGTTCAAGGCTTTGAATGGAATTAATTGCTCAAATCAGCCAGTAATGATTCACTGCCATCATTTATGGTCCTGATATGTTGGACACTTGTCTTGAAGGAGCAACGAACGTGAGCGATTAAAGGGGTCATATTATGCTAAATTGATTTTCTACTGGTATTGCAAGAGTAATATTAATCCCTATGACTGGGACTGACGCCCCAGAATTCAATAAAGTCTGTCACCTCTCTCCCTGGCTTGTTTCAAATTTTAAAGAGTGGATCATGAATCAAACTTTATACAGTGTAATCGCGGGGTGTAGCCAATCCAAATCTAGGTCAGCCCTCCCTTTTCCCAATTAGGCAGCTCTGCTCTGGCACATGGCACCATGTGAGGAAGTATAATTGTTAGTCCTTGAAAGGTTCATGGACACATGGTCTTGATCTTTGTCTAACGAAAGAACACCATTCTGATGTTGCTCACCCCTCTGCCTCTTTTCTGTAATCGCTGTTTTTCTGGAAAACAAAGTTTGCAGAGGTCTCGCGGAGGTTTTGTGATAGGTTCGCGGCAAGAGATGCCAGTGGGGAAAACCAAGATGGCGGTGTTGCGTGCGCCGCCATATTTATTTCTTGGTCGCCGCCATCTTGAAATGGTGCTATGCGGAAGCATGGACGGAAATGTCGCAAAATGACGCGCCGGAAGTGACGTATGTAGAAGCCGACCCACAGGATGTGACGAAATGGACTGAACGTGAAGGAAGATACGTACACGAAAGCCGACCCACAGGAAGTGACGTGCGGACAAAACATGCAGGAAGTTACGTGGACGACACGCAAATGCCGGAAGTTACGTGGTGAGACCCACTCGACCTAAATTAAATCGGCGCACATTTGTTTTTTCGTCTTTGGATTCTTCACACGTGTACTCGAAGCTCAACGGAGTAAAGGATTTTCTTCTGTTAAGGTAAACAATTGCTTTCTTGTCTATGTAGAACATATCAGCCTGCACTAATAAGAATGAAATGGTAGCTGTAGTTATATCAGTATTAATGAGAGTAGGAATAGTTTTATAGTTTTGTTAGGAGCAATGCACGTAAGATCAGCTCGAATGTTTATGTTGCTCTTTCTATCTTTGTCCCATGTGTTGGTGTATTAAAAACCTGTAATTTATTACCACAAGAAAACCTGATAAAGTAAATGTGGGTTGAAAAGCTACCTTCTCACTCCTTCAACCGCATCACTCAGGCTGCCAGCATGGAGCCAGACTCTGCTCAGCCTTGTTGGCTTTTACTTTGCACTAACAACATATAACACACAGGAACCATCACTCATCCACCTACATATCCACTGATAAAAAGATCACACCTAATCCATCTGATTCCTCAGCCTCTGCCTCGTGAAATAATGTTAGAGTATTACTTTGTCTCCAGCCATTGGTTCTGTGTGTCTGTGTGTGTGCGTGTGTGCGTGTGTGTAGGATTCAGATAATTCATATTACGTTTTTTTTCTCTGATTCTTTATTTATAAGACATAAAGGAAATGATTTTTTGTTTGTTTTGCAGGATTTTTTATCTACATGTTTACACTCTGGAATGGGTGGAGGTCACAGTTTGCAGAGGCTGGCTTCATGTCCATTGTGCTGGAAAATCCACAAATGTTCCCAATGCATCATTCAGCTGTGGATGCAACCCCCAAAAATTGAGCACAGGTACTACAATAGTTGGTTCAGTAGTTCAATAGATGCATGTGGTATGGCAGAAATGACTGAAACACCTGGCTGACATATTGAGCTGCACTCCTTTATGTTGAATAGAACAGTTGTTTGATGATCACTTGTGAAAGCAAAATGTCAGCTGATTCAACAGTTGGCTGATTCCTTTTGTTAAATGACAGGAACAAATCAAATCCAGTAATTTTGACTTTAATCAAAGTGTAAATGTCACAGTTGGTGCTGCTTTTTATCTCATTTTAACTCATTTTATTTTTCTGCAGGATCATTGAGGTGTTGAAGGGGGGAGATCCTGACTGGATTCTCCAGAGAGCAGATCAAGGTGAGTGAAACAAACTGTGTTGTTTGTGGTTCTATTCTCTAGAGCTGCTATATGTTCTCTCTTTGCTCTTTGTCTTCAGATCTAACATGATGATCTCATGGAGTCGAGGGTCTGTTCAGACAGAATAAACCTCTGGAAGATGTCGTCAGCATCACTTTCCCTGAAGCAGCAGCTCAAACTGAGGATGTTTCCTTTCAGTGAGCAGCAGGTAAGAAAACATCTCATCAATCAACTTTGAGAGTTTTTACCTAACATAAGTTTGATTTGTTTACTTTTATTCCTCTGTATTGCAGCAGATCTTGGAGATGCTGAAGGAGATGGAGGAAGTCACAGGAATCCAGAAGGAGGACCAGAGACTCATCCGTTACGTTTTGATGTTTTGCTCCCAGAAGTAAGATGATCAATGGAATGGAGGACATCATAGAAGTAGAGTGCTCAATATTTTGAGTTTTTGGAAAGCTATCTACATACACCTTGTCAATGTTTTTCAGATCATCATCAACATCCTGATGGCCGAAGGTCCTACAAGGCTTGAGGCAGAGGTCATCATAGCCAGTGGGAGAAAGTTCTAACATGCTCTCACAGGGGAACCAACCGTACATGATGAACAAGAGAGTCTGAACGCATCCGGTGATGTAGTAGTAATCCTATATCTTCCTACTACATCCGATGATGTAGTAGTAATCCTGTATCTTCCTGTGTTCATCTGATAGTAGTGTGAAGCTGCACTGCTGTCACTCATCACCATCGTATCTATTGGAATCTTTACATTTACATTTGCATAATGTCTCTAAAATCAAGAATATATTGATAGAGTGACACTGAAAAGCTAATCCATGCATTTACTTCCAGAGTAACTATTGTAACTCCCTATTATCAGGGGGTCCAAGTCACTGCTTAAAAAGTCTTCAACTAATTCAAAAGATCTTAAAGAACTGCTGGTCCCAGATCTCCCCAGAACACTTGGTTCTCAGAGTGCTGGCTTACTGGAGGTTCCTAGGTTTTCTAAAAGTAGAATGGAGGCAGAGCTTTCAGCTTTCTGGTTCCTCTGATGTGGAACCAGATCCAGTTTCAGTTAAAGAGTCTGACACAGCCTCTCATTTGAAGGTTAGGATGAAGACTTTTCTATTAAAGTTTACAGTGAGAGCTGCTTCAGGACACCTGAGACCATTTTCTAGTGAAGCTGCCAGAGGTTAAGACTGCTGGAGGACCTAAACTGAGCTTCTTTCCTTTTTTATTCACCACTATTACATGTCACTATTACATGTCACTATTACATGTCACTAACATTTGCCTTTCTCTCCTGTAGTCTGTCTCTCAACCTCCCTGCTGGATGTCTGACAGTGGAGCTGAAGGTGGATTGAAGCCTCCTGTCCTGATCAGTCTTCACAGAGTGGATCTCTCTCTTATCTATCTGTCTGTCCTCTCCTCTGTCCTCTCTCCTCTGTCCTCTCCTCTGTCCTCTCACCCCACCCGGCCAGCAGGAAGCCTCCACCTCTGAGTCTGGTTTCTGCAGGTCTCTTCCTGTTAGAGGGAGTTCTTCCTTTCCACAGTCGCTCATGTGGATTTGTTGGGTTTTCTCTATTAAAGTACCCTGTGATTGTATATATAATAAAGAACTATGACATGATTTATGATGGTTTTATTCTTTTAAAGGTGTCATAGGTGTTTGTTGAAGGTTTGTCATGGACATTTCCTCCTTTCCTGCTGAAGAAACTACAGTTATTCTCCATCCTGGTCTTTTGTTTTGCTTCATGCAGCCACATTGTCACTGGATGAATGAAGGAGGCAGATCAGTTTGGTAGCTGACCTCTGACCTCTGACCCTGAGCTTCACTGTGGTTACAGCTGACCTCTGACCTCTGACCCTGAGCTTCACTGTGGTTACAGCTCCGAGCTGAAATAGGCTCAGAGAGAGTTAGACAACTTAGTCAATCATGTACGCAGCAGGTGTATACAGTATAAACTTATGTCACATGGCTCGCCGACAATTTGGGATATAAAATGACACAGGTGCAGTGAAGTGAAATGTAAATGTAAAGCAGAATTTAGAATAGAGCAGAGTGGAGTTAGATGAGACACTTTTCTTATTTTGTCCTGAAGGTAAGGAAATATGACAAATAGACATCCTGAAATAATTCTACCTTGTTTCATTGTCAATTCATTTCCAGTCGTACATTATTGCCTCAAATAGCAATGTTTTCATTTCTTTTCAGAAAGTTTGTAGTGATTCCATCTGAGCCTGGAGATCAGTCAGAGGCTGTTTTCATGATGATACTTCAATTTAAATCCTCCTCACATAAAGGTTTCATCATTTACAGTAATAAATGATTTAAAGTAATTCAGCATTTTGTTTAGAATAAGAAGAATCATACAGGTATCTAAAGAAATTCAAGATCTCCTTCACTATACTTTTTGGTTCTAAGTATTCTTCCCCGTTCATCATGAGAGTGAATCTTTTCTTTCTAGGCTGAATGTGGAATATGATGGTTGCCCGGCTAGCTCAGTTGGTAGCGCATGAGACTAACAAGCTCTAGGTAGAGGGTTCGTGTCCCACGCCAGGCGCCACCTTCCCGTGGGCTCACCACCTGCAGAAAGGTTCTTAATTGGTGCGATGTGATCTGGGTGACAGTGCTCAGACTGTCTCCCAGTGCTTCCCAGAACTAGCCATGAAGCAACTTTAGCCACTGATGTCATTCTGCCTTTTAAATATGGCGGCGACCACATACAAGTATGGCGGGGACCGTAAACAAGCATGTCGGCAACCACAAACAAGTATGACGGCGCCCTTACGCCGCCATTATTTGATACCGCACTGGCGGGGTTTCAATTTTGAGAATAGTATGGCGCTGTCCGTGTGCCATTATGGCGGCGACCGCTAACAACTATGTCAGCGCCCGCAAACAAGTATGTCAGCGGCCGTAAGCCACCATCTTGATACCGCACTGGCGGGGTTTCAATTCTGGAGAAGCAAGGACGCACTGCGGATCATGTACTCTTGCCTCCCACCGACGGTGGCGCTGTGATTGTGCTTTGGAACAAAATGGCGGCGACCTGCAGGAAGCGGCCATATTTCATGTACTACCGCCTCCCACCGAGAGTGGCGCTGTGGTGGTGATTCAGAACAAAATGGCGGAACAATGTGGCGGCGATCATAAGGAAGCAGCCATATTGTCGGCCATTTGGGATTCCCCACTGGCAGCCTCTCAAAAAACAGGACTCACACAGAGAGGTACGAACCAAAACAAAAACACAGGAGGACAAAAAAAGAACTAAAACATATGGCCAAGGCCGTAACAATTATACTGTTTAATATTTTCCAAGTGCCTTGTGTATTGCTCTTATTCTCATTTAGTTTTTCACTATAATATTCTTTCTTTCGGTTTCTGATGATCCAGATTAATTTATTTTTATATTTCTTATACCGATTTTCTGTCTCTTTCGATTGAGTTTTTATAAAACATTTGTATAGAAAGTTTTTCTTTTTACAGGCATTTTTTTTAATCCTTTTGTTATCCATGGCTTGTCTTCCCTTTTGTTTTTTAAATATATGATTTTGCAATTTTTGTGGTACAATTTAGCTGCTGTTTCTATGAAGGCGTTGTGTACCACATTCACATCATTTACATCGACAGCATCCCACTTCTGATGTTTAACATCTGAGCTTAGTGCCTCCAGGGCTTTTTTCGACCCGTTTCTTCTTGCCATTTTTGCAGGACTGGTTTGTTTTGTGTTTTGATTGTGTTTAAATACTGTGAATGTGGGTAAATGGTCGCTAATATCTGCTGTCAAAATACCACTGATAATATGATCGTCATTCATGTTGGTAAAAATGTAATCTATTACTGTGGCACTTTGAGATGTAATTCTTGTTGGTTTTGTTATTAAAGGGAAGAGGCACATGGTATTCATTGCGTTTAAGAAGTCACTTGTTCTCTTTGCATTTAGATTTCCGAAAATAATATTAAAATCTCCACATAGAATTTGTCTCTTGTTTTTAGCAATCTCTATTTTTTTCAATTATTATATCAGTAAATACTTCTTCACTACTCTCTGGTGGTCTATATATACAACTGATCAATATATTAATTTCTGATGTAAATATAATTTCCAATGTTATTTCAATTTCATCTTCTAATGTGGTCGTTTCTTTAACAGTCTTACATTTCAAATTTGATTTTACAAACAATGCAACTCCTCCTCCTCTCTTTGATTTCCTATTTAGTAAGTAACGCTCGTACCCTTCCATCTGAACCTCAGCAATCATTTCATCTTTAAACCAGGTTTCAGTTACTGCAATAATACTACATTTATTTTTAAACTCACTCAGATAATCCTTGATTTTAGAAAGTTTATTGTACATACTACGACTGTTTATATGAATAACAGATAAAGTATCTTTTATTTTCTGATTAACCACTTCCTCATTGAAATAATCACAGGTATTTCTCATGTTAAACATATGTTGCTCAATTTTTACATCAATATCATAAATTTTGTCTTGTTCCATGTTGCTTTCGGTGAAATACGATCCTATCAGTGTCAGGTGTCAGTGTAATCTGGTATTTGCTCATGACAACGTCTAAGAAGAACCTCGATCTCCCAATCTTTCCAGCTGTTCAGCACTTCTGATGTAGATGACTCGGGACCTCCAATTGTCACCATTTGGAGGTCTTACTATAGCCTTACCAACATTTTATATCAAAATCTAGCAACGTGTTTATTTTCGACAATTGTCACCATTTGTTTGTCTTACTATTGTCTTACCAACATTCCATATCAAAATTTAGCAACGTGTTTATTTTCAACAATTGTCACCTTTTGGAGGTCTTACTATAGCCTTGCCTTCAGTTTTTATTGAATTCCACCAGCTTCTTTATTTTCGACAACTGTCACCATTCCAAGATATTACTATAGCCTGAGCAACATTTTATGTCAAAATCTAGCAACGTGTTTATTTTCGACAATTGTCACCATTTGTTTGTCTTACTATTGTCTTACCAACATTCTATATCAAAATTTAGCAACGTGTTTATTTTCGACAACTGTCACCATTCCGAGGTCTTACTATAGCCTTGCCTTCAGTTTTTATTGAATTCCACCAGCGTCTTTATTTTCGACAACTGTCACCATTCCGAGGTCTTACTATAACCTTACCAACATTTTATATCAAAATCTAGCAACGTGTTTATTTTCGACAACTGTCACCATTCCGAGGTCTTACTATAACCTTACCAACATTTTATATCAAAATCTAGCAACGTGTTTATTTTCGACAATTGTCACCATTTGGAGGTCTTACTATAGCCGTAACAACATTTTATATCAAAATCTAGCAACGTGTTTATTTTCGACAACAGTCACCATTCCGAGGTCTTAATATAGCCTTGCCTTCAGTTTTTATTGAATTCCACCAGCGTCTTTATTTTCGACAACTGTCACCATTCCGAGGTCTTACTACAGCCTTGCCTTCAGTTTTTATTGAATTCCACCAGCGTCTTTATTTTCGACAACTGTCACCATTCCGAGGTCTTACTACAGCCTTGCCTTCAGTTTTTATTGAATTCCACCAGCGTCTTTATTTTCGACAACTGTCACCATTCCGAGGTCTTACTATAGCCTTTCCAACATTTTATATCAAAATCTAGCAACATGTTTATTTTCGACAACTGTCACCATTCCGAGGTCTTACTATAGCCTTGCCATCAGTTTTTATTGAATTCCACCAGCGTCTTTATTTTCGACAATTGTCACCATTTGTTTGTCTTACTATTGTCTTACCAACATTCTATATCAAAAATTTAGCAACGTGTTTATTTTCGACAACTGTCACCATTCCGAGGTCTTAATATAACCTTACCAACATTTTATATCAAAATCTAGCAACGTGTTTATTTTCGACAACTGTCACCATTCCGAGGTCTTACTATAACCTTACCAACATTTTATATCAAAATCTAGCAACGTGTTTATTTTCGAAAACTGTCACCATTTGGAGGTCTTAATATAGCCTTACCAACATTTTATATCAAAATCTAGCAACGTGTTTATTTTCGACAATTGTCACCATTTGGAGGTCTTACAATAACCTTACCAACATTTTATATCAAAATCTAGCAACGTGTTTATTTTCGAAAACTGTCACCATTTGGAGGTCTTAATATAGCCTTGCCATCAGTTTTTATTGAATTCCACCAGCGTCTTTATTTTCGACAATTGTCACCATTCCGAGGTCTTACTATAGCCTTACCAACATTCTATATCAAAATCTAGCAACGTGTTTATTTTCGACAATTGTCACCATTTGGAGGTCTTACTATAGCCTCACAAACATTTTATATCAAAATCTAGCAACGTGGTTTTTTTCGACAATTGTCACCATTTGGAGGTCTTACTATAACCTTCCCAACATTTTATATCAAAATCTAGCAACGTGTTTATTTTCAACAACTGTCACCATTTGGAGGTTTTACTATAACCGTGCCAACATTTTGTATCAAAATCTACCAACGTGTTTATTTTCGACAACTGTCACCATTCCGAGGTCTTACTATAGCCTTGCCTTCAGTTTTTATTGAATTCCACCAGCGTCTTTATTTTCGACAACTGTCACCATTCCGAGGTCTTACTATAGCCTTACCAATATTTTATATCAAAATCTAGCAACGTGTTTATTTTTGACAATTGTCACCATTTGGAGGTCTTACTATAGCCTTGCCTTCAGTTTTTATTGAATTCCACCGGCGTCTTTATTTTCGACAATTGTCACCATTTGGAGGTCTTACTATAGCCTTACCAACATTTTATATCAAAATCTAGCAACGTGTTTATTTTCGACAATTGTCACCATTTGGAGGTCTTACTATAACCTTCCCAACATTTTATATCAAAATCTAGCAACGTGTTTATTTTCAACAATTGTCACCATTTGGAGGTCTTACTTCAGTTTTTATTGAATTCCACCAGCGTCTTTGTTTTTGACAACTGTCACCATTCCGAGGTCTTACTATAGCCTTACCAACATTTTATATCAAAATCTAGCAACGTGTTTATTTTCGACAATTGTCACCATCCGAGGTCTTACTATAGCCTTCCTTCAGTTTTTATTGAATTCCACCAGCGTCTTTATTTTCGACAACTGTCACCATTTGGAGGTCTTACTATAGCCTTCCTTCAGTTTTTATTGAATTCCACCAGCGTCTTTATTTTCGACAACTGTCACCATTTGGAGGTCTTACTATAGCCTTCCTTCAGTTTTTATTGAATTCCACCAGCGTCTTTATTTTCGACAACTGTCACCATTCCAAGGTCTTACTCTAGCCTTACCAACATTTTATATCAAAATCTAGCAACGTGTTTATTTTCGACAATTGTCACCATTTGGAGGTCTTACTATAACCTTGCCATCAGTTTTTATTGAATTCCACTACTAATGAGGTGATTCTCAATACTTTTGTAGGTAATAGATTACCTCTGCTGAAACAATATCCTGATTATCAGACATAATCTATATAGAACTTCAACAAGGAACAATCACTGTAACTTAGAACTAGTTAATATTTGCTTTAGTGAGCCATGGGTGATCTCATGTCTCAACAGGAGGGAAGGTTCAGATCATCAATAGATTTCTAATATTGTTCTTGATAATGGATCAAATTAAATAAAATTAGAGTTATCACTCTAAATCAGTGGGTTTAGTCAAATAAAAGAACAGACAGAAGAGGTTTTAATTAATACTTGGTAATTAGGAATAAAGTCTCAAAAAAGAGATCCTTTGGGTCTCATCACAATTTATGTCAAAGAGCTGAACTAAAGCCGGTAATGGATCACCAGATGCAGTAGAACCAGACCAGCACCATGTTAATACGCTCAAACTCCAAATGGAGTGATTTCTGCTGAGTCATCACTAAGAACATTCATTTAGTCTAACCTGGTGTGGCGACGATGCAGCTGTCAGCATTCTGTGAGTTTGTCTTTATGTTGGTCTGTCTTGTGTGTTTTTGTTGTTTCTATGTTTAGTTTTATTTTAACCTGCTGCAGAGTTAGTGCTCCACTTCTCCCCACGGTTGGTCGGATGCTTTCTGGAGGAGTGAGGTCATTTCCTGTCGTACAGAATGAGAACAACACTCCTGACAGGGTCTTCGTCCTCACAACTCTGATGGCTGCTGCTTTTACATTCTACTGAGAGTTTTCTTGCTCTACTGCTCCTGCAATGAAGAAACGCTTGCTAATCTTATTATTTTACTTTATTTTCATTCATTCTTTGTTTGCCAAAGCGTGAGGGAACGTTGGAGGAATCTTGTTTTATCTCATAAGGAATGATGTGTAGTTTTGCCGTCTCTTAAACTTTGTCCAATGGCTCTCAGTCCGATTCCTGTGTTTCTGTCTCTCGGAGGAAAATTCTCCAGACAACTTGGTCCTTGGAGTCGGGTCCCGGCGTCCCTCTGGCCACCAGCATCGGAACTGAAAGGTGCACGGGGGAGGGGCCAGTCTGGTCTTTCCTATGAAGAAATCCTCCAACTGAACGGTTGCAGGAGGCCGGTTCCCTCTGGGGGTGAGAGGGTGACGGAGTCCCAACAATAGTGAGCAAACAGAGACAGATCCAGGACCAGCTGGGGTGAGGGAGTTCTCTTTAGTGTGAAAGATCCTCTGGTGTAGAAGGGACGGTGTCGGATCTCCGTCCATAAGCTGAGTAAGGTTGCACACTGCAGTAAAAGTGAATACAAGGTTATTTACAACTGGTTTATAAAGTCACCACATTTCCTCGGTGGTTTCGGTGTCTGGATGTGAAATGATGGTTTGTTTTAATCTAGGAAGAGAGACCGGCGCCTCTCGGTCTGTTGTGCACTTAGAGAAAAAAGAAAAGCGCAAACCAAATGATCCTGTGCGCAAAAACTACAAACAACAACAAACAACAACCCGGCAGATGTTTACATGAAGTGTTCGGCTGAGAGACGTCATTTCTTTTAGTTTTACCTGTGAAAACTGCACGGATCGTCCTGTTCACCACGGATCGTCCTGCTCACCACGGATACAGAAGAGCAAGTGTTTTTACTTTCGGTTTTGTTCCATCCGTTGTTCAAAACCAGAGAGAGGGAGGGAGGGGGGAGGGAGGGAGGGAGGGGGGTTGAGAGAGAGAGAAAGAAAATTTACCATAAATAAAAAAAATGAGTTCTTATGCAGGGAAAATTGCAAATTTCTCCACATGCGAGATAAATAAAGGGAGATCTTATCTTAAAATAACTTCGACTGCACGACTTCCGGTTTTGAACAAAACAGTTAAAAAGCTCCTCCATTGAGCCTCATGAGGAGAAATGAGGTGATGAAATAAACAATACAAACAAAAAGATGAGACGCTGTAGTTCTTTTCCTTCATTCTGGCTGATTGTTGTTTTGAATAAAAACCTGCAGCGCCATCTAGTGGACTGAGTCCAGCATCACCTCACAACGAAGCGTGTTAGAACTGAGTTCCTGCTCAGCTCAGGAAAACTCAAGAATTTCTTGGAAAAACTTGACAAAATACACTTTTTTATTCTTTTTGAGGGAAAAAAAACTCAAACTTTACGTGAAAAGAAAAATAATTATGTCAAATTAAAGATATAATGAACATTATTGAACGTGTGTTCATGGATGATAAGTTCATGCCGGTTTTACACAATAACTGAAAACGTATCGTTTCAGAAAAGTAAACACGTCGGGCCACTAGTTGGCGCTGTTGTCTGTTTGTGAGGTGGAGTTAGAACGTTTTCGATAAGTTGCGCATTCCTTTGTTTCCAAACTGACATGGAGATACAGATTCCAAACATTTCAATCTGTTTGAAGTTTCTCTACGAGCGCGGCGTCTCCGCCCGCTGACACCTCATCACTGCTCCCCGCCGCCGCCGTCCTCCCAGAACCCGGCGGGAGCAGAGACTGAGTGAGGGGCGGGGGTGTGGCCGAGCCCCCCGGTCGCGCCTGCTGGCGGAGGCCGAGGCTGGCGTGGACGCGGCGTGGCGGCGAGGTCCTGTGAGGTGGCGTTGAGTAGGCCGGTGAGCCCGGTGGGTTCGGGTCGAGCCGCGGCGCCAGAGTACATCTTGTTGGGACGACCCAGAAGCGTGCGACCTGCGAGAGTTTAGACAAGTAGGTTAGCGTTCCACTGAGTCCGTCACCGTCACCGTCACCGCTGCCGCCAACTTCACTTCCTGTAAGTAAGGCCCCGTTTCCATGGCAACGACTTCAGCCCACTGGCCAGTAAACAAACAGCCAGAACTAGGGGTGGGAATTGATACGATCTGATCAATATCAGTACCATTGTCAATTCTGCTTTTCAATCCAGTTCCTTATCACTTCTCCTAACGATTCCTGAGTTTTAGTTTGAGGGAAAAAAGTAGTTCTCCAGTCTCCTGCACCAAAAGGAACTATTTTATTTTTTCCAAACATGAAACTTGAATAATAATTTTTCCCTTAAAAAAGAACAGTCGAAGGTGTATTTGCCTTCATTGCCCCCTGGAATTGACTCTTTTTCTAATGTTGCACTGTTGACAAGTTAGCGCTCTCTGGGAGGCGGAGCCTGGAGAGGAATGTAGAAGTGACGTAGGAGGAGGAACACGTTCTCTCGGTCTGCAGGGAATGCTGTGTTTTCATCGAATTGTCCCTCCTGTCTCCTTCTCTGTCCAATTCTCCTTCACCTGGAAGTGTTTTGTGTGGCGGCCATGATGAGGACGGTCTGAGTTCTCAACAAGCAAAGGAAAGGAGGCTCGTTGCTTCCTTTAGAACCTCCTTTAGCCTAGGAACCACTGGAACCACTGGAACCACAGGTGATGGAGGCCGGGGGTGTAGCTCAGGAGGAGGTGATGGAGACCGGGGGTGTAGCTCAGGAGGAGGTGATGGAGGCCGGGGGTGTAGCTCAGGGCGTCATGGTGCAGGTTGTTCTGACTATCGGAGTAAACCGAAGTACCGGAGGAGAACCAGCACACAGAGAGAACATGAAGACTCCTGCCGGGATTTTTTTTGTTTTAACTGGACCTTGTGGCTGTGAGGCGAGAGGCTGTGGACTCTGTGGATTCAGGACCTGGTGAGTGGAACATGTATTACCGGATCCTATTATTTAGTCCTTTATCGTCTCCCGCTTTAGACCTTCTTCCTCGCCATGTTTTCTCCTGGTTGAAGGAGCTCTGCGTCGCAACGTGACTTGACGTCGTGCTGGGAAATGAATCCTTAAGAAGAATCGATCACATACAAGGCGTACGATTCCCATGGAATTGATCAATTGGAACCGGTTCTAAGTCAGAACCGGTTTTCAATTCCCATCCCTAGTTAGGGTTAGCTTCCTAACAAAGTTTGTCCGACTGACCTGAAATTTGGTGTGTGGCCTTATGGGGGCGCTACGGTTACGGATCACTAGCTAATTAGCTGGATCCCGCCAACTTTTGACTACGCCTTACGGTTAGGATGCTAACAAACTTTGTTCGATTGAGCTGATATTTGGGGGGTGGCTTTATGTGGTCGCTAGGATTACCGATCACAAGCTTACGGGTCAGAGATGTCCGACGGGCCGGCGTCCGGCAAGGGTCGAGGTCCCGACCAACGCTGCTTGCAGCTTTAATTTCTTGTTGTTTTTACAGGAGAAACCCAACAAGTCCACATCATCAAGCATGAGGGTGACGGTTTGGTACAGTACTTTCAGTACCATCCACAACTTTAGTCAGTGAAAACACATGAAAACCCGTACTGTATCATAACATACCAGCACATACTGAGTGGTGGAAACAATGTATTTCAAACACAATAAGTATGAAAGAGTTGGTGAGAGGGTGAAGCTCCCAGGGAGCTGATGGGGTCAAAGATCATGCTCTAGATCAGGGGTCTCAAACTCAGTTCCTGGAGGGCCTCAGCCCTGCATGTTTTCCACGTCTCCCTGCTTCAACATGGCTGATTGCAATGAGTGGCTCCTTATGGAGCTTTGTGCTGAATGTGGTGATGAACCATTCAGGAGTGTTAAAGAAGGAAGACATGGAAAACATGCAGGGCTGAGGCCTTCCAGGAGTTTGAGACCTCTGCTCTAGATCCACAGTGGTAACCACTTTACTTTGATATTTACTTTGATCTTGATTCTAATTAAAGTCAACATCAAAGTGACAATAGAAATTTTTTTTCAAATTAAAGTGAACATCAAAGTCAAAATGGGATTTTTTTCTTTTTTTAAATTAAAGTGAAAATGGTATTTTTTTCAAATTTAAAGTGAAGCGTGTCAACAACAGTCCTTGTCAGGTGGAAGTGGTCAATCACACTGCAGCTCCTTCACTCAATGTTTTTCTAACATGACAAAGCAACTTTAGAGCAGCTGGGATGTCAGGAAGTTAGAGGATCTTCCCCACGTCTTGTGACAAACATTCTGTCTTTCAGTCTCTAAAGAACACACATGAGTGCTTTCATTGATTTCTCCTTCTGTTTTTACAGAACATTTTTTATCCTTCTTTTACTCTGTGATCAATCAGGATAAACATGTTTCAGTCCCGGTACAATATTTTCTATTGTTCATTACCGTATATCCTGGACTAGAAGTCCTGCTTTCTTAGTCGGTGGCTGATCATTCTACTGACATTAAGGAGCAAATCCTCTTTCAGTCCTTCTATTACACTTCATCCTGTGCAGGGTTGCAGGGAGGAGACACCTGGACAGGTTCACCAGTCCATCACAGGACACACACACACACACACACACACACACACACACACACACACACACACACACACACACACACACACACACACACACACACACACACACACACACACACACACACACACACACACACACACACACACACACACACACACACACACACACACACACATCACTCTCCTGTGTTCAGCTTCATACTTTCACTCACCAAACGTTTCTTCCTGGTATTTCTTGTCCTACAATAAAACAACCACGTTGTCCTGCAGGACAAATCACGTTGTGTCTCTTGCCCTGCAGCTCTCATGTCTCTCGCTCGCTCCACTTCCACCTGTTACATTTCTTAAAGGGAAACACCCCCCCCCCCCCTTCTCTCTCACTTCCTGTCGTTTTCCTTCAACGGAGGGAAAGTTTCATTCAGACCAAAGTTTCATCCACAAGATGAAACAGAGTGACGCCATCACTAAAACCTTGTAGAAATTTGGGACATTGGGGAGTCGACACAGGAGGTTGGGGGTTCAACTCCCAGCTGAGTTGGTTCCTGTCAGGACTCACTGCAGCATTTTATCTCAGTTGAAGACTTCAACATTTGAAATTCTGCTGGTCATGGAGTAGATACTGAGACTGATGACATCACACTGATGTCAGAAAGCAGCTCCTGCCATGTTGCCATGGTAACTGTTGCATCATAGAATGAATTCACTCAGCTAAGCACAGTTTTACCTCCTGTCTGCCACAGACACGGTGGACTGAAATTCACTAGCAGGTTTAATAAAGACCTTTTGATGATTAATAGTTTTGTTGGGGTGTGTGTGTGTGTGTGTGGGGGGGGGGGGGGGGGGGGGGGGGGTTAGAGCAGCATTCTATCATTCTCCACCTCCATTCCTCCATGTTGAAGCATTTGATTCAGACACACCCAGAAATAAAGTGAAAGGAGCAGAAATTCACAGTGTAACGCCCAAATATTGAAAAATAAGCTCCAAACTCATTCATGTGTTATATTTTTCCCTCTATGTCCACTCCGGGGCTCCGGACTAAAACAAGACAGACGTGAAAAAACACCAATAGAGACCAGAAGAGACGTAATGTCTTCTCGCTCTTTGGTGCATCTGAGGTTCAAGCCAAACTAGATGGAGCGACCCGGACTAAACCAATGAATACAGTCCGTCTCCTGGTTCCTGGATGAGCGCTGTCAGTGCGAAATTGGTGAAATCAGTGACGTATCACTTTTTGGAGTGACGCAATGACGTAGCTCTCACTTGGCTCCGCTAACGGTGGAAAAAGAACCGGTTCTTTGGTGGTGCTCATTTAAGAACTGGCTCTGGCACTGGCCCCGAACTAGCTCCTGGTTCTTTTTGGTGGAAAAGCCCTACCTGTGAGGACCTTACATCTGACCAAGTTCTTCCAAAGCTTCTTCAACTTGTGGATAAAGCAAGAGAAGCAAGTTTTATTGTGAAGGAGAAGTTTCACTAAACATCAGCAGGGATTTTCTCTTCCCAGTAAAAAAACAAGGCCTGATGACAAGTAGAAGACCAAAGTCTCTTTGTTTCAATTTGCTTATTTAAACTCCAAGTTGAGATCACAACACAGAGGTTGAAGAACAGTGAGCTGAAAGAAAACCTCAGGAGACGAGGAACCTCAAAGGATTGAGCTCAGAGAAATGTTTCAGCCAGTTGAAGCTCACATTGAGTTGAACTTCTCTAATTCTCAGCAGGTGTTGCTTGATTGTGTTTCCTCTCAAACAGCAGCTCCTTCTCTCCTCTGAAGAATCAATCCAAGTGCTATTGTTTCTTTAGAAATGAGGCTTTCTGCACTATCAGCTGTTGTTGTGATGATGTCATGGTTCTGAAAGAGTTCTGCTTCTGGTCCTGTATCCGCAGTAATGAGTTCCGTCAGTTCACACAGTGTGTCCATCCTCAGCTAAACGCTGGACGCTCACGGCCAGGGGCCAATGAGTTCCGTCACTTCGAAGACATTCTCACAAGAAGAGTGGTGACGTTCACCAGGAGCCTTGGTCAACTCCTCTACAACAACATGTCAGCGGGGATCAAGCCTCAGAAAGCATCACAAACACTTGCTGAGCCTTCCACAACACAACTGCTTTCACAGACACGCCATGGTTTGCTTGCTGACCCTGAAGACAAGCTGTGGCGTTTCCGTGGACTCATGCAGTGGTGGCTGAGCACTCAGACTCTCAGCCACAGTAATGCTGTGCTGCTGCTTTTCCAGCTCCAAGCACCGTTTGACACAGTGGCTCCTCCTGCTCAGGCCGTCCATCACACAGAGGAGGAAACAGAGCAGCAGGAAGCTTCCAGAGCCTGTGTTGAAGAAGTGCTGCACAAGCTGATGTCACCCAGCTTTAAAGCAGCCAACCAGATCTGGAGTCAACTTCCTCTCCAGAAAACTCTGAACCGGCTGCTACAAGACGTCTGGCCTCAAGTCCAGGCTGCAGCTTGTTCTGTCCCACCTCAACATGTTGAAAAGGCAGACAAGCACATTCTCAAGGTGTCCTGCAAACAGTGGGGCTCTAGAGACAAAGTCATGATAGCGATGGTGTCCAGGAGAAAGACGTTTCACAATGCGTCTCCTCTTCTCTGATTGCCAGAGACACTTCCCAAAACAGACCCAACGTCTTCAGGAGGCTCTTCTCTGCTCTGACAAAGGTCGCCTGCTGGACCTGATAACGAGAATTACTCACTACTTCTCCTCAATCATTAGCTGTTGTTCATGTAAAGTGCTTAGTATTCTGGTGAATGTTGACCACAGCAGAGCAGCACCAGTAAAGTCTGGTTCCACTGAGATTTGAACTCAGATCACTGGATTCAGAGTCCAGAGTTCTAACCATCACACCATGGAACCACAGAGAGCAGCTCAGCATGGTGCATTCATGGACATCTAGTCAATGAAAACACTTCAACTACATTCGCTGCAACAATTTTCTGAGCTTTTTTAAGTTTGTCTGCAAATTGTGAATACACAGATACTTTGAAACGTACATGGTGATTTAATTTAAATGCACCTAATTTTTTTAAATTTATTTACAGCAACCCATTGGTGTTCAGAAAAGTTGATTGTTTGTTTTCAGGAGGATTTTGCAGTAAAAACATTGAAGATTTAAACTTGGATCTTTAGAGTCAGAGTGTGTTTCTTTGACCTCAACTCCCTCCTTCATTTCAACTCAAATCACTGGACTCATTCAACCTTTACACCATGAGTCTCCTCATCAATGTTACTCAGGAACTGTAATCTTTTTTTCATACTTTATTTTTATTATTGAAAGTTTTAATAAACTGAGAGAAAGTATCAAACTACTAATAAATAATCATTTTGTAAAAATCAAAGTCAAAAAGGATCAAAGTCAAGAAAGGAATTTGGTCACTTTGATATGTTCCATTCTTTTATGACATCATCAAACAGAGTTAGCAGATAGAACCACCAGGGTGTCTGCAAGTTCTGAATACACAGACACTTTGAAACTTACATGGTGATTTAATTTAAATGCAACTTATTTACAGCAACCCACTGATTGTCAGAATAGTTGATTATTCTTTTGTTCTCTGGAGGATTTTGCAGTAAAAACACTGAAGATTGAAACTTGGATCACTTGTAGGTAGCAGGTCACTGTGTCTGGTTCTTCTTCTGGTGGTCCCTGATGGTTCCTGGTTCTTCTGGATTAGTTCTGTGATTGGCCGGTTAGCTCAACTGGTCAGAGTGTGGTGCAAC
This sequence comes from Lipophrys pholis, assembly GCF_963383615.2. Lineage (NCBI taxonomy): Eukaryota > Metazoa > Chordata > Actinopteri > Blenniiformes > Blenniidae > Lipophrys > Lipophrys pholis. Next base: position 1,587,256 of record NC_137646.1, on the reverse strand, counting down.
TAATAAAAGGTCTTGGGTACAATCCCCAAACTGTCTGTAGAACCGACTGCGTAAAATTATATCTGTGGAGTTCAGATTTCTGAACTCTGTAATGAAAGAGTAACTTTTTTTTTTTTTTTACATGAGGAACTCATTAGAAAGAAACTTGTGGACATTGAACAGTGTGAGAGTCCAAACTCCTTTGTGGTCACATCTTGTTGTAGTTTCAATCTCTTCAAGAAATTTGGGTCATGCAGTGAAAAGAGACAATATATTACATAAATGTCCTGTGTACAATAAATACAAATTAAAACTTAACATACCGAGCAGAACATAGTTCATTCTAGATCCTTTCACTCTGAAAGCTAATGGCAGAGATCATGAATGCATCAGTAACTAATAAAACATGCCTAAACCCCAGAACCTGAACACAACTACCATACATTTGGCAGAGTACCAATCCTACACTGTTCCCACAGGACTGGGGATTTTTGCTGGGATTCACTCCCAAATGATGAGGCTTAAATTTCTTTTCCCCATTTATTTTTCAGGTGAAAAACCTGGAACACACAGTGTAAATATGCATTCATTCAATATTCGTTTTTAAATAAAGTAGAACAATATCAAACAGTAAAAGTTCAGTTATATATTAAATAAGTACATTTCGATTATATATATATATATATATATATATATATACACACACTCACACAGATTTCATTGATATACTTCACAATAAATAGGTAAATATTATTTACAATGAAACTATGATTTCAATATTTTTAATTACTATACATAATACAAATAAATACAATACAAATCATTTATATAATACTTCATGTATTTTGAATTCAATAATCTAACCAACAATCATGACTTCCTTTTCATTTAGGTTGAGATATCAATTGAATTCATTTGTACATTTATTTTCATTGCACGTTTTATTTAATAATACCCCTTTACCAGTTAAAGTAAACACAAATTTAGCCAACTGAGGGCAAACCACAACGTGAACGGCTGTATTTAAAAAGTCCCACATTTCCGGACGCACTTAAACGCACCTCACAGTCCAAACTCAGCGTGAAAGTGAAAGTAAACAATCGCCTCTTACCGGCAGTCATCTTCAGTTTTATTTGAGTGGGTACCCGTTCCTGCACGTCCATCAGCCGCGCTGAAGCACTTCAGCGCTTCCTCAGCTCACTTCTTTGGCTCTGGCTTTCACACACGCCACAGCTGATGACGTTGAGTTGAACCTGAAGCACTTCCTCCTCTCTGATTAAGACAGCTGGAGCACCGCTGCTGCTTCCGTGAGGGGAGGGCTGTGTGGCTGTGCAGCTGCGTAGCACTCTTCCTTGTTCACCGCAACAATGTGATTTGTTAACAAGTGAAACAGGAAATGGTCTGTAAGGTGCAGTACAGCATGGCTCCGCCCCCTCCACAATGTGACAGGGTCTCAGTTATTTGGTGTATAACTAGTCCTGCACTGCTGGAGCACAGACACAAAAAGCTCACCAGGAACAGGTTGCTAGGACTTTTGTTAACGATTCAGAAGACTGCTTCCAAACAATAATGTCAAATGTCCCGTACAAAGCCGATGGGAGAGGTTCCTTATGGAAGAGATGAAAGGAGATTAAAGGAGATTAAAGGGGATCAGCGTCTGTTGCCATGGAGATGCTGAGAACAAAGTAGAGGTAGGCACACACTATTTCATCTGGAATGTTCTTGTTTTAAGCACCTAAGGTATTTTAAACACCTCAGGTGAGAACTGAGCAGTGTTGCCACATTTATCTTGAAAAGTAATCTGCTTACTGATTACTAGTTACTCATTTAAAAGTAACTAGTTACTTTACTGATTACTTGTTTTTTCAAGTAACTAAATTAGATTATAAGTAACTTTTACTTACTTTCAGCATCTGCCGACAAGACACCCCCACAGTCTCAAGATAACAATGACAACAGTTTTTCTAAAAACTCAGTTCTGATCACTGCCTGGCCTCCTGCTGATACATATTTAACCTTTGACCTTCATTCTTTGTTGTATTTATATCTGACTCACGCTTTTATTATCACATTTTTACTATTACTGCTATTTATCAGTACCAAGTTGTAGTCTGTTGTTGCACTATTCATCTATTTATTTATTTGCACTACCTGCCTACCTGCTCTATGTGACCGCTTCACCCTCTCACCAACTCTTTCATACTTATCCTGTTTGAAATAAATGGTTCAATCAGGAAGCAGGAATTCGACAGGATCCCCATTCTGAGCAGAGTGGTGCAGTGGAGCAGAGAGCCGTCTGCCGTCTCTTTGAGAAGGTAAAGATGGTGTTGAGGTCATGAGGTCACCTTCAATGACTGGGAGGAAGTGGATCTGTGTGCTCTGCTCTGCATCATATGCATGGATTCTCTTCATCCAGCCATTCCAGTTGGAGTGTGGGAACTCGGGATGGTGGGCTTTGATCAGCCACCCCGCTGCCCAGAGTGAGGAGTGACTGCTCATGAGCCAGGCAGGAGGAGAGAAACATGAAGCTGTTTAATCTTGTCTGTTTCCTGATGGCAAATGGAAGAATGTTGACTTCAGCTCCTCTCAGGATCTTAGCTTTGTCCATTTAGTCGGCAGATTTTCATGTTTCTCTTACTATTGACAGTTTGACTCTTATTTTCCAGCAGGAGACAAAAAGTGTCCGGTCACAGTTTGGTTCAGTTTCACTCAGTGACAGTGGGAATCACTCAAACTGTGGGGGAGGGGTTCATGGAGCACTGAAGGTGGAACGCTTCACATTTCCTGGCTGGAATGAGCTGAAGTTTAAGCTTTGGTGGTTCAGTGGTAGAATTCTCTCCTGGCACTCAGGAGGGTTCGATTCCCGGCCAATTGATGCAATAGATCTTTTCTTCACCCTCCTCCTGTGTGAGCTTTCACAACCCAGTCTCATGTTAACGGGTCGGTTTGGACCCCATTTACATCACAAGGTTCCAAGTGACAACAACTTGTCTGTTGAAGAAAAGTGTTACTTTTACACCACAGCAGCAGAAACACTGACAACAATGGAGTTTCTACAATGTGAGCCAGCCACAGTGAGCAGTGGTCGTCTCATGTGTAGGATATTACAGTGAACCTTCCATGATCACAGAACAAGTAGCCTGGCTAGCTCAGTCGGTAGAGCATGAGACTCTTAATCTCAGGGTCGTGGGTTCGAGCCCCACGTTGGGCGGAGCTCTGTTTTCAGACAGTGGTGTCCTCAAGGACAGAAGACTTGGGATCTGATCAGGTACAAGTCTCACAATTGAGAGGTCACCACTGTGGGTCCAGAGCATGATCTTTGACCCCAGAGCTTCACCGTGTCACCAACTCCTTCATACCGTATCACTTTGTTCTTCATTTTAATTTGAAAAAAAAAAAGAAAAAAAAAATGCTCTTTCACTATTTCCACCTGGGTGTGAGAGATGTGTGTCATCAGCCATGGCTGCATGTCATTGACCTTCTCTCCTTTGTTTCCCACTCTGCTTAACTTTTTAACCTTTATCTGACCAGGTTTGAGCTCATTGTTGGTAAAATCTATGGAGCTGTCCATGGTGCTGAAGTAGTGCAAATTGGGCCGCACAACTCAATGTAATCCACATTCTCTCTGTTCTGCCTTCTGTCTCAGTTTCCATTATTATTCTCTTATTGGCAGCGGTCAACTTCAGGTCAGATCCAGATCAGGGGCCTCATTTATAAAACGTAGCGTAGGATTCCTACTAGAAATGGCATGCGCCTAAAAGCTGAAAATGGCATGCGCCCAAACATTTTCATCAATAATACCGTGCGTACGCACATCTGCACGCACTTTTCTTTTATGAATCACAATCCACCTGGAAGGTGGTGCAGCTCATATCCCCGCCCTCAACACGCCCACTTTCTAACAGAAATGCTCAATGCAAAGGGCCTCGTCAAAAGTTTTGCATCTCATTCAGCCTGTTAATCGCCGGCATTTGATGCTAAATCCTGACAGGAAAGACAAAGAAAAAAAAGTTTACGGAGAGAGAAAAAGTGATGGAGGAGGTGGAGGTCAGGAGATGATGTTATTTGGTGTCACAGTAGTGGAATCACTAATAAATGGAAAAAAAAAAAAACAACGATCGGCTGCACGTCATCACCGCTGGAAATAGTGTGAGAGTCACAGAGAGAACAGTGACTGTAGAGGTGGAGAAGAAGAATCTGATGTGAAGGTGGAGATCAGAGGAGAGTGACATCATGGGGTCAGAGGAGAGTGACATCATGGAGGCCAGAGAAGGGTGACATCATGGGGTCAGAGGAGAGTGACATCATGGAGGAGAGTGACATCATGAGGTCAGAGGAGAGTGACATCATGGGGTCAGAGGAGAGTGACATCATGGAGGCCAGAGGAGGGTGACATCATGGGGTCAGAGGAGAGTGACATCATGGAGGTCAGAGGAGAGTGACATCATGGGGTCAGAGGAGAGTGACATCATGGAGGAGAGTGACATCATGAGGTCAGAGGAGAGTGACATCATGGGGTCAAAGGAGAGTGACATCATGGGGTCAGAGGAGAGTGACATCATGGGGTCAGCACCAGAGCTCACCTCTGGACACCAAACAGCCTCCATGGTTGTGAGGGTCAGCGTGTGTCAGAGTGTCGGAGAGACATTTAGGTGGAGACACAGCGGACCGATAAAGTTCAGTTTCATCTGTTTATTAAATATGTAAATTAAATATATGAACAGGGACTCTAAAAAGGCTCAGTGGACTTTATGTTTTATCCTCAGTCACTCTAGAGGTGGAGGCGGAGGGTGGAGGAGGTTGTTCTGTCTCCAGCAGCAGTGCGTCCCGAGCGGATGACCGCACCGCGAGCAGCTTTTATCAGGATTTACAGCCATAAAGTAGAAATATACTAAACTGTATCACATATCACATATGTATAATAATAATAAAATAAGCAATATAAAACCTATAATTTCTTTATTTCACACATTGGTTAATCATCTCAATTGCAGTTTGTTTTTTGCATGAGACTTTCCCAAAGACTCACTTTAGTTGTTACCGTGTAGGTACAGTTTAGTATATTTGTACCTTCTGGCTGTAAATCCTAATACAAGCAGCTGGAACAGAACAGACGTCCCCAGAGCCTAAAGACAGACAGACAGTCAGTGTCCTCCAGACACTGCAGCTTTACTCACAGCTGTCTCCGCACTATTTATGTGCTTACTCTGAAATTAAACTGATTGTTATTCACTTTGTCACGATTAATAATCAATCAGTTCCTCTGAATCATTTGAAGAGGGAAGTTTGACATATGAACATGGTGCTGCTGATTCAGTATCAACGTTCCACTAAAGAAACACGTAGAACACTGCAGCTCGGCTGTTCATGATTACGTGGATCTGTAAGTCTGATATTTGAAGATAATAAATGTTTGAGATGAATCTGGCTTCAATTCTCCACCTCACCATCAGCGCTGCAGGTTCCCCGTCTCCAAAACGTGTGTGTGCAAGGTTCAAAGTTTGCGTACCGGTACGCACATTCTCATGCAAAGTTTATTTTTTTAAATCACAAACTTTGCCTGGGAAGTGGCATGGGAAGCGTACGCATCTTTCAGGACCTGTTTTGTGCTTCAGCCAGCTTTATAAATGAGCCACAGATCTGTAATGTGATTTGTTAACAAGTGAAAGAGCCAATAGGCTGTAAGGACCCACTACAAGTCCCTACCCCCTCAGCGCCCTCCCTGGGATTATGAAAACTAGTGAATGAGTGGTATTTAATGAAACCATCCACTGCATTGGCCAGGAAACGGACCCGGGGCTCCAGCGTTGCAGGAAAGAAGTGGACCACTGAACCACCACCTCACATGTCAGCACATTCCAGCCACCAAAGCTCATCTGGTCCCACTGCTGTTCTCAGTGAACCCCTCCCCCGCAGTCTGAGTGACACTCAGCTGTGGTGACACAAGAAGAGATGCTACGTTTGGCTACGACCCTGACAGACAGCATGCAGAGCAACATCTCCTCCTTAGTATAGTGGAGAGTATCCCCGCCTATCACGTGGGAGCTGGGGGTTCAATTCCCTGATGGGGAGTGCAGGTCTTTAGTTTACTGACTGAAGACTCCCAGTCACTTCGAAACACGAAGACACAAAAGCAGGAATGAGAAGCTCCAAATCGTTCTGTGAGACCATATTCCTAAGTTTAGATCTTTTCCTGAGTTGAAAGAAGCAGTTCCTGGTCAGCTGCTTCCAGTGCTGCACTAATGACAGGTCTTTGTCAAAGAGAACTCCCAAGGTTCTAAGACTTGGCTTAGCAGACGGGCCTCAGTCACCCAGGTACTGTTTAATCCCAGGGATTGAATCATCAGGGGCAATAACCAGTGTTTCTGTTTGGTCTGCATTGAGCTGCAGAGAGTTATCGCTGAGTCATCGTTTTATTTCCTCCAGACAATGGAGCAAGTTTAGCTTCATGATCTCAATCCTGCACCTCCTTCTGCGCCTCCTCCTGCACACATCCTGCGCCTCCTCCTGCAACTCCTCTTGCACATTTCTGCATCTCCTCCTGTGCCTACTTCTGCACAATTATGCACCTCCTCCTGCACAATCCTGTGCCTCATCCTTCGCCTCCTCTTGCACCTCATCCTGCACCTCCTCCTGTGCCTCCTCCTCCACCTCCTTCTGCACCTCGTCCTGTTCCTCCACCTCTTCCTGTACCTAAACTGTGCCTCTTGCACCTCATCCTGCGCCTCCTCCTTGAGTCTCCTCCTGCACAATTACGCACCTCCTTCTTGGCCTCCTCCTGCACACATCCTGCAGCTCCTTATGCAACTCCTCCTGCACACATCATGCGCCTCCTCCTGCAACTCCTCCAGCAACTCCTCCAGCAGAATCTTTAGCCTCCTCCTGCGCCGCCTCCTGCGTTTCCTCCTGAAACTCCTCCTATGCAATCCTGCACCTCAAACTGCACCTCCTCCTGTGTCTCCTCCTCCTGCACCTCCTCCTCAATCTCTTCCTGCACACATCCTGCATTTCCTCCTTGCGCCTCCTCCTTGCACCTCCTCCTGCACAAGTATGCACCTCCTTCTTTGCCTCCTCCTGCACACATCCTGCAACTCCTTGTGCAACTCCCCCTGCACACATCATGCATCTCCTCCTGCGCCTCCTCCTGCAACTCATTCAGCAGAATCCTTCACCTCCTCCTGCGCAGATCCTGCACCTCCTCCTGCGCCTCCTCCTGCACACATCCTGCAGCTCCTTATGCAACTCCTCCTGCACACATCATGCGCCTCCTCCTGCAACTCCTCCAGCAACTCCTCCGGCAACTCATTCAGCAGAATCCTTCACCTCCTCCTACGCAGATCCTGCACCTCCTCCTGTGCCTCCTCCTCCTGCACCTCCTCCTGTGCCTCCCCCTGTGCCTCCCCCTGCACATCCTTCTGCGCCTCCACCTGCGCCTCCTCTTGCACTTCCTCTTGCGCATCATCCTGCGCCTCCTCCTGTACATCCATCTGCGCCTCCTCCTGCACCTCCTCCGGGGCCTCCTCCTCTGCCTCTTCCTCCACCTCCTTCTGCACCTCGTCCTGTGCCTCCACCTCTTCCTGTACCTAAACTGTGCCTCTTGCACCTCATCCTGCGCCTCCTCCTTGCGCCTCCTCCTGCACAATTATGTGCCTCCTTCTTTGCCTCCTCCTGCACACATCCTGCAGCTCCTTATGCAACTCCTCCTGCGCAGATCCTGCACCTCCTTCTGCGCCTCCTCCTGCAAATCCTCCTGCGCAGATCCTGCACCTCCTCCTGCACCTCCTCCTGAAACTCCTCCTGCGCAATCCTGCACCTACAACTGCACCTCCTCCTCCTGCACCTTCAACTGCACCTCCTCCTGTGCCTCTGCCACCTGCACCTCCTCCTTCGCCTCCTCCTCAGTCTCTTCCTTCACACATTCTGCGCCTCCTCCTTGCGCCTCCTCCTGCACAATTATGCGCATCCTTCTTTGCCTCCTCCTGCACACATCCTGCAGCTCCTTGTGCAACTCCCCCTACACACATCATGCGTCTCCTCCTGCGCCTCCTTCTGCAACTCATCCAGCAGAATCCTTCACCTCCTCCTGCGCCTCCTCCTGAAACTCCTCCTGCGCAATCCTGCACCTCCAACTGCACCTCCTCCTGTGCCTCCTCCTCCTGCACCTCCTCCTGAGCCTCCTCTTCCATCTCTTCCTGCACACATCCTGTGCCTCCTCCTGCACCTCCTCCTGTGCCTCCCCCTGCACCTCCCCCTGCATATCCTTCTGCACCTCCTACTGTGCCTCCTCCTGCACCTCCTCCTGCATATCCTTCTGCACCTCCTACTGTGCCTCCTCCTGCACCTCCTCCTGCACACATAATGCGACTCCACCTGCACCTCTTCCTGCGCCTCCTCCTGCACATCCTTCTGCGCCTCCTCCTGCGCCTCCTCCTGCGCCTCCTCCTGAGCCTCCTCCTGCAGCTCCGCATGTGCCTCCTTCTTCGCCGCCTCCTCAACCTCCTCTTGCGCCTCCAACTGCGCCTCCTCCTGCACACATCCTGTACCTCCTCCTGCGCCTCCTGCACCTCCAGATGCAGATCATCCAGCGCCTATTCCAGCAGCTCCCCTTGCACACATGCTGCGCCTCCTCCTCCACCTCCTCCATCACCTCCTCCTGTGCCTCCTTCTGCTCCTCCTCCTCCTCCATCTCCTCCTGCACCTCCTCCTGCACCTCCTCCTGCAACTCCTCCTGCGCCTCCTCCTGCAGCTCCTCATGTGCCTCCTTCTTCGCCGCCTCCTCCACCTCCTCTTGCGCCTCCAACTGCGCCTCCTCCTGCACACATCCTGTAACTCCTCCTGCGCCTCCTGCACCTCCAGATGCAGATCATCCAGCGCCTATTCCAGCAGCTCCCCTTGCACACATCCTGCGCCTCCTCCTGTGCCTCCTCCTCCACCTCCTCCATCACCTCCTCCTGTGCCTCCTTCTGCTCCTCCTCCTCCTCCATCTCCTCCTGCACCTCCTCCTGCACCTCCTCCTGGGCCTCCTTCTGTGCCTCCTCCTCCACCTCCTCCTGCATCTTCTTCTGCACCTCCTTCTGCGCCTCCTCCTGGAACTCCTCCTGCGCCTCCTCCTGAGCCTCCTCCTCCAGCTCCTCATGTGCCTCCTTCTTTGCCGCCTCATCCACCTCCTCTTGCGCCTCCAACTGCGCCTCCTCCTGCACACATCCTGTACCTCCTCCTATGCCTCCTGCACCTCCAGATGCAGATCATCCAGCGCCTATTCCAGCAGCTCCCCTTGCACACATCCTGCGCCTCCTCCTGTGCCTCCTCCTGCACCTCCTCCATCACCTCCTCCTGTGCCTCCTTCTGCTCCTCCTCCTCCTCCATCTCCTCCTGCACCTCCTCCTGCACCTCCTCCTGGGCCTCCTTCTGTGCCTCCTCCTCCACCTCCTCCTGCATCTTCTTCTGCACCTCCTCCTGCCCGTCCTCCTGCACCTCCCCTTGCACCTCCTCTTAAACATACATACATACATACATTCAGAAGTAGTATAATATACTGATATATCTGAGCAGAGTGGAGCAGTGGAAGCCTGCTGGGCCCAGAACCCAGAGCTCCATGGAGCAATATTTCTTACTTCAATTTGATCTCCACTCTCTCTCTGTCAGCAACAACATTTCACATACAAATCCAGCTTTTATACATTTTACACCTCACGTGGGTTTGAGGGAATCACATCCAGAACAGGATGGAACATAGGAGCCATCTTGGATGGGTCTACTGTCCGTTACAGAGATCTGGAACCTTTTGCATGACCAATCTGATTCTAGACAGACCTGAAAGCTAAAGGAACAAATCATAATGCTAAAGTCTGAGTCAAAATGAAAGACTTGCTGAAGTGCTTCAGTTTGGTTCAATCAGTTATAAAGACACAAACTGGACATTACAATGAGGTTTCTCTGATAAAAAAAAGTCCATGAGGTGAAGAGCAGAGATCAGCCAAGCCTCCAACACAAAGCCTCAGTCTCTTTTGAAATTTAACACAAAGAGATCCTAGTTGATGACCAAAGTTCAAACCATTTGTAGGAGAGGGTCAAGGTAATTTCAAGGGCTCATCTGGGAATTGAACCTAGGACCTCTGACACCCAAAGTGAGAATCATACTCCGAGACCAACGAGCCGACGTGGTCAAGAAGCTAAAGGACTAAACTGATTGTCATAAATAAGGCAGGAGATCAAGACTCCTGACAGCCTTGACAGAGCTCCTGGAATGACCACATCCTGACAAAAGTAAATGAAAACATTAGTCATGGCCGACCTTGAAGAAATGAAACTGAAGGTTCAACTGCTATTGGAGGATTTGTAACTTTATGGTCCATTTGACCTGAAGCAGTTTTCAGGTTTGTGAGTGAGTTCTGTCAGAGCCTCTGAAGCTTGTGTGTCTCCATCAGGATTCATTTTAATACATGGCTTACTGCCATGAGGACAAGTTCTCTTTGACATTTAAAATGGAGACGGGTCTGATCTGCTGTGTTAGCATTGGTGCTTCAGTGGTAGAGTTGTCCCCTGCCACGCTGGAGGCCTGGGTTTGATTCCCAAGTCAATGCAACTAATAATTACAATACAGCCATTTATAATTGTGGTGCCTTGCTCATGCAGTGTGAGCAATCCACCACAACAATCCCTTAACTCCATCAGGAAAGTGAACCCCAGTCTCCTGGTTCAAAGATAGATCCTAAAGTACTGGCAATGAAGTGTTTTTTAGATGTTTTTTGAAGAGACAGCACCATCTAGTGGCTTCAGAAAATAAAGACAGTGGTTTATGATGCTTTATTTGGCCAGTATGGGGATTGAACCCATGGCCTTGGTGTTATTAGCACCACACTCTGACCAACTGAGCTAACCGGCCCACATTGGTGAAAACATCTACTTTCTTTCTTCAAATATTTGTGTTGAATGTGATTTGAAATGTTTTCTATACAAGAGCAAAACAAGATGTGAAACATACAAAGAAACCATCAGTCATTCATCCAAATCTTCTGCATCATGGATCAACCAGCAGCAGGAAACTAGTCAAGACTTTGTCTTCATGGGACAGCTTCATTGTTGACAGCTTTTTAATCACATTTCAATGATTTTGCTGCATATTTGGCTTTATTTATTGTGTTTTAAGTTGCTGTGATCTTAACCAGAAGTGTTTTTATTGTTTAGTGTTTCTTACATGCAGTGGTTTTATTTCCCATTGCCCCTGAAGGCAACACACACACTCACCACTAGACCACAGATGAACACACAATCATGTCCATACTCCACTTCTGGGTTAACTTTAGTGTTCGTTCCAAAACGTAACGTAACAATCCTGAAAATATCTCTACTTCTAGTGGCGGCGTTCTCCTCCTTTCCTGAAGTACTTTATGTTTCACTCCAGGAGTTCTGATCCATTTGCAGCTTTATTTGCTTTTTAATTGCTCATAGTGGAGGATGATGATTTCTACATCATTTGGAAATCACTTTAATTTGAAAAAAAACCCTCTTATTTTCCCTTTGATAGTCACTTTGATTTAAAAAAAATATATATAACATTTTCCAGGTGATGTTTGATTTAATTTGAAAAAAAAATCCTATTTTCACTGTAATTTAAAAAAAATAAAATAAAACCTCCTATCCTCCAATAGAGATCACTGAAGAATTCAAACTCATCATCCAGGACAAAGCAACACTGTTGCTGCAACAAAATCCAGGAAGGATTGCTGCAGAAAATGAGCGACTCTGTTAATGAGTCACTTTGTGAGATTCTACAATATTAATTCATGGTACAATAGAAACACTGTGATCAGTCAGTTTCACTTTATTCCAGCACAGACATTTCAGGCAGAGCTTCCTCACTGCTCTTCCTTTACTTGATATTTTCATTGAGTTCTTTTGAGGCTCCGCCCCCCGTGTGAGCCTGTTTGTTTGTTGGAATATTAATTCCTCACTGTGACGGCAGCTTTTGTTGTCCTGGTGTTACTATGTTGTATCACTTGATCAAGGTGACTGTTACTCAATACTACACTTATTATACAGTTCTTTACATGTGTGATCAGAGTCCTGCCCTGATCAATTCAATAGACCAATATACAGTCTCAGTGATAGCGCCACCTAGTGGATGGACAGGAAGTTCTGCAGAATGATGCAGTATTTCAACTTTGTTATCATATTGTATGATGAAAAAATATCTCAACATTGTTTTTTGACTTTAAATCAAATTGCATGAAAAGAAACAAACTCTTATTTTATTTTGTCATGAGTGGCCCTAAAACTCTTCTGTAGTAACAAGTTGGTCTGAGTTTCTTAAAGAAACAAACATATCCAACAATGTTTTTACAGTTTGGATGTGATATTTTCAAATAGTTCTGTCAATTCTTAAAAAAATGAAGAAAATGACTTGTAAAATGTGTCAATAAAATCTTGTAAAAAAAAAAAAAAAATCTGTTCTTATCAGTTTAATATCTGATATGTCCCCTATCTGGGGACTGTATATTAAATTGATTTTTGGAACAGGGAGATGGAATAGGAGCTTGCTCTGTCCACTCCACGCATCAGCCTGGTATTGCAGTTCATCTGGGAATGGTGCACCCTCCTCTCCTGTTGAATGAAAACTAAGTAGTTCTTTCTTGAAGTTAAGTAAAGAAAGCAAGTTTCAAAAGAAGTGTAGAACAAAGATCCTGTCTGTGTCAGCAGGGGTGTGAGCCTGTCACTGTTGCCAACTTGGTGACTTTTCAGGTCCTGTTGGCAACTTTTTTTGTGAAAAGCGACTAGCGACAATTCTAGCGACTTTCTAGTGTGTTTGGCGACTCTGAGGTGAAAGCAGGTCTGGTTCTGCAGTCACTGTGGTCAACGAGCAGCGGGTCCTGCTGTGAGCCCCTCCCCCGTCCTGAAGCATTGACAGACCTGCGGTCAGTCTGACAGTCCCTCCCTCCCTCCTGCAGTCAGACCAGAGGAGACCCTCACCACACTGCGTCCACACTGAGCAGGAACCGCGCATGCGCAAGGCCGCCGCTGCTTTACTGAGCGGCAAGTAAATATAAATATTGTTTCAATCACACTGAGGCCTGTGGCCTGTACTAGGAACCCTGATCAACATATCCAGGATCTCTCTGTTTCCTGGGTTGACTGATCCTGATCACCGTTACTACCAAGCAGGTTATCAACTCTCTGGTTCAACCCAGACCTATGTGTGCTTGTTCACATGAAAGGGGCGGAGTTTGCAGCGTCTGACCAATCACAGACAGAGAAACTCTGCAGAGCAGTTTACAGATTACTGAAGGAGCAGTTAATCTCTGAGATTATGAAGAATTAAAACACATCCAGCAGCTAAAAGCAACACTGCTGCTGCAGCCAAAGCCAGAACATTCCTGACTTGTTAATGCTGACTTGGTGAGATTATACCAGATTAATTCATCTGACTATATAAACAGACAGCACTGTGATCACTCAGTTTCACTTTATTCCAGCAGAAACGTGTCGGGCTGAACTTCCTCACTGATCTTCTTTTAGTTTAGATTTTCCATCCAGTTGTTTTGAGGCTGAGTTTCTCTTGTGTTTTATGTTGGAATATTAATTCATCACCGTGACGACAGGAGTAGTTCTGGTTCCATAAATTCATGTTTCTGCAGTTCTGTCAGGTGTGATCATTAAGCTCTTTATTCCAGATCAACCCTCGTGGAGATAAACAGACTTGGAACAAGTCAAGAACAAAAACTTCCTTCAAAGCCTCAGAGACCAGGATTTATTTTATTATGTCAAAAAGATTTCTAAATTACTTTCTCATCTCCGCTCTGCTGCAGCTCAATGCTGAACCTGCCCACCAATCACCATCATTTAAGAATGGGCAGGGCATTTTCCAAGAGATCTGATTGGTCAGGAGGCGGAGCTTTGACCTCTTATCCAGAACATAACCTGCTTCGGAGGTTAGACATTCAGGGTAAGTTACCATGGTGATTTATCTTGGTGAGAAGTGAATGAGTGTCATAGTATGGAAAGTTATCTGGATAAGAGAAAATCCAGCTTCGTAGTACAGGCCTCAGGCCTCAGGTCACACAGCGTTTACCAACATTGATGTGTTTGTGAAAATTTGAGTTGAAAAAGAGCAAGAAGAGCGCCCCCTCTGGCCAGGGGGGTTAAAAGCTCACAGCACCTGCTATTCTCAGGCAGTCTCCCATACAAGCAGAAGGCGCAAGATGGCGCTGTCTGTTCAACAAATGTTTGAAAACACACTTCATGGCCAATCTTTCAGCCTCTATCTTCAAACCAACACCGCCATCTGGTGGAGTCAGAAAATAAAGTAAATGGTTGATGAGGCTTCATTTGGCCAAGGCTCCATCGAGGCTCAGTGCCGGTGTAAGATTGTAAAAGGACCCTCATAGAATCTGAACCCTGAGGTCCATTTTCCACAGCAGAATATATGGACCCCTAATATTTGTACTGAAACGTTAATAGAATTTAAGAACATAAATAAATATGAACAGAAACAACAACATATAATAGATAATGAGTAACTATTTTATTCTATAGTAACTATGACACAGAGAGACATACTGATGGTAGATTTTAAAGGAGTTAGAATCTTCTTGAGATTCCTTCAGTCTACAAGTTGATGATAGAGCAGCTTCATGAGTGACGACAAGATAAACACTTTAGGAGCCACTGCCGTGACCCGGAGTTGAACCGGGGTTGCTGCGGCCACAACACAGAGTACTAACCACTATACGATCACGTCCACAACACAGAGTACTAACCACTATACGATCACGTCCACAACACAGAGTACTAACCACTATATGATCACTGTCATAACACAGAGTACTAACCACTATATGATCACGGCCATAACACAGAGTACTAACCACTATACGATCACAGCCACAACACAGAGTACTAACCACTATACGATCACTGTCACAACACAGAGTACTAAGCACTATACGATCACTGTCACAACACGGAGTACTAAACACTATATGATCACGGCCATAACATAGAGTACTAACCACTATACGATCACGGCCACAAGGAAACATTACAATGATAATATCTCAGCAATCTTTGGAGACAACACTGACTCTGAACTTCAGATTGATCATGTGTTAATAAAAGCCGGGGGGGACGGAGGGGGACGTCTCTGCATGGAACAATAAGATGTCACCAGTTTATTAAAATGTTTATTACCTACCTACTGCCTGAATGTGCTGTAAATAAGTTTGCAGGATTTTTACATGGAGGAATTAAGCTGATGGTTAAATGGACAAAAAGATAAATAGCATTAATTATGTTTTTAATTATTAGTTATTAGTGTTTCAGCTGTACAGTTTAGCTACGTCACATTAACACAGTAAAATGTCGGCTAATGTCTGGAGCTTCAGGTGTGACGTGATAAAGAAGTAATTTTCTTTGATGGAATGGTTGTTCTTATGAAGTGACCAGCAGGCTGAGAGAGAGAGAGAGAGAGAGAGCACCGACCTGTAAGAAAGTGTAAGTCCAATGAAATAGAAAGTATAGAGCCTTACCTTACTGTCAGCCTCTCTGAGTTTTTGTCTCCTCTAGCCTCAGCTGCACCTCGACACCCTGTCCATGAAAATCACAAACAGAAGGGCTGACAAGACACAACCTTGGTGGAGTACTATGTCTTCCTGTATTGGCAACATTGGGCTGTCCTAACATAAACATTGAGCACTCATGAGATTTAAAATCAAATCTTAGCACTAAGGTAATCTACAAATGGAGGAAAAAATAGGAAGGGTTGTTAAATATATAATTTTCCCCAAAATAATGGAAATGGTGATGGTTCCAATAAAGCCCAAGATTAAACACTAAAACAGACTTTCTCTTATTGGCCTCAGCCTTTTGTTTCTTCTCATTATCAAACTGAGCATCTGATCACCAAACAGCCATTTTCTATTGTGACTGTCAAGCATGGAGCTCATTAGGTGACATAATGAGATCGCAGAATCCTGGACACAATGTTACTTACCTCTTCGAGTCATGATGCTGACTTCTGTTCTCACAGTGAAGTCAATTAATATGTTGAGTCCAAGCAGGGAGAACTTTTCTTCTGCTTCAAAAGACAAAATATCCTCCTCTCACTTGCTCGGTTTTGCAAACACATGTGGCATTAACAAAGGTATTTTTGAGTTATTTTAGCACTCAGAGATCAAAGGATATCAAAGGAGAGCAAAGGAGAGCAAATGAGTGAAAATTGTGTCAAAGGATATCAAAGGAGAACAAAGCAGATCAAAGGAGAGGCTCCTTACTCAATGTTTGACCTACCTCAAATGTATTTTGGACGTGTTGACAAACCATAATCTACGAAAGAACTCTGTCTTGTGTCTTTTCTGTCAATAGACTACAAGTGCCATTAACCCAGATCACGAGACTTTGCACCTCTTGAGCCGCCTCTCTTAAGACTGCACGGCAAAGAAAATGGAGTCTCCGTTTGGCCATCCCGCAGTCTCAACATCATCCCAGAAGCCTTCCTCAGCTTTAACATGGAATGGAACTCAGTATCTGCCTGCATCACCAGCACCCAGCCCGCCCTCCTCCAGGCCCTGTCAGCCTAATCACCTGCTCAGGCAGAGCATCCAATGCTCCCTCACACACATCCTGTTTGAAAGGTGAGAATAACTTTACACACTTGTATGAAACCCACAGCCTGTTACCTTTTGATTATCTACATAGTGTAATGTAAGGTGTTTCTTCCAAAAAGATATTGGCATACACACAATATCATTTTACAATCAAGTCATAATATGCAACAGGACATCATTTGAAATTCATGACCCTCAATTCCAGTCACCAGTCAAATTTAAGTTATAATTTCATTATATGTATGATTATCAGAGTATCCTGACCCACATTTGCAAAACTATTTGACTTTCACCATTATTTGGTTCAGGATTCCCATTGTAGCATTGATGCAAGAATTCATGACTGAGCAAGATCATGACACTGGCTGGTTCTTTGCCCAGTCATGAAAGGTCGAGTTCATTAAATATATTGTTTTGCATACTAAATATTAGCACAGTACTATAAACTCAATCGAAAACACGATCATGACTTTATCTTTGGTGCATCTTTCAGAAAAAGTTATCAAAATGAAAGAGGATGAATATACAGACGGTTTGGCAACTCACAAAAAGACCAGGATGCTGTGATGTGCCTCAAACTAGGAGATTATTCTATATATACATTTCATCCATCTTCTTTACATGCTGCCTTCAGTTTGTCATAATTAGACTAAAATATCAACAAAACAACAGATTTATATTTCCTGCATGTCAACCTCTCTTCTGTTTATCAGACATTTTGAATTGATGCCAGTTGATTTGATATGATCTCAGGTCTGCAGAGTTAGAATTGATCTTGAAATACTCTCTTCTGTCTGATGTTAACACTGACTACAAGGTGTGTGGAGTGGCTTAAGGTTATCAACTGAGGTTTGACTGCTCTATTTTGTATCCTGGTCTAAATGAGCTGGACCTGTTGCTTGCAGTGTCAATACGCTGATAAGTTACATCACGGCCAAGTCTCTACTTTAACTCTGCCGAGATCCTCCTCACCAGTCTTTGACCCAGGGTAGAGGCTCCAGGGAGTGAGGCCTCTCTGCCATGTGTGATGACGCTGGGCATAGCCCTGTGTTGCCCTCCGTCATGTCCTGGTTTCAGATGGTGACTAAAAGCAGCAACTCTGTGCTCAGTAGTGGAGGGGATTTCATGCAGCCCCTCGCTGACACCAGCTTGTAGTTTCACTCCATGTCTGAGCGCAGACATTTCACTCTGGAGCCGCTCCATGTTACTCAGCAAGTTGGACTAATCTATGCTGTTAAAGGTGACAGGCGGTAGCTCATCCAAATAGTGGGAGACGAACCGAGGGAGGTTTTCTCTGCACTCATTCAAAACCTTGAAGCAACTTTTAATGTTGTTGATGTTTTTCTGATCTCCTTTAAAAGCCACACATCTTTGTTTGGGGTCAGGACAGAGTTCAACACTAGCAATACCATGATTTTTCAGACTTCCTCCAAGTCCCAGCTCTAAGTCAAATGACTCTATTTACAAATGAAAGGACATTACCTGAGGATCAGCAGGGGAGTTAAAATGAGAATCTGACTTGCGCATTGGAATTTTTCACACCTTGGATGTTTTGGAGTGTTTGGGGACGGGCAAAGCTCAGAGCTTCTTTTAGCACACTCAATAAATCTCAGCAATAAATTGTAGAATATTTGCTTGTGTGATAACCTATAATGCAGGGCTATTCAATTAATTTGGAATCGGGGCCAGTTCATGAAACTGATGAAAAGTAAGAGGCTGGACAAAATGAGTAATTACAGTAACAAATAAAGAAAAAATTACAACATATTGAAGAAATCAATGTATTGTATTTTGCAAGTATTTAACAATGTACTTTGTGCTACACTGACACATACTGCCATTGTGACACTTAAATTGCTTGTTTAAATATTAAAAAATCTGACCAGGCGAGCAATATCCAGGCCATATTAACAGGCAATTAGAGAAAAACAATTAACCAACAGTAAACATCACTTTATTGAACATAACTGTACCAACACAACTTTACAGGTCGCTATCCTCAATATTTATGATTCCAGTCATTTGATTAACAGGCAACATCAAATGTATCTCCACCAAAAATAACAACAAAAGTAACAAAGTGCAAAATAAAGAGAACTGCAGCAACACAGCAGTGCATGGTATTTCAAACTGAAGCACCAAATCAGTCATTTAGAAATTAATTAATCAAACAGGCAAACAACCTCCTAGTGCACCAACAAATCCAAAACAAAAGTGCATAGTATGCCTCCAAATATAATTATAACAAAATAAAAGTGCAAGATACTTTATCAAGACAAAATGATTCAAATAACATATAACCATCATCTATTTGAAGACAGAATAATCACTGTGACCGTCCCTCAGTTGGCCTCTCTACAATGCCAGTGTTCAGCAGTTCCTCTGCTGAGGGCTTTTCACTACATTTTCTTTGATGGAATTGCATCAGACACCCCAAATTTCAGTCCAGCTGAGCCAAACAGTAAACATAAAACAATACCCATTGCTTGCTTGACTGATCACTTACATACAACACGAAAAGATTTGCCATCTAATGGGAAAAATGGCATTTTTTTGACCTCGCAAGACCAGTGAAGTCAGGTGTATAGGTTGTCAAGGCAATGCGCAGGCAGTTTTGCAGATGCTGGTCAGTAAGGGACATGCGGTCATGAGTTTTAATTGCATTCATATGTGAGAATGATGACTCACAAGTGTATGTTGAACCAAACATTGTCAAAAGAAAAAGTGCAAGATCCCTTGAGTGTGGAAATTTGTCTTGGCTGACTTCACAGGTCCAGAATTTTTCAAAACCTGCCTTCTGAAATGACTGTTGCAAGTCATCTGATGACTGAATGTCAATGAGTTCCAGTTGTAAAGACGCCTCATCCAATGATGATACCAGCTCCTTTCCTCTCAATGCAAAGTCTGACTCCACATTCACACAGAAAGGGTCCTTCACAAATCTCATAACTTCAGTGGCGATGTTGAAGTCATCAAACCTACTGGCAAAGTTGCTTTTCAATGAGTCTATAAATCCTGACATCACCTTGGTAATTTTCAGACCAGATTTCCTCAATGTGGGGAAGTGAAGCATCCTCCCGGGACAAAGATCAGCAGAGAAGAGGGAGAGCTTTCTTTGGAATGCATGAAGTTTCTCAACAAGCTCTGCTACTGTCTTCTCTCTGCCCTGCAGCTCCATGTTTAGTTGGTTCAAATGATGGAAAATGTCGCTCAGAAAGCAAACAGCCGCATTAAACTCCTCATTTTCCATCAGAGACAGAAACTTGCCAGCTTTTTGTAATGTTGAAGTTCGCAGAAACATCAGAATATCCTCCCTTAGTTCACAGAAACGTTTCAATGCATTACCTTTGCTCAGCCATCTAATGTCATTGTGAACAAGCAGGTTGGCCTGCTATAATGTGTCCCAGGAATAACTACAGTCTGAGGTCTAAAGACTTGTTTTTACACACAGTTCCGACCATCCATTATAAACTGGGCAAAAAAGCCTTTATGTATTCTGCTCCATGTTTATGGAATGATGTACAGAAAAAAATTAAAAACTCACAGTTTGTCATGCTGGGCGAGTTTAGGGCCATTTTACAGCACATGTAAACACAAACCTAACCTTGTTCTTGTTTTAGCTAACTTATATTTAAGTATTTGGTGGCTTTTATAGTTTTGTCTTTCTCTGCGACTGTACTTTTTATTGTTTCCATCTATTTGTCTTTTGTGCTATTTATTTGTTTTAAGAATATTTTTGTATTTAGAATTAATATAAGACACAGCAAACTTTTTTATGTACTAAAAGAGGTGCGTAATCTCAATGTGGTTCTCCTGATTTCAATAAATATACATGTACACATGTGCATTTCAATACCTGGCTCCCCCTCCTGTGGTGCACCAGTATTAGCCTTGTTTACATAACAAACAGCTGAGGGTGAGGTGTTAGCTGAAAGTCTGTGAGTCAATTGACTGTTCTTTGGTATCTAGAGGAAGAAAAGTCAAATGACTTCTCCATGGTATTGTGAGTGTTAAAGGGGTCAAATTATGCAAAATTGACTTTCTACTGGTATTGCAAGAGTAATATTAATCCCTATAAAGTCTGTCACCTCTCTCCCTGGCTTGTTTCAAATTTTATAGAGTGGATCATGAATCAAACTTTATACAGTGTAATCGCGGGGTGTAGCCAATCCAAATCAAGGTCAGCCCTCCCTTTTTTCCCAATTAGGCAGCTCTGCTCTGGCACATGGCACCATGTGAGGAAGTATAATTGTTAGTCCTTGAAAGGTTCATGGACACACCTGCATGTTTTAACACATGCTCTGCTGTCAGAAGTGGGATTTGAACCCACGCCTCAAGAAGAGACTGCGACCTGAACGCAGCGCCTTGGACCGCTCGGCCATCCTGACATTAAAATGTCAAGGTCACGTTTTGCCGAGGACGTTTGGGGTTCCCTAGTTGGTCTCATCTCACAGCCTTCACCCTGATGATGTTGTTTGGTTGTCCAAGCCTTTACCATCCAGGCCAACACTGTCAACAAGTCCAAAAACATATTGGAAACAAATCACGCTCCAGTAAATGGTTGGGAGGGATCGATTCAAGCCGACATTCATGTTCCCGATACACGTAAACAAAGGACCTCAGTAGGTCACAAGATCAGACAATGGAAGTTGATTTGGGAAGAAAACATGTTCGGAAATAAACCACAGAGTGCCTCTTCGTAATGAAACAATGAGTGCTCGTGCTCGACAATGAAATCGATTTCTCAAATAATGCAAACAGAACTGCTAAGTACAGTGGACACTCCTTGAGAACCCTGCACTTAGCAGAGTGGCGCAGCGGAAGCGTGCTGGGCCCATAACCCAGAAGTCGATGGATCGAAACCATCCTCTGCTAGTGACAGTTCAGGTTTTCTCCTCTTCCAAGTTTTCACAGTCAAATAACCATGTTCAAGGATCCAACACTTGCTGCAAATCAAGACTCTCACTGGAATGGCTGTGAATGAGTGCAAAACAGCAACGCTTGTTAACAATGGTCTTGATCTTTGTCTAACGAAAGAACACCATTCTGATGTTGCACAGTCATGGTGTCAGAATTGGACGAGCCCTTAATCCAAGCTGATTCAGGTAGTGTTGCCGAATCATCCAAGGTGTTGGATTAAGACTCCAGTCTCTAAGGAGGCATGGCTGCAAATCCCACTGCTGCCAGTTTAAGGCTTTGAATGGAATTAATTGCTCAAATCAGCCAGTAATGATTCACTACCATCAT
This sequence comes from Lipophrys pholis, assembly GCF_963383615.2. Classification (NCBI taxonomy): domain Eukaryota; kingdom Metazoa; phylum Chordata; class Actinopteri; order Blenniiformes; family Blenniidae; genus Lipophrys; species Lipophrys pholis. The sequence continues at coordinate 1,565,429 of NC_137646.1, read as the reverse complement.
TTATGGTCCTGATATGTTGGACACTTGTCTTGAAGGAGCAACGAACGTCAGCGATAAAAGGGGTCATATTATGCAAAATTGACTTTCTACTGGTATTGCAAGAGTAATATTAATCCCTTTGACTGGGACTGACGCCCCAGAAGTCAAGAAAGTCTGTCACCTCTCTCCCTGGCTTGTTTCAAATTTTAAAGAGTGGATCATGAATCAAACTTTATACAGTGTAATCGCGGGGTGTAGCCAATCCAAATCTAGGTCAGCCCTCCCTTTTCCCAATTAGGCAGCTCTGCTCTGGCACATGGCACATGGCACCATGTGAGGAAGTATAATTGTTAGTCCTTGAAAGGTTCATGGACACACCTGCATTTTTTAATACATGCTCTGCTGTCAGAAGTGGGATTTGAACCCACGCCTCCAGAAGAGAATGCGACCTGAACGCAGCGCCTTGGACCGCTCGGCCATCCTGACATAAAAATGTCAAGGTCACGTTTTGCCGAGGACGTTTGGGGTTCCCTAGTTGGTCTCATCTCACAGCCTTCACAGCCTGATGATGTTGTTTGGTTGTCCAAGCCTTTACCATCCAGGCCAACACTGTCAACAAGTCCAAAAACACATTGGAAACAAATCACGCTCCAGTAAATGGTTGGGAGGGATCGATTCAAGCCGACGTTCATGTTCCCGATACACGTAAACAAAGGACCTCAGTAGGTCACAAGATCAGACAATGGAAGTTCATTTGGGAAGAAAACATGTTCGGAAATAAACCACAGAGTGCCTCTTCGTAATGAAACAATGAGTTCTCGTGCTCGACAATGAAATCGATTTCTCAAATAATGCAAACAGAACTGCTAAGTACAGTGGACACTCCTTGAGAACCCTGCACTTAGCAGAGTGGCGCAGCGGAAGCGTGCTGGGCCCATAACCCAGAAGTCGATGGATCAAAACCATCCTCTGCTAGTGACAGTTCAGGTTTTCTCCTCTTCCAAGTTTTCACAGTCAAATAACCATGTTCAAGGATCCAACACTTGCTGCAAATCAAGACTCTCACTGGAATGGCTGTGAATGAGTGCAAAACAGCAACGCTTGTTAACAATGGTCTTGATCTTTGTCTAACGAAAGAACACCATTCTGATGTTGCACAGTCATGGTGTCAGAATTGGACGAGCCCTTAATCCAAGCTGATTCAGGTAGTGTTGCCGAGTCATCCAAGGTGTTGGATTAAGACTCCAGTCTCTAAGGAGGCATGGCTGCAAATCCCACTGCTGCCAGTTTAAGGCTTTGAATGGAATTAATTGCTCAAATCAGCCAGTAATGATTCACTACCATCATTTATGGTCCTGATATGTTGGACACTTGTCTTGAAGGAGCAACGAACGTCAGCGATAAAAGGGGTCATATTATGCAAAATTGACATTCTACTGGTATTGCAAGAGTAATATTAATCCCTATGACTGGGACTGACGCCCCAGAAGTCAAGAAAGTCTGTCACCTCTCTCCCTGGCTTGTTTCAAATTTTAAAGAGTGGATCATGAATCAAACTTTATACAGTGTAATCGCGGGGTGTAGCCAATCCAAATCTAGGTCAGCCCTCCCTTTTCCCAATTAGGCAGCTCTGCTCTGGCACATGGCACCATGTGAGGAAGTATAATTGTTAGTCCTTGAAAGGTTCATGGACACACCTGCATGTTTTAATACATGCTCTGCTGTCAGAAGTGGGATTTGAACCCACGCCTCCAGAAGAGAATGCGACCTGAACGCAGCGCCTTGGACCGCTCGGCCATCCTGACATAAAAATGTCAAGGTCACGTTTTGCCGAGGACGTTTGGGGTTCCCTAGTTGGTCTCATCTCACAGCCTTCACAGCCTGATGATGTTGTTTGGTTGTCCAAGCCTTTACCATCCAGGCCAACACTGTCAACAAGTCCAAAAACACATTGGAAACAAATCACGCTCCAGTAAATGGTTGGGAGGGATCGATTCAAGCCGACGTTCATGTTCCCGATACACGTAAACAAAGGACCTCAGTAGGTCACAAGATCAGACAATGGAAGTTCATTTGGGAAGAAAACATGTTCGGAAATAAACCACAGAGTGCCTCTTCGTAATGCAACAATGAGTTCTCGTGCTCGACAATGAAATCGATTTCTCAAATAATGCAAACAGAACTGCTAAGTACAGTGGACACTCCTTGAGAACCCTGCACTTAGCAGAGTGGCGCAGCGGAAGCGTGCTGGGCCCATAACCCAGAAGTCGATGGATCAAAACCATCCTCTGCTAGTGACAGTTCAGGTTTTCTCCTCTTCCAAGTTTTCACAGTCAAATAACCATGTTCAAGGATCCAACACTTGCTGCAAATCAAGACTCTCACTGGAATGGCTGTGAATGAGTGCAAAACAGCAACGCTTGTTAACAATGGTCTTGATCTTTGTCTAACGAAAGAACACCATTCTGATGTTGCACAGTCATGGTGTCAGAATTGGACGAGCCCTTAATCCAAGCTGATTCAGGTAGTGTTGCCGAGTCATCCAAGGTGTTGGATTAAGACTCCAGTCTCTAAGGAGGCATGGCTGCAAATCCCACTGCTGCCAGTTTAAGGCTTTGAATGGAATTAATTGCTCAAATCAGCCAGTAATGATTCACTACCATCATTTATGGTCCTGATATGTTGGACACTTGTCTTGAAGGAGCAACGAACGTCAGCGATAAAAGGGGTCATATTATGCAAAATTGACATTCTACTGGTATTGCAAGAGTAATATTAATCCCTATGACTGGGACTGACGCCCCAGAAGTCAAGAAAGTCTGTCACCTCTCTCCCTGGCTTGTTTCAAATTTTAAAGAGTGGATCATGAATCAAACTTTATACAGTGTAATCGCGGGGTGTAGCCAATCGAAATCTAGGTCAGCCCTCCCTTTTCCCAATTAGGCAGCTCTGCTCTGGCACATGGCACCATGTGAGGAAGTATAATTGTTAGTCCTTGAAAGGTTCATGGACACACCTGCATGTTTTAATACATGCTCTGCTGTCAGAAGTGGGATTTGAACCCACGCCTCCAGAAGAGACTGCGACCTGAACGCAGCGCCTTGGACCGCTCGGCCATCCTGACATAAAAATGTCAAGGTCACGTTTTGCCGAGGACGTTTGGGGTTCCCTAGTTGGTCTCATCTCACAGCCTTCACAGCCTGATGATGTTGTTTGGTTGTCCAAGCCTTTACCATCCAGGCCAACACTGTCAACAAGTCCAAAAACACATTGGAAACAAATCACGCTCCAGTAAATGGTTGGGAGGGATCGATTCAAGCCGACATTCATGTTCCCGATACACGTAAACAAAGGACCTCAGTAGGTCACAAGATCAGACAATGGAAGTTGATTTGGGAAGAAAACATGTTCGGAAATAAACCACAGAGTGCCTCTTCGTAATGAAACAATGAGTGCTCGTGCTCGACAATGAAATCGATTTCTCAAATAATGCAAACAGAACTGCTAAGTACAGTGGACACTCCTTGAGAACCCTGCACTTAGCAGAGTGGCGCAGCGGAAGCGTGCTGGGCCCATAACCCAGAAGTCGATGGATCGAAACCATCCTCTGCTAGCGACAGTTCAGGTTTTCTCCTCTTCCAAGTTTTCACAGTCAAATAACCATGTTCAAGGATCCAACACTTGCTGCAAATCAAGACTCTCACTGGAATGGCTGTGAATGAGTGCAAAACAGCAACGCTTGTTAACAATGGTCTTGATCTTTGTCTAACGAAAGAACACCATTCTGATGTTGCACAGTCATGGTGTCAGAATTGGACGACCCCCTAATCCAAGCTGATTCAGGTAGTGTTGCCGAGTCATCCAAGGTGTTGGATTAAGACTCCAGTCTCTAAGGAGGCATGGCTGCAAATCCCACTGCTGCCAGTTTAAGGCTTTGAATGGAATTAATTGCTCAAATCAGCCAGTAATGATTCACTACCATCATTTATGGTCCTGATATGTTGGACACTTGTCTTGAAGGAGCAACGAACGTCAGCGATAAAAGGGGTCATATTATGCAAAATTGACTTTCTACTGGTATTGCAAGAGTAATATTAATCCCTATGACTGGGACTGACGCCCCAGAAGTCAAGAAAGTCTGTCACCTCTCTCCCTGGCTTGTTTCAAATTTTAAAGAGTGGATCATGAATCAAACTTTATACAGTGTAATCGCGGGGTGTAGCCAATCCAAATCTAGGTCAGCCCTCCCTTTTCCCAATTAGGCAGCTCTGCTCTGGCACATGGCACCATGTGAGGAAGTATAATTGTTAGTCCTTGAAAGGTTCATGGACACACCTGCATGTTTTAATACATGCTCTGCTGTCAGAAGTGGGATTTGAACCCACGCCTCCAGAAGAGACTGCGACCTGAACGCAGCGCCTTGGACCGCTCGGCCATCCTGACATAAAAACGTCAAGGTCACGTTTTGCCGAGGACGTTTGGGGTTCCCTAGTTGGTCTCATCTCACAGCCTTCACAGCCTGATGATGTTGTTTGGTTGTCCAAGCCTTTACCATCCAGGCCAACACTGTCAACAAGTCCAAAAACACATTGGAAACAAATCACGCTCCAGTAAATGGTTGGGAGGGATCGATTCAAGCCGACATTCATGTTCCCGATACACGTAAACAAAGGACCTCAGTAGGTCACAAGATCAGACAATGGAAGTTGATTTGGGAAGAAAACATGTTCGGAAATAAACCACAGAGTGCCTCTTCGTAATGAAACAATGAGTGCTCGTGCTCGACAATGAAATCGATTTCTCAAATAATGCAAACAGAACTGCTAAGTACAGTGGACACTCCTTGAGAACCCTGCACTTAGCAGAGTGGCGCAGCGGAAGCGTGCTGGGCCCATAACCCAGAAGTCGATGGATCGAAACCATCCTCTGCTAGTGACAGTTCAGGTTTTCTCCTCTTCCAAGTTTTCACAGTCAAATAACCATGTTCAAGGATCCAACACTTGCTGCAAATCAAGACTCTCACTGGAATGGCTGTGAATGAGTGCAAAACAGCAACGCTTGTTAACAATGGTCTTGATCTTTGTCTAACGAAAGAACACCATTCTGATGTTGCACAGTCATGGTGTCAGAATTGGACGAGCCCTTAATCCAAGCTGATTCAGGTCGTGTTGCCGAGTCATCCAAGGTGTTGGATTAAGACTCCAGTCTCTAAGGAGGCATGGCTGCAAATCCCACTGCTGCCAGTTTAAGGCTTTGAATGGAATTAATTGCTCAAATCAACCAGTAATGATTCACTACCATCATTTATGGTCCTGATATGTTGGACACTTGTCTTGAAGGAGCAACGAACGTGAGCGATTAAAGGGGTAATATTATGCTAAATTGATTTTCTACTGGTATTGCAAGAGTAATATTAATCCCTATAACTGGGAATGACGCCCCAGAAGTCAAGAAAGTCTGTCACCTCTCTCCCTGGCTTGTTTCAAATTTTAAAGAGTGGATCATGAATCAAACTTTATACAGTGTAATCGCGGGGTGTAGCCAATCCAAATCTAGGTCAGCCCTCCCTTTTCCCAATTAGGCAGCTCTGCTCTGGCACATGGCACCATGTGAGGAAGTATAATTGTTAGTCCTTGAAAGGTTCATGGACACACCTGCATGTTTTAATACATGCTCTGCTGTCAGAAGTGGGATTTGAACCCACGCCTCCAGAAGAGACTACGACCTGAACGCAGCGCCTTGGACCGCTCGGCCATCCTGACATAAAAATGTCAAGGTCACGTTTTGCCAAGGACGTTTGGGGTTCCCTAGTTGGTCTCGTCTCACAGCCTTCACCCTGATGATGTTGTTTGGTTGTCCAAGCCTTTACCATCCTGGCCAACACTGTCAACAAGTCCAAAAACACATTGGAAACAAATCACGCTCCAGTAAATGGTTGGGAGGGATCGATTCAAGCCGACATTCATGTTCCCGATACACGTAAACAAAGGACCTCAGTAGGTCACAAGATCAGACAATGGAAGTTGATTTGGGAAGAAAACATGTTCGGAAATAAACCACAGAGTGCCTCTTCGTAATGAAACAATGAGTGCTCGTGCTCGACAATGAAATCGATTTCTCAAATAATGCAAACAGAACTGCTAAGTACAGTGGACACTCCTTGAGAACCCTGCACTTAGCAGAGTGGCGCAGCGGAAGCGTGCTAGGCCCATAACCCAGAAGTCGATGGATCGAAACCATCCTCTGCTAGTGACAGTTCAGGTTTTCTCCTCTTCCAAGTTTTCACAGTCAAATAACCATGTTCAAGGATCCAACACTTGCTGCAAATCAAGACTCTCACTGGAATGGCTGTGAATGAGTGCAAAACAGCAACGCTTGTTAACAATGGTCTTGATCTTTGTCTAACGAAAGAACACCATTCTGATGTTGCACAGTCATGGTGTCAGAATTGGACGAGCCCTTAATCCAAGCTGATTCAGGTCGTGTTGCCGAGTCATCCAAGGTGTTGGATTAAGACTCCAGTCTCTAAGGAGGCATGGCTGCAAATCCCACTGCTGCCAGTTTAAGGCTTTGAATGGAATTAATTGCTCAAATCAACCAGTAATGATTCACTACCATCATTTATGGTCCTGATATGTTGGACACTTGTCTTGAAGGAGCAACGAACGTCAGCGATAAAAGGGGTCATATTATGCAAAATTGACTTTCTACTGGTATTGCAAGAGTAATATTAATCCCTATGACTGGGACTGATGCCCCAGAAGTCAAGAAAGTCTGTCACCTCTCTCCCTGGCTTGTTTCAAATTTTAAAGAGTGGATCATGAATCAAACTTTATACAGTGTAATCGCGGGGTGTAGCCAATCCAAATCTAGGTCAGCCCTCCCTTTTCCCAATTAGGCAGCTCTGCTCTGGCACATGGCACATGGCACATGGCACCATGTGAGGAAGTATAATTGTTAGTCCTTGAAAGGTTCATGGACACACCTGCATGTTTTAATACATGCTCTGCTGTCAGAAGTGGGATTTGAACCCACGCCTCCAGAAGAGACTGCGACCTGAACGCAGCGCCTTGGACCGCTCGGCCATCCTGACATAAAAATGTCAAGGTCACGTTTTGCCGAGGACGTTTGGGGTTCCCTAGTTGGTCTCATCTCACAGCCTTCACAGCCTGATGATGTTGTTTGGTTGTCCAAGCCTTTACCATCCAGGCCAACACTGTCAACAAGTCCAAAAACACATTGGAAACAAATCACGCTCCAGTAAATGGTTGGGAGGGATCGATTCAAGCCGACATTCATGTTCCCGATACACGTAAACAAAGGACCTCAGTAGGTCACAAGATCAGACAATGGAAGTTGATTTGGGAAGAAAACATGTTCGGAAATAAACCACAGAGTGCCTCTTCGTAATGAAACAATGAGTGCTCGTGCTCGACAATGAAATCGATTTCTCAAATAATGCAAACAGAACTGCTAAGTACAGTGGACACTCCTTGAGAACCCTGCACTTAGCAGAGTGGCGCAGCGGAAGCGTGCTGGGCCCATAACCCAGAAGTCGATGGATCGAAACCATCCTCTGCTAGTGACAGTTCAGGTTTTCTCCTCTTCCAAGTTTTCACAGTCAAATAACCATGTTCAAGGATCCAACACTTGCTGCAAATCAAGACTCTCACTGGAATGGCTGTGAATGAGTGCAAAACAGCAACGCTTGTTAACAATGGTCTTGATCTTTGTCTAACGAAAGAACACCATTCTGATGTTGCACAGTCATGGTGTCAGAATTGGACGAGCCCTTAATCCAAGCTGATTCAGGTCGTGTTGCCGAGTCATCCAAGGTGTTGGATTAAGACTCCAGTCTCTAAGGAGGCATGGCTGCAAATCCCACTGCTGCCAGTTTAAGGCTTTGAATGGAATTAATTGCTCAAATCAACCAGTAATGATTCACTACCATCATTTATGGTCCTGATATGTTGGACACTTGTCTTGAAGGAGCAACGAACGTCAGCGATAAAAGGGGTCATATTATGCAAAATTGACTTTCTACTGGTATTGCAAGAGTAATATTAATCCCTATGACTGGGACTGACGCCCCAGAAGTCAAGAAAGTCTGTCACCTCTCTCCCTGGCTTGTTTCAAATTTTAAAGAGTGGATCATGAATCAAACTTTATACAGTGTAATCGCGGGGTGTAGCCAATCCAAATCTAGGTCAGCCCTCCCTTTTCCCAATTAGGCAGCTCTGCTCTGGCACATGGCACATGGCACATGGCACCATGTGAGGAAGTATAATTGTTAGTCCTTGAAAGGTTCATGGACACACCTGCATGTTTTAATACATGCTCTGCTGTCAGAAGTGGGATTTGAACCCACGCCTCCAGAAGAGACTGCGACCTGAACGCAGCGCCTTGGACCGCTCGGCCATCCTGACATAAAAATGTCAAGGTCACGTTTTGCCGAGGACGTTTGGGGTTCCCTAGTTGGTCTCGTCTCACAGCCTTCACCCTGATGATGTTGTTTGGTTGTCCAAGCCTTTACCATCCTGGCCAACACTGTCAACAAGTCCAAAAACACATTGGAAACAAATCACGCTCCAGTAAATGGTTGGGAGGGATCGATTCAAGCCGACATTCATGTTCCCGATACACGTAAACAAAGGACCTCAGTAGGTCACAAGATCAGACAATGGAAGTTGATTTGGGAAGAAAACATGTTCGGAAATAAACCACAGAGTGCCTCTTCGTAATGAAACAATGAGTGCTCGTGCTCGACAATGAAATCGATTTCTCAAATAATGCAAACAGAACTGCTAAGTACAGTGGACACTCCTTGAGAACCCTGCACTTAGCAGAGTGGCGCAGCGGAAGCGTGCTAGGCCCATAACCCAGAAGTCGATGGATCGAAACCATCCTCTGCTAGTGACAGTTCAGGTTTTCTCCTCTTCCAAGTTTTCACAGTCAAATAACCATGTTCAAGGATCCAACACTTGCTGCAAATCAAGACTCTCACTGGAATGGCTGTGAATGAGTGCAAAACAGCAACGCTTGTTAACAATGGTCTTGATCTTTGTCTAACGAAAGAACACCATTCTGATGTTGCACAGTCATGGTGTCAGAATTGGACGAGCCCTTAATCCAAGCTGATTCAGGTCGTGTTGCCGAGTCATCCAAGGTGTTGGATTAAGACTCCAGTCTCTAAGGAGGCATGGCTGCAAATCCCACTGCTGCCAGTTTAAGGCTTTGAATGGAATTAATTGCTCAAATCAACCAGTAATGATTCACTACCATCATTTATGGTCCTGATATGTTGGACACTTGTCTTGAAGGAGCAACGAACGTCAGCGATAAAAGGGGTCATATTATGCAAAATTGACTTTCTACTGGTATTGCAAGAGTAATATTAATCCCTATGACTGGGACTGACGCCCCAGAAGTCAAGAAAGTCTGTCACCTCTCTCCCTGGCTTGTTTCAAATTTTAAAGAGTGGATCATGAATCAAACTTTATACAGTGTAATCGCGGGGTGTAGCCAATCCAAATCTAGGTCAGCCCTCCCTTTTCCCAATTAGGCAGCTCTGCTCTGGCACATGGCACATGGCACATGGCACCATGTGAGGAAGTATAATTGTTAGTCCTTGAAAGGTTCATGGACACACCTGCATGTTTTAATACATGCTCTGCTGTCAGAAGTGGGATTTGAACCCACGCCTCCAGAAGAGACTGCGACCTGAACGCAGCGCCTTGGACCGCTCGGCCATCCTGACATAAAAATGTCAAGGTCACGTTTTGCCGAGGACGTTTGGGGTTCCCTAGTTGGTCTCGTCTCACAGCCTTCACCCTGATGATGTTGTTTGGTTGTCCAAGCCTTTACCATCCTGGCCAACACTGTCAACAAGTCCAAAAACACATTGGAAACAAATCACGCTCCAGTAAATGGTTGGGAGGGATCGATTCAAGCCGACATTCATGTTCCCGATACACGTAAACAAAGGACCTCAGTAGGTCACAAGATCAGACAATGGAAGTTGATTTGGGAAGAAAACATGTTCGGAAATAAACCACAGAGTGCCTCTTCGTAATGAAACAATGAGTGCTCGTGCTCGACAATGAAATCGATTTCTCAAATAATGCAAACAGAACTGCTAAGTACAGTGGACACTCCTTGAGAACCCTGCACTTAGCAGAGTGGCGCAGCGGAAGCGTGCTAGGCCCATAACCCAGAAGTCGATGGATCGAAACCATCCTCTGCTAGTGACAGTTCAGGTTTTCTCCTCTTCCAAGTTTTCACAGTCAAATAACCATGTTCAAGGATCCAACACTTGCTGCAAATCAAGACTCTCACTGGAATGGCTGTGAATGAGTGCAAAACAGCAACGCTTGTTAACAATGGTCTTGATCTTTGTCTAACGAAAGAACACCATTCTGATGTTGCACAGTCATGGTGTCAGAATTGGACGAGCCCTTAATCCAAGCTGATTCAGGTCGTGTTGCCGAGTCATCCAAGGTGTTGGATTAAGACTCCAGTCTCTAAGGAGGCATGGCTGCAAATCCCACTGCTGCCAGTTTAAGGCTTTGAATGGAATTAATTGCTCAAATCAACCAGTAATGATTCACTACCATCATTTATGGTCCTGATATGTTGGACACTTGTCTTGAAGGAGCAACGAACGTGAGCGATTAAAGGGGTCATATTATGCAAAATTGACTTTCTACTGGTATTGCAAGAGTAATATTAATCCCTATGACTGGGACTGACGCCCCAGAAGTCAAGAAAGTCTGTCACCTCTCTCCCTGGCTTGTTTCAAGTTTTAAAGAGTGGATCATGAATCAAACTTTATACAGTGTAATCGCGGGGTGTAGCCAATCCAAATCTAGGTCAGCCCTCCCTTTTCCCAATTAGGCAGCTCTGCTCTGGCACATGGCACATGGCACATGGCACCATGTGAGGAAGTATAATTGTTAGTCCTTGAAAGGTTCATGGACACACCTGCATGTTTTAATACATGCTCTGCTGTCAGAAGTGGGATTTGAACCCACGCCTCCAGAAGAGACTGCGACCTGAACGCAGCGCCTTGGACCGCTCGGCCATCCTGACATAAAAATGTCAAGGTCACGTTTTGCCGAGGACGTTTGGGGTTCCCTAGTTGGTCTCATCTCACAGCCTTCACAGCCTGATGATGTTGTTTGGTTGTCCAAGCCTTTACCATCCAGGCCAACACTGTCAACAAGTCCAAAAACACATTGGAAACAAATCACGCTCCAGTAAATGGTTGGGAGGGATCGATTCAAGCCGACATTCATGTTCCCGATACACGTAAACAAAGGACCTCAGTAGGTCACAAGATCAGACAATGGAAGTTGATTTGGGAAGAAAACATGTTCGGAAATAAACCACAGAGTGCCTCTTCGTAATGAAACAATGAGTGCTCGTGCTCGACAATGAAATCCATTTCTCAAATAATGCAAACAGAACTGCTAAGTACAGTGGACACTCCTTGAGAACCCTGCACTTAGCAGAGTGGCGCAGCGGAAGCGTGCTAGGCCCATAACCCAGAAGTCGATGGATCGAAACCATCCTCTGCTAGTGACAGTTCAGGTTTTCTCCTCTTCCAAGTTTTCACAGTCAAATAACCATGTTCAAGGATCCAACACTTGCTGCAAATCAAGACTCTCACTGGAATGGCTGTGAATGAGTGCAAAACAGCAACGCTTGTTAACAATGGTCTTGATCTTTGTCTAACGAAAGAACACCATTCTGATGTTGCACAGTCATGGTGTCAGAATTGGACGAGCCCTTAATCCAAGCTGATTCAGGTCGTGTTGCCGAGTCATCCAAGGTGTTGGATTAAGACTCCAGTCTCTAAGGAGGCATGGCTGCAAATCCCACTGCTGCCAGTTTAAGGCTTTGAATGGAATTAATTGCTCAAATCAACCAGTAATGATTCACTACCATCATTTATGGTCCTGATATGTTGGACACTTGTCTTGAAGGAGCAACGAACGTGAGCGATTAAAGGGGTAATATTATGCTAAATTGATTTTCTACTGGTATTGCAAGAGTAATATTAATCCCTATAACTGGGAATGACGCCCCAGAAGTCAAGAAAGTCTGTCACCTCTCTCCCTGGCTTGTTTCAAATTTTAAAGAGTGGATCATGAATCAAACTTTATACAGTGTAATCGCGGGGTGTAGCCAATCCAAATCTAGGTCAGCCCTCCCTTTTCCCAATTAGGCAGCTCTGCTCTGGCACATGGCACATGGCACATGGCACCATGTGAGGAAGTATAATTGTTAGTCCTTGAAAGGTTCATGGACACACCTGCATGTTTTAATACATGCTCTGCTGTCAGAAGTGGGATTTGAACCCACGCCTCCAGAAGAGACTGCGACCTGAACGCAGCGCCTTGGACCGCTCGGCCATCCTGACATAAAAATGTCAAGGTCACGTTTTGCCGAGGACGTTTGGGGTTCCCTAGTTGGTCTCGTCTCACAGCCTTCACCCTGATGATGTTGTTTGGTTGTCCAAGCCTTTACCATCCTGGCCAACACTGTCAACAAGTCCAAAAACACATTGGAAACAAATCACGCTCCAGTAAATGGTTGGGAGGGATCGATTCAAGCCGACGTTCATGTTCCCGATACACGTAAACAAAGGACCTCAGTAGGTCACAAGATCAGACAATGGAAGTTGATTTGGGAAGAAAACATGTTCGGAAATAAACCACAGAGTGCCTCTTCGTAATGAAACAATGAGTGCTCGTGCTCGACAATGAAATCCATTTCTCAAATAATGCAAACAGAACTGCTAAGTACAGTGGACACTCCTTGAGAACCCTGCACTTAGCAGAGTGGCGCAGCGGAAGCGTGCTAGGCCCATAACCCAGAAGTCGATGGATCGAAACCATCCTCTGCTAGTGACAGTTCAGGTTTTCTCCTCTTCCAAGTTTTCACAGTCAAATAACCATGTTCAAAGATCCAACACTTGCTGCAAATCAAGACTCTCACTGGAATGGCTGTGAATGAGTGCAAAACAGCAACGCTTGTTAACAATGGTCTTGATCTTTGTCTGATGAAAGAACACCATTCTGATGTTGCTCACCCATGGACAGTCATGGTGTCAGAATTGGACGAGCCCTTAATCCAAGCTGATTCAGGTAGTGTTGCCGAGTCATCCAAGGTGTTGGATTAAGACTCCAGTCTCTAAGGAGGCATGGCTGCAAATCCCACTGCTGCCAGTTTAAGGCTTTGAATGGAATTAATTTCTCAAATCAGCCAGTAATGATTCACTACCATCATTTATGGTCCTGATATGTTGGACACTTGTCTTGAAGGAGCAACGAACGTCAGCGATAAAAGGGGTCATATTATGCAAAATTGACTTTCTACTGGTATTGCAAGAGTAATATTAATCCCTATGACTGGGACTGACGCCCCAGAAGTCAAGAAAGTCTGTCACCTCTCTCCCTGGCTTGTTTCAAATTTTAAAGAGTGGATCATGAATCAAACTTTATACAGTGTAATCACGGGGTGTAGCCAATCCAAATCTAGGTCAGCCCTCCCTTTTCCCAATTAGGCAGCTCTGCTCTGGCACATGGCACATGGCACATGGCACATGGCACCATAATTGTTAGTCCTTGAAAGGTTCATGGACACACCTGCATGTTTTAATACATGCTCTGCTGTCAGAAGTGGGATTTGAACCCACGCCTCCAGAAGAGACTGCGACCTGAACGCAGCGCCTTGGACCGCTCGGCCATCCTGACATAAAAATGTCAAGGTCACGTTTTGCCGAGGACGTTTGGGGTTCCCTAGTTGGTCTCATCTCACAGCCTTCACCCTGATGATGTTGTTTGGTTGTCCAAGCCTTTACCATCCAGGCCAACACTGTCAACAAGTCCAAAAACACCCTTGGCGACAGTTCAGGTTTTCTCTTCTTCCAAGTTTTCACAGTCAAATAACCATGTTCAAGGATCCAACACTTACTGCAAATCAAGACTCTCACTGGAATGGCTGTGAATGAGTGCAAAACAGCAACGCTTGTTAACAATGGTCTTGATTTTGTGTAATGAAAGAACACCATTCTGATGTTGCTCACCCATGTTGCTCACCCCTCTGCCTCTTTTCTGTAATCGCTGTTTTTCTGGAAAACAAAGTTTGCAGAGGTCTCGCGGAGGTTTTGTGATAGGTTCGCGGCAAGAGATGTGGGGAAAACCAAGATGGCGGTGTTGCGTGTGCCGCCATATTTATTTCTTGGTCGCCGCCATCTTGAAATGGTGCTATGCGGAAGCATGGACGGAAATGTCGCAAAATGACGCGCCGGAAGTGACGTATGTAGAAGCCGACCCACAGGATGTGACGAAATGGACTGAACGTGAAGGAAGATACGTACACGAAAGCCGACCCACAGGAAGTGACGTGCGGACAAAACATGCAGGAAGTTACGTGGACGACACGCAAATGCCGGAAGTGACGTGGTGAGACCCACTCGACCTAAATTAAATCGGCGCACATTTGTTTTTTCGTCTTTGGATTCTTCACACGTGTACTCGAAGCTCAACGGAGTAAAGGATTTTCTTCTGTTAAGGTAAACAATTGCTTTCTTGTCTATGTAGAACATATCAGCCTGCACTAATAAGAATGAAATGGTAGCTGTAGTTATATCAGTATTAATGAGAGTAGGAATAGTTTTATAGTTTGGTTAGGAGCAATGCACGTAAGATCAGCTCGAATGTTTATGTTGCTCTTTCTATCTTTGTCCCATGTGTTGGTGTATTAAAAACCTGTCATTTATTACCACAAGAAAACCTGATAAAGTAAATGTGGGTTGAAAAGCTACCTTCTCACTCCTTCAACCGCATCACTCAGGCTGCCAGCATGGAGCCAGACTCTGCTCAGCCTTGTTGGCTTTTACTTTGCACTAACAACATGTAACACACAGGAACCATCACTCATCCACCTACATATCCACTGATAAAAAGATCACACCTAATCCATCTGATTCCTCAGCCTCTGCCTCGTGAAATAATGTTAGAGTATTGCTTTGTCTCCAGCCATTGGTTCATTGTGTGTGTGCGTGCGTGTGTGTGTGTGTGTGTGTGTGTGTGTGTGTGTGTGTGTGTAGGATTCAGATAATTCATATTACGGTTTTTTTCTCTGATTCTTTATTTATAAGACATAAAGGAAATGATTTATTTATTTATTTTAATTATTGTTTTGCAGGATTTTTTATCTACATGTTTACACTCTGGAATGGGTGGAGGTCACAGTTTGCAGAGGCTGGCTTCATGTCCATTGTGCTGGAAAATCCACAAATGTTCCCAATGCATCATTCAGCTGTGGATGCAACCCCCAAAAAGAGAGTACAGGTACTACAATAGTTGGTTCAGTAGTTCAATAGATGCAGGTGGTATGGCAGAAATGACTGAAACACCTGGTGACATATTGAGCTGCACTCCTTTATGTTGAATAGAACAGTTTGATGATCACCTTGTGAAAGCAAAATGTCAGCTGATTCAACAGTTGGCTGATTCCTTTTGTTAAATGACAGGAACAAATAAACTCCAGTAATTTTGACTTTAATCAAAGTGTAAATGTCACAGTTGGTGCTGCTTTTTATCTCATTTTAACTCATTTTATTTTTCTGCAGGATGATTGAGGTGTTGAAGGGGGGAGATCCTGACTGTATTCTCCAGAGAGCAGATCAAGGTGAGTGAAACAATCTCTGCTGTTAGTGGTTCTATTCTCTAGTGCTGCTATATGTTCTCTCTTTGCTCTTTGTCTTCAGATCTAACATGATGATCTCATGGAGTCGAGGGTCTGTTCAGACAGAATAAACCTCTGGAAGATGTCGTCAGCATCACTTTCCCTGAAGCAGCAGCTCAAACTGAGGATGTTTCCTTTCAGTGAGCAGCAGGTAAGAAAACATCTCATCAATCAACTTTGAGAGTTTTTACATAACATAAGCTTGATTTGTTTACTTTTATTCCTCTGTATTGCAGCAGATCTTGGAGATGCTGAAGGAGATGGAGGAAGTCACAGGAATCCAGAAGGAGGACCTGAGACTCATCCAATACGTTTTGATGTTTTGCTCCCAGAAGTAAGATGATCAATGGAATGGAGGACATCATAGAAGTAGAGTGCTCAATATTTTGAGTTTTTGGAAAGCTATCTACATACACCTTGTCAATGTTTTTCAGATCCTCATCAACATCCTGATGGCCGAAGGTCCTACAAGGCTTGAGGCAGAGGTCGTCATAGCCAGAGGGAGAAAGTTCTAACATGCTCTCACAGGGGAACCAACCGTACATGATGAACAAGAGAGTCTGAAGGCATCCGGTGATGTTGTAGTAATCCTATATCTTCTTACTACATCCGGTGATGTAGTAATCCTATATCTTCTTACTACATCCGGTGATGTTGTAGTAATCCTATATCTTCTTACTACATCCGGTGATGTTGTAGTAATCCTATATCTTCCTGTGTTCACCTGATAGTAGAGTGAAGCTGCATCTATCTATCTATTGGAATCTGTACATTTACATTTGCATAATGTCTCTAAAATCAAGAATATATTGATAGAGTGACACTGAAAAGCTAATCCATGCATTTACTTCCAGAGTAACTATTGTAACTCCCTATTATCAGGGGGTCCAAGTCACTGCTTAAAAAGTCTTCAACTAATTCAAAAGATCTTAAAGAACTGCTGGTCCCAGATCTCCCCAGAACACTTGGTTCTCAGAGTGCTGGCTTACTGGAGGTTCCTAGCTTTTCTAAAAGTAGAATGGAGGCAGAGCTTTCAGCTTTCAGGTTCCTCTGATGTGGAACCAGATCCCAGTTTCAGTTAAAGAGTCTGACACAGCCTCTAATTTGAAGGTTAGGATGAAGACTTTTCTATTAAAGTTTACAGTGAGAGCTGCTTCAGGACACCTTAGACCATTTTCTAGTGAAGCTGCCAGAGGTTCAGACTGCTGGAGGACCTAAACTGAGCTTCTTTCCTTTTTTATTCACCACTATTACATGTCACTATTACATGTCACTAACATTTGCCTTTCTCTCCTGTAGTCTGTCTCTCAACCTCCCTGCTGGATGTCTGACAGTGGAGCTGAAGGTGGATTGAAGCCTCCTGTCCTGATCAGTCTTCCGGGTGGATCTCTCTCTTATCTGTCTGTCTGTCCTCTCCTCTGTCCTCTCACCCCACCCGGCCAGCAGGAAGCCTCCACCTCTGAGTCTGGTTTCTGCAGGTCTCTTCCTGTTAGAGGGAGTTCTTCCTTTCCACAGTCGCTCATGTGGATTTGTTGGGTTTTCTCTGTTAAAGTACCCTGTGATTGTATATATGATAAAGAACAATGACATGTTTTATGATGGTTTTATTCTTTTAAAGGTGTCATAGGTGTTTGTTGAAGGTTTGTCATGGACATTTCCTCCTTTCCTGCTGAAGAAACTACAGTTATTCTCCATTCTGGTCCTTTGTTTTGCTTCATGCAGCCACATTGTCACTGGATGAATGAAGGAGGCAGATCAGTTTAGTAGCTGACCTCTGACCTCTGACCCTGAGCTTCACTGTGGTTACAGCTGCAGTGTGTTGCTGAAATAGGCTCAGAGAGAGTTAGACAACTTAGTCAATCATGTACGCAGCGGGTGTATAAAGAATAAACTTACCGTATTTTTCGGGCCATAAGGCGCATTTAAATGTCCATATTTTTTTCAAAAATCAACAGTGCGCCTTACATTCTGGTATGCCTTGTGTATCACTTCCAGCTGTGTTTACGGACCTAGCTGCGCCGCTGAGTATTTTGCCCATCGGATTTTGCCGCCTCGCGGAGTAATACACATTATGTACTGTAATACTGTTGTGTTTATTTAATGACCCTAAAATGGCTCCTGCGAAGAGACACGCTTACGAAGCAGAATTCAAGCTTAAGGCCATCAGTCACGCAGATCAACATGGAAATAGACCAGCTGCGAGAGAATTTAATATTAAAGAATCAATGGTACGTGAATGGAGGAAGCAAGCAGACGACCTGCGCCAAGTAAAAAAGACTAAAAAAGGTTTCCGCGGCAACAAAGCAAGATGGCCAAAGTTTGGAGACAACATTGAACAGTGGGTCATTCAACAGAGAGCAGCGGGTAGAAGCGTCTCTACTGTCACTATACGACTCAAGGCAACAGCAGTAGCGAGTGATATGCAAATCAACGACTTTCGAGGTGGCCCTTCTTGGTGCTTTCGTTTTATGAAAAGACGTAATCTCTCCATACGCACAAGAACTACCGTCTCACAACAACTGCCAAAAGATTACGTTGAAAAGCTAGCCCTTTTCCGCACCTACTGTGCGGGAAAGATCGCTGAAAAGAAGATCCGTGTAGAGCACATAACCAACATGGATGAAGTGCCACTCACCTTTGATATTCCCATGAACCGTACGGTCGAGAAAACGGGGACGAGCACGGTGTCTATCCTCACCACAGGGAACGAAAAGTCAGGCAAACGGCCAGAAACTACCACCGATGGTCATTTTCAAGAGAAAAACTGTTCCAAAAGAAAAGTTTCCAGCTGGCGTCATTGTCAAGGCAAATGCAAAGGGCTGGATGGACGAGCAGATGATGAGTGCGTGGCTGAGCGAAATTTACGTGCAGCGACCGAATGGCTTTTTCCACACATTTCCGTCCCTTTTGATCTACGACTCCATGCGCGCCCATCTCCGTCATTCCCGGTGGATTAACGAAAGAACTCCAACCGCTGGATATTGGCGTCAACAGGTCGTTCAAAGTTAAACTGCGAGCAACGTGGGAGCGCTGGATGACAGACGGCGAACACACATTCACCAAGACAGGGAGGCAACGCCGGGCAAGCTACTCGCTTATCTGCCAGTGGATCGTGGATGCCTGGGCCAAGGTTTCCGTGACAAGTGTAGTTCGAGCGTTCACGAAGGCAGGAATCATCACGGAGCAGCCAAGTAACAGCGAGAGTGAGTCGGATGAGGACGAGAGGGATGCGGGTGTGCTTGACGCCACCATCGCACAACTGTTTAACTCAGACACTGATGGCGAAGATTTTGAAGGATTTGCGGAAGAGGAATGAACTGACAAGTATGTGTATTGTTTAGTATTTCACGAGTTATAGCTGAATTTTTTGAGTTTTTGAAATTATTCAGTTTATTTCGTATTTCATGAATAAAAACTAAAAAATTTGTTGAGTTATTGAAATTGTTGAGTTTATTAAGTATTTCATGAATTATAATCAAAAAATTTTTTATTTAAAACAAATGTTTTAATTATTGACTTTATAATAAATAAATTGAGTAATGTTTGACTTGTCTGGCCGTTTTGTCTCGCTTAATTGATGCGCCTTACAATCCGGTGCGCCTTATTTATGAAGATTGACACAGCTATTTATAGTGCGCCTAATGATCCGGTGCGCCCTATGGTCCGAAAAATATGGTACTATGCTCACTGCAGACCAGGTGGAACCATGGACTCAAAAGGACCTAATTTCACTGTAGCAGAAACCCATGCACTGATGGAGGGTGTAAAGTGCCATTATGCCTCAATAGTAGGAAGTTCTGTTGTGGCTGGAATGTTGAGGAACAAAAGGAAGAAAGACATTTGGGTTGAAATCACCCAGAATGTGAATGCAATGGGGTCTGGCCAGAAGATGATTTTGGAGCAGGTGAACTTTAGATGGAAGAATCTGAGGGCCAGAGCCACTAAGGACCTTGCTGAAACAAAAAACACCCAAACGGGCAACAAACCCTTTAGGAAAGGTGAATACACAGATGTGGTTCTGGACATTATTGGAGGTGAGAAGCACAGATACTCCTGGCAGAGGAACAAATCAAGCTGGCCAAACTGCAGCAAACCAGGGCAAAACTTCACATCTGCCTCCTAAAAGCAAGGCTTGATTTTCAAGGTTGCTTTTAGGTCCCACTCGTCTGGTCTGTCCTACTCGGATGAAGAACCCTGAGCATTCTTTATTCTGTTAACTATTGAACATTTAGCCTTTTTTTTAAATTTATTAATTCCACAATGTATTTGTTTATGTACACTTGTTATTTGTTGTGGCTCAGATGCGTGGTCATAAAGAAATCATAAATAGAAGTGGATGTTTATGTTTATGTTATTTTTGTGTTTTGTCTCAAAATAAAAAAACACTTAAAGTGTCCCTATGTTGGCTCTTCTACCTGTTGTTCTTTACATTGCTGGTAGCCCACATTGTGATATGTTGTCCCATTTAGAGCACTGGTAATCTGGATTTGGTAATCTTGAAAACTGTGTATCTAGATCAGGGTGATCCAATCCAATGTTGCTTTGAAAAACCGACATAAAAGTAAGACGGATTACCTGATCCTGGAAAGCAACAAATGAGATATTCTCAAATCCGGATCATTTTGATCCAGATTACATTTTTTTTGAACAACTGGCCCCTGGTGTTCTATAAATGCAGTTTACAATTACATAATTTTTTTTCATACAGAGTTCAACTGTGTTGCATTCAAACACATCTTTCATTGCTCTTGTCATTTTCTCCACCACTTTATAGTTCAGGTCTACACCCACATATATAGCTCCCCCTCCACCCGCCTTCCCTTCTCTGTTTAAGGAGTAGAACTCGTATCCATCAGGTCAAATCAGCTCCCTTCTCAGTGCTGATCAATGTTTCAGAGATGGTGACAATACTGAATGGTTGTTTGAACTGACCTACATACTGTTTGATTTGGCTGAAGTTTGAATAGAAGCTCCAACTATTGAAGATAGAATTGAAAGTTTATGGTCCCTTTAAATTGTCATGGTAAATTCATCTTGAGAGTAATAGCAGCAGTTGTCAGTGATGTTGTAGTGGAAGTTATTGTCCGGGTCGACATCATCCTCCATGTCCTGATGTTTGTATTCAATGTAATTGAATGTTTTTAATTCTGGAGGTTCAGTGTTTACAGTCATAGTAGCTGATGATGCCTTGTTTCTGGAGTTGTGTTTCATGTGGTTCCTTCATGTAGTTTAACCTTATTCCAGTACTCAGCCTAATCTCTCCAGCTCCTCCATGTTGTGGATAGGCCTGTCGTGATAATCAATAAATCCATTAATTGCACAATAATTAAAAATGAGCTTGATAAGTTTGCCAGGCTGGATAATGTTTCATTTACCAAAGACATCTTTGTGAGCGGCGCTCATTCTGGTGTTAGTGAACAGCGCACTCACAGTTTAATGTTGTTTTAGAGAGTTGCCAGATTTCTGAGCCTTCCAGTGGAAAACCCGGGTAAGGCTCACTGTAAACGGGCCTTAACATGTAGGGGGAAAACAGCCAATCTGGCAACAGAAGCCACCAGAGTCACACCACCGAATACGTCATCAAAATGTGAAGCATCACGACAAAACCAAGTAGAAGACAGCAGCACTACCTCAGACTCTGTGTCCACCATTAATACTTCATCTTCATATGGTTACCGTACTTTCCAGACGACAAGCCACTACTTTTTTTTCTTTACATGCTTTGAACTATGCGGAGGACGACTCGGCTTTTTAAGGGTTAACAAGCTTCATGCTGCCGAAACTGGGTGATGCGTTCAGGTGCATGCCGTAACTCCAAAGCTCGCAGCAACATATTGAAAAAAAAGAATTATGACCTCGTTAATTTTTGGAACTATGAATTTAGAACTATGAACTGAACTAGTTAATATTAAAATTTGTTAACTGAACTTTGAACTAGTTCATGTAGAAACTGAACCTTCCCAACACTGCCTGACAATCACTCTTGTATGGGGAGGCGGGGCACCTGGCACACCTGAGAGCAGCTTGAGAGCCCCGTGAGGAGGAGAGGGAGACATGAGGTTGTTTTGATTATTTCCTTTGCATATTTACAATCTCTTTTTTCATAATACAATTCCAATTTTAAATATTCTTAAGAAAAAAATGTTTATTTATCTTGAAAAGGGTATGCTTGCGTTATTATACATTTATTAATATATTAGTGGAAAAATGGTACGAAAACAGCAATATTATCGTTTATCGCAATAGATTCTGGGACAATTTATCGTCCAGCAAAATTTATTATCAGGACAGGCCTAGCGCTGCGTTCCGTACACGCTCTCGAAGTCTAAAGGTGAAGCTCAAGGACCAAACTTCCCAGTCGCCGGCTGGCTGGCCGAGGTCTGAGTTGTTTTGTTTTTTGTTTCTGCGATTTGAAATGACTTTTATCAGTCAGATGGAGCAAAATCGCGCGTCTGTGTCAAACTGCGCCTCCTAGTGCCTAAAGTTTAAAATCCACACGGACAGAATATGATTCCCGAATACCTAAACTGATATACGTTCTCAATATTAACTCAATCGATGGATATTGTGGCTTCACCTTTTAGCAACAAAACAATCAATATACTCACTTCTCCAGTTAAAACACTCGTGGACAAAGTTTAGAAGTGGCACTTCAAAAATAGTTGAATTCTGGTTGTAAAAGTTCCTGGACTGGTGTCTCCTGAGGATAACTGATGAGAGAAGAGCCAACTGGTTCTGTAAACTCTGTTTGGTGATTCTTCAAAGCTCAGTGTGACATCACAAAGCGCCTTTACATACTTCAAGGCTCGGTGTGGTCACACGGGATCAAAGGAGTTAAGCCCCGCCCCCTTGGGCCTGCTGCCATGACTACCATCAATCGTAGCAACTAATTTTTAGACCTGTGACTGTTTAAGCAAAACTTTAACACCTATTTTATCTTCAATATTTATCAAATAAAAATCCAATGATGGATGAACAAAAGTAAACCTCTCCAGTCTGAAGTCTCACTGTCACTTGGAATTGTATTTTTGCCATCAACCACTTCAACCATCACTTCCAGTTTTATAAATTCTGCTATTTTGCTCACAATAAATGACTTTACATCTGATTTAATCTCAAACTGCTCAGGCCAAAAAGTCAACAGGTGCTAAATCAGCACCGTGTAGTACAGAAGATCAGTTTGTGATCTGTAGTCGTCTGTTTCTGTAAATATACATTTTGCTGATTGATTGTGTGGAACTGATGTGAAAACTCAGTGAGTGAGGATGGTGCTACGTAAATCCCCCCCAAAAAACACACATGAGCCACACATCATGGACTTTATAGGTCAAAGTAGTGAGGAGAAGAAAGAAGATCCCCATGTGGCGTTATCATGGACTCTAATGTTCTTGTTCCATTTGCATTGCAGATTGTTTGTGTGATAATTATTTCTCCTACTTTTAATGTTGGATGAATTATTGCTAAAATCAATAATTAGGGGCTGGTGTATAGGAATCAGGGTTTGGGGAGCACAGTGTGAATGCGTGTGTGTTTGCTGGCCCGTGTGGCATGAAGGAGTATTGTTGTGTTGGAGTAGATGGGGGCTTGTGTGAGCGCGCTTGGGGGCGGATAGGAGGCTTGAAAGGTGCACTCACCTCGGGGTGTGGTAAGGAGAGAGACAGGTTGGGTAGCCGCAATTTTTGTGGAGCGCTTTGCCTTCGCTTTGCCTTATTTTCTGCTTTTATTTTATTTTATCCAGCAGTCATTCTGACAATATTCTCGCTCTCGGTCCATGTCCTTTCGTCCGCTGTGGAAACAGTTTGTGCGCGACAATAAATCCATATCAACATACATCCTGGATCCAGCGTCTCTGTAAAGGCTAAAAGCGCCTCATTCAATCTACAGGACCCAAAACTAATCTCTGGCGGCTAGTACAGGAATCACCTGAGAAAGAAGCCGCTACACCCCCTACGTAAATAGCCTGGGATTACTGCAAAAAGTGTCCAAATTAAGCATGACCAACAAATATTCAAGCCAACTAAAAAAGTTGCCAAAATGACTCTTGCACACTTTGTGTTTTGTAAAATGCCTTAAATAGGCGCGGCTCAATGTCCGACTGGGACTTGTGGTGACTGTGCATCCAGTGCGCCGATTAGCTCAGACCCATTGTGGTATCGCTTCTCGGCCTTTTGGCTAAGACAGTGGTCCCCTCCTTTGGGTGGTGAAGTCGTTTGCCTGTCGTGGTAGTGATTTCCTACTTGTTTAGGAGGACATCTATTTTTTTCAGGAATATTATTTCTCTTTTGCATTTTGTTTGTAGTTGAGTATTTTGTCCTGAAAGAAAGTGTTGTTGTGCAGACTGAGGGAAGCTGTTCTAATAGCTTTCTCTCTGTCTGCTCGACCTTTTATTGCTAACTTTTAAAGTTTATTTATATTTTTAACTATTTATTGTATTCTTAATTGTTTTTTTTTACCTTTCTAAGCTGGTGGTGCCTCCAACATGTCGGCCAGTCATGCCGGCATTAGGAGGCACCACAGCGTGCGTTTCACCTTTTTAGAAAAAGAAGGGAAACTGGTATGTATGTCACGCCTTGATTTTTCCAGGAAGCTCGTTCAAGGTGTGCTCAACTTTTCCCCGACAGACCTGAATTGTGTCCTGACCCTGCCCTTCAACAAGGGATTTGATGTAAGTTTTTGCTCTGCAGCACTCCTGCGACAGTTCTGGTTACGCTTTGAAAATGTAAAAGCCCAGTTTGCTGTGTTCAATGTGGAGAAGCTTTCTGACAATGCGCTTAAAACCGTTATTGTCAGAATGTTCAATGAAACAGTGAATGCAGAAGACATCTGTGCATGGCTGGGTAGATACTGCACTGTTAAAGGCCAGGCTACCAAGGTGAGGGATGAGGACGGCATCTGGAATTGCGCTTGGAGGGTCCCCATTCAACAATGGCAGGACCCCCAGGGCTTCCAGGGCCTGAAACATCTCCCACCCATGGTAGTCCTGGGTGAAAACAGGGGCTATATTCATTACCAGGGCCAGCCCAAGCTCTGCCGTAAGTGTGGTCAGCACGGCCACCTGGCTGAAGCCTGTGAGCTGGTCGTTTGCAGGAAGTGCCGAGAAATTGGTCACACCTTTGAGGAGTGTACCAATGGCAGAAGGTGCAACCTCTGTGGAGAGACCAACCACCTCTTCAGAGATTGCCCCAAATCCTTTGCCAACAAGTTGAAGGCAGCAAAACAGACGGAAAAGGAAGGAAGTGACGGACACGAGGAACAGGTGAAAGAGATAATTGAAGAGGCGGGTATTGTGAACCCTGATCCCCCACCAACCACTGTGGTTGGAGGAGAAGGATCAGTTGAGGCAGAAGGGGAGGGGCCTGCAAAGACCTCCTCAGGTGAATCCACCGGAGATGAGAGCAGGCAGGCAGCAGGTGGAGCTGTTTCCAGTGGTGAGGAAAGCCAGGGATCCAGCAATGATGCCTCCCTCCCCAATGCCCAACTCCCCAAGAGACCGGCATCAGAATTGTCCTCTGAGTCTCCCCAGGGCTCAGAGAAGAGGGGAAGAGTTGAGGTGTACTCAGACAGTTCGTCTGTGGAGGAACCCAGAGTCTTCCCCTCTAATTCACCCAATGAGGTTTCTTTTCTTTCAATTGCTCTGCAATCAACCCCAAAAGGCTCAAAAATGAATAGGAGGTTGCAGGAGAGACCAACTCCCA
The DNA here is from genome assembly GCF_963383615.2 of Lipophrys pholis. Lineage (NCBI taxonomy): Eukaryota > Metazoa > Chordata > Actinopteri > Blenniiformes > Blenniidae > Lipophrys > Lipophrys pholis. The sequence continues at coordinate 1,539,999 of NC_137646.1, read as the reverse complement.
GAGCCCGAACGGGGAACAGAGCTCAAACCCTTCACACCTCACCTATGGAAGTGAAGGAAGAGCTCAGTTCACAAGTGATAACTTAGTCACTGTTTTTAACTGATTTTATAGTTCAAACTTTGTAAATGTCCTACCTGTTGTTTTAACCATACTCATGACCCTCACCTTCTCTACCATCAATGTGAGAAGTGTGAAGTCGAGAGTTAGAGCCCAGAGTGTTTTATCCTTTTTAAGTTCATTTAAGTCGGATGTGTTTTTATTACAGGAGTGTGCTATACCGTTTTTAAATTCTTACAAACAGTGGGAGGAGGTGTGGCCACTCCCGTCAGTATGGAGTGGCTCCAACGGTAATAAAAATGATGGAGTGGCCATTTTAATAAATAATCCCCGGATCTTGGTGAAGGGCAGCACTGTGGTGAGAGACGGTAGGGCACTTTTAATACATTTGACTTTTATGGACCAGGATTTTAAGCTCTTGAATATTTATGGTTTTAATGACGAAAATGATAGGTATGACCTTTTAAAGGAACAGCACATGGCTGTTGACACGGACCCCTCCAGGAACCCAAAGACGACAGCAATGGCTCGTTTCTGGATGGGGTCCTACCTTCGAAGGATTAAGATTTTACCCATTGATCTTAAAATACCAGTTTCTTTTAACCTGCCATCGGCCTATGATTTTATCAAGACATTTTTTAAACAGTTTAACCTGGAACAGGAGGAGTTGCAGATTTTAACGAACCACAAATCTCTCATTTCTGTTGTGCAGGAACGGGAACCAGTGAGTCCAGTGCGCGGGCTTGCACTCGGTGAGCCCTCCACAGTTTGGCGCAACGTGAACCATCCTGTCCTCCCAAACAGACTCCGGGACCTGTCATGGCTGGTGGCTCATGAGGTTCTCCCAGTCAGGGCCGTCATGCACTCCCGAGGAATGGCAGCGCACTCAACTTGCCCCCGGCCTGGTTGTGGCGCTCCTGAGTCGGTGAGGCACCTCCTCTGGGAACGCAGCGCTGCCGTAGACCAGTGGGCAACGGCCGGCTCCTTGCAATTCCCGTACTTACCAGCAGGGGGGGTCCTTACAGCACAGCTGGTGCTATACGAGGTGAGCCACGAGTTCATGACAAAGAAGGACTTTGAAAAGATGTGGCTCACCCTGGCCGCCATCAAAGACGCCACCTGGACCTCCAGAAACCTGCTGGTGAGAAGGCATAGGCAGATCCCCCCCGTGGCTGTGATCCAGATGGCCGCAGCGACGGTCCGCGAGGTGGAAGCTGCAGGCGGCAGGCCGAGGACACAGCCACAAAGAAGAATCGCCTCCCTGCCCATTCGGACGAAGGAGCCGGAGCCTCACGAGAAAAGGTCAAGGCAGCGGCGGCCTGGCTCTCCGGGTGTGGACGGAGGGAAGGAGCACGAGGGAGAGGACCTCCTCTGAGCACCATGGCAGAACCCCGAGAGACCAAATGTTTGAGAGAACAGGATGAGTTCCCCTTGATAGGGACTCACTGCTCTCCTGCACAACAGAATAGACCTTTTAAACTGAATGCACTCCTATTTATTGACTTTTACAACGATAGACACTTTTTATTTCTTCATGTTTCTCATTTTACTCAACAGGTCCTGCTTTATTTGTAAATCTCTATTTATTTAAAGTACTGTATTTATGATATTTTAAAACAGAAGCTTGTTCCTTGTTTGCTTTTATGTGTGAAATGATTGAAAACATCTGTGGAAGAAATTGAAGAAAATGACCTGTAAAATGTGTCAATAAAATCTTGTAAAAAAAAAAAAAAAGTCTGTTCTTATCAGTTTAATATCTGATATGTCCCCTATCTGGGGACTGTATATTAAATTGATTTTTGGAACAGGGAGATGGAATAGGAGCTTGCTCTGTCCACTCCACGCATCAACTTGGTATTGCAGTTCATCTGGGAATGGTGCACCCTCCTCTCCTGTTGAATGAAAACTAAATAGTTCTTTCTTGAAGGGCTGAACTCAAAGTTAAGTAAAGAAAGCAAGTTTCAAAAGAAGTGTAGAACAAAGATCCTGTCTGTGTCAGCAAGGGTGTGAGCCTGTCACTGTTGCCAACTTGGTGACTTTGTCACTAAATCTGGTGACTTTTCAGGTCCTGTTGCCAACTCTATTTGTGAAAAGCGAATAGCGACAAATCCAGCGACTTTCTAGTGTGTTTGGCGACTCTGAGTTGAAAGCAGGTCTGGTTCTGCAGTCACTGTGGTCAACGAGCAGCGGGTCCTGCTGTGAGCCCCTCCCCCGTCCTGAAGCATTGACAGACCTGCGGTCAGTCTGACAGTCCCTCCCTCCCTCCTGCAGTCAGACCAGAGGAGACCCTCACCACACTGCGTCCACACTGAGAAGGAACCACGCATGCGCAAGGCCGCCGCTGGTTTACTGAGCGGCAAGTAAATCTAAATATTGTTTCAATCACACTGAGGCCTGTGTCCTGTACTAGGAACCCTGATCAACATATCCAGGATCTCTCTGTTTCCTGGGTTGACTGATCCTGATCACCATTACTATCAAGCAGGTGATCAACCCTCTGGTTCAACCCAGACCTACGTGTGCTTGTTCACATGAAAGGGGCGGAGTTTGCAGTATCCGACCAATCACGCACAGAGAAACTCTGCAGAGCAGTTTACAGATTACTGAAGGAGCAGTTAATCTCTGAGATTATGAAGAATTAAAACACATCCAGCAGCTAAAAGCAACTCTGCTGCTGCAGCCAAAGCCAGAACATTCCTGACTTGTTAATGCTGACTTGGTGAGATTATACCAGATTAATTCATCAGACATATTCATATTCAGAACCGCCATACGTTCCACATTGCGTGTCCGGAGACTGTCCGCGGGCCGCGGGTGATACATGATTGCCTCCATCCTCCACTCCTGTGCTCGTATTCAGGAAGCGTCTCAGAGTCCTCTTAGGGAGCTCCTGTCTTAGCCTCAAAGTTCTTAGCAAGGAATCTGAGCTTCAAAGTGATTCAGGAAGTTTCTAAGAGCAACTCTGAGCGAGGAGTTGACAGCAACTTTTATCTTAGTGAGGAGGCCAGGTCGACCCCGTTGCCATGTATGACGCAGTCTGCTGAAAGCTGATTGGTTGTTAGAGAAAGGAAGAAAGAAAAAAGCCTCTGTGCTCCTCCTAATGAATGGAGAGTAAAATTAACCCATCAAATATCTTGGGCTCTATTAAAAATGTGTAATCATGAAAATTATTTAGGTCTATTTTATGAAACTCAGACAAATTAATTGAATTTGTACACAGCTTAAGAATGATTGAACTTTCCTGGTTCACATGCCGATTATTACATTGATTTGATTCTTGTTCTCTTATTTTTACCACTTAATGTATTTGATATTAATGGTGGAGGCGACGCAGCGTCACCACTTCCTGTGATTTACCACCAATGTGGGGCTGTGAAAGAAGCGTAACGGTCAGACTGACACTCTGCTGACGGAGGACTGGGACAAACCCCCGTCATCACCGCTGCACTGCTGCAGCCTACTTGTAGTGACGTAGCACAATGTTGTGATCACCTTCATCTGGGGCGTTACTGCGTTGCTTTGCTGTGGGAGAAATCAGCTTTCTCAGTTCTGCAGTGATACTTTGTGCAGATTTCATTTACCCTGCATATATTGAGTTTGTTCATAACAAGTCATTTATATTTACCTACAATCTTTGTCCTGCATTTTATCATGGTCACAATCAACTGATAAAAGAATAAAAAGTCCCCAAATCTTTCAAATATCATGAGAAAAGCTTTATTTTTATTTTCATTCAAATTTGCATTTTAATGATGATTTGCTTCATAAATAATGAGACATTGTTCTCCCCCACATTAAAGTAGATGAGCTGCTTATCTTAGTAAAAAGTATCAGTATCTACAATACTGGCCGTGTACTTCAAACACTCCTTTTCCCTCCTCCTACTCCCCATGTCTCAAAAGCTGCTTCATACTGACACCTACTGGATTTAGGGGGAACTGCAGGTCAGTATTTCTATTGCATCCATCCATTTTCCAATAAGTTGCAATAAAAGAAACTACAACTTCTTTCAACCACCTTCACAGTGTAACTATTTAAAGTGTAACTGTTTTACTGTGTAACATTATTCTTTGCTGTCACTTTTTTAATGTGTAACTATATTCAACATTGCTAAAAATACATTTTGCTTCTGTGTATAAAATGAGTTTAAAAACTTCAGTTGTATTATCAATTATCAATTATTCTTTATTCAATTGAGTCATTTTTTTTCAGAAACATAATCAAAGTATTTGATTTTAACTGGCCTGTCATTTCTGTCACATTTAGTAATAGTATTGTTGTTAGAAAATGTTTAAATTTTTGGTAAAATAGTCAATTTCCAAACAAATGATTAGCTGCAACCCTGTATTACAGTTTTAATTATTTGTGCTTTTTTGTATTATTTGTGTTCTAATATGTTCTACACTTTTTTTCTATTTCATATGTAAATATTCATAGAGGCTAGCTATCACTGCTTTTCTCTTAATTATGACTATTATTATTGCAGGTCAGGATGATTTAATATAATCAGCACAGAAATGGATCTACTGAGTAACACTATCTTTCTGTAATACGTGGGAATGTTTGGAAATAGAACATTTTCTTGAACAAGTGATGAGGGGAGAGCACAGACGCAGTCCCTCACTACCAGAAATTATACAGTCGAGATTCCCACATTTGGGGAATTCGCAGGGGTCAGCACAGCCAGAGTGCAATGGCTGAGCCTCGCCCTGGGTGAACCACCTTCTTGATCATGGTATCTCCTCTACCAGGTAAGTATGAATTGTACACACTCCACACACACACTCCTTTCACACACACATACACCTCACTTATGGTCTCATCATTCACATGGGAAAAACACTAGAGTCTATCTGGGATGAAATCGAATTGTTCCTGTAGAGCAGTCATTCTCAAAGTGTGGTACATGTACCACTAGTGGTACTCGGGGCTCCCTCTAGTGGTACGCCAAAGGATCACTGAAATAAATATAAATGCGCTGACATCAACAGTTATTCACGGTAGCAGGCAGGAATTGATGGCAAGAGGTGGAGGTTTTTAACCCTTTGGGCCCCAAAGCTCATTTTGACTGTTTTCACTGCTGTTGCTTATACGTTCATATCTCACTATATAACGTGTTTTTCTTGAAAATTTGGTACCGGCAAGTGAACTAATCAGTTGCGGGGTGACCAGCTGTTCCAGTCGGGGTTGTCATGCCCACCTGATGGTGGGTACAGGTGGGCATCTCCACCTATACAGCTCCGGACAACGTTTCTGAACATGAATTTCCAATAGTTCCTCCACTGTACCATGAATAACGACATATACAATCAAGTTCTTATAAAAAATAAAGTTTTTATGTGAAAACAGTTATTCAGCGGTGCTTTCTGTGGACTGACCCCGACAAAGGGACCTCATTTCTGGGTTCACGTCACGGCAACTCACGGAAGAGCGTTTATACCCTTAACTTAGTCTGTACTGCACCTGAAAACACGGGATTTAGCAGCTCTGTGAGAAAAGGCCCATCGAAGCTGATTTTTGTGAAAAAAGTGAAGTATTTTGTGTGTAAAATTACTTTTCAGGTCGAGTCCCGGAGGTTAGCGGGTGGCTAAGCGTAGCATTACGGGCGATCGTGTCACGAAGTGCCGCCACTGCCGTAACGCTGCCCGCTGATTACTAATATGGATGAATTGGACGGTGGAAGAGGAGTTACTTCGATCGCTTCTAAAGCCGTTATCTACTTCATAATATTTATCATCTGAGATACTCAGTCCATGAAAAAAACATAATTTCCTGAAATGACAGCCATGTTTCATTTTGATTGGCTCAAGCGGGGCCATGTGACACGAGAAGGGAGGGGGGATCCCAGATCTATAGTAGAATGATAGAGAGACATTCGCTAGAATCCATTGACCATCTTTTTTATCATAGTTTTATTCTTAATCTTATTGTTCTTCCTCTGTGTGTGTGTGTGTGTGTGTGTGTGTGTGTGTGTGTGTGTGTGTGTGTGTGTGTGTGTGTGTGTGTGTGTGTGTGTGTGTGTGTGTGTGTGTGTGTGTGTGTGTGTGTGTGTGTGTGTGTGTGTGTTTCTGTTTCAGAAAGCAGCCTGTTTAGATTATTTTTTAATCAAGTACAGTACATTGTTTACTTAACATTTAAGTACAGTACAGTTTTATTTAATCTTTAAGAACTGTTTTTTGTTCGTTTGTTTTTCATTTATTTAAGTACTTATGAGTAAGTATTTAACTTTTCTGTGCAATATAGTTTAATTGAATCATCATTATTTAAGTACAGTCTTTTATTTTCCTATATTGCTGTGTAAAATGTGACAATGGCTCACAATATTAAATATACTTCTTTAGGCGTAAAACCTCTGCCTTGTTTTTGATGAATGCTAAGGTTTACTAGGCTACTGTATAGTGTTGGTCATTATGGTGGTACTTGGAGAGCTGAGTATTTTTTGGGTGGTACTTGGTGTAAAAAGTTTGAGAACCACTGCTCTAGTAGATCGTTTATCACTGTATGGTGTGAAAACTAGAGGCTCACACACATAGACATATACACTAGACGCCTCACCAAGTGAAAGGAACATACGTCAGTGCGTCCGCCATCTTGGGAGGGGCATTTGTCATGACTTCAGCAACGATACCGCATCACTGTTCTGCTTTTGGTTGTGCTAATAGACAAAATAAGGACAATGGACTGCGTGGGATTACCTTCCACAGGTAGGAAAAACATATTTATTGTTGTTGTCGTTGTGTTTAGCTCATATAACATTAACTTGGGACATAGATGAGCTGGAGCCGTGGGAAATGCTCGCCATCAAACAACAACAACAACAATATCAACATCTATTCAGTTCATCTAAAGGAGGCTAATTTAGTTGCAGTGTGTAGAATATTACGTTTCAAAAGAAATGAGTTGCTCAGAACCAATCAGTGTACTGTTCCCCGCCTGTTCCAGCAGGAGAACCTGCTTTGACAGCCAGACTCAGTGAAGCCATGGCCGAGGTGGAGAGTCTGAGAAGAGAGAAGAGGAATGAAAAGATGGAGAACGGAGGGCAAAGAGCACAGTGTGTGGTCTTCTGGAAGAACTGAGGGCGAAAAATCGAATAAATGAAGAGCTGAAAGAGAATATGTCATATAATATGGAATAATAGATAAATGTGTAACAATAAATAAATATGTAATAGGTAAATATCTAACAATTATTTTCTATGTAACATTAAAGGTAAATATGTACAAATAAATGAAAGTATAATAGGTAAATATGTTATTGTGTGTAAATATGTAAAAAAAAAATCAAAAATTTGTTACACAAAAATTTACAACTTGTGCCCTAATGTACATGTTCATTGTACATAAATGCCACATTGTGTGTAAATAAACGCTTTTGCATATTTTTGTCATGGCTCCATCATGTTGCTGCTCTAAAAGGAGAGGACAGCGTCCCAATGTCCCGTCTGCAAACTTCTTCCATTTCCTCTCAATACTTTCTATTAGTATGCTACATTGAAGAAATACATAAATGAAATAATTTTTAATTTAATAAATTAAAAATGAAAGCAATGATTCTTCACAGTCATGTAAATGTATATTTGCGTGGTTTTCTTCAGAAAACACATCGCGGTCACACAGACTTGTTTAGGCTGACGGGTCAGACTTGCCCCTCACAAGATGGCGGCCGCTCTGACGTGTCGGAGCGGCGGGCGGAGACAGGCTGCGCGGTGTCTCGTGTTTATGTCTATGGTTCCTGGGTGATCGCGTGACGTCAGACCGGAAAAAGGAACGAGAGGAGCGGAGCAAGCGCGAGTGGAGTTCCAGCAGCGTTCAGAGCCACGGAGAATACGTCGATATTTTAGCTCGAGCCGCCCTCCACTACTGTTTGGAGCTTGTTGGACTCTCTCGGCTGTGTTGTCGTGTCTCACAGAGGAAACATTTCATCTCGTGCAGCAACAATGAGTTCAGTTCAGGCTTTGGGAGAGTTTGAACAAACTATCGTCCAGCACGAGGAGGAGGTTGATCGTCAGCACAGACTGCTGGAAACCATCTGGAACCCTCAAATCAAGCTCCACAGAACAGGTCTGGAAAAGTGTGAATGAACACATGAATGTGACTGGAGCAGGATCTCCATTGTTCTGACTGGGTTTGGTTTATCCACCGCACACAGAAGCAGGATTTGTGTCTCTGGAGGGAAACTTGGATTGAACTCAGACTTTGACTCTTTTCCATGTTTCCAGGTTTTAATCAATACACAGTTGTAGTTGAAGTCTGAAACAGGAGAAGAGCGTCTAGAATCACCTGGAACTACCTGACAATACATTGAAACAAGGTTAAAATAATAATATGAGCAGCCATTGACAAAACAGAGAGGCTATTTTTCTTAATCATTTCTGATTTCAATGGATTTGCATTGTTTGCAACTTCCTGTGTTTGGTCACTTCCTGTCCTCTCCAGTCCAATCACAGCAGAGAATAGTCCCTCCTCTCTCCAAAGGCGGGCTCAAGCCTCCAGCCTCAGGATGCAGACACTTCCTGGCTCCAGGTTTCCATATTAAAAGACGATTGTCTCTGAGTATCAGTGAAACCAACATGGAGGAACATGGAGGCAAAAGCACCTGGAAGAATGTAAACCTCTTGTCTCTGGAACAGTGAGGCTCCAAATGGCAACATGGAAGAATTATCAAGTTAAAATACTTCAGCAACTAGAGTTTTAGAAATATGAACATCTAAGATGTTTAAAAAGATTGTTGCACTTCCTTTTTTTATTTTATTTTTTCAAATAAGCATATCAGTATGGTACATGCAGTATTCTTATCTTACAAATACATTTCCAATATCCGTTTAGAAGGACATAAAAACCAAAAGAACCAAACAACTAAATGACATCATCAACAAATGTGGGACCCTCCCTTCTCTTCCTCCTCTGTTCCTCCTATTAATCTAGTCTTTTGTCATTAAGTAAATGAAAAGATAAATAAATAGATTCTAGATCAATGAAACTTCTCTTTTCCATTCCTACTTTAAACAGCCGTCCCTCCATACAAACAGCCGTACTGAAGGTCTGTTAAAAAACCTTCCATCCAATCAAGAGAAGGAAAAAGAAAGAGAAAGATGGATGCCCTCCGTCTCCTTCCTAGAATGTATGTCTACCTTTCTACCTCTTTATTCTTCTCCCCCTTTCACCATGTGTCCAGACACCCGCTTCTTAAATGTCTAAATAATGTAATGAAATGATCCTAAAACAAATCTGCTTAATGCAAACACAACAAGTAAATACCTTAGTTAGAGATGTTAATTCAAATCAAAACAAACAAAGCAGTAGATCTTAATGAGAGTGCTTTGTAAATAATGAAGTAAGTCCCTTGTGGGGTGATTCTGTTTGAATCCTCCTTTGTATATAGGGAGACCACAGGTCTTCACATTCCTTCACTTTGTTTTGGAACCTTGCTCTTACTTGTTCCATATTCAGCACATCTTTGATTGGGTCCCACCATTGCTTTATGCAGGGGGGGTTTGGTTCCAGCCAGCACACTCTAATCTTTTACTTTTCTACAATAAGTAACATTCTAATCATTTTTGGGTTTAAAACCCAATAAAAATCATTTCAGGTCTAAATCAATGTTTTCATCCAAGATTCTTTTGATCTCTTTCTGTATATTTTTCCAATATTCTCTGAGTTTGGGACGGTCCCAGAATATATGTCTCTAGTCTCCTACTGGACCACAACCCCTCCAGCATTTATCACATGTTTTACTATATTAGGACATATTTAGTGGGAGCAGAAAATCTTGTGTTTTTAATTTCATTCACCTTCTTTCCATATAATGCTCCTAAACATTTGATGTCCTTCTTTAAATGATTCCCCCCAATTCTTCTTTTTTTCACTTTCCCATTTCTATTTAAAGTTCATGTTGTTGTCTTGTTCAGCTGCTTTCTAAAGCTTTGAAATGACTTTCTTCTTCTTCTCCAGCTTGGTCATTAGTACTTTCTCTACTTCATTTGGTTCTTTACCTAAGAATTCCCATCCTTTGTGTTTTAGAAGACGGCTTCTAATTTGTAAGAATTTATAAAAGTCTTGTGTTGGCAGATCAAATTCAGTTTTAAGCTGCTCAAATGGTTTCATATTTTCCCTTTTTGAAAAGCCGTCCAATATAGAGCAGCCATTTGGATTCCCTCCTATGAAATCCCCCGTTTATGGTTGAAGGAAGAAAATCTAAATTCTTTCCTATTTTAGTCGCCCTGCAGATTGAACCAGACATTTTCATTGTCTTTTTTATTACTGCTCATATTTTCATTGTTCCTTTAACACATTTGTTTTTCATCTTTAATTCATTGCCATAATTGCCTCAGGTGATTTTATTGTAATCAAATTACTCGTCTGAGTCATTTTAAAGCGGGAACTGTAGAAGTAATGTAACTTTTATTTTGTACTTTTTTGTCCCTCCAGAGCTCCAACTGCACCTGACTGTAGGGAGGAGCAGCTCTTTAAACCGGGAACAAACTCCAGTCTAGAGCAGGAAGAACCAGAACCTTCACAGATCAAAGAGGAACCAGAAGAACCAGAACCTCCACAGATCAACGGGGAACCAGAACCTCCACGGATCAAAGAGGAACAAGAAAGTCCACAGATGAAAGAAGAACCTGAAGAACCAGAACTTCCACAAATCAAAGAGGAACTAGAAGAACCAGAACCTCCACAGATCAAAGAGGAACCAGAACCTCCACGGATCAAAGGGGAGCCAGAAGAACCAGAACCTCCACAGATTGAGGAGCACCAGGAACTCGGTACCAGCCAGGAAGGAGAGCGGCTTCTACTGAAGTTTGAAGGTGATTCCTTTAGGGTTCCTTCAATTGAGGAACAAAGTTCCCTGAGTGAACCAGAAGAAGTACCAGACACTGAGCAGTTCCTCTCTCATGACTCTGAAGTCCACGATGTGAAAAAACTTGTTGACTCAGAATCAAGTAGAAATGCAGAGATGAAAAGAAGAAGCATGTTTCAGAGTGATTGTGTGGACAAGTTCCCTGTGTCAGAGAAGCAGGCTGAATGTGAAAAGCTTCTTTGTGAGGAAACATGTGGAAATATGGTCCAGAAAAAACCTCAATTACGTCAGAATTTAACAACTTTCAATGATAAGAAGAAAAGTGGTGAAATCTTTGTTAAAAGTTCCACCGGACAGGATGGTTTGTTGGTGCAGAAGAGAACTCACACAGGTGAGAAGCCATTTTCTTGTGAAACATGTGGAAAACGTTTCGCTCAACAGAGAGGTTTAATGACTCACAAGAGAACTCACACAGGTGAGAAGCCGTATTCTTGTAGAACATGTGGGAAAAGTTTCATTCGAGTGAGTCATTTGATGCATCACAAGAGACCTCACACAGGTGAGAAGCCGTATTCTTGTAAAATATGTGGGAAATGTTTCTCTTCACAAAGTAATTTTCAACGCCACATAGGAACTCACACAGGTGAGAAGCCATTTTCTTGTGAAACATGTGAAAAACGTTTCGCTCAACAGAGAGATTTAATGACTCACAAGAGAACTCACACAGGTGAGAAGCCATATTCTTGTAGAACATGTGGGAAAAGTTTCATTCAAGGGAGTCATTTGATGTGTCACAAGAGAACTCACACAAGTGAGAAGCCGTATTCTTGTAAAATATGTGGGAAATGTTTCTCTTCACAAAGTAATTTTCAACGCCACATGGGAACTCACACAGGTGAGAAGCCATTTTCTTGTGAAACATGTGAAAAACGTTTCGCTCAACAGAGATATTTAATGACTCAAGAGAACTCACACAGATGAGAAGCCGTATTCTTGTGAAACATGTGGGAAAAGTTTCATTCGACAGGCCAATTTGATGAGACACAAAAAAACTCACTCAGGTGAGAAAACATTTTCTTGTGAAACATGTGGGAAAGGTTTCAGAGGATCAAATGATTTGAAGATACACAAGAGAACTCACACAGGTGAGAAGCCGTATTCTTGTGAAACATGTGGGAGAAGTTTCTCTGATCCTAGTAATTTGTGGCGACACATGAAAAACCATAAAGAGATGAAATCATGAAAGACTCTATGTGAGATGTGTGGATGGATTTCACTTATATAGTGTTTTTCCACCGTATAAAAGCCGATTCATCCTCCATAAGAACAAGAAGAACGTTGGGCACTCCAGAGTCTTGCCGTACTAAATGATGTCATGTTCTTCAGCCAGCTCCCTCTGGCCAGAGACTTTTTGTTCAGCAGTACCAACCGTCAGGACTGTCAGTTCCTGCAGTTAAAACCAGACCAACATCATGTCCTGGACACAAACTTTCTCTTTTCTTACTGAAACACTTCAGAGAAATGTATTTCTGAAAACGCTTGAAGTGAGAAATAAGCTGCAGTTGAAAAGTTAAAAGGTTTTCCAGAAGTGTCAGCTGTGAGGGGGTGAGAGTATGAACTCTCCTGCTGAACAAGCATTTTTTCCAGCAGCTGGCTGACGTCAGCGCTGAACTTTTCTTCTTCTTCTTATGGGAGGATGCAGAGGCCTTTAGCAGTCCCCAAAGTGCTTTACACTGTTAATCACATTCACCCATTCATTCACACACCAATGGAGGCGGCGACCATGCAAGGCACTCAGTCCATCCACTGGGAGCAGTTTGGGGTTCAGTGTCTTGCTCAAGGACACTTGGACATGTGGACAGGTGGAGATGGGAATGGAGCTCCAACAGATGTGGTTCAGGAAGTCCAGCTTGAGCCCAGAATCACAAGGTCTCCTCCAGTTTGAAGTCAACATTGCTGATTTAAACCCTGTTGAGACGCTTCAGGAAATCATTTAGTTTCTGGTTTGTCACCAAAATGAGAAGATTTCAATCAGTTTGGTTTCCATTTGTGTTGAACTGCACAGAGGCTGACAAAAGGTCCCTGCTTGATAATGAAGGTTAAAGAAGCACTTTTCATTATTAGTTCTAACAATGCTGCTTTCTGTGTTTTGAAAAATGTGAGGTTAAAAATCTTGTATGAGCAGATGTGAACTTTGAAGAAATGGAAGTAAAATGTTGACATGAATCCAATGGCTTTTGTTCTTCACTGTTTTTATTTAACATTAATGAGTCGTGATTTCATTTTTCACTCTTTTTACACTACGGAGGAAAAACTACTGTTTGTTTACCTGCAACACGTACTGAAGTACATATCATGAAAGTAAAACTCTTCAATGGAAACATGCAATGATTTCCTCGTCTCAAACTATTTATTCTAACAACAACCAACAACAACAAAAAAATGTATGTGATGTGGAATATTTTGACTTGAGTGACATTTAAACTTCACGTTCCTTAAAGCACACTGTTGAGTGTTGAGACGTTAGATGAGGCTGTTAAGCTTGTTAAGAAACAGCAAGTTGTGCAAAAAGACCATTTTAAATGAGATCAAACCGTTAAGTTCTTTCAATGACTTTAATCTGGAAGTAACTCATATTTTAAGATTTCTATATAGAAAAGTTTCTGAATTGTACAAATCTCTCATTGATTACATTTACACTACTAAGTACCACAGTCACACCATGTTTCAGTAGATGACAAAGGAAATTAAACCTCATGTATGAGACTGTCACTTTGATTTTACATTTTAAAACACAAAGTTTAAAAGTCTCGTGATTCTAACAATTGATATGTCTTGTGTAAAAGATGTAATATATTGTATACTTAAGCAATTACTTATGTATGCAATAGATCCTTTTTAACAGGTATTTTTCCTGACAGGATGAAAATAGCCAAGGTGGTTCCAAGCTATAAAACTGTAGACAAATACATCATCTGATATTCTAGAATTTGTTTCCTCAGTTTGAGAAAAAAACAACAACTTTAAAACATTATATGTAAACAGACTGGATAATTTTATAGAAAATACAACTTACTGAATGATCATCATTATGAGTTGAGAAGAAAATGATCAACATCTTTGACATTAAATGGGTTTTGTTATGGGTGGATGGATGGACGCAATAGAAATACTGACCTGCAGTTCCCCCTATATCCAGTAGGTGTCAGTATGAAGCAGCTTTGGAGACATGGGGAGCAGGAGGAGGGAAAAGGAGTATTTGAAGTACACGGCCAGTATTGCAGATACTTTTTACTAAGATAAGCAGCTCATCTACTTTAATGTGGGGGAGAACAATGTGTCATTATTTATGAAGTGAATCATCATCAATATGCAAATCTGAATGAAAATAAAAATAAAGTTTTTTCATGATCTTTGAATGATTTGGGGAGTTTTTTCTTTTATCAGTTGATTGTGACCATAATAAAATGCAGGACAAAGTTTGTAGGTAAATAGAAATGACTTGTTATGAACAAACTCAATATATGCAGGGTAAATAAAATCTACACAAAGTATCACTGCAGAACTGAGAAAGGATTTGTTCACAAACAATATCAACAAGAGAACAACATCAACCTAAAACAACAAATGTACTTTCACTACACAGTTTTTTGTGAAAAATAAAGGCAACAGTGCAAATCTAGGTGAGTTAACAAAATAATTAACTCGATAAAATACATGTAACCTAAATATAAGAAGAGTAATGTTACTTTGACAGTGAACACAAAAGGGTTTTTCTATTCAGCCAGATTCATATTATAAGTAAATATCTTTATATAGGTATTTATCTTTCAGTTCCAGTAAAATAATTCATGTAGATTTATTTCAACTGACTGAATATATTCCATGTCTCTCTGAATAGTCTAGAGTTAATCAGTCTACTGTAATTACTACTATGAAGACGATGACCAATTACACTGAGAAGAACAACATGAACTAATGCTGGAGATGATTAAATCTAACTTTCCTTCTATAAATCTGCTCCCTGGATATTGCTGCCTTGCTCAAAGGCCTCTGGCAGTGACTGCTGTCTCTGTGCCGGGGTCCAGTAGTGGTTTGGGGATTCCCCTCCTCCTCCCTCCATTTTTTGGGGGGGTAATTTGCCAGCTAGATATATGATAAACAATAAAGTAAAAGAAGTACCTTTTAAAGTAATCCACAGATTTCATGTGTTTTCTTGGAACATTTTTAAAAAGACAAAGACATAAATCACCTGCTCTCTTTAACCTGTACATGGATGAGTTATCTCAACAACTGAATAGTTGTAAAAGTGGATGTGTGCTGGGTAACAAGATAATTAATCATCTCATGTCTGCTGGTGATCTGGTCATTCTCTCTCCCAGCAGGTTTCAGCAGCTTTTAAATATCTGTTCTGAGTATGGCTTAAAATCTGATGTTAAATATAATGTTAAATATAATGTTAAATATAATGTTAACTATAATGCCACAAAGAGCACAGTTCTGATATGTAGAACTAAGGAGGAGAAGGATCTCAACTTCCCTCATTTTTACCTGTCAGAACAGGAAGTCACTGTCAGTAGCAAAACTAAATATCTGGGACATCTCATCTCTGATAAAATGTGTGATGATGATGATCTGGATAGACGATGCCGTACGCTGTATGTTCAAGTCAACATACGAGCAATTAATTTTCCATGTGCTCCATCCATCCATCCATCCATCCATCCATCCATCCATCCATCCATCCATCCATCCATCCCTCCATTTTCTCCCACTTATCCGTTTCCAGGTCGCGGGGGTGGCAGTCTGAGCACTGTCACCCAGATTCTATGTGCTCTGATAATGTGAAGATTACTCTCTTTAGAGCTTATTGTACTCCCTTGTATACTGCCCCCTTGTGGATTAAATATAGAAAATCAAGCCTACGAAGGCTCTAGGTTGCTTACAATGATGCTCTGAGGATCCTGCTGAAAGAAACCTGGCTGGGAAACAGGAAGTGAGATGTTCTGTCAAGCAGGTGTTTCTACATTTCAGGCTCTCATGAGGAATCTGATGTATACATTTATACGCAGGCTTGAGGACTCTCAGAACACCATTATAATGCTGCTGAATAATCTCAGGCACAGTCCTGTAAAAAACCACTCATCCTTGTGTATGGTATTATTGTATTGGTGTGGCTGTCTTTTATAAATAGGGTCATATTTGACTTATCTGTGATTATCCTATTTCTGATATTTTGTTTTATGTATTTGTGAATGTTTTTTATGGACTCCTGTATCTGCAATAAAGATAAAGATGATGATGATATATAATTTTATTTGATTGTAAAGAAAAAAAATCATCATTCTAAACTAGTTCTGTGTACAAATGTTTATCCACAAAGAAATGTTAACTATGACCTTGAAGGAAAAACAGTCATTAATGTGTTCTTTCATTGATGAGGAAACAAGAGTGGAATTAATCACACAGTTTCACAGATAATTACCTTAAACAGAATACATGGAATAAAACCAGATCTCGGGCTCAAGCACCAGTCTGTCCTGGAGGACCAGGCTTCAATGGTCAAGAGCCCAGAGTACAGGAAAACGCTGGTTTATAAGCATTTCTTTCACCCCTCCCTGCACATATGGTGTGGATATCACATGTTGTCTTTATCGAAACTGACTATCTCTCGTGTTCTGTCCCGAGAAGTTTTAGATATCACAATCGTACTTTCTTCAGACAAGGAGGATGTCACCTCGACATATGTTGCAAACTGGTGTGTTTGTAGTTGCATCCTCCCATATATGGTCGTGTTATTAACAGTTCTGAACAGAAGCAAGCTGATTATAATGGTATGTAAGCTAGTGCGTTGATAACTCATAACACCTATTTCTTCCTTTACCTACAGCAACAACAAAAGTTGAGCAAGATGGCTGAGCGGGAGTTCAGAGTGACGGCTCCTCCACTATCTAACTGGCCAGGTTTAAAACCTGTGCTTTATGAGACTGTTGACGGCAAGCTTCTAGTTGAGGACCAGTTTTTAAACTTTCTCCTGGTCAGAATGAGAACAATGAGCCAGGACCATCTGGTTCTAACAGCTTCCAACACGTTGGACTTGAAATGGATTGAATCCTGAAGAACGAGGCTGTTTGAACTCTGTCCTGACACCAAACAAAGATGTGTGGCTTTTAAAGGAGATCAGAAAAACATCAACAACATTAAAAGTTGCTTCAAGGTTTTGAATGAGTGCAGAGAAAACCTCCCTCGGTTCGTCTCCCACTATTTGGATGAGCTACCGCCTGTCACCTCTAACAGCATAGATTAGTCCAACTTGCTGAGTAACATGGAGCGGCTCCAGAGTGAAATGTCTGCGCTCAGACATGGAGTGAAACTACAAGCTGGTGTCAGCGAGGGGCTGCATGAGATCACCTCCACTACTGAGCACAGAGTTGCTGCTTTTAGTCACCATCTGAAACCAGGACATGACGGAGGGCAACACAGGGCTACGCCCAGCGTCATCGCACATGGCAGTGAGGCCTCACTCCCTGGAGCCTCTACCCTGGGTCAAAGACTGGTGAGGAGGATCTCGGCAGAGTTAAAGTAGAGACTTGGCTGTGATGTAACTTGTCAGCGTATTGACACTGCAAGCAACAGGTCCAGCTCATTTAGACCAGGATACAAAATAGAGCAGTCAAACCTCAGTTGATAACCTTAAGCCACTCCACACACCTTGTAGTCAGTGTTAACATCAGACAGAAGAGAGTATTTCAAGATCAATTCTAACTCTGCAGACCTGAGATCAGATCAAATCAACTGGCATCAATTCAAAATGTCTGATAAACAGAAGAGAGGTTGACATGCAGGAAATAAAAATCTGTTGTTTTGTTGATATTTTAGTCTAATTATGACAAACTGAAGGCAGCATGTAAAGAAGATAGATGAAATGTATATATAGAATAATCTCCTAGTTTGAGGCACATCACAGCATCCTGGTCTTTTTGTGAGTTGCCAAACCGTCTGTATATTCATCCTCTTTCATTTTGATAACTTTTTCTGAACGATACACCAAAGATAAAGTCATGATCGTGTTTTCGATTGAGTTTATAGTACTGTGCTAATATTTACTATGTGAAACAATATATTTAATGAACTAGACCTTTCATGACTGGGCAAAGAACCAGCCAGTGTCATGATCTTGCTCAGTCATGAATTCTTGCATCAATGCTACAATGGGAATCCCGAACCAAATAAAGGTGAAAGTCAAATATTGTTGCAAATGTGGGTCAGGGTACTCTGATAATCATACATATAATGAAATTATAACTTAAATGTGACTGGTGACTGGAATTGAGGGTCATGAATTTCAAAGGATGACTTGTTGCATATTATGACTTGATTGTAAAATTCTATTGTGTGTATGCCAATATCTTTTTGGAAGAAACGCCTTAAATTACACTATGTAGATAATCAAAAAGTAACAGGCTGTGGGTTTCATACAAGTGTGTAAAGTTATTCTCACCTTTCAAACAGGATGTGTGTGAGGGAGCGTTGGATGCTCTGCCTGAGCAGGTGATCAGGCTGACAGGGCCTGGAGGAGGGCGGGCTGGGTGCTGGTGATGCAGGCAGATACTGAGTTCCATTCCATGTTAAAGCTGAGGAAGGCTTCTGGGATGATGTTGAGACTGCGGGATGGCCAAACGGAGACTCCATTTTCTTTGCTGTGCAGTCTTAAGAGAGGCGGCTCAAGAGGTGCAAAGTCTCGTGATCGGGGTTCATGGCACTTGTAGTCTATTGACAGAAAAGACACAAGACAGAGTTCTTTCGTAGATTATGGTTTGTCAACACGTCCCTAATATATTTTGAGGTAGGTCAAACATTGAATAAAGAGCCTGTCCTTTGATCTCCTTTGCTCTCCTTTGATTTCATTTGATCTCCTTTGATAAAATGTTATCTCCTTTGATAAAATGTTATCTCCTTTGCTCTCCTTTAATCTCCTTTGATCTCTGAGTGCTAAAATAACTCAAAAATACCTTTGTCAATGCCACATGCGTTTGCAAAACGAAACTAGAGGAGGATATTTTGTCTATTGAAGCACAAGAAAAGTTCCCCCTGCTTGGACTCAACATATTAATTGACTTCACTGTGAGAACAGAAGTCAGCAGCACCGATATCATGACTCGAAGAGGTAAGTAACATTGTGTCCAGGACTCTGCCATCTCATTATGTCACCTAATGAGCTCCATGCTTGACAGTCACAATAGAAAATGGCTGTTTGGTGATCAGATGCTCAGTTTGATAATGAGAAGAAACAAAAGGCTGAGGCCAGTAAAAGAAAATCAGTTTTCATGTTTAATCTTGGGCTTTGTTGGAACCATCACCATTTCCATTATTTTGGGGGAAATGATATTGCTAAGAATTCATTTGAAATCTCATGAGTGCTCAATGTTTATGTTTACAGCCCAATGTTGTAATTCACGATTGTGACTACAGGCTTCCTCACAAAGTGAAATAAGCCAGACCGTTCCTCTGACAGGGGTCTACTAATGGTACCAAGAACAAGGCTCATTACCAGGGTGACAGAGCCTTTACTCCCCGGCTCCTCGGCTCTGGAACTCAGGCAGGAAAACTCAATATCCTGTTTTAAGTCTCATCTTAAAACTGATTTTTATCACTTGGCTTTTAGAAACTGATGTTCTCTTATTTTTAGTTTCTATTTCTTCTTGTCTATTTTTAATTGTTCTGTATTTCATTGTTGTACATTATATTGTGGTTTTAATGTAAAAGTACTTTGTAACTGAGTTTAGAAAAGTGCAATAGATATAAAGTCATTATGTTTGCTGGTTATGTAACCTCAGAGACTTTTAATACTTGATATGATCAAGATAAACAGCAGCTCCACCAGAGTATTTCTCTACTGGACAGCAGCTCCTCGGGATATCAGTCATTTGACAATTGGGTGCAGATCAGAGTTCCACAATTCTTGGCCGCGTTTCAGGTTTCTCCCAGTTGTAACACACCTGAACACAATAAGGGCCTCCTTACCTGGCTTTTTTACAAGCTTGATGATGACATCAACATCAGATTGAGGTGTGCTGAAGCTGGGAGAGCTAGAACGTGCAGGGCATGTTGAGGCCCAGAATTGAGGAACCCTGGTGTAGATCATGAAAGCAACACTCCTCTGCATGGAGACTCAAGATAATTGTTCTGCGTTGACATAGAACATCAAGAGACCGGTTAGTTTTATCCTACTGATGATGTGTTGCTGCGAAAGTGATCCTGCTCAGTTTCTTCCCACCAAGAGCCTGAACAGGGACTTGAACCCTGGACCCTCAGATTAAAAGTCTGATGCTCTACCGTCTGAGCTACCCAGGAAGACATAGTACGCCACCAAGGTTGTGATTTTCATGGACAGGGTGTCGAGGTGCAGCTGAAGCAAGAGGAGACAAAAACTCAGAGAGGCTGACAGTAAGGTAAGGCTCTATACTTTCTATTTCATTGGACTTACACTTTCTTACAGGTCTGTGCCCCCCCCCCCCCCCCCCCTCCCTCTCTCTCAGCCTGCTGGTCACTCCATAAGAACAACCAGTCCATCAAAGAAAATTACTTCTTTATCACATCACAGCTGAAGCTCCAGACATTAGCCGACACTACATAACTAATAATTGAAAACATAATTAATGCTATATATCTTTTTGTCCATTTAACCATCAGCTTAATTCCTCCATGTAAAAATCCTGCAAACTTATTTACAGCACATTCAGGCAGTAGGTAGGTAATAAACATTTTAATAAACTGGTGACATCTTATTGTTCCATGCAGAGACGTCCCCCTCCGTCCCCCCCGGCTTTTATTAACACATGATCAATCTGAAGTTCAGAGTCAGTGTTGTCTCCAAAGATTGCTGAGATATTATCATTGTAATGTTTCCTTGTGGCCGTGATCGTATAGTAGTTAGTACTCTGTGTTGTGGCTGTGATCGTATAGTGGTTAGTACTCTATGTTTTGACAGTGATCGTATAGTGGTTAGTACTCTGTGTTGTGGCCATGATCAAATAGTGGTTAGTACTCTGTGTTGTGACCGTGATCGTATGGTGGTTAGTACTCTGTGTTGTGGCCATGATCAAATAGTGGTTAGTACTCTGTTTTGTGACCGTATAGTGGTTAGTACTCTGTATTGTGACAGTGATCATATAGTGGTTAGTACTCTGTGTTATGACAGTGATCGTATAGTGGTTAGTACTCTGTGTTATGACAGTGATCGTATAGTGGTTAGTACTCTGTGTTGTGGCTGTGATCATATAGTGGTTAGTACTCTGTGTTATGGCCGTGATCATATAGTGGTTAGTACTCTGCGTTGTGGCTGTGATCGTATAGTGGTTAGTACTCTGTGTTGTGGCCGCAGCAACCCCGGTTCAAACCTGGGTCATGGCAGTGGCTCCTAAAGTGTATATGTTGTCGTCACTCATGAAGCTGCTCTATCATCAACTTGTAGACTGAAGGAATCTCAAGAAGATTCTAACTCCTTTAAAATCTACCATCAGTATGTCTCTCTGTGTCATAGTTACTCTAGAATAAAATAGTTACTCATTATCTATTATATGTTGTTGTTTCTGTTCATATTTATTTATGTTCTTAAATTCTATTAAAGTTTCAGTACAAATATTAGGGGTCCATATATTCTGCTGTGGAAAATGGACCTCAGGGTTCAGATTCTATGAGGGTCCTTTTACAATCTTACACCGGCACTGAGCCTCGATGGAGCCTTGGCCAAATGAAGCCTCATCAACCATTTTCTTTATTTTCTGACTCCACCAGATGGCGCTGTTGGTTTGAAGCTAGAGGCTGAAAGATTGGCCATGAAGTGTGTTTTCAAACATTTGTTGAACAGACAGCGCCATCTTGCGCCTTCTGCTTGTATGGGAGACTGCCTGAGAATAGCAGGTGCTGTGAGCTTTTAACCCCCCTGGCCAGAGGGGGCGCTCTTCTTGCTCTTTTTCAACTCAAATTTTCACAAACACATCAATGTTGGTAAACGCTGTGTGACCTGAGGCCTGAGGCCTGTACTACGAAGCTGGATTTTCTCTTATCCAGATAACTTTCCATACTATGACACTCATTCACTTCTCACCAGGATAAATCACCATGGTAACTTACCCTGAATGTCTAACCTCCGGAGCAGGTTATGTTCTGGATAAGAGGTCAAAGCTCCGCCTCCTGACCAATCAGATCTCTTGGAAAATGCCCCGCCCATTCTTAAATGATGGTGATTGGTGGGCAGGTTCAGCACTGAGCTGCAGCAGAGCGGAGATGAGAAAGTAATTTAGAAATCTTTTTGACATAATAAAATAAATCCTGGTCTCTGAGGCTTTGAAGGAAGTTTTTGTTCTTGACTTGTTCCAAGTCTGTTTATCTCCACGAGGGTTGATCTGGAATAATGAGCTTAATGATCACACCTGACAAAACTGCAGAAACATGAATTTATGGAACCAGAACTACTCCTGTCGTCACGGTGATGAATTAATATTCCAACATAAAACACAAGAGAAACTCAGCCTCAAAACAACTGGATGGAAAATCTAAACTAAAAGAAGATCAGTGAGGAAGTTCAGCCCGACACGTTTCTGCTGGAATAAAGTGAAACTGAGTGATCACAGTGCTGTCTGTTTATATAGTCTGATGAATTAATCTGGTATAATCTCACCAAGTCAGCATTAACAAGTCAGGAATGTTCTGGCTTTGGCTGCAGCAGCAGTGTTGCTTTTAGCTGCTGGGTGTGTTTTAATTCTTCATAATCTCAGAGATTAACTGCTCCTTCAGTAATCTGTAAACTGCTCTGCAGAGTTTCTCTGTGTGTGATTGGTCAAACGCTGCAAACTCCGCCCCTTTCATGTGAACAAGCACACGTAGGTCTGGGTTGAACCAGAGAGTTGATAACCTGCTTGGTAGTAACGGTGATCAGGATCAGTCAACCCAGGAAACAGAGAGATCCTGGATATGTTGATCAGGGTTCCTAGTACAGGCCACAGGCCTCAGTGTGATTGAAACAATATTTAGATTTACTTGCCGCTCAGTAAACCAGCGGCGGCCTTGCGCATGCGCGGTTCCTTCTCAGTGTGGACGCAGTGTGGTGAGGGTCTCCTCTGGTCTGACTGCAGGAGGGAGGGAGGGACTGTCAGACTGACCGCAGGTCTGTCAATGCTTCAGGAGGGGGGAGGGGCTCACAGCAGGACCTGCTGCTCGTTGACCACAGTGACTGCAGAACCAGACCTGCTTTCACCTCAGAGTCGCCAAACACACTAGAAAGTCGCTAGATTTGTCGCTTGTCGCAAATAAAAAGTTGCCAACAGGACCTGAAAAGTCACCAGATTTAGTGACAAAGTCACCAAGTTAGCAACAGTGACAGGCTCACACCCCTGCTGACACAGACAGGATCTTTGTTCTACATTTCTTTTGAAACGTGCTTTCTTTGCTTAACTTTGAGTTCAGCCCTTCAAGAAAGAACTATTTAGTTTTCATTCAACAGGAGAGGAGGGTGCACCATTCCCAGATGAACTGCAATACCAGGTTGATGCGTGGAGTGGACAGAGCAAGCTCCTATTCCATCTCCCTGTTCCAAAAATCAATTTAATATACAGTCCCCAGATAGGGGACATATCAGATATTAAACTGATAAGAACAGATTTTTTCTTTTACAAGATTTTATTGACACATTTTACAGGTCATTTTCTTCAATTTTGACACAGATGTTTTCACTCATTTAAAACATAAAAGCAAACAAGGAACAAACTTCTGTTTTAAAATATCACAAATACAGTACTTTAAATAAATAGAGATTTACAAATAAAGCAGTACCTGTTGAGTAAAATGAGAAACATGAGGAAATAAAAAGTGTCCATCGTTGTAAAAGTCAATAAATAGGAGTGCATTCAGTTTAAAAGGTCTATTCTGTTGTGCAGGAGAGCAGTGAGTCCCTATCAAGGGGAACTCATCCTGTTCTCCCAAACATTTGGTCTCTCGGGGTTCTGCCATGGTGCTCAGAGGAGGTCCTCTCCCTCGTGCTCCTTCCCTCCGTCCACACCCGGAGAGCCAGGCCGCCGCTGCCTTGACCTTTTCTCGTGAGGCTCCGGCTCCTTCGTCCGAATGGGCAGGGAGGCGATTCTTCTTTGTGGCTGTGTCCTCGGCCTGCCGCCTGCAGCTTCCACCTCACGGACCGTTGCTGCGGCCATCTGGATCACAGCCACGGGGGGGATCTGCCTATGCCTTCTTACCAGCAGGTTTCTGGAGGTCCAGGTGGCGTCTTTGATGGCGGCCAGGGTGAGCCACATCTTTTCAAAGTCCTTCTTTGTCATGAACTCGTGGCTCACCCCGTATAGCACCAGCTGTGCTGTAAGGACCCCCCCCCCCCCCCCCCCTGCTGGTAAGTACGGGAATTGCAAGGAGCCGGCCGTTGCCCACTGGTCTACGGCAGCGCTGCACTCCCAGAGGAGGTGCCTCACCGACTCAGGAGCGCCACAACCAGGCCGGGGGCAAGTTGAGTGTGCTGCTATTCCTCCGGAGTGCATGACGGCCCTGACTGGGAGAACCTCGTGAGCCACCAGCCATGACAGGTCCCGGAGTCTGTTTGGGAGGACAGGATGGTTCACGTTGCGCCAAACTGTGGAGGGCTCACCGAGTGCAAGCCCGCGCACTGGACTCACTGGTTCCCGTTCCTGCACAACAGAAATGAGACATTTGTGGTTATTTACAATCGGCAACTCCTCCTGTTCCAGGTTAAACTGTTTAAAAAATGTCTTGATAAAATCATAGGCCGGTGGCAGGTTAAAAGAAACTGGTATTTTAAGATCAATGGGTAAAATCTTAATCCTTTGAAGGTAGGACCCCATCCAGAAACGAGCCATTGCTGTCGTCTTTTGGTTCCTGGAGGGGTCCGTGGCAATAGCCATGTGCTGTGCTGTGTAGAAGCTTCGAAGTGTTAAATAAAAATCCGGTACTCCCTTCCCTCCTTTATCTTGAGGCTTTTTCAAAAGTTTGAACTATAAAATCAGTTAAAAACAGTGACTAAGTTATCACTTGTGAACTGAGCTCTTCCTTCACTTCCATAGGTGAGGTGTGAAGGCTTTGAGCTCTGTTCCCCGTTCGGGCTCTGGGAGTTGGTCTCTCCTGCAACCTGCAATCCATTTTTGAGCCTTTTGGGGTTGATTGCAGAGCAATTGAAAGAAAAGAAACCTCATTGGGTGAATTGGAGGGGAAGACTCTGGGTTCCTCCACAGACGAACTGTCTGAGTACACCTCAACTCTTCCCCTCTTCTCTGAGCCCTGGGGAGACTCGGAGGACAATTCTGATGCCGGTCTCTTGGGGAGTTGGGCATTGGGGAGGGAGGCATCATTGCTGGATCCCTGGCTTTCCTCACCACTGGAAACAGCTCCACCTGCTGCCTGCCTGCTCTCATCTCCGGTGGATTCACCCGAGGAGGTCTTTGCAGGCCCCTCCCCTTCTGCCTCAACTGATCCTTCCCTTCCAACCACAGTGGTTGGTGGGGGATCAGGGTTCACAATACCCGCCTCTTCAATTATCTCTTGCACCTGTTCCTCGTGTCCGTCAAGTCGTTCATTTTCTGTCTGTTTTGCTGCCTTCAACTTGTTGGCAAAGGATTTGGGGCAATCTCTGAAGAGGTGGTTGGTCTCTCCACAGAGGTTGCACCTTCTGCCATTGGTACACTCCTCAAAGGTGTGACCAATTTCTCTGCACTTCCTGCAAACGACCAGCTCACAGGCTTCAGCCAGGTGGCCGTGCTGACCACACTTACGGCAGAGCTTGGGCTGGCCCTGGTAATGGATATAGCCCCTGTTTTCACCCAGGACTACCATGGGTGGGAGATGTTTCAGGCCCTGGAAGCCCTGGGGGTCCTGCCATTGTTGAATGGGGACCCTCCAAGCACAATTCCAGATGCCGTCCTCATCCCTCACCTTGGTAGCCTGGCCTTTAACAGTGCAGTATCTACCCAGCCATGCACAGATGTCTTCTGCATTCACTGTTTCATTGAACATTCTGACAATAACGGTTTTAAGCGCATTGTCAGAAAGCTTCTCCACATTGAACACAGCAAACTGGGGTTTTACATTTTCAAAACGGGACCAGAACTGTCGCAGGAGTGCTGCAGAACAAAAACTTACATCAAATCCCTTGTTGAAGGGCAGGGTCAGGACACAATTCAGGTCTGTCGGGGAAAAGTTGAGCACACCTTGAACGAGCTTCCTGGAAAAATCAAGGCGTGACATACATACCAATTTCCCTTCTTTTTCTAAAAAGGTAAAACGCACGCTGTGGTGCCTCCTAATGCCGGCATGACTGGCCGACATGTTGGAGGCACCACCAGCTTAAAAAGGTAAAAAAACAATTAAGAATACAATAAATAGTTAAAATTATAAATAAACTTTAAAAGTTAGCAATAAAAGGTCGAGCAGACAGAGAGAAAGCTATTAGAACAGCTCCCCTCAGTCTGCACAACAACACTTTTTTTCAGGACAAAATACTCGACTACAAACAAAATGCAAAAGAGAAATAATATTCCTGAAAAAAATAAATGTCCTCCTAAACAAGTAGGAAATCACTACCACGACAGGCAAACGATTTCACCACCCAAAGGAGGGGACCACTGTCTTAGCCAAAAGGCCGAGAAGTGATACCACAATGGGTCTGAGCTAAAGGGAGCACTGGATGCACAGTCACCACAAGTCCCAGTCGGACATTGAGCCGCGCCTATTTAAGGCATTTTATAAAACACAAATCGTGCAAGAGTCATTTTGGCAACTTTTTTAGTTGGCTTGAATATTTGTTGGTGATGCTTAATTTGGACACTTTTTGCAGTTGTAGCCCTGTGTAAAAATACCCTATTAGATATTATTAGATACCACACATTAGTTGGAATATGTGAATAAAAATATTTTGTTTTGGGTTGAAATTTGAAAAGCACCTTTTTTGAGGAGTTGTTTGTTTGTTTTATGTTTTTCAGTTCTAAAACTTTTTGATTTCTTTTTCTGGTGTTCAGAGATGAAGTTTGTTTTGGTTGACACCCACATTGTGTTGTAACTGCTGATTGGAGGGAGCCAACAGAAAGGGGTGGGGCTAAGGGTGGGTGCAGGTGAAGTGAAGTGCCTGCACTCAGTCTGTGTGAGAGAGGCAGCAGAAGCTCCACCAGTGAACCAAATGTTTGCAAGTCGACCAATCGTGGGCTTAAGGCAAGCATTTCTTGTGGCAACCAAAGGTAAATTGTAATTTGTGTGTTTTGGGAATGCACTGCCCGTAATAATGAAGCTTAAAGGTGATCAGCTGTTGAGCTAATGTGAAAATCCATGTGAAATCCTGTGCAAATCATGCAGAGGCAGAAGAAGGCCAACAACCTGCCACCTGTTTTGGAACGGTCCTGCTGTTTCTTCTACTGGAGAAAGACTCCTGAAAGACTCCTGCCCAGTTCCTGCTACCCCCCTGCTCTCCCTCCATGACAGAACCCCCCCCCCACACACCCACACACAGCCCCTCATCAAACCCCTGTGAGTACTGCACCGATCATTTTGCAGCTCCTTGAGCGAAGCGGCCAGAAAGTTTGGGCCTCACCGGACCCAGACGTCGAAACAGGCCGGCCGCCAACCTTTTGCCAGTGGTACCGGGTGGAGGGGTGGGTGGTGTGATTAACCATTCAATTATCTTGTTTTGGGGTTGTTTTTGTTGATTGATGATTTGTTGCATAAACGAAGCGCCTAGAGAGTTACAAGGATTTTTGATTTATTGGCAAAGTAGAAGATTGTTTTTGTTTGAGTGAAGGATTATTATTTTGAGTTCGAAGAGTTAAAAAGGTTCTGCGAAACCAGTTCTGTTGACCATAAGATTTAAACCTCATTTGTTCAACGGTTTAGCGTAAAATAGTTTTCATTTTAAGAGAACCCTTGGTTGAAATTGTCTTGCTCTAATTTATTTTTTGTTTTATAATAAATGTCCAGAAATTTGGGTATATAAGTTATTGTTGTGTCCCATTACTTTTTGTTGATATGAACTCAGGCCCTCTCTCATAGCCTTCACATGAGAATCGGGGTTACATAAATGGAGGCACTGCTGGGATTTCTACTTTATTAACAAAGTAACAAAGTAAAATCTACGGGACACAACAACTTTAAATATTAAAAAATGGAAACTCAAATGGGCAGCCCGTTACAAAATGAGTTGGTTAATTGGTGCAGAGGAGAGTCAGTAAATGTGAAACATGCTCTCTTATTATATGGAGTGCCTGAAAGTGTTTCAACAGCTGAGGTAGAAGAAACAGCAGAGACTATTAAAGCTTTGGGTAAAGTAGTGGTTAAAGGTAAAATGTTTCACCCTCAACAACAGTCCTTAATGGTGTTGTGTGAATGTCGGGAAGAAATAGACCCCACTAGAATCCCCCCAGAAGTGATGCCAATCAGTGGTGGAAGTACCTGGAAATCAGTGTACTACATAGAAAAGCCACTTGATGAGTTTGAAGTAAAACTGCAAGCTTTTCTAAAACAGGAAGGAAAAACTTTAGAAGATATTCAGAGTCCATGCATCTCACCAGGAGAGGGAGACAGCAACTCTGAGTCCATCATCCGTGCAATGGGTGATATAATGAGCAAAACAAACAGATCAGCTGACAGCCATGCCTATAGACGACTACGGACATTTTCCGGGGTCAGTCCCACACCCGCTGGAGAAGAGTCGTTTTGTGTGTGGTTGGAACAGGCAACACTCCTAGTAGAGGAAGGGGAGTGCTCTGACAAAGAAAAACGACGACGAATACTGGAAAGTCTCAAAGGACCTGCTTTGGAGATCATCCAAGCTGTTCGTATGACAGAACCCGATGCTAGCTCCCATGAGTACATAGAGGCAATAACGAGCATTTTTGGTACTGTGGAATCGGGTGAAGAACTCTATTTATCATTCAGAGCCCTTCAACAGCAGCCTAATGAGAGTTTGTCTGATTTTTTACGAAGATTAGAGAGGTCTCTTGTTAGAGTTGTGCAGGCAGGGGGTCTGCCTGTTACCTCAGCCAATAAGGCCAGAATAGAGCAACTTATTAAAGGATCAACGTCAGATCTTATGTTGCTTCAGTTGAAAGTGAGGGAGCGAAAAGATAATCCCCCCACCTTTCTGCACTTGCTACGAGAAGTGATTGAAGAAGAAAATCGTCACTCTGCCAGACAAGCAGCCCCTGTACGACGGCAGCAGGTACGTGCCATCCAGGCCGAGAAGGAGCCTTCTGAGTCCCTTTCGCAGCAACAGTTAAAGGCTCAAATTCAAGATTTGAGAGCACAGTTGGAGAGGAAGAACGACAGCTCACGGCCCCAATCGATTGCTGCTGGTTCCGTCCATGGATCAAAAGAATGGAGAAAAACCCCGAAAATGGAGCCATCAAGTGAACTGGAGTCATTAAAGTTTCCAGAATCGGGGTTACACAGTAATCCCAGGCTATTTACGTAGGGGGTGTAGCGGCTTCTTTCTCAGCTGATTCCTGTACTAGCCGCCAGATATTAGTTTTTATTATTTTCAGTTTTTGTTTAACATGTTGGTCCAATCAATAGATATTAAAATCTCCAAGCACTATGGTTTCACTATCATATTTAAACATTTTAAGCAGTTTGTCCAGGTTACTATAAAAAGATACATTAAAGGATGGCGGATTGTATAAAGTTACAATATTAAAATTCATTCTAGGTGATAAATCAATGTTTAAAACCAAATTAAATTCAGTACATTTAAGTGTGTTTCGAACATATACTAGCACACCATCCTCTTTACCTATTTGCCTGTCCTTACGAAAACAAGAATATCCTGGAATGTCGATCATATTTGATGGTATATTACAGTTTAACCAGGTTTCACTCAGAGCGAGATAGTCCAAGTTAGTAACATGTTCTCTCTAAATATTTTTGACATAATAAACACGTGTAACATCATCAGTATTTACTGAAGCCAAAGTCAAAGAAGGCCTCTGAGTAGCCTGCCCAGACGATGCTGCCGATGGACCCGGACCACCTGGAGTCCCAGGAGATGGTACAGGGACACTGCTGGAAGGCTGGAGGTGCACAGGGAAGAAAACTGAATTCATTCATACACAATACAACGCATGCACACATTAATTTAATGAAAGACCACAATACATTCTTGGCATGGAAACCGCATCTACATGTCTGCATCTCTCCGAACAAAGATGATTGTCCCCTCAACTGCATCGGACATTTCTCAATCTACAATACAATTTGAGTAAATCCTTAGAATGTCTCTCTCTTTTAGTTTAATTAACAATATCCTTAATAACTGCACACTTGTTGCTGATTATTCTGTCCAACTTTACCTTCAGAAGTCAAGAAAGTCTGTCACCTCTCTCCCTGGCTTGTTTCAAATTTTAAAGAGTGGATCATGAATCAAACTTTATACAGTGTAATCGCGGGGTGTAGCCAATCCAAATCAACCTCCCTTTTCCCAATTAGACAGCTCTGCTCTGGCACATGGCACCATGTGAGGAAGTATAATTGTTAGTCCTTGAAAGGTTCATGGACACACCTGCATGTTTTAACACATGCTCTGCTGTCAGAAGTGGGATTTGAACCCACGCCTCCAGAAGAGACTGCGACCTGAACACAGCACCTTGGACCGCTCGGCCATCCTGACATAAAAATGTCAAGGTCACGTTTTGCCGAGGACGTTTGGGGTTCCCTAGTTGGTCTCATCTCACAGCCTTCACCCTGATGATGTTGTTTGGTTGTCCAAGCCTTTACCATCCAGGCCAACACTGTCAACAAGTCCAAAAACACACTGGAAACAAATCACGCTCCAGTAAATGGTTGGGAGGGATCGATTCAAGCCGACATTCATGTTCCCGATACACCTAAACAATGGACCTCAGTAGGTCACAAGATCAGACAATGGAAGTTGATTTGGGAAGAAAACATGTTCGGAAATAAACCACAGAGTGCCTCTTCGTAATGAAACAATGAGTGCTCGTGCTCGACAATGAAATCGATTTCTCAAATAATGCAAACAGAACTGCTAAGTACAGTGGACACTCCTTGAGAACCCTGCACTTAGCAGAGTGGCGCAGCGGAAGCGTGCTGGGCCCATAACCCAGAAGTTGATGGATCGAAACCATCCTCTGCTAGCGACAGTTCAGGTTTTCTCCTCTTCCAAGTTTTCACTGTCAAATAACCATGTTCAAGGATCCAACACTTGCTGCAAATCAAGACTCTCACTGGAATGGCTGTGAATGAGTGCAAAACAGCAACGCTTGTTAACAATGGTCTTGATCTTTGTCTAACGAAAGAACACCATTCTGATGTTGATCACCCATGGACAGTCATGGCGTCAGAATTGGACGAGCCCTTAATCCAAGCTGATTCAGGTAGTGTTGCCGAGTCATCCAAGGTGTTGGATTAAGACTCCAGTCTCTGAGGAGGCATGGCTGCAAATCCCACTGCTGCCAGTTTAAGGCTTTGAATGGAATTAATTGCTCAAATCAGCCAGTAATGATTCACCACCATCATTTATGGTCCTGATATGTTGGACACTTGTCTTGAAGGAGCAACGAACGTCAGCGATAAAAGGGGTCATATTCTGCAAAATTGACTTTCTACTGGTATTGCAAGAGTAATATTAATCCTTATGACTGGGAATGACGCCCCAGAAGTCAAGAAAGTCTGTCACCTCTCTCCCTGGCTTGTTTCAAATTTTAAAGAGTGGATCATGAATCAAACTTTATACAGTGTAATCGTGGGGTGTAGCCAATCCAAATCAAGGTCAGCCCTACCTTTTCCTAATTAGGCAGCTCTGCTCTGGCACATGGCACCATGTGAGGAAGTATAATTGTTAGTCCTTGAAAGGTTCACGGACACACCTGCATGTTTTAACACATGGTCTGCTGTCAGAAGTGGGATTTGAACCCACGCCTCCAGAAGAGACTGCGACCTGAACACAGCACCTTGGACCGCTCGGCCATCCTGACATAAAAATGTCAAGGTCACGTTTTACCGAGGACGTTTGGGGTTCCCTAGTTGGTCTCGTCTCACAGCCTTCACCCTGATGATGTTGTTTGGTTGTCCAAGCCTTTACCATCCTGGCCAACACTGTCAACAAGTCCAAAAACACACTGGAAACAAATCACGCTCCAGTAAATGGTTGGGAGGGATCGATTCAAGCCGACATTCATGTTCCCGATACACGTAAACAAAGGACCTCAGTAGGTCACAAGATCAGACAATGGAAGTTGATTTGGGAAGAAAACATGTTCGGAAATAAACCACAGAGTGCCTCTTCGTAATGAAACAATGAGTGCTCGTGCTCGACAATGAAATCGATTTCTCAAATAATGCAAACAGAATTGCCAAGTACAGTGGACACTCCTTGAGAACCCTGCACTTAGCAGAGTGGCGCAGCGGAAGCGTGCTGGGCCCATAACCCAGAAATTACTTGACATGTCCTGATATGTTGGACACTTGTCTTGAAGGAGCAACGAACTTCAGCGATTAAAGGCTACATAATCTGAAAAATTGACTTTCTACTGGTATTGCAACAGTAATATTAATCCCTATGACTGGGAATGACGCCCCAGAAGTCAAGAAAGTCTGTCACCTCTCTCCTTGGCTTGAAGCTGGGGAGCAATAGTCTGTTTGGGAGGGGAAAGAAGGGAAAAACAGGGGAAGAAGGGGGGAAGAGGAAAAAGGAGGGGGGAAAGGAGGAAAAAGAAGAGAAAGAGAGATGTTCTTTAGACTTTACTTCATTTCTGTTTGACTTGCACCCAATTTATTACTTAAACTTCAATAACTTAGGCAGAACCAGTTATTTCCTGGCAGCATGGAGGGAAGATGCTGCTGTAATTGACGTCGGTTCGAGCCCAGCTGGTGCCATGAATGTTCTAACTGAATTTTTAAGCAGCTGTTGAAAACGTTTGAGATACAACTAACTGTGCCATAAAAATATGAGTAGCCTATGGTAAATGTATTGCTGACTGGTCTGATTTACAAAAACATCTTTCATTTATGTGATATTTACAAAGCTGTATAAGCAATTGTTTGTTTTTTTTGTTTTTGTTTTATTTTGTTTTCTATTTGTATTGAATATCTTCCAAATAACAAGGTCAATTTAATCAATTATGAAATGGTTTTAAATGCATGTTCCTCATGTCATTTTAGCAAGTTTGACCTTCCTTATACAAAAATACACAAATCATCTGGACTTTGGAGGCAATGTTTATATGGATTTTAACATGCTCTGTTTTTATTTTTGTTGTCTGAGTTTGCTATTTCTGTAGTGTTCATTGTTAACTGTTTTTTTATATGGACCTAAGAGTCGGCAATAAAGATTGATTGATTGATGGATTATGTTGGGATTTATGGTTGGTTATTAGCATATAATTACTGTAAGAAATAGATTACTAAAAGTAATAAATCACTGGAAGTAATTTATGAAAAATTTAAATTATTAATGGAAGTAAACGGTCATTTACTCATTAAGAACTCCTAAAGTAATTGAATAATTACTTAAAAAGAAAAAAAATGAATAAATTATGAAATTTGAATGAATTTTGAGGAGACCAGGGTTCAACTCCTCAAAGGGCAGTGTAAGGTTTTCTGTGTGTTGTTCCTGATAACCTTCAGGTTCAGATCAGAAAAATCCTTTCAGGCCACATGTTCTTCCCAATCACTCCCTCTCAGGTCACTTAAAGGGGACATATCATGCTAAATCCACTTTTTTAGCCCTTAAATGCATTTAGTTGTATATTTAGAGTGTTTAGAAGTACAGAAAAGTTCAAAGTAGTCTCTTCAGGTGCTCCGTTGATATCTTTATATTC
The DNA here is from genome assembly GCF_963383615.2 of Lipophrys pholis. Taxonomy (NCBI): domain Eukaryota; kingdom Metazoa; phylum Chordata; class Actinopteri; order Blenniiformes; family Blenniidae; genus Lipophrys; species Lipophrys pholis. Next base: position 1,506,307 of record NC_137646.1, on the reverse strand, counting down.
TGTTTTGGTCATATTTTGCGATCGGTTTCGATTTTTCTATTCTCTATTACGTTTTTTGAACAATGACGTCACAGTATTCGCAGCGGAACTTCCAAATTATTACATCGACACTTCGAGCAATCGCCATTTTTGTTTCTCGCTGCGATTTTGTAGTCCAACCGAAGTTACGAGAGGATAAGTGGAAATGTTCGGTTGTTGGATGTAGTAACCCACAAGCTTCGTTACACCGTCTCCCAGCATCAGAAACTTTTCGAAGTGCCTGGTTGAGTTTTATTTTTCACAGAAATGTACCCACATCTGTGGGTAAGGTCATTTTTGTGTGCGCGAATCACTTTAAGGACGACTGCTTCAGCAACCTCCGCCAGTATAAAGAAGGATTTGCCGAAAGACTTGGTCTGATTGAGCGGTCAGTTCCTTCTATCTATGGAGACGACGAACAGAGCACTTCGGTAAGCTGTATATAACGCTAAAAAGTGTGATGATAAGACGTCCCTGTCATTGTTTTGTTAGCATTAGCAGTTGCACCGTCTTCATATGTTAGCGCTGTGTGCTCGTTTTAGATTATAATGTAACTTCTGTGTTAAATAGTCGTTGTAATACAGGCAGTATTGTAGTAGTGGGCATGGATGGAGAAGTTAGTGTAAATATAGTAACACACCATTGCGTTACATCCATATGAAGACGTTGTTCTTCAGGTGCATCATGGTCATTTTCATCTCGCTCCGCCGGGTCCGACTCTGGCTCCAACATGTATGGCTGGATGGACAAATCTTCCGTTGTTGACATTTTGTAAATAATGTGTCAATATAAAGTTTCTGCGCCCCTAGATAATTGTATCTGTTCTATCAAACTACAAAGATGGCCGAACAGGGTGGAGTTGAACCGAGTGTCACCTCTGCAACCTGGAGAGGAGGCGGGGTATGAAGTGTCTCATTTGCATTTGAAGAGACCGCCCCAAAACGAGTTGCTCTCAGAAGCACATCAGAAAAGGGGTAGAAAAGGGGCCTGTGGAGCTCTAATAATGAGGAATTCAGACCCAAGCATTGCAGTTCCGCTTTATATAGACCACAACTGTATGATTTAGATGTCTCCTTTAAGGTCCGTTTACACCACAACAAAAACAAGTGGAACCACAAAACTTTAGTCACATTTGGGCTCCGTTTATACGACAGTGGTGCTCGGATCCACTGCAACCGTCACTTTTTGGTCCCGGCTCTCAAGGTGGAACTTTTCTTTCACACTCCCGACTCCCCCCACAGGGACAGGCGGAGGCTACGGAGCGCTGTTACTGAGCATGTGCACCTCCGCCATGGTAAGTAGTGCTTCTACTCATGTGTGAGTAACAAACATGGCGTCGTCCGTAGAGCTGCTGTCCTGTAAAAGCTTCACTTTTCCTTAACGGACAAGTTGTTGTCACTTGGAATGTTGTGGTGTAAACGGAGCCGAAGACTCAGATCCAAACTGAGCCGTTAACATGTGACTGGGTTGTGAAAGCTCACATAGGAGGAGGGTTAAAAACTATATGCTGCATTGGCCGGGAATCAAACCCTGGACCCTGCATGACAGGAGAGGATTCTACCGTGTTGTGTGTCTGGTTGCTGGAGCTGCTTTTCTTGGAAGGGTGTGGCTCATTTGTCCAAGAGTTGTGTTTTCTCTCAGTGGACATTCAATAATCAGGAGACTGAGTCCTTGAATAAAGGTTTGAAAGAACTGAAAAAGATCCAACATCCCAACTATTAAGGAAAGTCTCTCCTCTGTGACGGCCGGGAATCAAACCCGGATCAACTGCTTGGAAGGCAGCTATGCTTACCACTATACCACCATCACTACTCTGAGTGGCTTCACCTCTCAAAGATGATGAAGAATATAGAGCGATGGTGAAGAAGACTTGAAGAAGTTTGTAGAATGGGACAGAAAAGTGACTCATGTTTGTGAGTGAGACGTGTCAGAGCCTGTTTGTCTTTTGTCTCCTCATTCATGTAAGACAAGGAGGAAAAGCCCTGAGCAGCATGTGTCCCTCTCTCACCAGGACACTGTCCCTCTCTCACCAGGACACTTTGGATTGTGGTGTGTGGCTGCTTGCTGGAGGGGAGGATTTATGGAAGTGTTGTCTGCTAGTGAGGATTTCATGGTTGGAGTCAGAACATTTTAGGAGATATTTCACTAACCTGACAACTAAATAAGTAAATAACTGTAACTAGCTGCTCCCACAGTACTATGGACGAGGACAGGATCCACTCTGGATGGTCTCCTCCATCACAGGACAGTCAGAGACAAACAGCCACACACACACACACACACACACACACACACACACACACACACACACACACACACACACACACACACCCTTCACAATTTATTGTCACCAGTTAAGCTCCCTTGTTGTTGTTGGAACCGTCACATTGTTCTACAAAGAACCCAAAAGCCTGAAAAGTCCTGGATTCTTTAAAAAGTTGAAAAGAAAAACTTTCTTCTATCATTTGTTCCCAAGATTCACACCAATACTGAGTAAAGGAAACTTTTTCCTCGTGAACATAAGTCATGGCTGTATATTCCATCATCCATCCATCCATCCATCCATCCATCATCCATCCATCCATCCATCCATCATCCATCCATTCATTATCCTTCTATCCATCCATCCATCTTTCCAACTATCATCCTTCCTTCAATCCATCCATCCATCCATCCAACCATCATCCTTCCTTCCATCCATCCATCCATCCATCCATTATCCTTCTATCCATCCATCCATCTATCCAACTATCATCCTTCCTTCCATCCATCCATCCGTCATCCATCCATCATTGATCCATCCATCCATCCATCTGTCATTCATCCATCCATCCTTCCATCCATCTACCAATCCATCCTTCCATCATCCATCCATCATCCTTCCTTCCTTCCATCCATCCATCCATTGTTCCATCCATCCATCCATCATCCATTCAACCATCCATCCATCCATCATCCATCCATTCATCCATCCATCTGTCATCTATCCGTCATTCATCCACCCATCCCTCGATCCATCCATCAATTCATCAACCTTCCTTCCATCCATCATCCATCCATCCATCTATTTATCAATCTGTCATCCATCCGTCATTCATCCATCCATCCATCTACCAATCCATCCTTCCATCATCCATCCATTCGTCATCCATCCATCATCTACCAATCCATCCTTCCTCATACATCCATCCATCTACCAATCCATCCTTCTATCCATCCATATGTCATCCATCCATCCATCCATCATTCATCCATTCATCCGTCCATCATCCATTCACCAATCCATCCTTCCTCATCCATCCATCCATTCATCTACCAATCCATCCTTCCATCTATCAATCCATCCATCATCCATCCATTCATTCATCATGCATCCATCATCTACCAATCCATCATTCGATCCATCTATCCATCCATCCATCATCCATCCATCCATCTACCAATCCATCCTTCCTTCCTTCCATCCATCATCCATCCATTCATCCATCATGCATCCATCATCTACCAAGCCATCATTCGATCCATCCATCCATCCATCCATCCATCCATCTACCAATCCATCCTTCCTTCCTTCCACCCATTCATCCATCATGTATCCATCATCCATCATCTACCAATCGATCCTTCGATCCATCAAACCATCCATCATCCTTCCTTCCATCCATCCATCCATCCATCCATCATCCATCCGTCATTCATCCATTCATCCATCCATCTACCAATCCATCCTTCCATCCATTCTTCCATCATCCATCCATTCGTCATCCATCCATCCATCGACCAGTCCATCCTTCCATCTACCAATCCATCCTTCTATCCATCCATCATTCATCCATTCATCCATCCATCATCCATTTACCAATACATCCTTCCTCATCCATTCATCTACCAATCCATCCTTCCATCCATCAATCCATCCATCATAATTCCTTCCATCCATCCATCTGTCATCCATCCATTCATCCATCATGCATCCATCGTCCATCATCTACCAATCCATCCTTCGATCCATCCATCCATCCATCCATCCATCCATCCATCCATCCATCCATCCATCCATCCATCCATCCATCCATCCATCCATCATTCATCCATCCATCCACCCATCTGTCATCCATCCATCATTCATCCATCTTTAATCCATCCATCCAACATCTGTCATCCATCGGTCATTCATCCATCCAACCATCCATCCATCCATCCATCCATCCATCCTCCATCATACATCCAGCATCCTTCCTTCCATCCATCCATCCATCCATCCTGACGTGATCCACTAAACATGTCCAAGCAGTAGTGTTGTGTTTTTGCTTCTTATTGTCAATAGAACCAAGAGTGACTGATAGAGTGAGTATCAGAGTGACTGATACTCTTGTATTTGCTACATGATACAGGCTTATGAGTTTCAAGCCTCTCACGCCATAGATGCTACATGCTACATCTAAAGAGGTTCAGGCCTCATCTCTGGTGTTGGAGGCCTGATACGCTTTAAATGTATCATCTTTACATTTAAAGAGATTCAGACCTCCAACTCCAGAGATGCTATATGCTACATTTAAAGAGTATTAGGCCTTGTACTCCAGATGTTATGAACTTACATTTTGTCTCACTAACTAACTAAGTAACTAACTAGTAACTAACTAACAAAAATGTATCAATTTATTTAAAAATACACAATATATAAATATATTTATGTGTAGTCAACCTCATAGTACTGTCAGTGAAAATGGCTGTGATGAAGGTTGAGTTGGATGGTTTCATGGAGGATTCATGTCAGACGGTGAGTTCAGTTCAGCTCCAGGTCGGGCTGTCTGAGGTGGGGGAGGGGAGCCATCAATTAAACACCTGCTCTGTCTGCTCCACAGTATTGCTGCTGTTGCATTCACTGAGCGTGGGAATTACTGGGTTACCAAACTCACGACATTTTCTGCGAGCTCAACAGTTGTGTAGTTTTATGCAGAAAATGTAGTGAGTTTGGTAACCCAGTAATTCCCACGCCCAGTGAATGCAACAGCAGCAATACCGTGGCGCAGACAGAGCAGGTGTTTAATTGATGGCTCCCCTCCCCCACCTCAGACAGCCCGACCTGGAGCTGAACTGAACTCACCATCTGACATGAATCCTCCATGAAACCATCCAACTCAACCTTCATCACAGACATTTTCACCGACAGTACTACGAGGTTGACTACACATAAATATATTTATATATTGTGTATTTTTAAATAAATTTATACATTTTTTGTTACTTAGTTACTTAGTTACTTAGTTAGTTACTTAGTTAGTTGCTTAGTTACTTAGTTAGTTAGTGAGACAAAATGTAAGTTCATAACATCTGGAGTACAAGGCCTGATACTCTTTAAATGTAGCATGTAGCATCTCTGGAGTTGGAGGTCTGAATCTCTTTAAATGTAGCATGTAGCATCTATGGTGTGAGAGGCTTGAAATTCATAAGCCTGTATCATGTAGCAACTCTGGTATACCAGGTCTGAATCTCTTTAAATGTAGCATGCAGCATCTCTGGAGTTTGAGGTCTGAATCTCTTTCAATGTAAAGATGCTACATGCTACATTTAAAGAGTTTCAGGCTTTGCACACCAAAGATGCTACATGATACATGCTAAAGAGTTTCAAGCCTCAAACACCAGAGATGAGGCCTGAAACTCTTTAAATGTGGCATGTATCATCTCTGGAGTATGACGCCTGATACTCTTTAAATGTAGCATGTACCATCTCTGGAGTACAAGGCCTGATACTCTTTAAATTTAGCATGTACCATCTCTGGAGTTTGAGGTCTGAATCTCTTTAAATGTAAGGATGCTACATGCTACATTTAAAGCGTATCAGGCCTCCAACACCAGAGATGAGGCCTGAACCTCTTTAGATGTAGCACGTAGCATCTATGGCGTGAGAGGCTTGAAACTCATAAGCCTGTATCATGTAGCAAATACAAGAGTATCAGTCACTCTGATACTCACTCTGTCAATCACTCTTGGTTCTATTGACAATAAGAAGCAAAAACACAACACTACTGCTTGGACATGTTTAGTGGATCACGTCAGGATGGATGGATGGATGGATGGATGGAAGGAAGGATGACGGATGGATGATTGGATAGATGGATGCATGTAACAATGGATGGATGGATGGATGGATGGTTGGATGGATAAATGACCGATGGATGACAGATGTTGGATGGATGGATTAATGACGGATGAATGATGGATGGATGAATGACGGATGAATGAATGATGGATGGATGGATGGATGGATGGATGGATGGATGGATGGATGGATGATGGATGGATGGATGGATGGAAGGAAGGATGATGGATGGATTGATGGATGGAAGGATCGAAGGATGGATTGGTAGATGATGGACGATGGATGCATGATGGATGAATGGATGGATGACAGATGGATGGATGGAAGGAATTATGAAGGATGGATTGGTAGATGAATGGATGGATGGATGAGGAAGGATGTATTGGTAAATGGATGATGGATGGATGGATGGATGGATGATGGATGGATGACATATGGATGGATAGAAGGATGGATTGGTAGATGGAAGGATGGATTGGTCGATGGATGGATAGATGATGGAAGAATGGATGGAAGGATGGATTGGTAGATGGATGGATGAATGGATGAATGACGGATGGATGACAGATTGATGGATGAATGATGGATGGATGAATGGAAGGAAGGTTGATGAATGGATGGATGGATGAATGGATGAATGACGGATAGATGATGGATGGATGGATGGAAGGAAGGATGATGGATGGATTGATGGATGGAAGGATGGATTGGTAGATGATGGATGATGGATACATGATGGATGATGGATGGAAGGAAGGAAGGATGGATTGGTAGATGGATGGATGGATGATGGATGGATGGAAGGAAGGAAGGAAGGATGATGGATGGTTTGATGGATCGAATGATGGCTTGGTAGATGATGGATGGATGGAAGGAAGGAAGGATGATGGATGGATGATGGATCGAATGATGGATGATGGATGCATGATGGATGAATGGATGGATGATGGATGGATTGATAGATGGAAGGATGGATTGGTAGATGAATGGATGGATGGATGAGGAAGGATGGATTGGTAAATGGATGATGGACGGATGAATGGATGAATGATAGATGGATGATGGATGACATATGGATGGATAGAAGGATGGATTGGTAGATGGATGGATGGATGAATGACGGATGGATGACAGATTGATAAATAGATGGATGATGGATGGATGGATGGAAGGAAGGTTGATGAATTGATGGATGGATCGAGGGATGGGTGGATGAATGACGGATAGATGACAGATGGATGGATGGATGGTTGAATGGATGATGGATGGACGGATGGATGGATGGATGGATGGATGATGGATGGATGAATAGATGGATAGATGGATAGAAGGATGATGGATGGATGGATGATGGATGGATGATGGATGGATGGATGGATGGAATATACAGACATGACTTATGTTCACGAGGAAAAAGTTCCCTTTACTCAGTATTGGTGTGAATCTTGGGAACAAATGATAGAAGAAAGTTTTTCTTTTCAACTTTTTAAAGAATCCAGGACTTTTCAGGCTTTTGGGTTCTTTGTAGAACAATGTGACGGTTCCAACAACAACAAGGGAGCTTAACTGGTGACAATAAATTGTGAAGGGGTGTGTGTGTGTGTGTGTGTGTGTGTGTGTGTGTGTGTGTGTGTGTGTGTGTGTGTGTGTGTGTGTGTGTGTGTGTGTGTGTGTGTGTGTGTGTGTGTGTGTGTGTGTGTGTGTGTGTGTGTGTGTGTGTGTGTGTGTGTGTGTGTGTGTTTGTGGCTGTTTGTCTCTGACTGTCCTGTGATGGAGGAGACCCTCCAGGAGACCATCCAGAGTGGATCCTGTCCTCGTCCATAGTAATGTGGGAGCAGCTAGTTACAGTTATTTACTTATTTAGTTGTCAGGTTAGTGAAATATCTCCTAAAATGTTCTGACTCCAACCATGAAATCCTCACTAACAGACAACACTTCCATAAATCCTCCCCTCCAGCAAGCAGCCACACACCACAATCCAGAGTGTCCTGGTGAGAGAGGGACAGTGTCCTGGTGAGAGAGGGACAGTGTCCTGGTGAGAGAGGGACACATGCTGCTCAGGGCTTGTCCTCCTTGTCTTACATCAACTGATTCAGTTCAATCAAAACCACCAAAACAAGGATTTAGCTGTATGAGGTCCTGGGTTCAATCCCCAGCATCTCCAAGCTTTATGTCTGACATCAACAGCAGCAAGTAGATTAATAGTGAGTTAGTGTCTCTTGATTGTGAGGAGACAAGAGACAAACAGGCTCTGACACGTCTCACTCACAAGCATGAGACACCTTTCTGTCCCATTCTACAAACTTCTTCAAGTCTTCTTCACCATCGCTCTATATTCTTCATCATCTTTGCCAGGTGAAGCCACTCAGAGTAGTGATGGTGGTATAGTGGTGAGCATAGCTGCCTTCCAAGCAGTAGATCTGGGTTCGATTCCCGGCCGTCAAAGAGGAGAGACTTTCCTTATAAGTTGGGATGTTGGATCTTTTTCAGTTCTTTCAAACCTTTATTCAAGGACTGAGTCTCCTGATCATTGAATGTCCACTTAGAGAAAACACAACTCTTGGACAAATGAGCCACACCCTTCCAAGAAAAGCAGCTCCAGCAACCAGACACACAACACGGTAGAATCCTCTCCTGCCATGCAGGGTCCAGGGTTTGATTCCCGGCCAATGCAGCATATAGTTTTTAACCCTCCTCCTGTGTGAGCTTTCACAACCCAGTCACATGTTAACGGCTCAGTTTTGATCTGAGTCTTCGGCTCCGTTTACACCACAACATTCCAAGTGACAACAACTTGTCCGTTAATGAAAAGTGAAGCTTTTACAGGACAGCAGCTCTACGGAGGCCGCCATGTTTGTTACTCACACATGAGTAGAAGCACTATTTACCACGGCGGAGGTGCACATGCTCAGTAACAGCGCTCCGTAGCCTCCGCCTGTCCCTGTGGGGGGAGTCGGGAGTGTGAAAGAAAAGTTCCACCTTGAGAGCCGGGACCAAAAAGTGACGGTTGCAGTGGATCCGAGCACCACTGTCGTATAAACGGAGCCCAAATGTGACTAAAGTTTTGTGGTTCCACTTGTTTTTGTTGTGGTGTAAACGGGCCTTAAATCATGTGTAAATTAGAACCCTGATTGTTGTGGGCTGAAGATGGAGATGTGCAGTCTGTAAGTCACCAGCAGCTCAGTGTCTCTGACTAGAAAGCACTAAGAGAGTGTTGAGGGCCACTGAGAAGATCATGGGGACCTTGTTGCCTCCAACAAGGGACTTGCCTGTCAGGGACATTGAGGACCACCAAGGACGTCCTCAGCCTGCCCTGGACTGTTTTCTCTCCTCCCCTCAGGCAGGAGGAACCGCAGCCTGAGATGGAAAACTGCCAGCTTTCTTTCCCACTGCCATCCAACTTTAAACAGAGAACTGTAAATATCACATGTGGGATTAGGTCAGGTACAGTGACGGCCATTTATTCTCTCTTTCTACTGATTTATTCCCAGGTACTGCATTTCCTCACTAGTATTATAGAACTCATTGTAATTCTGGTATTTTTTAATTGCTTGTGTTTTTATCACTGACCAGGCGTCATCATTTCATTCTGCAGAGCATCTTTGATGTGAATTGTCAGAATGGCAATAAAGGAATGAATGTTTTCCCTGTTTTCCATTCTTTTATGACATCACTATGACATCACCAAACAGAGTTAGCAGATAGAACCATCAGGGTGTCTGGAAATTGTGAATACACAGACACTTTGAAACTTACATGGTGATTTCATTTAAATGCAACTTCTTTACAGCAACCCACTGATTGTCAGAATAGTTGATTATTCTTTTGTTCTCTGGAGGATTTTGCAGTAAAAACACTGAAGATAGAAAATTGGATCACTTGCAGGTTGCAGGTCACTGTGTCTGGGTCTTCTTCTGGTGATCCCTGATGGTTCCTGGCTCAGTTGGTAGAGCATGAGACTTGCAATCTCAAGGTAGTGGGTTCATGTCCCATGCTGGGCGCCACCTTCCTGTGGGCTCACTACCTGCAGGAAAGGTTCTTAATCGGTGCAATGTGATCTGGGTGACAGTGCCGACCCGGGGATGGCTGGATCTTCTTTTCAAAGGCAAAATGTAGACTAAGATTAAGTCAGGAGTGTCATTACATTATTTCCAGGTCTTGCTGAGACAAACAAGTGAGTTTTGGTTTCATCTCTCTATGACTTTCCTACGGGTGGTGAGACCCAATTTAGATTTCTGCTGATAATCTTATTTTGAAAGGCAAATTGCAGACTTCCTGTTGGACTTAGGTCAGCAGTAGTGGTTCAGTGGTAGAATTCTCACCTGCCATGTAGTACCCCCGGGTTTGATTCCTGGCCAGCGCAACAGAACTTTAGCAAACTCTACTTTGTGAAGAGTTGACATAAGTATCACACCGTCTGCACCTTTCAAGCCTCGTATCCGCCCCCCTCACGCCCGCATGTTCGACCCGGTTCCAGCTCATCACTGCCTGCCCCGGTCCTATGTCCCGAAGAACCTGATGGCAGCCGAATATGTATTTATTCGTCATGACGCTCATCGTTCCCCACTTCAGCCGCCATATGACGGGCCGTTTCACGTCCTCGAGGCAGGGCCGAAGAACTTTGTGGTGGACATGGGGGGTAGGCATGTCCGGGTTTCAGTGGACCGTCTGAAACCTGCCCATGTCATGCCAGAGCAGCCAGCGGAGGTGGGGCAACCCCCGAGACGTGGGTGCCCCCCTAAGTCATCAGCTCCTGCAATGTCCCCTGCACCTGCCTTAACCCCGGCACCTACTCCATTGGAGGTGCAACGCAGCCGTTATGGTCGGGTACTAAGACCTCCCAAAAGAGACAAAAAAAAAGAGAAAAAACAGTCAAACAAACATTTTTTTTGTTGCGTATTTTTGTTTTTTTGATAGTAGCACCAATCTGATTGTTCGGGGGGGGGGGGGGGGGCTGTGTGGTGTGCACCTTGAGGGAGGTTCTCCCAAGCAGAATGAAGTGGGTGTGTCGGTGACGTGCGGGGGCGTGTTGGTGATGGGAAGGGTCAAAAGAGGAAGTGCTGTGACGCACAGGTAGAGATGTTTGACAGGTGAACTGTCATGTGGCTGGAGGCAATAAAGAAAGCCGACTCGACTCCTTCGTCCGTCTCATCTTTCCCAGCCTCCACAATAGTCACTTTAATTTGAAAGAAACTCCTATTCTCACTTTGATAGTCACTTTAATTTGAAAAGAAAACTCATATTTTCCCTTCGATAGTCACTTTAATTAGAAAAAAATTCTATTTTCTTTTTGATTGTCACATTATTTTGAAAAAAACTCCTATTTTCCATTTGATAGTCACTTTAATTTGAAAAAAACTCCTATTCTCACTTTTATAGTCACTTTAATTTGAAAGAAACTCCTATTCTCACTTTGAAAGTCACTTTAATTTGAAAAAACTCCTATTCTCACTTTGATAGTCACTTTAATTTGAAAGAAACTCATATTCTCATTTTGATAGTCACTTTAATTTGAAAAAACCCTCATATTTTCCTTTTGATAGTCACTTTAATTTGAAAAAACTCCTATTCTCACTTCGATAGTCACTATAATTTGAAAAAAACCCTCCTATTCTCACTTTGATAGTCACTTTAATTTGAAAAAAATTCTATTTTCTTTTTGATAGTCACATTAATTTGAAAGAAACTCCTATTCTCACTTTGATAGTCACTTTAATTTGAAAGAAACTCCTATTCTCATTTTGATAGTCACTTTAATTTGAAAAAACCCTCATATTTTCCTTTTGATAGTCACTTTAATTTGAAAAAACTCCTATTCTCACTTCGATAGTCACTTTAATTTGAAAAAACCCCTCCTATTCTCACTTTGATAGTCACTTTAATTTGAAAATAAAACTCATATTTTCCCTTTGATAGTCACTTTAATTTGAAAAAAATTCTATTTTCTTTTTGATAGTCACATTAATTTGAAAGAAACTCCTATTCTCACTTTGATAGTCACTTCAATTTGAAAAAAACTCCTATTTTAACTTTGATAGTCATTTTAATTTGAAAAAAACTCAAATTTTTCCTTGCATAGTCACTAAAATTTGAAAAAAAAGTCCTATTCTCACTTTGATAGTCACTTTACTTTGAAATAAACTCCTATTCTCACTTTGATAGTCCCTTTAATTTGAAAAAACCCCTCTTATTTTCCATTTGATAGTCACTTTAATTATAAAGAAACTCCTATTCTCATTTTGACAGTCACTTTAATTTGAAAAAACTCCCATTTTCACTTTGATAGTCACTTTAATTAGAAAAAAAACCCTCCTATTCTCACTTCGATAGTCACTTTAATTTGAAAAAACCCCTCCTATTCTCACTTTGATAGTCACTTTAATTTGAAAATAAAACTCATATTTTCCCTTTGATAGTCACTTTAATTTGAAAAAAATTCTATTTTCTTTTTGATAGTCACATTAATTTGAAAGAAACTCCTATTCTCACTTTGATAGTCACTTCAATTTGAAAAAAACTCCTATTTTAACTTTGATAGTCATTTTAATTTGAAAAAAACTCAAATTTTTCCTTGCATAGTCACTAAAATTTGAAAAAAAAGTCCTATTCTCACTTTGATAGTCACTTTACTTTGAAATAAACTCCTATTCTCACTTTGATAGTCCCTTTAATTTGAAAAAACCCCTCTTATTTTCCATTTGATAGTCACTTTAATTATAAAGAAACTCCTATTCTCATTTTGACAGTCACTTTAATTTGAAAAAACTCCCATTTTCACTTTGATAGTCACTTTAATTAGAAAAAAAACCCTCCTATTCTCACTTTGATAGTCACTTTAATTTGAAAAGAAAACTCATATTTTCCCTTTGATAGTCACTTTAATTTGAAAAAAATTCTATTTTCTTTTTGATAGTCACTTTAATTTGAAAGAAACTCCTATTCTCATTTGGATAGTCACTTTAATTTGAAAAAACCCTCATATTTTCCCTTTGATAGTCATTTTAATTTGAAAAAAACTCAAATTTTTCCGTGCATAGTCACTAAAATTTGAAAAAAAAAGTCCTATTCTTACTTTGATAGTCACTTTAATTTGAAAAAAAAACCCCTCCTATTCTCACTTTGATAGTCACTTTAATTTGAAAAGAAAACTCATATTTTCCCTTTGATAGTCACTTTAATTTGAAAAGAAAACTCATATTTTCCCTTTGATAGTCACTTTAATTTGAAAAAAATTATATTTTCTTTTTGATAGTCACATTAATTGAAAAAAAACTCCTATTTTAACTTTGATAGTCACTTTAATTTGAAAAAAACTTTTTTCGAGGATATGGTCAATCTAATTTGAAAACAAAGCTCACATTCTAAATTTGATTATCACTTTAAAGTGACTATCAAAGAAAATATGAGGGTTTTTTTCAAGTTAAAGTGACTATAAAGTGAGAATAGGAGTTTCTTTCAAATTAAAGTGACTATCAAAGGGAAAATAGGATTTTTTTTTTTCAAATTAAAGTGACTATCAAAGTGAGAATAGGATTTTTTTTTCAAATTTTAGTTACTATCAAAGGGAAAATTTGAGTTTCTTTCAAATTAAAGTGACTATCAAAGGGAAAATATGAGGGTTTTTTTCAAATTAAAGTGACTATCAAAATGAGAATAGCAGTTTCTTTCAAATTAAAGTGACTATCGAAGTGAGAATAGGAGTTTTTTTTTCAAATTAATGTGACTATCAAAAAGAAAAGATGAGGGTTTTTTCAAATTAAATTGACTATCAAAATGAGAATAGGAGTCTCTTTCAAATTAAAGTGACTGTCAAAGTGAGAATAGGAGTTTTTTTTTCAAATTAAAGTGACTATCAATGTGAGAATAGTAGTTTTTTTCAAATTAAAGTGACTATCAAAATGAGAATAGGAGTTTCTTTCAAATTAAAGTGACTATCAAAGGGAAAATATGAGGGTTTTTTCTAATTAAAGTGACTATCAAAATGAGAATAGGAGTTTCTTTCAAATTAAAGTGACTATCGAAGTGAGAATAGGAGTTTTTTTTTCAAATTAATGTGACTATCAAAAATAAAATAGAATTTTTTTCAAATTAAAGTGACTATCAACGGAAAAATAGGAGTTTTATTTTCAAATTAAAGTGACTATCAAAGTGAGAATACGAGGTTTTTTTTCAAATTAAAGTGACTATCAAAGTGAGAATAGGAGTTTCTTTCAAATTAAAGTGACTATCAAAGTGAGAATAGGAGTTTTTTCAAATTAAATTGACTATCAACGGGAAAATCTGAGTTTTATTTTATAAATTAAAGTGACTATCAAAGTGAGAATAGGAGTTTCTTTCAAATTAAAGTGACTATCAATGTGAGAATAGTAGTTTTTTTCAAATTAAAGTGACTATCAAAATGAGAATAGGAGTTTTTTTCAAATTAAAGTGACTATCAAAGGGTAAATATGAGCGTTTTTTCAAATTAAAGTGACTATCAAAATGAGAATAGGAGTTTCTTTCAAATTAAAGTTACTATCGAAGTGAGAATAGGAGTTTTTTTTTCAAATTAATGTGACTATCAAAAATAAAAGATGAGGGTTTTTTCAAATTAAAGTGACAATCAAAATGAGAATAGGAGTTTCTTTCAAATTAAAGTGACTATCAATGTGAGAATAGTAGTTTTTTTCAAATTAAAGTGACTATCAAAAAGAAAATAGAATTTTTTTCAAATTAAAGTGACTATCAACGGAAAAATAGGAGTTTTATTTTCAAATTAAAGTGACTATCAAAGTGAGAATACGAGATTTTTTTTCAAATTAAAGTGACTATCAAAGTGAGAATAGGAGTTTCTTTCAAATTAAAGTGACTATCAAAAAGAAAATAGAATTTTTTTCAAATTAAAGTGACTCTCAAAGGGGAAATATGAGTTTCTTTCAAATTAAAGTGACTATCAAAGAGAAAATAGGATTTTTTTTTCAAATTAAAGTGACTATCAAAGTCAGAATAGGAGTTTTTTTTCAAATTTTAGTGACTATCAAAGGGAAAATTTTAGTTTTTTTCAAATTAAAGTGACTATCAAAGGGAAAATATGAGGGTTTTTTTCAAATTAAAGTGACTATCAAAATGAGAATAGCAGTTTCTTTCAAATTAAAGTGACTATCGAAGTGAGAATAGGAGTTTTTTTTTCAAATTAATGTGACTATCAAAAAGAAAAGATGAGGGTTTTTTCAAATTAAAGTGACTATCAAAATGAGAATAGGAGTCTCTTTCAAATTAAAGTGACTGTCAAAGTGAGAATAGGAGTTTTTTTTTCAAATTAAAGTGACTATCAATGTGAGAATAGTAGTTTTTTTCAAATTAAAGTGACTATCAAAATGAGAATAGGAGTTTCTTTCAAATTAAAGTGACTATCAAAGGGAAAATATGAGGGTTTTTTCTAATTAAAGTGACTATCAAAATGAGAATAGGAGTTTCTTTCAAATTAAAGTGACTATCGAAGTGAGAATAGGAGTTTTTTTTTCAAATTAATGTGACTATCAAAAATAAAAGATGAGGGTTTTTTCAAATTAAAGTGACAATCAAAATGAGAATAGGAATTTTTTTCAAATTAAAGTGACTATCAACGGAAAAAAAGGAGTTTTATTTTCAAATTAAAGTGACTATCAAATTGAGAATACGAGGTTTTTTTTCAAATTAAAGTGACTATCAAAGTGAGAATAGGAGTTTCTTTCAAATTAAAGTGACTATCAAAGTGAGAATTGGAGTTTCTTTCAAATTAAAGTGACTATCAAAGGGAAAATAGGATTTTTTTTTTCAAATTAAAGTGACTATCAAAATGAGAATAGGATTTTTTTTTTGAAAGTTTAGTGACTATCAAAGGGAAAATGTGAGTTTTTTTCAAATTAAAGTGACTATCAAAATGAGAATAGGAGTTTCTTTCAAATTAAAGTGACTATCAAAGGGAAAATAGGAGGGCTTTTTTCAAATTAAAGTGACTATCAAAGTGAGAATAGGAGTTTTTTTTTTCAAATTAATGTGACTATCAAAAAGAAAAGATGAGGGTTTTTTCAAATTAAAGTGACTATCAATGTGAGAATAGTAGTTTTTTTCAAATTAAAGTGACTATCAAAATGAGAATAGGAGTTTCTTTCAAATTAAAGTGACTATCAAAATGAGAATAGGAGTTTCTTTCAAATTAAAGTGACTATCAAAGGGAAAATATGAGGGTTTTTTTCAAATTAAAGTGACTATCAAAATGAGAATAGCAGTTTCTTTCAAATTAAAGTGACTATCGAAGTGAGAATAGGAGGGTTTTTTTCAAATTAATGTGACTATCAAAAAGAAAAGATGAGGGTTTTTTCAAATTAAAGTGACTATCAAAATGAGAATAGGAGTCTCTTTCAAATTAAAGTGACTGTCAAAGTGAGAATAGGAGGTTTTTTTTCAAATTAAAGTGACTATCAATGTGAGAATAGTAGTTTTTTTCAAATTAAAGTGACTATCAAAATGAGAATAGGAGTTTCTTTCAAATTAAAGTGACTATCAAAGGGAAAATATGAGGTTTTTTTTTAATTAAAGTGACTATCAAAATGAGAATAGGAGTTTCTTTCAAATTAAAGTGACTATCGAAGTGAGAATAGGAGTTTTTTTTTCAAATTAATGTGACTATCAAAAATAAAAGATGAGGGTTTTTTCAAATTAAAGTGACAATCAAAATGAGAATAGGAGTTTTTTTCAAATTAAAGTGACTATCAAAAAGAAAATAGAATTTTTTTCAAATTAAAGTGACTATCAACGGAAAAATAGGAGTTTTATTTTCAAATTAAAGTGACTATCAAAGTGAGAATACGAGGTTTTTTTTCAAATTAAAGTGACTATCAAAGTGAGAATAGGAGTTTCTTTCAAATTAAAGTGACTATCAAATTGAGAATAGGAGTTTTTTCAAATTAAAGTGACTGTCAAAGTGAGAATAGGAGTTTTTTTTTCAAATTAAAGTGACTATCAATGTGAGAATAGTAGTTTTTTTCAAATTAAAGTGACTATCAAAATGAGAATAGGAGTTTCTTTCAAATTAAAGTGACTATCAAAGGGAAAATATGAGGGTTTTTTCTAATTAAAGTGACTATCAAAATGAGAATAGGAGTTTCTTTCAAATTAAAGTGACTATCGAAGTGAGAATAGGAGTTTTTTTTTCAAATTAATGTGACTATCAAAAATAAAATAGAATTTTTTTCAAATTAAAGTGACTATCAACGGAAAAATAGGAGTTTTATTTTCAAATTAAAGTGACTATCAAAGTGAGAATACGAGGTTTTTTTTCAAATTAAAGTGACTATCAAAGTGAGAATAGGAGTTTCTTTCAAATTAAAGTGACTATCAAAGTGAGAATAGGAGTTTTTTCAAATTAAATTGACTATCAACGGGAAAATCTGAGTTTTATTTTATAAATTAAAGTGACTATCAAAGTGAGAATAGGAGTTTCTTTCAAATTAAAGTGACTATCAATGTGAGAATAGTAGTTTTTTTCAAATTAAAGTGACTATCAAAATGAGAATAGGAGTTTTTTTCAAATTAAAGTGACTATCAAAGGGTAAATATGAGCGTTTTTTCAAATTAAAGTGACTATCAAAATGAGAATAGGAGTTTCTTTCAAATTAAAGTGACTATCGAAGTGAGAATAGGAGTTTTTTTTTCAAATTAATGTGACTATCAAAAATAAAAGATGAGGGTTTTTTCAAATTAAAGTGACAATCAAAATGAGAATAGGAGTTTCTTTCAAATTAAAGTGACTATCAATGTGAGAATAGTAGTTTTTTTCAAATTAAAGTGACTATCAAAAAGAAAATAGAATTTTTTTCAAATTAAAGTGACTATCAACGGAAAAATAGGAGTTTTATTTTCAAATTAAAGTGACTATCAAAGTGAGAATACGAGGTTTTTTTTCAAATTAAAGTGACTATCAAAGTGAGAATAGGAGTTTCTTTCAAATTAAAGTGACTATCAAAGTGAGAATTGGAGTTTCTTTCAAATTAAAGTGACTATCAAAGGGAAAATAGGATTTTTTTTTTCAAATTAAAGTGACTATCAAAATGAGAATAGGATTTTTTTTTTTGAAAGTTTAGTGACTATCAAAGGGAAAATGTGAGTTTTTTTCAAATTAAAGTGACTATCAAAATGAGAATAGGAGTTTCTTTCAAATTAAAGTGACTATCAAAGGGAAAATAGGAGGGCTTTTTTCAAATTAAAGTGACTATCAAAATGAGAATAGCAGTTTCTTTCAAATTAAAGTGACTATCGAAGTGAGAATAGGAGGTTTTTTTTCAAATTAATGTGACTATCAAAAAGAAAAGATGAGGGTTTTTTCAAATTAAAGTGACTATCAAAATGAGAATAGGAGTCTCTTTCAAATTAAAGTGACTGTCAAAGTGAGAATAGGAGTTTTTTTTTCAAATTAAAGTGACTATCAATGTGAGAATAGTAGTTTTTTTCAAATTAAAGTGACTATCAAAATGAGAATAGGAGTTTCTTTCAAATTAAAGTGACTATCAAAGGGAAAATATGAGGGTTTTTTCTAATTAAAGTGACTATCAAAATGAGAATAGGAGTTTCTTTCAAATTAAAGTGACTATCGAAGTGAGAATAGGAGTTTTTTTTTCAAATTAATGTGACTATCAAAAATAAAAGATGAGGGTTTTTTCAAATTAAAGTGACAATCAAAATGAGAATAGGAATTTTTTTCAAATTAAAGTGACTATCAACGGAAAAAAAGGAGTTTTATTTTCAAATTAAAGTGACTATCAAAGTGAGAATACGAGGTTTTTTTTCAAATTAAAGTGACTATCAAAGTGAGAATAGGAGTTTCTTTCAAATTAAAGTGACTATCAAAGTGAGAATTGGAGTTTCTTTCAAATTAAAGTGACTATCAAAGGGAAAATAGGATTTTTTTTTTCAAATTAAAGTGACTATCAAAATGAGAATAGGATTTTTTTTTTTGAAAGTTTAGTGACTATCAAAGGGAAAATGTGAGTTTTTTTCAAATTAAAGTGACTATCAAAATGAGAATAGGAGTTTCTTTCAAATTAAAGTGACTATCAAAGGGAAAATAGGAGGGCTTTTTTCAAATTAAAGTGACTATCAAAGTGAGAATAGGAGTTTTTTTTTTCAAATTAATGTGACTATCAAAAAGAAAAGATGAGGGTTTTTTCAAATTAAAGTGACTATCAATGTGAGAATAGTAGTTTTTTTCAAATTAAAGTGACTATCAAAATGAGAATAGGAGTTTCTTTCAAATTAAAGTGACTATCAAAATGAGAATAGGAGTTTCTTTCAAATTAAAGTGACTATCAAAGGGAAAATATGAGGGTTTTTTTCAAATTAAAGTGACTATCAAAATGAGAATAGCAGTTTCTTTCAAATTAAAGTGACTATCGAAGTGAGAATAGGAGGTTTTTTTTCAAATTAATGTGACTATCAAAAAGAAAAGATGAGGGTTTTTTCAAATTAAAGTGACTATCAAAATGAGAATAGGAGTCTCTTTCAAATTAAAGTGACTGTCAAAGTGAGAATAGGAGGTTTTTTTTCAAATTAAAGTGACTATCAAAGGGAAAATATGAGGTTTTTTTTTAATTAAAGTGACTATCAAAATGAGAATAGGAGTTTCTTTCAAATTAAAGTGACTATCGAAGTGAGAATAGGAGTTTTTTTTTCAAATTAATGTGACTATCAAAAATAAAAGATGAGGGTTTTTTCAAATTAAAGTGACAATCAAAATGAGAATAGGAGTTTTTTTCAAATTAAAGTGACTATCAAAAAGAAAATAGAATTTCTTTCAAATTAAAGTGACTATCGAAGTGAGAATAGGAGTTTTTTTTCAAATTAATGTGACTATCAAAAATAAAAGATGAGGGTTTTTTCAAATTAAAGTGACTATCAAAATGAGAATAGGAGTCTCTTTCAAATTAAAGTGACTGTCAAAGTGAGAATAGGAGGTTTTTTTTCAAATTAAAGTGACTATCAATGTGAGAATAGTAGTTTTTTTCAAATTAAAGTGACTATCAAAATGAGAATAGGAGTTTCTTTCAAATTAAAGTGACTATCAAAGGGAAAATATGAGGTTTTTTTTTAATTAAAGTGACTATCAAAATGAGAATAGGAGTTTCTTTCAAATTAAAGTGACTATCGAAGTGAGAATAGGAGGTTTTTTTTCAAATTAATGTGACTATCAAAAAGAAAAGATGAGGGTTTTTTTCAAATTAAAGTGACTATCAAAATGAGAATAGGAGTCTCTTTCAAATTAAAGTGACTATCGAAGTGAGAATAGGAGGTTTTTTTTCAAATTAATGTGACTATCAAAAAGAAAAGATGAGGGTTTTTTCAAATTAAAGTGACTATCAAAATGAGAATAGGAGTCTCTTTCAAATTAAAGTGACTGTCAAAGTGAGAATAGGAGGTTTTTTTTCAAATTAAAGTGACTATCAATGTGAGAATAGTAGTTTTTTTCAAATTAAAGTGACTATCAAAATGAGAATAGGAGTTTCTTTCAAATTAAAGTGACTATCAAAGGGAAAATATGAGGTTTTTTTTTAATTAAAGTGACTATCAAAATGAGAATAGGAGTTTCTTTCAAATTAAAGTGACTATCGAAGTGAGAATAGGAGTTTTTTTTTCAAATTAATGTGACTATCAAAAATAAAAGATGAGGGTTTTTTCAAATTAAAGTGACAATCAAAATGAGAATAGGAGTTTTTTTCAAATTAAAGTGACTATCAAAAAGAAAATAGAATTTTTTTCAAATTAAAGTGACTATCAACGGAAAAATAGGAGTTTTATTTTCAAATTAAAGTGACTATCAAAGTGAGAATACGAGGTTTTTTTTAAAATTAAAGTGACTATCAAAGTGAGAATAGGAGTTTCTTTCAAATTAAAGTGACTATCAAATTGAGAATAGGAGTTTTTTCAAATTAAAGTGACTGTCAAAGTGAGAATAGGAGTTTTTTTTTCAAATTAAAGTGACTATCAATGTGAGAATAGTAGTTTTTTTCAAATTAAAGTGACTATCAAAATGAGAATAGGAGTTTCTTTCAAATTAAAGTGACTATCAAAGGGAAAATATGAGGGTTTTTTCTAATTAAAGTGACTATCAAAATGAGAATAGGAGTTTCTTTCAAATTAAAGTGACTATCGAAGTGAGAATAGGAGTTTTTTTTTCAAATTAATGTGACTATCAAAAATAAAATAGAATTTTTTTCAAATTAAAGTGACTATCAACGGAAAAATAGGAGTTTTATTTTCAAATTAAAGTGACTATCAAAGTGAGAATACGAGGTTTTTTTTCAAATTAAAGTGACTATCAAAGTGAGAATAGGAGTTTCTTTCAAATTAAAGTGACTATCAAAGTGAGAATAGGAGTTTTTTCAAATTAAATTGACTATCAACGGGAAAATCTGAGTTTTATTTTATAAATTAAAGTGACTATCAAAGTGAGAATAGGAGTTTCTTTCAAATTAAAGTGACTATCAATGTGAGAATAGTAGTTTTTTTCAAATTAAAGTGACTATCAAAATGAGAATAGGAGTTTTTTTCAAATTAAAGTGACTATCAAAGGGTAAATATGAGCGTTTTTTCAAATTAAAGTGACTATCAAAATGAGAATAGGAGTTTCTTTCAAATTAAAGTGACTATCGAAGTGAGAATAGGAGTTTTTTTTTCAAATTAATGTGACTATCAAAAATAAAAGATGAGGGTTTTTTCAAATTAAAGTGACAATCAAAATGAGAATAGGAGTTTCTTTCAAATTAAAGTGACTATCAATGTGAGAATAGTAGTTTTTTTCAAATTAAAGTGACTATCAAAAAGAAAATAGAATTTTTTTCAAATTAAAGTGACTATCAACGGAAAAATAGGAGTTTTATTTTCAAATTAAAGTGACTATCAAAGTGAGAATACGAGATTTTTTTTCAAATTAAAGTGACTATCAAAGTGAGAATACGAGGTTTTTTTTCAAATTAAAGTGACTATCAAAGTGAGAATAGGAGTTTCTTTCAAATTAAAGTGACTATCAAAGTGAGAATTGGAGTTTCTTTCAAATTAAAGTGACTATCAAAGGGAAAATAGGATTTTTTTTTTCAAATTAAAGTGACTATCAAAATGAGAATAGGATTTTTTTTTTTGAAAGTTTAGTGACTATCAAAGGGAAAATGTGAGTTTTTTTCAAATTAAAGTGACTATCAAAATGAGAATAGGAGTTTCTTTCAAATTAAAGTGACTATCAAAGGGAAAATAGGAGGGCTTTTTTCAAATTAAAGTGACTATCAAAGTGAGAATAGGAGTTTTTTTTTTCAAATTAATGTGACTATCAAAAAGAAAAGATGAGGGTTTTTTCAAATTAAAGTGACTATCAATGTGAGAATAGTAGTTTTTTTCAAATTAAAGTGACTATCAAAATGAGAATAGGAGTTTCTTTCAAATTAAAGTGACTATCAAAATGAGAATAGGAGTTTCTTTCAAATTAAAGTGACTATCAAAGGGAAAATATGAGGGTTTTTTTCAAATTAAAGTGACTATCAAAATGAGAATAGCAGTTTCTTTCAAATTAAAGTGACTATCGAAGTGAGAATAGGAGGTTTTTTTTCAAATTAATGTGACTATCAAAAAGAAAAGATGAGGGTTTTTTCAAATTAAAGTGACTATCAAAATGAGAATAGGAGTCTCTTTCAAATTAAAGTGACTGTCAAAGTGAGAATAGGAGGTTTTTTTTCAAATTAAAGTGACTATCAATGTGAGAATAGTAGTTTTTTTCAAATTAAAGTGACTATCAAAATGAGAATAGGAGTTTCTTTCAAATTAAAGTGACTATCAAAGGGAAAATATGAGGTTTTTTTTTAATTAAAGTGACTATCAAAATGAGAATAGGAGTTTCTTTCAAATTAAAGTGACTATCGAAGTGAGAATAGGAGTTTTTTTTTCAAATTAATGTGACTATCAAAAATAAAAGATGAGGGTTTTTTCAAATTAAAGTGACAATCAAAATGAGAATAGGAGTTTTTTTCAAATTAAAGTGACTATCAAAAAGAAAATAGAATTTTTTTCAAATTAAAGTGACTATCAACGGAAAAATAGGAGTTTTATTTTCAAATTAAAGTGACTATCAAAGTGAGAATACGAGGTTTTTTTTCAAATTAAAGTGACTATCAAAGTGAGAATAGGAGTTTCTTTCAAATTAAAGTGACTATCAAATTGAGAATAGGAGTTTTTTCAAATTAAAGTGACTGTCAAAGTGAGAATAGGAGTTTTTTTTTCAAATTAAAGTGACTATCAATGTGAGAATAGTAGTTTTTTTCAAATTAAAGTGACTATCAAAATGAGAATAGGAGTTTCTTTCAAATTAAAGTGACTATCAAAGGGAAAATATGAGGGTTTTTTCTAATTAAAGTGACTATCAAAATGAGAATAGGAGTTTCTTTCAAATTAAAGTGACTATCGAAGTGAGAATAGGAGTTTTTTTTTCAAATTAATGTGACTATCAAAAATAAAATAGAATTTTTTTCAAATTAAAGTGACTATCAACGGAAAAATAGGAGTTTTATTTTCAAATTAAAGTGACTATCAAAGTGAGAATACGAGGTTTTTTTTCAAATTAAAGTGACTATCAAAATGAGAATAGGAGTTTCTTTCAAATTAAAGTGACTATCAATGTGAGAATAGTAGTTTTTTTCAAATTAAAGTGACTATCAAAAAGAAAATAGAATTTTTTTCAAATTAAAGTGACTATCAACGGAAAAATAGGAGTTTTATTTTCAAATTAAAGTGACTATCAAAGTGAGAATACGAGATTTTTTTTCAAATCAAAGTGACTATCAAAGTGAGAATAGGAGTTTTTTCAAATTAAATTGACTATCAACGGGACAATCTGAGTTTTATTTTATAAATTAAAGTGACTATCAAAGTGAGAATAGGAGTTTCTTTCAAATTAAAGTGACTATCAATGTGAGAATAGTAGTTTTTTTCAAATTAAAGTGACTATCAAAATGAGAATAGGAGTTTTTTTCAAATTAAAGTGACTATCAAAGGGTAAATATGAGCGTTTTTTCAAATTAAAGTGACTAACAAAATGAGAATAGGAGTTTCTTTCAAATTAAAGTGACTATCGAAGTGAGAATAGGAGTTTTTTTTTCAAATTAATGTGACTATCAAAAATAAAAGATGAGGGTTTTTTCAAATTAAAGTGACAATCAAAATGAGAATAGGAGTTTATTTCAAATTAAAGTGACTATCAATGTGAGAATAGTAGTTTTTTTCAAATTAAAGTGACTATCAAAAAGAAAATAGAATTTTTTTCAAATTAAAGTGACTATCAACGGAAAAATAGGAGTTTTATTTTCAAATTAAAGTGACTATCAAAGTGAGAATACGAGATTTTTTTTCAAATTAAAGTGACTATCAAAGTGAGAATAGGAGTTTCTTTCAAATTAAAGTGACTATCAAAAAGAAAATAGAATTTTTTTCAAATTAAAGTGACTCTCAAAGGGGAAATATGAGTTTCTTTCAAATTAAAGTGACTATCAAAGAGAAAATAGGATTTTTTTTTCAAATTAAAGTGACTATCAAAGTCAGAATAGGAGTTTTTTTTCAAATTTTAGTGACTATCAAAGGGAAAATTTTAGTTTTTTTCAAATTAAAGTGACTATCAAAGGGAAAATATGAGGGTTTTTTTCAAATTAAAGTGACTATCAAAATGAGAATAGCAGTTTCTTTCAAATTAAAGTGACTATCGAAGTGAGAATAGGAGTTTTTTTTTCAAATTAATGTGACTATCAAAAAGAAAAGATGAGGGTTTTTTCAAATTAAAGTGACTATCAAAATGAGAATAGGAGTTTCTTTCAAATTAAAGTGACTATCAAAGGGAAAATATGAGGGTTTTTTCTAATTAAAGTGACTATCAAAATGAGAATAGGAGTTTCTTTCAAATTAAAGTGACTATCAACGGAAAAATAGGAGTTTTATTTTCAAATTAAAGTGACTATCAAAATGAGAATAGGAGTTTCTTTCAAATTAAAGTGACTATCGAAGTGAGAATAGGAGTTTTTTTTTTCAAATTAATGTGACTATCAAAAATAAAAGATGAGGGTTTTTTCAAATTAAAGTGACAATCAAAATGAGAATAGGAATTTTTTTCAAATTAAAGTGACTATCAACGGAAAAATAGGAGTTTTATTTTCAAATTAAAGTGACTATCAAAGTGAGAATACGAGGTTTTTTTTCAAATTAAAGTGACTATCAAAGTGAGAATAGTAGTTTTTTTCAAATTAAAGTGACTATCAAAATGAGAATAGGAGTTTTTATCAAATTAAAGTGACTATCAAAGGGAAAATATGA
Organism: Lipophrys pholis; assembly: GCF_963383615.2. NCBI lineage: Eukaryota > Metazoa > Chordata > Actinopteri > Blenniiformes > Blenniidae > Lipophrys > Lipophrys pholis. Next base: position 1,480,830 of record NC_137646.1, on the reverse strand, counting down.
GGGTTTTTTCAAATTAAAGTGACAATCAAAATGAGAATAGGAGTTTCTTTCAAATTAAAGTGACTATCAATGTGAGAATAGTAGTTTTTTTCAAATTAAAGTGACTATCAAAATGAGAATAGGAGTTTTTTTCAAATTAAAGTGACTATCAAAAAGAAAATAGAATTTTTTTCAAATTAAAGTGACTATCAACGGAAAAATAGGAGTTTTATTTTCAAATTAAAGTGACTATCAACGGAAAAATAGGAGTTTTATTTTCAAATTAAAGTGACTATCAAAGTGAGAATACGAGATTTTTTTTCAAATTAAAGTGACTATCAAAGTGAGAATAGGAGTTTCTTTCAAATTAAAGTGACTATCAAAGTGAGAATAGGAGTTTCTTTCAAATTAAAGTGACTATCAAAAAGAAAATAGAATTTTTTTCAAATTAAAGTGACTCTCAAAGGGGAAATATGAGTTTCTTTCAAATTAATGTGACTATCAAAAATAAAAGATGAGGGTTTTTTCAAATTAAAGTGACAATCAAAATGAGAATAGGAGTTTCTTTCAAATTAAAGTGACTATCAATGTGAGAATAGTAGTTTTTTTCAAATTAAAGTGACTATCAAAATGAGAATAGGAGTTTTTTTCAAATTAAAGTGACTATCAAAAAGAAAATAGAATTTTTTTCAAATTAAAGTGACTATCAACGGAAAAATAGGAGTTTTATTTTCAAATTAAAGTGACTATCAAAGTGAGAATACGAGGTTTTTTTTCAAATTAAAGTGACTATCAAAGTGAGAATAGGAGTTTCTTTCAAATTAAAGTGACTATCAAAGTGAGAATTGGAGTTTCTTTCAAATTAAAGTGACTATCAAAGGGAAAATAGGATTTTTTTTTTCAAATTAAAGTGACTATCAAAGTGAGAATAGGATTTTTTTTTTGAAAGTTTAGTGACTATCAAAGGGAAAATGTGAGTTTTTTTCAAATTAAATTGACTATCAAAATGAGAATAGGAGTTTCTTTCAAATTAAAGTGACTATCAAAGTGAGAATAGGAGTTTTTTTTTCAAATTAATGTGACTATCAAAAAGAAAAGATGAGGGTTTTTTCAAATTAAAGTGACTATCAAAAAGAAAATAGAATTTTTTTCAAATTAAAGTGACTATCAACGGAAAAATAGGATTTTTATTTTCAAATTAAAGTGACTATCAAAGTGAGAATACGAGATTTTTTTTCAAATTAAAGTGACTATCAAAGTGAGAATAGGAGTTTCTTTCAAATTAAAGTGACTATCAATGTGAGAATAGTAGTTTTTTTCAAATTAAAGTGACTATCAAAATGAGAATAGGAGTTTTTTTCAAATTAAAGTGACTATCAAAAAGAAAATAGAATTTTTTTCAAATTAAAGTGACTATCAACGGAAAAATAGGAGTTTTATTTTCAAATTAAAGTGACTATCAAAGTGAGAATACGAGGTTTTTTTTCAAATTAAAGTGACTATCAAAGGGAAAATAGGAGGGCTTTTTTCAAATTAAAGTGACTATCAAAGTGAGAATAGGAGTTTTTTTTTCAAATTAATGTGACTATCAAAAAGAAAAGATGAGGGTTTTTTCAAATTAAAGTGACTATCAATGTGAGAATAGTAGTTTTTTTCAAATTAAAGTGACTATCAAAATGAGAATAGGAGTTTCTTTCAAATTAAAGTGACTATCAAAATGAGAATAGGAGTTTCTTTCAAATTAAAGTGACTATCAAAGGGAAAATATGAGGGTTTTTTCAAATTAAAGTGACTATCAAAATGAGAATAGGAGTTTCTTTCAAATTAAAGTGACTATCGAAGTGAGAATAGGAGGTTTTTTTTCAAATTAATGTGACTATCAAAAAGAAAAGATGAGGGTTTTTTCAAATTAAAGTGACTATCAAAATGAGAATAGGAGTCTCTTTCAAATTAAAGTGACTGTCAAAGTGAGAATAGGAGGTTTTTTTTCAAATTAAAGTGACTATCAATGTGAGAATAGTAGTTTTTTTCAAATTAAAGTGACTATCAAAATGAGAATAGGAGTTTCTTTCAAATTAAAGTGACTATCAAAGGGAAAATATGAGGGTTTTTTCTAATTAAAGTGACTATCAAAATGAGAATAGGAGTTTCTTTCAAATTAAAGTGACTATCGAAGTGAGAATAGGAGGTTTTTTTTCAAATTAATGTGACTATCAAAAATAAAAGATGAGGGTTTTTTCAAATTAAAGTGACAATCAAAATGAGAATAGGAGTTTTTTTCAAATTAAAGTGACTATCAAAAAGAAAATAGAATTTTTTTCAAATTAAAGTGACTATCGAAGTGAGAATAGGAGTTTTTTTTCAAATTAATGTGACTATCAAAAATAAAAGATGAGGGTTTTTTCAAATTAAAGTGACAATCAAAATGAGAATAGGAGTTTCTTTCAAATTAAAGTGACTATCAATGTGAGAATAGTAGTTTTTTTCAAATTAAAGTGACTATCAAAATGAGAATAGGAGTTTTTTTCAAATTAAAGTGACTATCAAAAAGAAAATAGAATTTTTTTCAAATTAAAGTGACTATCAACGGAAAAATAGGAGTTTTATTTTCAAATTAAAGTGACTATCAAAGTGAGAATACGAGATTTTTTTTCAAATTAAAGTGACTATCAAAGTGAGAATAGGAGTTTCTTTCAAATTAAAGTGACTATCAAAGTGAGAATAGGAGTTTCTTTCAAATTAAAGTGACTATCAATGTGAGAATAGTAGTTTTTTTCAAATTAAAGTGACTATCAAAATGAGAATAGGAGTTTTTTTCAAATTAAAGTGACTATCAAAAAGAAAATAGAATTTTTTTCAAATTAAAGTGACTATCAACGGAAAAATAGGAGTTTTATTTTCAAATTAAAGTGACTATCAAAGTGAGAATACGAGGTTTTTTTTCAAATTAAAGTGACTATCAAAGTGAGAATAGGAGTTTCTTTCAAATTAAAGTGACTATCAAAGTGAGAATAGGAGTTTCTTTCAAATTAAAGTGACTATCAAAGGGAAAATAGGATTTTTTTTCAAATTAAAGTGACTATCAAAGTGAGAATAGGAGTTTCTTTCAAATTAAAGTGACTATCAATGTGAAAATAGTAGTTTTTTTCAAATTAAAGTGACTATCAAAATGAGAATAGGAGTTTTTATCAAATTAAAGTGACTATCAAAGGGAAAATATGAGGGTTTTTTCAAATTAAAGTGACAATCAAAATGAGAATAGGAGTTTCTTTCAAATTAAAGTGACTATCAATGTGAGAATAGTAGTTTTTTTCAAATTAAAGTGACTATCAAAATGAGAATAGGAGTTTTTATCAAATTAAAGTGACTATCAAAGGGAAAATATGAGGGTTTTTTCAAATTAAAGTGACAATCAAAATGAGAATAGGAGTTTCTTTCAAATTAAAGTGACTATCAATGTGAGAATAGTAGTTTTTTTCAAATTAAAGTGACTATCAAAATGAGAATAGGAGTTTTTTTCAAATTAAAGTGACTATCAAAAAGAAAATAGAATTTTTTTCAAATTAAAGTGACTATCAACGGAAAAATAGGAGTTTTATTTTCAAATTAAAGTGACTATCAAAGTGAGAATACGAGGTTTTTTTTCAAATTAAAGTGACTATCAAAGTGAGAATAGGAGTTTCTTTCAAATTAAAGTGACTATCAAAGTGAGAATTGGAGTTTCTTTCAAATTAAAGTGACTATCAAAGGGAAAATAGGATTTTTTTTTTCAAATTAAAGTGACTATCAAAGTGAGAATAGGATTTTTTTTTTGAAAGTTTAGTGACTATCAAAGGGAAAATGTGAGTTTTTTTCAAATTAAATTGACTATCAAAATGAGAATAGGAGTTTCTTTCAAATTAAAGTGACTATCAAAGTGAGAATAGGAGTTTTTTTTTCAAATTAATGTGACTATCAAAAAGAAAAGATGAGGGTTTTTTCAAATTAAAGTGACTATCAAAAAGAAAATAGAATTTTTTTCAAATTAAAGTGACTATCAACGGAAAAATAGGATTTTTATTTTCAAATTAAAGTGACTATCAAAGTGAGAATACGAGATTTTTTTTCAAATTAAAGTGACTATCAAAGTGAGAATAGGAGTTTCTTTCAAATTAAAGTGACTATCAATGTGAGAATAGTAGTTTTTTTCAAATTAAAGTGACTATCAAAATGAGAATAGGAGTTTTTTTCAAATTAAAGTGACTATCAAAAAGAAAATAGAATTTTTTTCAAATTAAAGTGACTATCAACGGAAAAATAGGAGTTTTATTTTCAAATTAAAGTGACTATCAAAGTGAGAATACGAGGTTTTTTTTCAAATTAAAGTGACTATCAAAGGGAAAATAGGAGGGCTTTTTTCAAATTAAAGTGACTATCAAAGTGAGAATAGGAGTTTTTTTTTCAAATTAATGTGACTATCAAAAAGAAAAGATGAGGGTTTTTTCAAATTAAAGTGACTATCAATGTGAGAATAGTAGTTTTTTTCAAATTAAAGTGACTATCAAAATGAGAATAGGAGTTTCTTTCAAATTAAAGTGACTATCAAAATGAGAATAGGAGTTTCTTTCAAATTAAAGTGACTATCAAAGGGAAAATATGAGGGTTTTTTCAAATTAAAGTGACTATCAAAATGAGAATAGGAGTTTCTTTCAAATTAAAGTGACTATCGAAGTGAGAATAGGAGGTTTTTTTTCAAATTAATGTGACTATCAAAAAGAAAAGATGAGGGTTTTTTCAAATTAAAGTGACTATCAAAATGAGAATAGGAGTCTCTTTCAAATTAAAGTGACTGTCAAAGTGAGAATAGGAGGTTTTTTTTCAAATTAAAGTGACTATCAATGTGAGAATAGTAGTTTTTTTCAAATTAAAGTGACTATCAAAATGAGAATAGGAGTTTCTTTCAAATTAAAGTGACTATCAAAGGGAAAATATGAGGGTTTTTTCTAATTAAAGTGACTATCAAAATGAGAATAGGAGTTTCTTTCAAATTAAAGTGACTATCGAAGTGAGAATAGGAGTTTTTTTTTCAAATTAATGTGACTATCAAAAATAAAAGATGAGGGTTTTTTCAAATTAAAGTGACAATCAAAATGAGAATAGGAGTTTTTTTCAAATTAAAGTGACTATCAAAAAGAAAATAGAATTTTTTTCAAATTAAAGTGACTATCAACGGAAAAATAGGAGTTTTATTTTCAAATTAAAGTGACTATCAAAGTGAGAATACGAGGTTTTTTTTCAAATTAAAGTGACTATCAAAGTGAGAAGAGGAGTTTCTTTCAAATTAAAGTGACTATCAAATTGAGAATAGGAGTTTTTTCAAATTAAAGTGACTATCAACGGGAAAATCTGAGTTTTATTTTATAAATTAAAGTGACTATCAAAGTGAGAATAGGAGTTTCTTTCAAATTAAAGTGACTATCAATGTGAGAATAGTAGTTTTTTTCAAATTAAAGTGACTATCAAAATGAGAATAGGAGTTTTTTTCAAATTAAAGTGACTATCAAAGGGTAAATATGAGCGTTTTTTCAAATTAAAGTGACTATCAAAATGAGAATAGGAGTTTCTTTCAAATTAAAGTGACTATCGAAGTGAGAATAGGAGGTTTTTTTTCAAATTAATGTGACTATCAAAAATAAAAGATGAGGGTTTTTTCAAATTAAAGTGACAATCAAAATGAGAATAGGAGTTTCTTTCAAATTAAAGTGACTATCAATGTGAGAATAGTAGTTTTTTTCAAATTAAAGTGACTATCAAAATGAGAATAGGAGTTTTTTTCAAATTAAAGTGACTATCAAAAAGAAAATAGAATTTTTTTCAAATTAAAGTGACTATCAACGGAAAAATAGGAGTTTTATTTTCAAATTAAAGTGACTATCAAAGTGAGAATACGAGATTTTTTTTCAAATTAAAGTGACTATCAAAGTGAGAATAGGAGTTTCTTTCAAATTAAAGTGACTATCAAAGTGAGAATAGGAGTTTCTTTCAAATTAAAGTGACTATCAAAAAGAAAATAGAATTTTTTTCAAATTAAAGTGACTCTCAAAGGGGAAATATGAGTTTCTTTCAAATTAATGTGACTATCAAAAATAAAAGATGAGGGTTTTTTCAAATTAAAGTGACAATCAAAATGAGAATAGGAGTTTCTTTCAAATTAAAGTGACTATCAATGTGAGAATAGTAGTTTTTTTCAAATTAAAGTGACTATCAAAATGAGAATAGGAGTTTTTTTCAAATTAAAGTGACTATCAAAAAGAAAATAGAATTTTTTTCAAATTAAAGTGACTATCAACGGAAAAATAGGAGTTTTATTTTCAAATTAAAGTGACTATCAAAGTGAGAATACGAGATTTTTTTTCAAATTAAAGTGACTATCAAAGTGAGAATAGGAGTTTCTTTCAAATTAAAGTGACTATCAATGTGAGAATAGTAGTTTTTTTCAAATTAAAGTGACTATCAAAATGAGAATAGGAGTTTTTTTCAAATTAAAGTGACTATCAAAAAGAAAATAGAATTTTTTTCAAATTAAAGTGACTATCAACGGAAAAATAGGAGTTTTATTTTCAAATTAAAGTGACTATCAAAGTGAGAATACGAGGTTTTTTTTCAAATTAAAGTGACTATCAAAGTGAGAATAGGAGTTTCTTTCAAATTAAAGTGACTATCAAAGTGAGAATAGGAGTTTCTTTCAAATTAAAGTGACTATCAAAGGGAAAATAGGATTTTTTTTCAAATTAAAGTGACTATCAAAGTGAGAATAGGAGTTTCTTTCAAATTAAAGTGACTATCAATGTGAAAATAGTAGTTTTTTTCAAATTAAAGTGACTATCAAAATGAGAATAGGAGTTTTTATCAAATTAAAGTGACTATCAAAGGGAAAATATGAGGGTTTTTTCAAATTAAAGTGACAATCAAAATGAGAATAGGAGTTTCTTTCAAATTAAAGTGACTATCAATGTGAGAATAGTAGTTTTTTTCAAATTAAAGTGACTATCAAAATGAGAATAGGAGTTTTTATCAAATTAAAGTGACTATCAAAGGGAAAATATGAGGGTTTTTTCAAATTAAAGTGACAATCAAAATGAGAATAGGAGTTTCTTTCAAATTAAAGTGACTATAAATGTGAGAATAGTAGTTTTTTTCAAATTAAAGTGACTATCAAAATGAGAATAGGAGTTTTTTTCAAATTAAAGTGACTATCAAAAAGAAAATAGAATTTTTTTCAAATTAAAGTGACTATCAACGGAAAAATAGGAGTTTCTTTCAAATTAAAGTGACTATCAGAGGGAAAATATGAGTTTTTTTCAAATTAAACTCACTATCAAAAAGAAAATAGGAGTTTTTTCAAATTAAAGTGACTATCAAAGTGAGAATTGGAGTTTCTTTCAAATTAAAGTGACTATCAAAGGGAAAATAGGATTTTTTTTTTCAAATTAAAGTGACTATCAAAGTGAGAATAGGATTTTTTTTTTGAAAGTTTAGTGACTATCAAAGGGAAAATGTGAGTTTTTTTCAAATTAAAGTGACTATCAAAATGAGAATAGGAGTTTCTTTCAAATTAAAGTGACTATCAAAGGGAAAATAGGAGGGCTTTTTTCAAATTAAAGTGACTATCAAAGTGAGAATAGGAGTTTTTTTTTTCAAATTAAAGTGACTATCAAAATGAGAATAGGAGTTTCTTTCAAATTAAAGTGACTATCAAAATGAGAATAGGAGTTTCTTTCAAATTAAAGTGACTATCAAAGGGAAAATATGAGGGTTTTTTCAAATTAAAGTGACTATCAAAGGGAAAATAGGAGGGCTTTTTTCAAATTAAAGTGACTATCAAAGTGAGAATAGGAGTTTTTTTTTTCAAATTAATGTGACTATCAAAAAGAAAAGATGAGGGTTTTTTCAAATTAAAGTGACTATCAATGTGAGAATAGTAGTTTTTTTCAAATTAAAGTGACTATCAAAATGAGAATAGGAGTTTCTTTCAAATTAAAGTGACTATCAAAATGAGAATAGGAGTTTCTTTCAAATTAAAGTGACTATCAAAGGGAAAATATGAGGGTTTTTTCAAATTAAAGTGACTATCAAAATGAGAATAGGAGTTTCTTTCAAATTAAAGTGACTATCGAAGTGAGAATAGGAGTTTTCTTTTTCAAATTAATGTGACTATCAAAAATAAAAGATGAGGTTTTTTTCAAATTAAAGTGACAATCAAAATGAGAATAGGAGTTTCTTTCAAATTAAAGTGACTATCAATGTGAGAATAGTAGTTTTTTTCAAATTAAAGTGACTATCAAAATGAGAATAGGAGTTTTTTTCAAATTAAAGTGACTATCAAAAAGAAAATAGAATTTTTTTCAAATTAAAGTGACTATCAACGGAAAAATAGGAGTTTTATTTTCAAATTAAAGTGACTATCAAAGTGAGAATACAAGGTTTTTTTTCAAATTAAAGTGACTATCAAAGTGAGAATAGGAGTTTCTTTCAAATTAAAGTGACTATCAAAGTGAGAATTGGAGTTTCTTTCAAATTAAAGTGACTATCAAAGGGAAAATAGGATTTTTTTTTTCAAATTAAAGTGACTATCAAAGTGAGAATAGGATTTTTTTTTTTGAAAGTTTAGTGACTATCAAAGGGAAAATGTGAGTTTTTTTCAAATTAAAGTGACTATCAAAATGAAAATAGGAGTTTCTTTCAAATTAAAGTGACTATCAAAGTGAGAATAGGAGTTTTTTTTTCAAATTAATGTGACTATCAAAAAGAAAAGATGAGGGTTTTTTCAAATTAAAGTGACTATCAATGTGAGAATAGTAGTTTTTTTCAAATTAAAGTGACTATCAAAATGAGAATAGGAGTTTCTTTCAAATTAAAGTGACTATCAAAGGGAAAATAGGAGGGCTTTTTTCAAATTAAAGTGACTATCAAAGTGAGAATAGGAGTTTTTTTTTGAAAGTTTAGTGACTATCAAAGGGAAAATGTGAGTTTTTTTCAAATTAAAGTGACTATCAAAATGAGAATAGGAGTTTCTTTCAAATTAAAGTGACTATCAAAGGGAAAATAGGAGGGCTTTTTTCAAATTAAAGTGACTATCAAAGTGAGAATAGGAGTTTTTTTTTCAAATTAAAGTGACTATCAAAATGAGAATAGGAGTTTCTTTCAAATTAAAGTGACTATCAAAATGAGAATAGGAGTTTCTTTCAAATTAAAGTGACTATCAAAGGGAAAATATGAGGGTTTTTTCAAATTAAAGTGACTATCAAAGGGAAAATAGGAGGGCTTTTTTCAAATTAAAGTGACTATCAAAGTGAGAATAGGAGTTTTTTTTTTCAAATTAATGTGACTATCAAAAAGAAAAGATGAGGGTTTTTTCAAATTAAAGTGACTATCAATGTGAGAATAGTAGTTTTTTTCAAATTAAAGTGACTATCAAAATGAGAATAGGAGTTTCTTTCAAATTAAAGTGACTATCAAAATGAGAATAGGAGTTTCTTTCAAATTAAAGTGACTATCAAAGGGAAAATATGAGGGTTTTTAAAAATTAAAGTGACTATCAAAATGAGAATAGGAGTTTCTTTCAAATTAAAGTGACTATCGAAGTGAGAATAGGAGTTTTCTTTTTCAAATTAATGTGACTATCAAAAATAAAAGATGAGGTTTTTTTCAAATTAAAGTGACAATCAAAATGAGAATAGGAGTTTCTTTCAAATTAAAGTGACTATCAATGTGAGAATAGTAGTTTTTTTCAAATTAAAGTGACTATCAAAATGAGAATAGGAGTTTTTTTCAAATTAAAGTGACTATCAAAAAGAAAATAGAATTTTTTTCAAATTAAAGTGACTATCAACGGAAAAATAGGAGTTTTATTTTCAAATTAAAGTGACTATCAAAGTGAGAATACAAGGTTTTTTTTCAAATTAAAGTGACTATCAAAGTGAGAATAGGAGTTTCTTTCAAATTAAAGTGACTATCAAAGTGAGAATTGGAGTTTCTTTCAAATTAAAGTGACTATCAAAGGGAAAATAGGATTTTTTTTTTCAAATTAAAGTGACTATCAAAGTGAGAATAGGATTTTTTTTTTTGAAAGTTTAGTGACTATCAAAGGGAAAATGTGAGTTTTTTTCAAATTAAAGTGACTATCAAAATGAAAATAGGAGTTTCTTTCAAATTAAAGTGACTATCAAAGTGAGAATAGGAGTTTTTTTTTCAAATTAATGTGACTATCAAAAAGAAAAGATGAGGGTTTTTTCAAATTAAAGTGACTATCAATGTGAGAATAGTAGTTTTTTTCAAATTAAAGTGACTATCAAAATGAGAATAGGAGTTTCTTTCAAATTAAAGTGACTATCAAAATGAGAATAGGAGTTTCTTTCAAATTAAAGTGACTATCAAAGGGAAAATATGAGGGTTTTTTCAAATTAAAGTGACTATCAAAGGGAAAATAGGAGGGCTTTTTTCAAATTAAAGTGACTATCAAAGTGAGAATAGGAGGTTTTTTTTCAAATTAATGTGACTATCAAAAAGAAAAGATGAGGGTTTTTTCAAATTAAAGTGACTATCAATGTGAGAATAGTAGTTTTTTTCAAATTAAAGTGACTATCAAAATGAGAATAGGAGTTTCTTTCAAATTAAAGTGACTATCAAAGGGAAAATATGAGGGTTTTTTCAAATTAAAGTGACTATCAAAATGAGAATAGGAGTTTCTTTCAAATTAAAGTGACTATCGAAGTGAGAATAGGAGTTTTTTTTTTCAAATTAATGTGACTATCAAAAATAAAAGATGAGGTTTTTTTCAAATTAAAGTGACTATCAAAATGAGAATAGTAGTTTTTTTCAAATTAAAGTGACTTTCAAAAAGAAAATAGAATTTTTTTCAAATTAAAGTGACTATCAACGGAAAAATAGGAGTTTTATTTTCAAATTAAAGTGACTATCAAAGTGAGAATACGAGGTTTTCTTTCAAATTAAAGTGACTATCAAAGTGAGAATAGGAGTTTTTTCAAGTTAAAGTGACTATCAACGGGAAAATCTGAGTTTTATTTTCAAATTAAAGTGACTATCAAAGTGAGAATAGGAGGGTTTTTTTCAAATTAAAGTGACTTTCAAAGTGAGAATAGGAGTTTCTTTCAAATTAAAGTGACTATCAAATGAAAAATAGGATTTATTTTTTTCAAATTAAAGTGACTATCAAAGGGAAAATATGAGGGTTTTTTTCAAGTTAAAGTGACTATCAAAGTGAGAATAGGAGTTTCTTTCAAATTAAAGTGACTATCAAAGTGAGAATAGGAGTTTTTTCAAATTAAAGTGACTATCAAAGTGAGAATAGGAGTTTTTTCAAAATAAAGTGACTATCAAAGGGAAAATAGGAGTTTTTTTCAAATTAAAGTGACTATCAAAAAGAAAATTGAATTTTTTTCAAATTAAAGTGACTATCAACAGGAAAATCTGAGTTTTATTTTCAAATTAAAGTGACTATCAAAGTGAGAATAGGAGGGTTTTTTTCAAATTAAAGTGACTTTCAAAGTGAGAATAGGAGTTTCTTTCAAATTAAAGTGACTATCAAATGGAAAATAGGATTTTTTTTTCAAATTAAAGTGACTATCAAAGTGAGAGTAGGATCTTTTTTTTTTTAATTTTAGTGACTATCAAAGGGAAAATTTGAGTTTTTTTCAAATTAAAGTGACTATCAATGGGAAAATATGAGGGGTTTTTTCAAATTAAAGTGACTATCAAAGTGAGAATAGGAGTTTTTTTTCAAATTAAAGTGACAATCAAAGTGAAAATGGGAGTTTTTTCAAATTAAAGTTACTGTCAAAATTAGAATAGGAGTTTCTTTCAAATAAAAGTGACTATCAAAGGGAAAATAAGAGTTTTTTTTTCAAATTAAAGTGACTATCAAAGTGAAAATAGGAGTTTTTTCAAATTAAAGTGACTACCAAAGGGAAAATAGGAGTTTTTTTCAAATTAAACTTACTATCAAAAAGAAAATAGGAGTTTTTTTCAAATTAAAGTGACTATCAAAGTGAGAATAGGAGTTTTTTTTCAAACTAGAGTGACTATCAAAAAGAAAATAGGAGTTTTTTTCAAATTAAAGTTACGATCAAAGTGAGAATAGGAGTTTCTTTCAAATTAAAGTGACTATCAAAGTGAGAATAGGATTTTCTTTCAAATTAAAGTGACTATCAAAAAGAAAATAGAATTTTTTTCTAATTAAAGTGACTATCAAAGTGAGAATAGGAGTTTCTTTTTCAAATTAAAGTGACTATCAAAGTGAGAATAGGAGTTTCTTTCAAATTAAAGTGATTATCAAGGCGAAAATAGGATTTTTTTTTCAAATTAAAGTGACAATCAAAGCGAGAATAGTATTTTTTTCAAATTAAAGTGACTATCAAAGGGAAAATATGAGGGTTTTTTTCAAGTTAAATTGACTATCAATGTGAGAATAGGAGTTTCTTTCAAATTAATGTGAGTATCAAAGTGAGAATAGGAGTTTTTTCAAATTAAAGTGACTATCAAAGTGAGAATAGGAGTTTTTTCAAATTAAAGTGACTATCAAAGGGAAAATAAGAATTTTTTTCTAATTAATGTGACTATCAAAAAGAAAATATAATTTTTTTCAAATTAAAGTGACTATGAAAGGGAAAATATGAGTTTTCTTTTCAAATTAAAGTGACTATCAAATTGAGAATATGAGGTTTTTTTTTTCAAATTAAAGTGACTATCAAAGTGAAAATGGGAGTTTTTTCAAATTAAAGTTACTGTCAAAATTAGAATAGGAGTTTCTTTCAAATTAAAGTGACTATCAAAGGGAAAATAAGAGTTTTTTCAAATTAAAGTGACTATCAAAGGGAAAATAGGAGTTTTTTTCAAATTAAAGTGACTTTCAAAGTGAGAATAGGAGTTATTTTTCAAACTAAAGTGACTATCAAAAAGAAAATAGAAGTTTTTTCAAATTAAAGTGACTTTCAAAGTGAGAATAGGAGTTCTTTTTCAAACTAAAGTGACTATCAAAGTGAGAATAGGAGTTTTTTCAAATTAAAGTGATGTCCAAATGATGTAAAAATCCTCATCCTCCACTATGTGAGATTAAAAAGCAAATAAAGCTCCAGATGGATCAGAACTCCTGGAGTGAAACATAAAGTACTTCAGGAAAGGAGGAGAACGCCGCCACTAGAAGTAGAGATATTTTCAGGATTGTTACGTTACGTTATGGAACGAACACTGAAGTTAACCCAGAAGTGGAGTATGGACATGATTGTGTGTTCTTCTGTGGTCCGGTGGTGAGTGTGTGTGTTGCCTTCAGGGGCAATGGGAAATAAAACCACTGCATGTAAGAAACACTAAACAATAAAAACACTTCTGGTTAAGATCACAGCAACTTAAAACACAATAAATAAGCCAAATATGCAGCAAAATCATTGAAATGTGATTAAAAAGCTGTCAACAATGAAGCTGTCCCATGAAGACAAAGTCTTGACTAGTTTCCTGCTGCTGGTTGATCCATGATGCAGAAGATTTGGATGAATGACTGATGGTTTCTTTGTATGTTTCACATCTTGTTTTGCTCTTGTATAGAAAACATTTACAATCACATTCAACACAAATATTGGAAGAAAGAAAGTAGATGTTTTCATCAGCATCAGCCGGTTAGCTCAGTTGGACAGGGTGTGGTGCTAATAACACCAAGGTCATGGGTTCAATCCCCATACTGGCCAAACGAAGCTTCATGAACCACTGTCTTCATTTTATAATGGCACTGTTTCTTCAGCAAACATTTAAAACACACTTCATTGCCAGTCCTTCAGAATCTATCTTCAAACCAACAGTGCCATCTGGTGGTGAGAAAATTAAGAATGTGGTTCATAAGGCTTCATTTAGCATCACTACTTGTGAGTATCACCACCTGTCACACAGGGGACTGGGGTTCACTTTCCTGATGGAGTTAAGGGATTGTTGTGGTGGATTGTTCACACTGCATGAGCAAGGCACCACTATTATAAATGGCTGTATTGTAATTTTTAGTTGCATTGACTTGGAATCAAACCCAGGCCTCCAGCGTGGCAGGGGACGACTTTACCACTGAACCACCAATGCAAACACATCAGATCAGACCGTCTCCATTTTAAATGTCAAAGAGAACTTGTCCTCATGGCAGTAAGCCATGTATTAAAATGAATCCTGATGGAGACACACAAGCTTCAGAGGCTCTGACAGAACTCACTCACAAACCTGAAAACTGCTTCAGGTCAAATGGACCATAAAGTTACAAATCCTCCAATAGCAGTTGAACCTTCAGTTTCATTTTTTCAAGGTCGGCCATGACTAATGTTTTTATTTACTTTTGTCAGGATGTGGTCATTCCAGGAGCTCTGTCAAGGCTGTCAGGAGTCTTGATCTCCTGACTTATTTATGACAATCAGTTGCAGTTCAATTGAGTTGAGTCCTTTAGCTTCTTAAACATGTTGATTAGTTAGTCTAGGAGTATGATTCTCACTTTGGGTGTCAGAAGTCCTGGGTTCAACTCCCAGATGAGCCCTTGGAGTTACCTTGACCCTCTCCTACAAATGGTTTTAACTTTGGTCATCAACCAGGATCTCTCTGTGTTAAATTTTAAAAGAGACTGAGACTTTGTGTTGGAGGCTTGGCTGATCTCTGCTCTTCACCTCATGGATTTTTTATCAGAGAAACCTCGTTGTAATTTACAGTTTGTGTCTTTATAACTGATTGAACCAAACTGAAGCACTTCAGCAAGTCTTTCATTTTGACTCAGACTTTAGCATTATGATTTGTTCCTTTAGCTTTCAGGTCTGTCTAGAATCAGATTGGTAATTCAAAAGGTTCCAGATCTCTGTAAAGGACAGTAGACCCATCCAAGATGGCTCCCGTGATCCATCCTGTTCTGGATGTGATTCCCTCAAACCCACGTGAGGTGTAAAATGTATAAAAGATGGATTTGTACCATATTTGTGAAATGTTGTTGCTGAGATAGAGAGAGTGGAGATCAAAGTGAAGAAAGAAATGTTGTCACTTTAATCTTTTCTCATCTTTTATGACATCACTATGACATCACCAGACAGAGTTAGCAGATAGAACCATCAGGGTATCACACTTCACAGCCTCCCTCGTAAAGTTCTGGAAGGCATAGTAGAGAAAGTGTCAGTAGCAGAGGAAGGTTTGGATCCATGGAGCTCTGGGTTCTGGGCCCAGCAGGGTTCCACTGTGTTTCAGGTGATCAGATCACAAGTGGCGAGTCCTGAAGACAAGTGTGAACAGACACCAAAGTGCTTTCACTCAGACCACTTCTGTTTTTTTTTGTCCAGAAGTATCTGCAGATGAACTTCATCCACAACTGAAGGTTAGAGTCTGCTGGAGTCAGTCCTGCATTATGCAAATTAGCCATGTGCACCAGACAGGAGGAAGCCTAACTTTGAGTTTGAGTCACTTTGTAAATAAAGAAGTAATACTTGTTTTCCTGAAGCAAAACTTCTCACCTGCAGCCAATCAGGCAGTGAGAAAATATGATGCAAAACAGCCAGCTTTTAAGCATCTTCAGGAAGGAACAACGGACTACAATTTGTTGAGTTTCAAAACAGCGAGCAAGAAGAGTCTCCACTTCTGGACCTTGGTGGTCAGGATCAGTGTCTGCTTCGTCTCACTCAGAAGTGAGAATCATATGGAGACACAACACTGTGTTGGCAGGCCTGGGTAGCTCAGACGGTAGAGCATAAGACTTTTAATCTGAGGGTCCAGGGTTCAAGTCCCTGTTCAGGCTATTTGTGGGAACAAACTTGAAACAGAGCAGGATGACTATTACAGCAACACACCATCAGTAAGATACAACTAACCTGTCTCTTGATGGTCTACATCAGGGTGCCCAAACTGGGTCCTAGAGTGCCAGTGTCCTGCATGTTTTAGTTCTCTGCCTGCTTCAGCATACCTGAATCTAACGATGACATCATCACCAAGGTTGTGAAAAAGAACAATAACAAAACTTTCATTACAAAGTGGATGGGAGAGGCACCGGATGGAGATCAACGGAGATCAATGCGGGAGGAAATCTTTGATCTGAGCATCTCCATGGCAAAAGGCACTGATCTCCTTTGATCTGATAAGAGATCAGCGCTGGAGCCATGGAGACGCTGAGATCAAAGGAAATCAGCTTTATTCAATCTTCAGCATTCACACTTGCATTTCCTTCTGGAAATACAAACATCTAGTAATTATTATTATCATAACAGGTCTCTGATATATGGAGGAGTCAGACCATTCAAGGCTTTAAAAACAAGCAGTAGCATTTTAAAATCTCTTCTAAAACTGACAGGCAGCCAGTGAAAGGAAGAAGGGATTGGTGAAATGTGGTCCCTCCTCCTGGTGCCTGTTAAAAACCTGGTAGCAGCATTCTGCTCCAGCTGCAGTCTTTGAACATTGAGCCTACTGATGCCAGAATAAAGGGAGTTACAGTAATCCAGCCTGGACCAGATGAAGGCATGTATTACTTTCTCCAGGTCTGCTGGGGAGAGGAATGACCTGGTCTTGACTAGTCGTCTCAGCTTAGCAAAGCAGGATTGGACTACCTTGGTCACCTGACAGTCAAAGGACAGGTCGCAGTCGAACACCACACCTAAATTGTGGACCTCTTTTCAAACATTGCTCAATGAGCTACCAAGACTAGAGCAAAGGTTGTTAAAATGGTTGGTGATCTTAACCAGCACAGTGTCAGAGCTATGATGTGCAGGAAACCAGACTGAAATGTCCCAAAGGTTTGATTTCAATCCATCAAAGAAATGAGCTGGGAAGCAACAGTTTTTCTAAAATCCTTGATGAAATGAAGTTTTGAGGCCAGAGTAGAGCGAGGCGGGGTAGGAGACTAGATCTGGACCTATCAGAACCACATTTTATGTCTAATCTCTATTATTACATGGACACAATCTGAAATAAATTCCTCGGAGCGTTCTGGTGTGGGTTCAACCTGCTATTTGGGGACTGATCATGGAACGACATGGTCACTCCAAGGGCTCATCCGGGAATTGAACTGCAACTGATTGTCCTAAATAAGGCAGGAGATCAGGACTCCTGACAGCCTTGACAGAGCTCCTGGAATGACCACATCCTGACCAAAGTGAATGAAAACATTAGTCATGGCCGACCTTGAAGAAATGAAGCTGAAAGTTCAACTGCAATTGGAGGATTTGTACCTTTATAGTACATAATGAGTTTCTCCCAGTAAATACAAACTACAAATGACTGTGTTGTATTTGGTGCTATATAAATAAAGATTAATTGAATTGAGGCACTGCTTGGATTTGAACCCAGGAACTCATGTTCACCAGACAGGTACTTTGGCCAGCTAAGCCACAGCGCCTCCTTTGGTGCATTTTTAGTTCTGCATTACCTGGTGTCAGATGTACTGCAGGAAAATATTTACATTTGATAGCAGTCTGATAAAAACATAAAAAAAAAAAAATAATGTAAATACCTGTTTGATTCTGATCTGAAAGAAATCAGACATCACAGTATTAATGAATAACCGTTAGCCGCGACCTTTATCTGACCAGGTTTGAACACATTATTGGTAAAGTGCAGGTCGTGCGGCTGAGAGGTTCTGGATTAAGGCTCCAGTCTCTCAGGAGGTGTGGGTTCTTTAACACTCCTGAATGGTTCATCACCACATTCAGCACAAAGCTCCATCAGGAGCCACTCATTGCAATCAGCCATGTTGAAGCAGGGAGACGTGGAAAACATGCAGGGCTGAGGCCCTCCAGGAACTGAGTTTGAGACCCCTGATCTAGAGCATGATCTTTGACCCCATCAGCTCCCTGGGAGCTTCACCCTGTCACCAACTCTTTCATACTTATCCTGTTTGAAATAAATCCTTTCCACCACTCAGTATGTGCCGGTACGTTATGATACAGTACGGGTTTTCATGTGTTTTCACTGACTAAAGTTGTGGATGGTACTAAAAGTACTGTACCAAACCGTCACCCTCATGCTCGATGATGTGGACTTGTTGGGTTTCTCCTGTAAAAACACCAAGAAATGACTGTGTTGTATTTGGTGCTATATAAGTAAAGTTGAACTGAATTAATGTTGTGAGGCACTGCTGGGATTTAAGCTGATGTAAGACAGGATGGTAAGAATGATAAGAAGATGATAAGAAGTGGAGGAGTTTGTTTTGTCAGACAGAGAAGTGATTCAGGTTTCTGAGTGAGTTCTGTCAGAGCCTCTTCAGCTTGTGTGTCTCATCAGGTCTTTCTGGGCCGTTCACACCTGGTTAACATCTGTTTCAGCTGATCACATCACATGGAGCAGCCCTGATCCACACTGTTTACACTTGTCTGGATCCTGGGTTACGCTGTGTCCTTGTCATGTGTCTGTTACCATGCTTCCACATTGTGACATCACAGTGATGTCACAATGTGGAAGCTTTGTGACATCAGATCCAGATGTTCCCCAGCTGTCATGAAGCCACTCTTCTGTAAATCCAGCATTAGTCCCACAGGTGAGTAACACCTGTACGATGCCATCTGCTCTCTGAGTTTCACTTCAACTAGTTCTGACACCAGGTAATGCAATACTGAAATGCACCAAAGGAGGCGCTGTGGCTTAGCTGGCCAAAGTACCTGTCTAGTAAACAGGAGATCCTGGGTTCATATCCCAGTAGTGCCTCATGACATCAATTCAATGAATCTTTATTTATATCGCACTAAATTCATCATAGTTATTTGTAGTTTGTTATGATAATTATAATTACTAGAGGTTTGTATTTCCAGAAGAAAATGCAAGTGCGAATGCTGAATAAAGCTGATCTCCTTTGATCTATGTGTTTCCATGGCTCCAGTGCTGAGATCATATCAGATTGAAGGAGATAGGAGAAGGAGAGCTCCTGCTTTGATCTGCTCTGATCTCCGTGAGGTGCCTCTCCCATCTTCTTTGTATGACACAGTTTTTCGTGATTTGAATATATATAGAGAGAGAGAGAGAGAGAGAGAGAGAGAGAGAGAGAGAGAGAGAGAGAGAGAGAGAGAGAGAGAGAGAGAGAGAGAGAGAGAGAGAGAGAGAGAGAGAGAGAGAACATGAAAATTCCACACAGAAAGGCTCCTGCCGGGATTTGAACCCAGACTTAAATTTTTTTTAACTGGACCTTGTGGCTGTGAGGCGAGAGGCTGTGGACTCTGTGGATTCAGGACTTGGTGAGTGGAACATGTATTACCGGATCCTATATTTAGTCCTTTATCGTCTCCCACTTTAGACCTTCATCCTCCATGTTTTCTCCTGGTTGAAGAAGCTCTACATCGCAGGATGTGACGTCATGCAACGTACAACAACGTGACTTGATGTCATGCTGGGAAATGAATCGTTAAGAAGAATCAAACACATTTAAGGGGTACGGTTCTGAAAATATGAGGGTTTTTTCAAATTAAAGTGACTATCCAAATGAGAATAGGAGTTTCTTTCAAATTAAAGTGACTGTCAAAGTGAGAATAGGAGTTTTTTTTCAAACTAATGTGACTATCAAAAAGAAAAGAAAATTTCTTTCCAATTAAAGTGACTATCAATGGGAAAATATGAGTTTTCTTTTCAAATTAAAGTGACTATCAAATTGAGAATAGGAGTTTTTTTTTCAAATTAATGTGACTATCAGAAAGAAAATAGAATTTTTTTCAAATTAAAGTGACTATCAAAGGGAAGATATGAGTTTTCTTTTCAAATTAAAGTGACTATCAAATTGAGAATAGGAGTTTCTTTCAAATTAAAGTGACTATAAAAGTGAGAATAGGAGTTGTTTTCAAATTAAAGTGACTATCAAAGGGAAAATAGGAGTTTTTTTCAAATTAATGTGACTATCAAAAAGAAAATAGAATTTTTTTCAAATTAAAGTGACTATCAAAGGGAAAATATGAGTTTTCTTTTCAAATTAAAGTGACTATCAAAGGGAAAAAAAAGAGGGTTTTTTTCAAATTAAAGTGACTATCAAAGTGAGAATAGGAGTTTCTTTCAAATTAAAGTGACTATCAAAGTGAGAATAAGAGTTTTTTCAAATAAAGTGACTATCAAAAGGAAAATATGAGGGTTTTTTCAAACTAAAGTGACTATCAAAAAGAAAATAGAATTATTTTCAAATTAAAGTGACTATCAGAGTGAGAATAGGAGTTTCTTTCAAATTAAAGTGACTATCAAAGGGAAAATAGGAGTTTTTTTCAAATTAAACTGACTATCAAAGTGAGAATAGGAGTTTTTTTCAAATTAAACTGACAATCAAAGGGAAAATAGGAGTTATTTTCAAATTAAACTGACTATCAAAAATAAACTAGAATTTGTTTTCAAATTAAAGTGACTATCAAAGTGAGAATAGGAGTTTTTTCAAATTAAAGTGACTATAAAAGTGAGAATAGGAGTTTCTTTCAAATTAAAGTGACTATCAAAAGGAAAATAGGAGTTTTTTTCAAATTAATGTGACTATCCAAGTGAGAATAGGAGGTTTTTTTTTCAAATTAAAGTGACTCTCAAAGTGACAATAGGAGTTTCTTTCAAATTAAAGTGACTATCAAAGTGAGAATAGGAGTTTCTTTCAAACTAAAGTGACTATAAAAGTGAGAATAGGAGTTTTTTTTTCAAATTAAAGTGTCTATCAAAGGGAAAATATGAGTTTTCTTTTCAAATTATAGTGAATATCAAAGTGAGAATAGGAGTTTTTTTTTCAAATTAAAGTGACTATCAAAGTGAGAATAGGAGGTTTTTTTTTCAAATTAAAGTGACTATCAAAGTGAGAATAGGAGTTTCTTTCAAATTAAAGTGACTATCAAAGTGAGAATAAGAGTTTTTTTCAAATTAAAGTGACTATCAGAGGGAAAATATGAGGTTTTTTTTCAAATTAAACTCACTATCAAAAAGAAAATAGGAGTTTCTTTCAAATCAAAGTGACTATCAAAGTGAGAATAGGAGTTTCTTTCAAATTAAAGTGACTATAAAAGTGAGAATAGGAGTTTTTTTTTCAAATTAAAGTGACAATCAAAATGAGAATAGGAGTTTCTTTCAAATTAAACTGACTATCAAAGGGAAAATATGAGTTTTTTTCAAATTAAACTCACTATCAAAAAGAAAATAGGAGTTTTTTCAAATTAAAGTCACTATCAAAGGGAAAAAATGAGTTTCCTTTTCAAATTAGAGTTACTATCAAAGTGAGAATAGGAGGTTTTTTTCAAATTAAACTGACTATCAAAGGGAAAATAGGATTTTTTTTTTTTAAATTAAAGTGACTATCAAAGTGAGAATAGGAGGTTTTTTTTCAAATTAAAGTGACTATAAAAGTGAGAATAGGAGTTTTTTTCAAATTAAAGTGACAATCAAAATGAGAATAGGAGTTTCTTTCAAATTAAACTGACTATCAAAGGGAAAATATGAGTTTTTTTCAAATTAAACTCACTATCAAAAAGAAAATAGGAGTTTTTTCAAATTAAAGTCACTATAAAAGGGAAAAAATGAGTTTCCTTTTCAAATTAGAGTTACTATCAAAGTGAGAATAGGAGGTTTTTTTTCAAATTAAACTGACTATCAAAGGGAAAATAGGATTTTTTTTTTTTTTTAAATTAAAGTGACTATCAAAGTGAGAATAGGAGTTTTTTTTTCAAATTAAAGTGACTATAAAAGTGAGAATAGGAGTTTATTTCAAATTAAAGTGACTATCAAAGTGAGAATAGGAGTTTCTTTCAAATTAAACTGACAATCAAAGGGAAAATAGGAGTTATTTTCAAATTAAACTGACTATCAAAAATAAACTAGAATTTATTTTCAAATTAAACTGACTATCAAAGTGAGAATAGGAGTTTTTTCAAATTAAAGTGACTATAAAAGTGAGAATAGGAGTTTCTTTCAAATTAAAGTGACTATCAAAAGGAAAATAGGAGTTTTTTTCAAATTAATGTGACTATCCAAGTGAGAATAGGAGTTTTTTTTTCAAATTAAAGTGACTATCAAAGTGACAATAGGAGTTTCTTTCAAATTAAAGTGACTATCAAAGTGAGAATAGGAGTTTCTTTCAAACTAAAGTGACTATCAGAGGGAAAATATGAGTTTTTTTTTCAATTTAAACTCACTATCTAAAAGAAAATAGGAGTTTCTTTCAAATCAAAGTGACTATCAAAGTGAGAATAGGAGTTTCTTTCAAATTAAAGTGACTATAAAAGTGAGAATAGGAGTTTTTTTTCAAATTAAAGTGACAATCAAAATGAGAATAGGAGTTTCTTTCAAATTAAACTGACTATCAAAGGGAAAATATGAGTTTTTTTCAAATTAAACTCACTATCAAAAAGAAAATAGGAGTTTTTTCAAATTAAAGTGACTATTAAAGTGAGAATAGGAGTTTTTTTAAAAATTAAAGTGACTCTCAAAGTGAGAAAAGGAGTTTCTTTCAAATAAAACTGACTATCAAAGGGAAAATAGGAATTTTCTTTTTTCAAATTAAAGTGACTATCAAAGTGAGAATAGTAGTTTTTTCAAATTAACGTGACTATCAAAGTGAGAATAGGAGTTTCTTTCAAATTAAAGTGACTATCAAAGTGAGAATAGGAGTTTTTTTCAAATTAAAGTGACTATCAGAGGGAAAATATGAGTTTTTTTCAAATTAAAGTGACTATCAAAGTGAGAATAGGAGGTTTTTTTTCAAATTAAAGTGACTATCGAAGTGAGAATTGGATTTTCTTTCAAATAAAAGTGACTATCAAAGGGAAAATAGGATTTTTTTGTTTTCAAATTAAACTGACTATCAAAGTGAGAATAGGAGGTTTTTTTTCAAATTAAAGTGACTATAAAAGTGAGAATAGGAGTTTTTTTCAAATTAAAGTGACAATCAAAATGAGAATAGGAGTTTTTTTCAAATTAAACTCACTATCAAAAAGAAAATAGGAGTTTTTTCAAATTAAAGTGACTATTAAAGTGAGAATAGGAGTTTTTTTTAAAAATTAATGTGACTCTCAAAGTGAGAAAAGGAGTTTCTTTCAAATAAAACTGACTATCAAAGGGAAAATAGGAATTTTTTTTTTCAAATTAAAGTGACTATCAAAGTGAGAATAGTAGTTTTTTTTTCAAATTAAAGTGACTATCAAACGGAAAATATGAGGGTTTTTTTCAAGTTAAAGTGACAATCAAAGTGAGAATAGGAGTTTCTTTCAAATTAAAGTGACTATCAAAGTGAGAATAGGAGTTTTTTCAAATTAACGAGACTATCAAAGTGAGAATAGGAGTTTCTTTCAAATTAAAGTGACTATCAAAGTGAGAATAGGAGTTTTTTTCAAATTAAAGTGACTATCAGAGGGAAGATATGAGTTTTTTTCAAATTAAACTCACTATCAAAAAGAAAATAGGAGTTTCTTTCAAATCAAAGTGACTATCAAAGTGAGAATAGGAGTTTCTTTCAAATTAAAGTGACTATAAAAGTGAGAATAGGAGTTTTTTTCAAATTAAAGTGACAATCAAAATGAGAATAGGAGTTTCTTTCAAATTAAACTGACTATCAAAGGGAAAATATGAGTTTTTTTTCAAATTAAACTCACTATCAAAAAGAAAATAGGAGTTTTTTCAAATTAAAGTGACTATTAAAGTGAGAATAGGAGTTTTTTTAAAAATTAAAGTGACTCTCAAAGTGAGAAAAGGAGTTTCTTTCAAATAAAACTGACTATCAAAGGGAAAATAGGAATTTTCTTTTTTCAAATTAAAGTGACTATCAAAGTGAGAATAGTAGTTTTTTCAAATTAACGTGACTATCGAAGTGAGAATTGGATTTTCTTTCAAATAAAAGTGACTATCAAAGGGAAAATAGGATTTTTTTGTTTTCAAATTAAACTGACTATCAAAGTGAGAATAGGAGTTTTTTTTTCAAATTAAAGTGACTATAAAAGTGAGAATAGGAGTTTTTTTCAAATTAAAGTGACAATCAAAATGAGAATAGGAGTTTTTTTCAAATTAAACTCACTATCAAAAAGAAAATAGGAATTTTTTCAAATTAAAGTGACTATTAAAGTGAGAATAGGAGTTTTTTTTAAAAATTAATGTGACTCTCAAAGTGAGAAAAGGAGTTTCTTTCAAATAAAACTGACTATCAAAGGGAAAATAGGAATTTTTTTTTTCAAATTAAAGTGACTATCAAAGTGAGAATAGTAGTTTTTTTTTCAAATTAAAGTGACTATCAAACGGAAAATATGAGGGTTTTTTTCAAGTTAAAGTGACAATCAAAGTGAGAATAGGAGTTTCTTTCAAATTAAAGTGACTATCAAAGTGAGAATAGGAGTTTTTTCAAATTAACGAGACTATCAAAGTGAGAATAGGAGTTTCTTTCAAATTAAAGTGACTATCAAAGTGAGAATAGGAGTTTTTTTCAAATTAAAGTGACTATCAGAGGGAAGATATGAGTTTTTTTCAAATTAAACTCACTATCAAAAAAAAATAGGAGTTTCTTTCAAATCAAAGTGACTATCAAAGTGAGAATAGGAGTTTCTTTCAAATTAAAGTGACTATAAAAGTGAGAATAGGAGTTTTTTTCAAATTAAAGTGACAATCAAAATGAGAATAGGAGTTTCTTTCAAATTAAACTGACTATCAAAGGGAAAATATGAGTTTTTTTTCAAATTAAACTCACTATCAAAAAGAAAATAGGAGTTTTTTCAAATTAAAGTGACTATCAAATTGAGAATAGGAGTTTTTTTTTAAAATTAAAGTGACTCTCAAAGTGAGAAAAGGAGTTTCTTTCAAATAAAACTGACTATCAAAGGGAAAATAGGAATTTTCTTTTTTCAAATTAAAGTGACTATCAAAGTGAGAATAGGAGTTTCTTTCAAATTAAAGTGACTATCAGAGTGAGAATAGGAGTTTTTTCAAATTAACGTGACTATCAAAGTGAGAATAGGAGTTTCTTTCAAATTAAAGTGACTATCAAAGTGAGAATAGGAGTTTTTTTAATATTAAAGTGACTCTCAAAGTGACAATAGGAGTTTTTTTCAAATTAAAGTGACTATCAAAGGGAAAATAGGAGTTTTTTTCAAATTAATGTGACTATCAAAAAGAAAATAGAATTTTTTTCAAATTAAAGTGACTATCAAAGGGAAAAAATTAGTTTTCTTTTCAAATTAGAGTTACTATCAAAGTGAGAATAGGAGGTTTTTTTTCAAATTAAAGTGACTATCGAAGTGAGAATTGGATTTTCTTTCAAATAAAAGTGACTATCAAAGGGAAAATAGGATTTCTTTTTTTCAAATTAAAGTGACTATCAAAGTGAGAATACGAGTTTTTTTTTTCAAATTAAAGTGACAATCAAAATGAGAATAGGAGTTTTTTTCAAATTAAAGTGACAATCAAAATGAGAATAGGAGTTTTTTTCAAATTAAACTCACTATCAAAAAGAAAATAGGAGTTTTTTCAAATTAAAGTGACTATTAAAGTGAGAATAGGAGTTTTTTTTAAAAATTAATGTGACTCTCAAAGTGAGAAAAGGAGTTTCTTTCAAATAAAACTGACTATCAAAGGGAAAATAGGAATTTTTTTTTTCAAATTAAAGTGACTATCAAAGTGAGAATAGTAGTTTTTTTTTCAAATTAAAGTGACTATCAAACGGAAAATATGAGGGTTTTTTTCAAGTTAAAGTGACAATCAAAGTGAGAATAGGAGTTTCTTTCAAATTAAAGTGACTATCAAAGTGAGAATAGGAGTTTTTTCAAATTAACGAGACTATCAAAGTGAGAATAGGAGTTTCTTTCAAATTAAAGTGACTATCAAAGTGAGAATAGGAGTTTTTTTCAAATTAAAGTGACTATCAGAGGGAAGATATGAGTTTTTTTCAAATTAAACTCACTATCAAAAAGAAAATAGGAGTTTCTTTCAAATCAAAGTGACTATCAAAGTGAGAATAGGAGTTTCTTTCAAATTAAAGTGACTATAAAAGTGAGAATAGGAGTTTTTTTCAAATTAAAGTGACAATCAAAATGAGAATAGGAGTTTCTTTCAAATTAAACTGACTATCAAAGGGAAAATATGAGTTTTTTTTCAAATTAAACTCACTATCAAAAAGAAAATAGGAGTTTTTTCAAATTAAAGTGACTATTAAAGTGAGAATAGGAGTTTTTTTAAAAATTAAAGTGACTCTCAAAGTGAGAAAAGGAGTTTCTTTCAAATAAAACTGACTATCAAAGGGAAAATAGGAATTTTCTTTTTTCAAATTAAAGTGACTATCAAAGTGAGAATAGTAGTTTTTTCAAATTAACGTGACTATCGAAGTGAGAATTGGATTTTCTTTCAAATAAAAGTGACTATCAAAGGGAAAATAGGATTTTTTTGTTTTCAAATTAAACTGACTATCAAAGTGAGAATAGGAGTTTTTTTTTCAAATTAAAGTGACTATAAAAGTGAGAATAGGAGTTTTTTTTTCAAATTAAAGTGACTATAAAAGTGAGAATAGGAGTTTTTTTCAAATTAAAGTGACAATCAAAATGAGAATAGGAGTTTTTTTCAAATTAAACTCACTATCAAAAAGAAAATAGGAATTTTTTCAAATTAAAGTGACTATTAAAGTGAGAATAGGAGTTTTTTTTAAAAATTAATGTGACTCTCAAAGTGAGAAAAGGAGTTTCTTTCAAATAAAACTGACTATCAAAGGGAAAATAGGAATTTTTTTTTTCAAATTAAAGTGACTATCAAAGTGAGAATAGTAGTTTTTTTTTCAAATTAAAGTGACTATCAAACGGAAAATATGAGGGTTTTTTTCAAGTTAAAGTGACAATCAAAGTGAGAATAGGAGTTTCTTTCAAATTAAAGTGACTATCAAAGTGAGAATAGGAGTTTTTTCAAATTAACGAGACTATCAAAGTGAGAATAGGAGTTTCTTTCAAATTAAAGTGACTATCAAAGTGAGAATAGGAGTTTTTTTCAAATTAAAGTGACTATCAGAGGGAAGATATGAGTTTTTTTCAAATTAAACTCACTATCAAAAAAAAATAGGAGTTTCTTTCAAATCAAAGTGACTATCAAAGTGAGAATAGGAGTTTCTTTCAAATTAAAGTGACTATAAAAGTGAGAATAGGAGTTTTTTTCAAATTAAAGTGACAATCAAAATGAGAATAGGAGTTTCTTTCAAATTAAACTGACTATCAAAGGGAAAATATGAGTTTTTTTTCAAATTAAACTCACTATCAAAAAGAAAATAGGAGTTTTTTCAAATTAAAGTGACTATCAAATTGAGAATAGGAGTTTTTTTTTAAAATTAAAGTGACTCTCAAAGTGAGAAAAGGAGTTTCTTTCAAATAAAACTGACTATCAAAGGGAAAATAGGAATTTTCTTTTTTCAAATTAAAGTGACTATCAAAGTGAGAATAGGAGTTTCTTTCAAATTAAAGTGACTATCAGAGTGAGAATAGGAGTTTTTTCAAATTAACGTGACTATCAAAGTGAGAATAGGAGTTTCTTTCAAATTAAAGTGACTATCAAAGTGAGAATAGGAGTTTTTTTAATATTAAAGTGACTCTCAAAGTGACAATAGGAGTTTTTTTCAAATTAAAGTGACTATCAAAGGGAAAATAGGAGTTTTTTTCAAATTAATGTGACTATCAAAAAGAAAATAGAATTTTTTTCAAATTAAAGTGACTATCAAAGGGAAAAAATTAGTTTTCTTTTCAAATTAGAGTTACTATCAAAGTGAGAATAGGAGGTTTTTTTTCAAATTAAAGTGACTATCGAAGTGAGAATTGGATTTTCTTTCAAATAAAAGTGACTATCAAAGGGAAAATAGGATTTCTTTTTTTCAAATTAAAGTGACTATCAAAGTGAGAATACGAGTTTTTTTTTTCAAATTAAAGTGACTATAAAAGTGAGAATAGGAGTTTCTTTCAAATTAAAGTGACTATAAAAGTGAGAATAGGAGTTTTTTTTTCAAATTAAAGTGTCTATCAAAGGGAAAATATGAGTTTTCTTTTCAAATTATAGTGACTATCAAAGTGAGAATAGGAGTTTTTTTTTCAAATTAAAGTGACTATCAAAGTGAGAATAGGAGGTTTTTTTTTCAAATTAAAGTGACTATCGAAGTGAGAATTGGATTTTCTTTCAAATAAAAGTGACTATCAAAGGGAAAATAGGATTTCTTTTTTTCAAATTAAAGTGACTATCAAAGTGAGAATACAAGTTTTTTTTTCAAATTAAAGTGACTATAAAAGTGAGAATAGGAGTTTCTTTCAAATTAAAGTGACTATCAAAGTGAGAATAGGAGTTTTTTTCAATTAATGTGACTATCAAAAAGAAAATAGAATTTTTTTCAAATTAAAGTGACTATCAAAGTGAAAATATCAGTTTTCTTTTCAAATTAAAGTGATTGTCAAAGTGAAAATATCAGTTTTTTCAAATTAAAGTTACTGTCAAAATGAGAATTGGAGTTTCTCTCAAATAAAAGTGACTATCAAAGTGAGAATAGGAGGTTTTTTTTCGAATTTTAGTGACTATCAAAGGGAAAATCTGAGTATTTTTCAAATTAAAGTGACTATCAAAATGAGAATAGGAGTTTCTTTCAAATTAAAGTGACTATCAAAGTGAGAATAGGAGTTTTTTCAAATTAAAGTTA
The DNA here is from genome assembly GCF_963383615.2 of Lipophrys pholis. Classification (NCBI taxonomy): domain Eukaryota; kingdom Metazoa; phylum Chordata; class Actinopteri; order Blenniiformes; family Blenniidae; genus Lipophrys; species Lipophrys pholis. Next base: position 1,452,236 of record NC_137646.1, on the reverse strand, counting down.
CTATCAAAGTGAGAATAGGAGTTTCTTTCAAATTAAACTGACTATCAAAGGGAAAATAGGAGTTTTTTTCATATTAAACTGACTATCAAAGTGAGAATAGGAGTTTTTTTCAATTAATGTGACTATCAAAGGGAAAATAGGAGTTTTTTTCAATTAATGTGACTATCAAAAAGAAAATAGAATTTTTTTCAAATTAAAGTGACAATCAAAATGAGAATAGGAGTTTCTTTCAAATTAAACTGACTATCAAAGGGAAAATATGAGTTCTTTTTCAAATTAAACTCACTATCAAAAAGAAAATAGGAGTTTTTTCAAATTAAAGTGACTATCAAATTGAGAATAGGAGTTTTTTTTTTAAATTAAAGTGACTCTCAAAGTGAGAAAAGGAGTTTCTTTCAAATAAAACTGACTATCAAAGGGAAAATAGGAATTTTCTTTTTTCAAATTAAAGTGACTATCAAAGTGAGAATAGGAGTTTCTTTCAAATTAAAGTGACTATCAGAGTGAGAATAGGAGTTTTTTCAAATTAACGTGACTATCAAAGTGAGAATAGGAGTTTCTTTCAAATTAAAGTGACTATCAAAGTGAGAATAGGAGTTTTTTTAATATTAAAGTGACTCTCAAAGTGACAATAGGAGTTTTTTTCAAATTAAAGTGACTATCAAAGGGAAAATAGGAGTTTTTTTCAAATTAATGTGACTATCAAAAAGAAAATAGAATTTTTTTCAAATTAAAGTGACTATCAAAGGGAAAAAATTAGTTTTCTTTTCAAATTAGAGTTACTATCAAAGTGAGAATAGGAGGTTTTTTTTCAAATTAAAGTGACTATCGAAGTGAGAATTGGATTTTCTTTCAAATAAAAGTGACTATCAAAGGGAAAATAGGATTTCTTTTTTTCAAATTAAAGTGACTATCAAAGTGAGAATACAAGTTTTTTTTTCAAATTAAAGTGACTATAAAAGTGAGAATAGGAGTTTCTTTCAAATTAAAGTGACTATCAAAGTGAGAATAGGAGTTTTTTTCAATTAATGTGACTATCAAAAAGAAAATAGAATTTTTTTCAAATTAAAGTGACTATCAAAGTGAAAATATCAGTTTTCTTTTCAAATTAAAGTGATTGTCAAAGTGAAAATATCAGTTTTTTCAAATTAAAGTTACTGTCAAAATGAGAATTGGAGTTTCTTTCAAATAAAAGTGACTATCAAAGTGAGAATAGGAGGTTTTTTTTCGAATTTTAGTGACTATCAAAGGGAAAATCTGAGTATTTTTCAAATTAAAGTGACTATCAAAATGAGAATAGGAGTTTCTTTCAAATTAAAGTGACTATCAAAGTGAGAATAGGAGTTTTTTCAAATTAAAGTTACTATCAAAGTGAGAATAGGAGTTTCTTTCAAATTAAACTGACTATCAAAGTGAGAATAGGAGTTTTTTTCAATTAATGTGACTATCAAAGGGAAAATAGGAGTTTTTTTCAATTAATGTGACTATCAAAAAGAAAATAGAATTTTTTTCAAATTAAAGTGACTATCAAAGTGAAAATATCAGTTTTCTTTTCAAATTAAAATGATTGTCAAAGTGAAAATGGGAGTTTTTTCAAATTAAAGTTACTGTCAAAATGAGAATTGGAGTTTCTTTCAAATAAAAGTGACTATCAAAGGGAAAATAGGATTTTGTTTTCAAATTAAAGTGACTATCAAAGTGAGAATAGGAGTTTTTTTTTCGAATTTTAGTGACTATCAAAGGGAATATCTGAGTATTTTTCAAATTAAAGTGACTATCAAAATGAGAATAGGAATTTCTTTCAAATTAAAGTGACTATCAAAGTGAGAATAGGAGTTCCTTTCAAATTAAAGTGACTATCAAAGTGAGAATAGGAGTTTCTTTCAAATTAAACTGACTATCAAAGGGAAAATAGTAGTTTTTTTCATATTAAACTGACTATCAAAGTGAGAATAGGAGTTTAGGACGGTCCACTGAAACCCGGACATGCCTACCCCCCATATCCACCACAAAGTTCTTCGGCCCTGCCTCGAGGACGTGAAACGGGCCGTCATATGGCGGCTGAAGTGGGGAACGATGAGCGTCATGACGAATAAATACATATTCGGCTGCCATCAGGTTCTTCAGGACATAGGACCGGGGCAGGCAGTGATGAGCTGGAACCGGGTCGAACATGCGGGCGTGAGGGGGGCGGATACGAGGCTTGAAAGGTGCAGACGGTGTGATACTTATGTCAACTCTTCACAAAGTAGAGTTTGCTAAAGTTCTGTTGCGCTGGCCAGGAATCAAACCCGGGCGTACTACATGGCAGGTGAGAATTCTACCACTGAACCACTACTGCTGACCTAAGTCCAACAGGAAGTCTGCAATTTGCCTTTCAAAATAAGATTATCAGCAGAAATCTAAATTGGGTCTCACCACCCGTAGGAAAGTCATAGAGAGATGAAACCAAAACTCACTTGTTTGTCTCAGCAAGACCTGGAAATAATGTAATGACACTCCTGACTTAATCTTAGTCTACATTTTGCCTTTGAAAACCAGATCCAGCCATCCCCGGGTCGGCACTGTCACCCAGATCACATTGCACCGATTAAGAACCTTTCCTGCAGGTAGTGAGCCCACAGGAAGGTGGCGCCCAGCATGGGACATCAACCTACTACCTTGAGATTGCAAGTCTCATGCTCTACCAACTGAGCCAGAAGAACCAGGAACCATCAGGGATCACCAGAAGAAGAACCAGAACCAGACACAGTGACCTGCAACCTGCAAGTGATCCAATTTTCAATCTTCAGTGTTTTTACTGCAAAATCCTCCAGAGAACAAAAGAATAATCAACTATTCTGACAATCAGTGGGTTGCTGTAAAGAAGTTGCATTCAAATGAAATCACTATGTAAGTTTCAAAGTGTCTGTGTATTCACAATTTCCAGACACCCTGATGGTTCTATCTGCTAACTCTGTTTGGTGATGTCATAGTGATGTCATAAAAGAATGGAAAACAGGGAAAACATTCATTCCTTTATTGCCATTCTGACAATTCACATCAAAGATGCTCTGCAGAATGAAATGATGACGCCTGGTCAGTGATAAAAACACAAGCTATTAAAAAATACCAGAATTACAATGAGTTCTATAATACTAGTGAGGAAATGCAGTACCTGGGAATAAATCAGTAGAAATAGAGAATAAATGGCCGTCACTGTACCTGACCTAATCCCACATGTGATATTTACAGTTCTCTGTTTAACGTTGGATGGCAGTGGGAAAGAAAGCTGGCAGTTTTCCATCTCAGGCTGCGGTTCCTCCTGCCTGAGGGGAGGAGAGAGAACAGTCCAGGGCAGGCTGAGGACGTCCTTGGTGGTCCTCAATGTCCCTGACAGGCAAGTCCCTTGTTGGAGGCAACAAGGTCCCCATGATCTTCTCAGTGGCCCTCAAGACTCTCTTAGTGCTTTCTAGTCAGAGACACTGAGCTGCTGGTGACTTACAGACTGCACATCTCCATCTTCAGCCCACAACAATCAGGGTTCTAATTTACACATGATTTAAGGCCCGTTTACACCACAACAAAAACAAGTGGAACCACAAAACTTTAGTCACATTTGGGCTCCGTTTATACGACAGTGGTGCTCGGATCCACTGCAACCGTCACTTTTTGGTCCCGGCTCTCAAGGTGGAACTTTTCTTTCACACTCCCGACTCCCCCCACAGGGACAGGCGGAGGCTACGGAGCGCTGTTACTGAGCATGTGCACCTCCGCCATGGTAAATAGTGCTTCTACTCATGTGTGAGTAACAAACATGGCGGCCTCCGTAGAGCTGCTGTCCTGTAAAAGCTTGTTGTCACTTGGAATGTTGTGGTGTAAACGGAGCCGAAGACTCAGATCCAAACTGAGCCGTTAACATGTGACTGGGTTGTGAAAGCTCACACAGGAGGAGGGTTAAAAACTATATGCTGCATTGGCCGGGATAAAGATCCAACATCCCAACTTATAAGGAAAGTCTCTCCTCTGTGACGGCCGGGAATCGAACCCGGGTCAACTGCTTGGAAGGCAGCTATGCTCACCACTATACCACCGTCACTACTCTGAGTGACTTCACCTGGCAAAGATGATGAAGAATATAGAGCGATGGTGAAGAAGACTTGAAGAAGTTTGTAGAATGGAACAGAAAGGTGTCTCATGCTTGTGAGTGAGACGTGTCAGAGCCTGTTTGTCTCTTGTCTCCTCACAATAAAGAGACACTAACTCACTATTAATCTACTTGCTGCTGTTGATGTGAGACATAAAGCTTGGAGATGCTGGGGATTGAACCCAGGACCTCATACAGCTAAATCCTTGTTTTGGTGGTTTTGATTGAACTGAATCAGTTGATGTAAGACAAGGAGGACAAGCCCTGAGCAGCATATGTCCCTCTCTCACCAGGACACTGTCCCTCTCTCACCAGGACACTTTGGATTGTGGTGTGTGGCTGCTTGCTGGAGGGGAGGATTTATGGAAGTGTTGTCTGTTAGTGAGGATTTCATGGTTGGAGTCAGAACATTTTAGGAGATATTTCACTAACCTGACAACTAAATAAGTAAATAACTGTAACTAGCTGCTCCCACAGTACTATGGACGAGGACAGGATCCACTCTGGATGGTGTCCTCCATCACAGGACAGTCAGAGACAAACAGCCACATACACACACACACACACACACACACACACCTTCACAATTTATTGTCACCAGTTAAGCTCCCTTGTTGTTGTTGGAACCGTCACATTGTTCTACAAAGAACCCAAAAGCCTGAAAAGTCCTGGATTCTTTAAAAAGATGAAAAGAAAAACTTTCTTCTATCATTTGTTCCCAAGATTCACATCAATACTGAGTAAAGGGAACTTTTTCCTAGTGAACATAAGTCATGTCTGTATATTATATCATCCATCCATCATCCATCCATCCATCCATCCATCATCCATCCAGCCATCCATCATCCATCCATCCATCCATCCATCCATCCAACCATCATCCTTCCTTCCATCCATCCACCAATCCATCCTTCCTGATCCATCCATCCGTCATCCATCCATCAATCCATCTACCAATCCATCCTTCGATCCATCCATCTGTCATTCATCCATCCATCTGTCATCCATCTGTCATTCATCCATCCATCCTTCCATCCATCTACCAATCAATCCTTCCATCATCCATCCATCTGTTATCCATCCATCAATCCATCTACCAATCCATCCTTCGATCCATCCATCCGTTATCCATCCATCCATCATCCATTTAACCATCCATCTGTCATCTATCCGTCATTCATCCACCCATCCCTCGATCCATCCATCAATTCATCAACCTTCCTTCCATCCATTCATCCATCATCCATCCATCCATCCAATAATCAATCTGTCATCCATCCGTCATTCATCCATCCATCCATCTACCAATCCATCCTTCCATCCATCCTTCCATCATCCATCCATTCGTCATCCATCCATCCATCTACCAATCCATCCTTCCTCATCCATCCATCCATCTACCAATCCATCCTTCTATCCATCCATATGTCATCCATCCATCCATCATCCATTGACCAATCCATCCTTCCTCATCCATCCATCCATCCATCCATCCATTCATCTACCAATCCATCCTTCCATCTATCAATCCATCCATCATCCTTCCTTCCTTCCATCCATCATCCATCCATCATGCATCCATCATCCATCATCTACCAATCCATCATTCGATCCATCATCCATCCATCCATCATTCATCCAACCATCCATCCATCCATCATATATCCGTCATTCATCCATCCATCCATCCATTCATCAACCTTCCTTCCATCCATCCATCCATCCGTCATCCATCATCCATCCATCCATCCTCCATCCTCCATCATACATCCAGCATCCTTACATCCATCCATCCATCCATCCATCCATCCATCCATCCATCCATCCATCCATCCATCCATCCATCCATCCATCCATCCATCCATCCTGATGTGATCCATTAAACATGTCCAAGCAGTAGTGTTGTGTTTTTGCTTCTTATTGTCAATAGAACCAAGAGTGACTGATTGAGTGAGTATCAGAGTGACTGATACTCTTGTATGATCACTGGACCTTTTTAAAGCAGTCAGACTCTGATACCGTACCAGGAGCATCTGTGTCATTCACAACCCGCCTACATTTTAACTGGACTTTCTGTGGTGGACCAAACAACACAGTTGGGTCACACATTTAGCATCTTTACATTTAAAGAGATTCAGACCTCGTACTCCAGAGATGCTACATGCTACATTCAAAGAGTATCAGGCCTCGTACTCCAGAGATGCTACATGCTACATTTAAAGAATATCAGGCCTTGTACTCCAGATGAAGCTACATGCTACATTTAAAGAGTATCAGGCCTCGTACTCCAGAGATGCTACATGCTACATTTAAAGAGTATCAGTCCTCGTACACCAGAGATGCTACATGCTACTTTTAAAGAGATTCAGACCTTGCACACCATAGATGCTACATTTAAAGAGATTCAGACCTGGTACACCAGAGTTGCTACATGATACAGGCTTATGAGTTTCAAGACTCTCATGCCATAGATGCTACATGCTACATCTAAAGAGTTTCAGGCCTCATCTCTGGTGTTGGAGGCCTGATACGCTTTAAATGTAGCATGTAGCATCTCTGGTGTAAGAGGCCTAAATCTCTTTAAATGTAGCATGTAACATCCATACATTTAAAGAGATTCAGACCTCAAACTCCAGAGATGGTACATGCTACATTTAAAGAGTAGCAGGCCTCATCTCTGGTGTTTGAGGCTTGAAACTCTTTAGCATGTATCATGTAGCATCTTTGGTGTGTGAAGCCTGATACGCTTTAAAAGGAGCATGTAGCATCTCTGGTGTACGAGGCCTGAATCTCTTTAAATGTAGCATGTAGCATCTTTACATTTAAAGAGATTCAGACCTCAAACTCCAAAGATGCTGCCTGCTACATTTAAAGAGTATCAGGCCTCGTACACCAGAGATGCTACATGCTACATGCTACATTTAAAGAGATTCAGACCTGGTACACCAGTGTTGCTACATGATACAGGCTTATGAGTTTCAAGCCTCTCACGCCATAGATGCTACATGCTACATTTAAAGAGTTTCAGGCCTCATCTCTGGTGTTGGAGGCCTGATACGCTTTGAATGTAGCAAGTAGCATCTTTACATTTAAAGAGATTCAGACCTCCAACTCCAGAGATGCTACATGCTACATTTAAAGAGTATCAGGCCTTGTACTCCAGATGTTATGAACTTACATTTTGTCTCACTAACTAACTAACTAACTAACTAACTAACTAACTAACTAACTAACTAACTAACTAACTAACTAACTAACTAACTAACTAACTAACTAACTAACTAACTAACTAACTAACTAACTAACTAACTAACGAAACATTTATCAATTTATTTAAAAATACACAATATATAAATATATTTATGTGTAGTCAACCTCGTAGTACTGTGGGTAAAAATGGCTGTGATGAAGGTTGAGTTGGATGGTTTCATGGAGGATTCATGTCAGACGGTGAGTTCAGTTCAGCTCCAGGTCGGGCTGTCTGAGGTGGGGGAGGGGAGCCATCAATTAAACACCTGCTCTGTCTGCGCCACAATATTGCTGCTGTTGCATTCACTGAGCGTGGGAATTACTGGGTTACCAAACTCACGACATTTTCTGCATAAAACTACACAACTGTTGAGCTCGCACACGTTTTGGTGATCATTTCAAGAGCAAGCAACAATTTCAGCTCCATTTGATTCTTCATTTTAAAAGACTGATTCAAATTTAAAGGCTTTTAAAGATTTAAAAGGCTGATTTACTAGCATTTAGAGAGTTAAAGTTCTGATTAGTATTAAGCATTTGATAGTTCTTATCAGTACTAAAAGTATTACTAAGATATAACCCAGTAAGTAGACAAAATATAGGGTTCAGTACTTTTATATCAGTTTTCAAAAGTGTATGTTTTTGTCTTCAATGATTTGAGAGTGTGGTTACTTATTTCTGAATGCGTTTCAGGATAACACCACCAGTTAAATTGATGTTTATTTTTGTTTTATTTGTGTATGTTTACTTGAAACATTGGTTTTTGTTAATATGTGAAATGTTCCCAATTTGTCTTCACAGAAGAAGATATTTGTATTTTCTAACTAAAGCATGTGAAATACAGACATGTTAAACTCACCTTGGTCCAGAAAGAGAAGCTCTAATTCTCATGTTTCTCATCTTTACCATAAATAAATGAGGCTGGGGCTTATTTTTCAACATTTCAGCATTCCATAGTGACTTTCTGCTCCTTTCACTTTATTTCTGGACGTGTCTGAATCAAAAGCTTCAACATGGAGGAATGGAGGTGTAGAATGATAGAACGCTGCTCTACAGCCGTTTCCATGGCAACCTACATAAACACTCTGATTAAAGTTCTCTTTCACATGAAGCCATTAAAAGGCTCATTTTATGTCTAAAAACGCAGAGCTTTCATTTACAGTAGTTTGTAGTTTGTTTAGTAGTTACTGATGAACCAAACAGTTTGCTTTATTATAAAGAAGTTCTGTGGAGCGTCTCATAGTGGAGCGCCCCCTGCTGCCTCATACAGATCTCTCCCTTCGTCAATCTCGTGGCCAGAGATTAAATGATCTGGTTCCCTCGCTTTATTAGTTTGAGGTAACGACTTATTGACTCGTTCCCACATTATTATTATTTTCTCTCTGGCCACTCAGTCCACTTTCTATATCGTTCTCTCTGGTCTAATTAAAAAAAGATGAGGCAACATGAAGCCTCGTCTGATCATCCAGCTCAGTTTTCATCTTCCACTTTAATATCCTGGTAGCAACGTAGTTTGTCATGTTTTATGGTAGTTTTATAGAGCAGATAAAAACGCCGCACTGCCTCCACCACAATGTTTCAGACAAAACACGAAAGGATGGAGACTTGAAAGTGGGCGGAGCCTTGGGTGGTTTTCCTTATTGTCTTTCATGATTCAGTTGAAAAATCAATCCAGCTTAACAAAGTAGAAAACAGAGGATGGAGCCCAGTGGTAGAGCGCATGCTCAGCATGTATGAGGTCTGGAAGTGTGTATACAGGTATAGTGGTATAGTGTGTAGGTCCTGGAATCAAACCTGTGGCTGTACCGGAGTGTCGCAAAATGTGTGGGAGACCAAAATATTTGTCCATTTTTTGAAGTCCATTGCTGCTGATCTGCTTCATCCATCCCCCCTTCGTTCTCATCTTCAAATGAGGCTTCAGATGAGTCAGCCAGCTGGTCTGTTTCCCTCTGAGGCTTCCTCCATGCCAGCCTCAGAGTCCTCAGAGTCCTGGGAGGAGGATGAGGAGCCGTCCTCACACTCAGATTACAGAATGATGTCCAGAGCCTACTGTGTGCTGGAGCTTCTTGCCACCTCTAAAATGACTGCTCCTTCACTACTGATCACATTTAGAACCATGGATGCAGAGCAGCTGAATAAACAACCTGAGTCAGACAAAACAAAGCCCCATTTTGTTTTGGCTCTCGCCTCTCATATAACAGTGTGTTTGTGTCTTTTGAAGAACTTTGAAGTTGGACACACGAACACACACACACACACACACACACACACACACACACACACACACACACACACACACACACACACACACACACACACACACACACACACACACACACACACACACACAGAAATCAAGAAATCCTCTCTTTTATTGAAGATTATCAATAGAAAATGAAGCTTCATACAGTTCAGGGCTCATTGTTGGTTTGTTGACATAAACAGATTCCATCACTATTACAGTTTATTAATATGTTTCATTTTAAAACAAAACCCACTGGAAGGTGTAGCCCTGGCGCTCTCTAGTGGCCGGCCGCCACTGAAACATCCCATCTAAAGTTGACTAGTTCTTGTTGAACATGAAGCATGAGAGGTGAAACTCTGGCCCTTGGTACTGTGACTGGCTGAGTTCTTTCAGATCACAAAGATCGGTTCTTTAATTCGATTTTTTTATTTCTTTCATCTTTTTATCGGACTGTTATCAAATGTAAATATTTTCCTGCTGTACATCTGACACCAGGTACTGCAGCACTAAAAAGTCACCAAAGGTGGCGCTGTGGCTTAGATGGTCAAAGTGCCTGTCTTGTAAAAAGGAGATCCTGGGTTCAAATCCCAGCAGCACCTCATTTCAAGGAATCTCTATTTATAGAACAGGAAATGCAACACAGTCATTTGTAGTTTCTTTTTACTGGGTTGATCCATGGATGGATGGATGGATGGATGGATGGATGGATGGATGGATGGATGGATGGATGGATGGATGGATGGCTGATGTATGATGGATGGATGACAGATGGAGAGATGGATGCTGGATGGATGAATGGATGGATGGATGACCGATTGATGGATGGATGGATGGATGATGGATGATGGATGATGGATGGAAGATGGAAGTTGGAGGATGGATGGATGGATGGATGGATGGATGGATGGATGGATGGATGGATGGATGGATGGATGGATGGATGGATGATGGATGGACGGATGGATCGATGGTTGGATGGATAGATGGATGAATGGATGTAAGATGGTTATAATGATTGATGTGTGATGGATAGATGATGAATAGATGGATGATGGATGGATGTATGGACGGATGGATGACAGATGGATGATAGTTGGATAGATGGATGGATGGATGGATGGAACGATGACGGATGGATGGATTGATGGATGATAGCGAAGGATGGATGGATGGATGGAAGGAAGGATGATGGATGGATAGATGGAGGGATGATAGGATGATGGATGGATGGATAGATGGATGCATGGATTGATGATGGATGGACTGATGGATGGATGACGAATGCACGGATGGATGGATGGATCAATGGCTGGATGGCTAGATGGATGGATGGATGTAAGACGGATGTAATGATTGATGTATGACGGATGGATGGATGGATGGATGGGTGGATGGGTGGATGGATGGATGGATGGATGGATGGATGGATGGATGGATGATGGATGGATGTAAGACAGATGTAATGATTGATGTATGACGGATGGATTGACGATAGATGGATGGATGGATGGATGTACGGATGGATGAATGGATGGGTAGATGGATGGATGGATGGATGGATGGATGGATGGATGGATGGATGGATGGATGGATGGAAGGATGGATGGATGGATGGATGGATGGATGCATGGATGGATGCATGGATGGATGGATGGATGATGGATGGATGTAAGACAGATGTAATGATTGATGTATGATGGATGGATTGACGATAGATGGATGGATGGATGTACGGATGGATGAATGGATGGATGGGTAGATGGATGGATGGATGGATGGATGGATCAGGATCTGTCCTTTATTTCCCATGTTAAACATGTCTCCAGGACAGCCTTCTTCCATCTAAGGAATATTGCAAAAATTAGAAACTTCTTGTCCTTCAAAGATGCAGAAAAAATTATTCATGCCTTTGTGACTTCAAGATTAGATTATTGTAACTCCCTAATTTCAGGATGTCCAATCTCCTCTGTTAGGACCTTACAGCTAGTGCAGAACGCTGCTGCACGTTTACTAACCAGAACTGGAAGAAGAGAGCACATCTCCCCAGTCTTAGCATCCTTACACTGGCTTCCAATTAAATCTAGAATAGAATTCAAGATCCTTCTGATCACATATAAAACTCTTCATCAGAAGGCTCCGTCCTATATCGAGAAACTTCTAGAAGTTTATCACCCTCCACGAGCCCTTCGCTCTGAGGATGCAGGACTGTTGGTAATCCCTAAAGTCCATAAAAGTAAAACAGGAGGCAGGAGTTTCAGCCATATGGCTCCTTTACTCTGGAATCAACTACCAGCCTCGGTCCGAAAGGCCGACACCATTAGTTTATTTAAGAGGAGACTAAAAACATTCCTATTTGATAAAGCTTATCCTTAGGAATAAAATAGGAATAAAATAGGACCACTAAGTTGAGCTGCTATAGGCCTAGACTGCTGAGGGGATTTTTTCTCTCCCGTTAAAGGGAGGAACTCTACATTTGGAGGTTCTGTTTCTTGTCTTTCTTTCTTTCTCTCTGTGTAACAACATTACTGGAGCCACCAGACACTGCCGCCGTCTTTTTTATCCCTGACAGGAGGAGAGCAGGATCCAGGGGATCAGACCCAAGACTCACAGAGTGGAGTTACGACGGTCCTACTACCCAACCCCACCACAGCACCGGGACCCCACCGCAACGGCACGGCCCTTAAACTCCAGACTGAGATTGGCTCATCATCAGACCAACGCTCATCATAGACTTTTCTTAGTATTTGTACTTATCTGGCCTGTCTGCCACTCTCTCTCTCCCTCTTCTTTTCCTCTCTCTCCCTGTCCTATCCCATGTACTTCTCCCCCCAACCGGTCAAGGCGGATGGCCGTCCTTCCAGAGTCTAGGGTCCGCCCCACGGTTTCTTCCTGAAGAGGGAGTTCTTGAACTTCTCTCCATGCGAGGGAGTTTTTCCTGGCCACTGTTGCTTGTTACACCTACTTGCTTTGGAAGGGTTTAGTTGGGTCCTGTTGTACTCTATCATTGTAAGAGCGCTTTGAGATGTTTGTTGATGTGATTTAGCGCTTTACAAATAAAATTGAATTGAATTGAATTGAATTGAAGGATGGATGGATGGATGGATGGATGGATGGATGGATGGATGCATGGATGGATGGATGGATGGATGGATGGATTGATGGATGGATGACGGATGGATGGATGGATGGATGGATGGATGGATGGATGGATGGATGGATGGATGGATGGATGGATGGATGCAATGGAAACCAAGCTGATCCTGTGGTGATCCAGTAGTTAGTACAGGGGTTCTGATGTTAAATTTCCATATCTTCATGAGAAATCAACTCATATAAGCCAAAATAGCTCAGCTGGGAGAGCGTTAGACTGAAGATCTAAAGGTCCCTGGTTCAATCCCGGGATTCGGCAAAGACTGCTCTACTAGTAGTCGTAATGGAAGCAGGATAGAGAGTCATTAAGGAAACTGCACAGGCTGACCCAAAAAACTCTATGAAATTTAAGTATATTTAGGATGAATTGGTACTTAACCAAACAAAGTTGTCATAGTATCAAGTCATATTGACCCCCAGTATGGAATTTATTAAAAGTTGATAGTTACTGTACTTACCTTGGAGAAACACAGCAGGAAGATCTACAGTTGTCTCCTCTCCAGTACTGTCTTTTGTTGAGGAAATCAAAATTATTTACAACAATATACTGTAGTCAGATTCAGCGCTCTCAGTATACACTCAGTAATCTCCGTCTGATCTCTCCCTACATGTACTTGCCGGCCAGGCAGAGAAAAACTAAATCAAAATGTTCCTACGATGAACAAGATGGTCTGGATACTACTGAAATAAACAACACAACAGTTGCAGGTCACTGAGTCTGGTTCTTCTTCTGGTGATCCCTGATGGTTCCTGGTTCTTCTGGCTCAGTCATGTGATTGGCTGGTTAGCTCAGCTGGTCAGAGTGTAGTGCTAATCACACCAAGGTCTTGGGTTCAATTCCCAAACTGGCCATAGAGCTGACTGCTAACAAGTAAATCTGTGGAGTTCAGTTATCTCAGCTCTGTAATGAAATATTAACTTTTCTTTTTTTTAACATGAGGAACTAATGTGAAAGAAACTTTTGGACATTGAACAGTCTGAGAGTCCAAACTCCTTTGTGCTCACATCTTCAGCTCTGCAATGAAAGAGTGACTTTTTTCATTGATTGATTTATTTTTTGTTGACATCACTGGTGTTGCTCTTAACTAGTTTTCCTGGTATTTATCAGACAGGTCATTTTCTGTTCAGCTTGGAGAGACCTCTTCCTCTTGTGCTGCTCTTTGTTGTGGTGTCCCTCAAGGCTCTGTTTTGGGTGGCCTTAATGTTAACTTTCATTTTTATGAAGACGACACACAACTGAACTTCCCTATAAAGCCTTGCTCTACGGACTCTGCCTCTATCCTGTCCTGCCTCACAAAAGTAAAGAACCAAAGTCCAAAAACTTTTTACAGCTGAACAGTTTAAAAACTGAAATAATTTTGATCGCCCCCAATGGACCCAGTTCTGGTGGTTTTAACAACTTTTGCTCTAGTCTTGGTAGCTCATTGAGCAATGTTTGAAAAGAGGCCCACAATTTAGGTGTGGTGTTCGACTCCGACCTGTCCTTTGACTGTCAGGTGACCAAGGTAGTCCAATCCTGCTTTACTCATGCAACCATGCCACTTTTTATAAAGGAGGAGTACAAATATTAGTACTAACCTTAAGCTACTTGCCAATAGCACGTACTGGTATGAATCCTTATTAAATGTATAAAGCCTCATTTCTACTCTCTACATAAAAGATATGTGGAGGCTTTTTGCTGCAGACCAGCCTCACAGTCTCCAGTTCACCTAGATAGATGCTCTGCACTGCGCTGTGTCCTGTAGACCAAGGGACACAGTTCACTGTTTATGAGTGTATCAGTCACTTTAATCATGGTTAGCATGGTTAGCATGTAGCATTACTGCTGTGTGAGCCCCAAAACTCTTTCACATGTCGCATGTAGTATGTAGCATGTAGCATGACACAGAGTTACCAGCTGAGCAGTTTTACTGAGTGACATCATTCTAACTCTGGTGGTCCAAATGTCTCTGGTGGACAAGTTGCTGGTGTTGGACGGACTATCTTTTTCCTACTCTTGATATTTTGTCTTTGTCCACTTTTGTCACTCATTCATACATACACTCATTAAAGAATCTCCTCATCGACCTCCAGGAGGCCCGGCTGCTGTGTGTCTGTGAGTGTGCGCCTGGTTGGAGGAGAAGTGAGGATGGAGCAGCCAGTTACTGCTAAAACTAACTAGAATAGATGTTTTATTAATTTAAAGTGAACATGAAAGTGGGAATGGGAGTTTTTTTTAATTAAAATGAAAATCAAGGTGAAAATATGATTTTCTATCAAATTAAAGTGACTATGAAAGTAAGAATAGGACTTCTTTTTCAAATTAAAGTGACTATGAAAGTGAGAACAGGATTTCCCCCCCTCACCTCCAGAGGAACATAGAGAGTGAGCTACCAGCAGCTTCTCGCTGGGGAGGAGAACATCAGTCCTCACCTCCAGAGTGAACATAAGTCATGTCTGTATATTACATCCATCCATCATCCATCCATCCATCATCCATCCATCCGTCCATCCATCCATCCGTCCATCCATCCATCCATCCATCCATCCATCCATCCATCCATCCATCCATCCTTGATGTGATCCAGTAAACATGTCCCAGCAGTAGTGTTGTGTTGTTGCTTCTTATTGTCAATAGAACCATGAGAACGTATGAGAGTAACTGATACTCTTGTATGATCACTGGACCTTTTGAAAGCAGTCAGACTCTGATACTGTACCAGTAGCATCTGTGTCATTCCCAACCCGCCTACATTTTAACTGGACTTTCTGTGGTGGGACCAAACTACACATTTGGGTCTGGGTGAGCTTTGCTTTACCTTACCGTCCTGGTCCTCTCTGGAACGTACGACTTGGTAGAACCACGGCTAAACTAAGCTTTGAAAAGTCATAATCGTTATCAATGAATGCTCTTTAATCTGAGCTTCCACCATTAAAATCCCTGTTCAGGTTTGCTGTAAAACCAAGCAGTTCTTCATTCCAGATTCAAATGGAGAGAAAACTGGTTTTCCTGAAGCAAAACTTCTCACCTGCAGTCAATCAGGCAGTGAGAAAATATCATGCACTACAGCCAGCAGTCTGCTCAGATGTTTCCTGATTGTTTTCAAATCCAGAGCGGAGCTTTTCAGCATCTTCAGGAAGGAACAATGGACTACAATTTGTTGAGTTTCAAAACAGCGAGCAAGAAGAGTCTCCACTTCTGCACCTTGGTGATCAGGATCAGTGTCTGCTTCATCTCACTCATAAGTGAGATTCATATGGAGACACAACACTGTGTTGGCAGGCCTGGGTAGCTCAGATGGTAGAGCATCAGACTTTTAATCTGAGGGTCCAGGGTTCAAGTCCCTGTTCAGGCTCTTTGTGGGAACAAACTTGAAACTGAGCAGGATGACTATTGCAGCAACACACCATCAGTAAGATAAAGCTAACCTGTCTCTTGATGGTCTACATCAGGGTGTCCAAAATGGGTCCTAGAGTGCCAGTGTCCTGCATGTTTCAGTTCTCTGCCTGCTTCATCATACCTGAATCTAATGATGACGTCATCACCAAGGTTGTGAAAAAGAACAATAATGAGCCTTTCATTCCAAAGTGGATGGGAGAGGCACCGGATGAAGATCAACAGAGATCAAACGAGATCAAAGTCGGAGGAAATATTTGTTCTGAGCATCTCCATGACAAAAGACACTGATCTCCTTTGATCTGATAAGAGATCAGCACTGGAGCCATGGAGACATTGAGATCAAATTATATCAGCTTTGCTCAACCTTCAGCATTCACACTTGCATTTCCTTCTGGAAATACAAACCTCTAGTAATTATTATTATCATAACAGGTCTCTGATATGTGGAGGAGTCAGACCATTCAAGACTTTAAAAACAAGCAGTAGCATTTTAAAACCTCTTCTAAAACTGAACATTGTGACATCACTGTGATGTCACAATGTGGAAGTGTGGTAACAGACATATGACAACAACACATCGCAACATCTTCTCGTTAGTATAGTGGTGAGTATCCCTGCCTGTCACGTGGGAGGAGGGGGTTCAATTCCCTGACACGGAATGCAGCTCTTTAGTTTACTTACTGATAACCTTCAGGTCAGAAATGCCCTCCCAGTCACTTCCTTCCAGGCCATGCAGCATTTGGCGACGTTGATGTGTTTGTGAAAATATGAGTTGAAAAGAAGCACGAAGAGCACCCTCTGGTGAGCAGAATCACAGGGCCGTGTAAAGGACGGAAGTGGGCCAACGGAGACACGACCACCGGGGTATAAACAGAAATTAAAAGGCTTCAGGAGAAGTCAGGACGGGAATTCCAGTTGAAAAGTAAAACTTCAAGATGGGAAATGGACTGTTTCCAGGTAAAAAAATAATTTATATAGAACCTTAAGGTGAGAAGTGACTGACTTTATTTACAAAGATACTCAAACTCAAAGTTCGGCTTTCTCCTGTCTGGTTCAAATGGCTAATTTGCATATCGCAGGACTGACTCCAGCAGACTCTAACCTTTAGTTGTGGATGAAGTTCATCTGCAGATACTTCTGGACCAAAAACCCAGAAGTGGTATGAGTCAAAGCACTTTGGTGTCTGTTCACACTTGTCTTCTGGACTCGTCACATGTGATCTGATCACCTGAAACCTGCTGGGCCCAGAACCCAGAGCTCCATGGAACCAAACCTTCCTCTGCTACTGACACTTTCTCTACTATGTCTTCCAGAACTTTCCCAGGGAGGCTGCAAAGTGTGATACCCTGATGGTTCTATCTGCTAACTCTGTTTGGGGACGTCATAGTGATGTCATAAAAGAATGGAAGAGATTAAAGTCACAATGTTTCTTTCTTCACTTTGTTGTCCACTCTCTCTCTCTCTCTCTCTCTCTCTCTCTCTCTCTCTCTCTCTCTCTCTCTCAGCAACAACATTTCACATATACTGTACAAATCCAGCTTTTATACATTTTACACCTCACGTGGGTTTGAGGGAATCACATGCAGAACAGGATGGAACACAGGAGCCATCTTGGATGGGTCTACTGTCCTTTACAGAGATCTGGAACCTTTTGCATGACCAATCTGATTCTAGACAGACCTGAAAGCTAAAGGAGCAAATCATAATGCTAAAGTCTGAGTCAAAATGAAAGACTTGCTGAAGTGCTTCAGTTTGGTTCAATCAGTTATAAAGACACAAGCGGGACATTACCACGAGGTTTCTCTGATAAAAAGTCCATGAGGTGAAGAGCAGAGATCAGCCAAGCCTCCAACACAAAGTCTCAGTCTCTTTTGAAATTTAACACAAAGAGATCCTGGTTGATGACCAAAGTTAAAACCATTTGTAGGAGAGGGTCAAGGTAACTCCAAGGTCTCATCTGGGAATTGAACCCACAACCTCTGACATCCAAAGTGAGAATCATACTCCTAGACCAACGACCCAACGTGGTCAAGAAGCTAAAGGACTCAACTGATTGTCCTAAATAAGGCAGGAGATCAGGACTCCTGACAGCCTTGACAGAGCTCCTGGAATGACCACATCCTGACAAAAGTAAATGAAAACATTAGTCATGGCCGACCTTGAAGAAATGAAGCTGAAGGTTCAACTGCTATTGGAGGATTTGTAACTTTATGGTCCATTTGACCTGAAGCAGTTTTCAGGTTTGTGAGTGAGTTCTGTCAGAGCCTCTGAAGCTTGTGTGTCTCCATCAGGATTCATTTTAATACATGGCTTACTGCCATGAGGACAAGTTCTCTTTGACATTTAAAATGGAGACCGGTCTGATCTGTCAGCATTGATGCTTCAGACAGTGGTTAATGAAGCTTCATCTGGCCAATATGGGGATTGAACCCATGACCTTGGTGTTATTAGCACCACACTCTGACCAACTGAGCTAACCGGCCCACATTGGTGAAAACATCTACTTTCTTTCTTCCAAAATTTGTGTTGAATGTGATTGTAAATGTTTTCCCCTGAAGGCAACACACACACTCGCCACCAGACCACAGAAGAACACACAATCATGTCCATACTCCACTTCTGGGTTAACTTCAGTGTTCGTTCCATAACGTAACGTAACAATCCTGAAAATATTTCTACTTCTAGTGGTGGCGTTCTCCTCCTTTCCTGAAGTACTTTATGTTTCACTTCAGGAGTTCTGATCCATCTGGAGCTTTATTTGCTTTTTAATCTCACATAGTGGAGGATGAGGATTTTTACATCATTTGGACATCACTTTAATTTGAAAAAACTCCTATTCTCACTTTGATAGTCACTTTAGTTTGAAAAAGAACTCCTATTCTCACTTTGAAAGTCACTTTAATTTGAAAAAACTTCTATTTTCTTTTTGATAGTCACTTTAGTTTGAAAAAGAACTCCTATTCTCACTTTGAAAGTCACTTTAATTTGAAAAAAACTCCTATTTTCCCTTTGATAGTCACTTTAATTTGAAAAAACTCTTATTTTCCCTTTGATAGTCACTTTAATTTGAAAGAAACTCCTATTCTAATTTTGACAGTAACTTTAATTTGAAAAAACTCCCATTTTAACTTTGATAGTCACTTTAATTTGAAAAAAAAAACCTCACATTCTCAATTTGATAGTCACTTTAATTTGAAAAGAAAACTCATATTTTCCCTTTCATAGTCACTTTAATTTGAAAAAAATTATATTTTCTTTTTGATAGTCACATTAATTAGAAAAAAATTCTTATTTTCCCTTTGATAGTCACTTTAATTTGAAAAAACTCCTATTCTCACTTTGATAGTCACTTTAATTTGAAAAAACTCCTATTCTCACTTTGATACTCACATTAATTTGAAAGAAACTCCTATTCTCACATTGATAGTCACTTTAACTTGAAAAAAACCCTCATATTTTCCCTTTGATAGTCACTTTAATTTGAAAAAAATACTATTCTCGCTTTGATTGTCACTTTAATTTGAAAAAAAAATCCTATTTTCGCCTTGATAATCACTTTAATTTGAAAGAAACTCCTATTCTCACTTTGATAGTCACTTTAATTTGAAAAAGAAACTCCTATTCTCACTTTGATAGTCACTTTAATTAGAAAAAAATTCTATTTTCTTTTTGATAGTCACTTTAATTTGAAAGAAAATCCTATTCTCACTTTGATAGTCACTTTAATTTGAAAGAAACTCCTATTCTCACTTTGATCGTAACTTTAATTTGAAAAAAACTCCTATTTTCTTTTTGATAGTCACTCTAGTTTGAAAAAAAACTCCTATTCTCACTTTGATAGTCACTTTAATTTGAAAAAAACTCCTATTTTCTTTTTGATAGTAAGTTTAATTTGAAAAAAACTCCTATTTTCCCTTTGATAGTCACTTTAATTTGAAAAAACTCCTATTTTCACTTTGATAGTCACTTTAATTTGAAAAAAAACCTCTTATTTTCCCTTTGATAGTCACTTTTATTTGAAAGAAACTCCTATTCTAATTTTGACAGTAACTTTAATTTGAAAAAACTCCCATTTTCACTTTGATTGTCACTTTAATTTGAAAAAAAACTCCTATTCTCACTTTGATAGTCACTTTAAATAGAAAAAACCCCTCATATTTTCCCATTGATAGTCACTTTAATTTGAAAAAAACTCAAATTTTCCCTTTGATAGTCACTAAAATTAAAAAAAAAAAGATCCTACTCTCACTTTGATAGTCACTTTAATTTGAAAAAAAAATCCTATTTTCCATTTGATAGTCACTTTAATTTGAAAGAAACTCCTATTCTCACTTTGAAAGTCACTTTAATTTGAAAAAAAAACCCTCCTATTCTCACTTTGATAGTCACTTTAATTTGAAAATAAAACTCAGATTTTCCTGTTGATAGTCACTTTAATTTGAAAAAAATTCAATTTTCTTTTTGATAGTCACTTTAATTTGAAAAAAACTCCTATTTTCCCTTTGATAGTCACTTTTTTTTGAAAAAACTCCTATTCTCACTTTGATAGTCACTTTAATTTGAAAAAACTCCTATTCTCACTTTGATAGTCACTTTAATTTGAAAGAAACTCCTATTCTCACTTTGATAGTCACTTTAACTTGAAAAAAACCCTCATATTTTCCCTTTGATAGTCACTTTAATTTGAAAAAAACTACTATTATCACTTTGATAGTCACTTTAACTTGAAAAAACCCCTCATATTTTCCGTTTGATAGTCACTTTAATTTTGAAAAAAACCTCAAATTTTTCCTTTGATAGTCACTAAAATTTGAAAAAAAAACTGCTATTCTCACTTTGATAGTCACTTTAATTTGAAAAAAACTCCTATTTTCTTTTTGATAGTCAGTTTAATTTGAAAAAAAGTCCTATTCTCACTTTGATAGTCACTTTAATTTGAAAAGAAAACTCATATTTCCCCTTTGATAGTCACTTTAATTTGAAAAAAAAAAATCCTATTTTTCATTTGATAGTCACTTTAATTTGAAAGAAACTCCTATTCTCACTTTGAAAGTCACTTTAATTTGAAAAAAACCCTCCTATTCTCACTTTGATAGTCACTTTAATTTGAAAATAAAACTCAGATTTTCCCGTTGATAGTCACTTTAACTTGAAAAAACTCCTATTCTCACTTTGATAGTCACTTTAATTTGAAAGAAAACCTCGTATCCTCACTTTGATAGTCACTTTAATTTGAAAATAAAACTCCTATTTTTCCGTTGATAGTCACTTTAATTTGAAAAAAATTCTATTTTCTTTTTGAAAGTCACTTTAATTTGAAAAAAACTCCTATTCTCATTTTGATAGTCACTTTAATTTGAAAAAAACTACTATTCTCACATTGATAGTCACTTTAATTTGAAAGAAACTCCTATTCTCATTTTGATTGTCACTTTAATTTGAAAAAAACCTCATCTTTTATTTTTGATAGTCATATTAATTTGAAAAAAAAAACTCCTATTCTCACTTCGATAGTCACTTTAATTTGAAAGAAACTCCTATTCTCATTTTGATAGTCACTTTAATTTGAAAAAACCCTCATATTTTCCCTTTGATAGTCACTTTAATTTGAAAGAAACTCCTATTCTCATTTTGATAGTCACTTTAATTTGAAAGAAACTCCTATTCTCATTTTGATAGTCACTTTAATTTGAAAAAAACTACTATTCTCACATTGATAGTCACTTTAATTTGAAAGAAACTCCTATTCTCACTTTGATAGTCACTTTAATTTATAAAATAAAACTCAGATTTTCCCGTTGATAGTCACTTTAATTTGAAAAAACTCCTATTCTCACTTTGATAGTCACTTTAATTTGAAAGAAACTCCTATTCTCACTTTGATAGTCACTTTAATTTTGAAAAAAAACCTCGTATTCTCACTTTGATAGTC
Source organism: Lipophrys pholis (assembly GCF_963383615.2). Classification (NCBI taxonomy): domain Eukaryota; kingdom Metazoa; phylum Chordata; class Actinopteri; order Blenniiformes; family Blenniidae; genus Lipophrys; species Lipophrys pholis. Next base: position 1,430,158 of record NC_137646.1, on the reverse strand, counting down.
ACTTTAATTTGAAAATAAAACTCCTATTTTTCCGTTGATAGTCACTTTAATTTGAAAAAAATTCTATTTTCTTTTTGATAGTCACTTTAATTTGAAAAAAACTCCTATTCTCATTTTGATTGTCACTTTAATTTGAAAAAACCCTCATCTTTTATTTTTGATAGTCACATTAATTTGAAAAAAAAACTCCTATTCTCACTTCGATAGTCACTTTAATTTGAAAGAAACTCCTATTCTCATTTTGATAGTCACTTTAATTAGAAAAAACCCTCATATTTTCCCTTTGATAGTCACTTTAATTTGAAAGAAACTCCTATTCTCATTTTGATAGTCACTTTAATTTGAAAAAAACTACTATTCTCACATTGATAGTCACTTTAATTTGAAAAAAAAACTCCTATTCTCACTTTGACAGTCACTTTAATTTGAAAGAGACTCCTATTCTCATTTTGATAGTCACTTTAATTTGAAAAAACCCTCATCTTTTCTTTTTGATAGTCACATTAATTTGAAAAAAAAACTCCTATTCTCACTTCGATAGTCACTTTAATTTGAAAGAAACTGCTATTCTCATTTTGATAGTCACTTTAATTTGAAAAAAACCCTCATATTTTCCCTTTGATAGTCACTTTAATTAGAAAAAAGCTAAAATTTTCCCTTTGATAGTCACTAAAATTTGAAAAAAAACTCCTATTCTGACTTTGATAGTCACTTTAATTTGAAAAAAAAATCCTATTTTCTCTTTGATAGTCACTTTAATTTGAAAGAAACTCATATTTCCCCTTTGAGAGTCACTTTAATTTGAAAAAAATTCTATTTTCTTTTTGATAGTCACTTTAATTTGAAAGAAACTCCTATTCTCACTTTGATTGTCACTTTAATTTGAAAGAAACTCCTATTCTCACATTGATAGTCACTTTAATTTGAAAGAAACTCATATTTCCCCTTTGAGAGTCACTTTAATTTGAAAAAAATTCTATTTTCTGTTTGATAGTCACTTTAATTTGAAAGAAACTCAAATTTTCCCTTTGATAGTCACTAAAATTTGAAAAAAAAATCCTATTCTCACTTTTATAGTCACTTTAATTTGAAAAAAAAAATCCTATTTTCCCTTTGATAGTCACTTTAATTTGAAAGAAACTCCTATTCTCACTTTATAGTCACTTTAACTTGAAAAAAACCCTCATATTTTCTTTGATAGTCACTTTAAAGTGATAATCAAATTTAGAATGTGAGCTTTTTTTTCAAATTAGATTGACCATATCCTCGAAAAAAGTTTTTTTCAAATTAAATTGAACATCGGGGTGAGAATAGGAGTTTTTTTTCAAATTAATTTGACTATCAAAATGAAAATAGAATTTTTTTCAAATTAAAGTGACTATCAAAGTTAAAATAGGAGTTTTTTTTCAATTAATGTGACTATCAAAAAGAAAATAGAATTTTTTTCAAATTAAAGTGACTATCAAAGGGAAAATATGAGTTTTCTTTTCAAATTAAAGTGACTATCAAAGGGAAAATATGAGTTTTCTTTTCAAATTAAAGTGACTATCAAAGTGAGAATAGGAGGGGTTTTTTTTCAAATTAAAGTGACTATCAAAGTAAGAATAGGACTTTTTTTTTCAAATTTTAGTGACTATGCACGGAAAAATTTGAGTTTTTTTCAAATTAAAATGACTATCAAAGGGAAAATATGAGGGTTTTTTCAAATTAAAGTGACTATCCAAATGAGAATAGGAGTTTCTTTCAAATTAAAGTGACTATCAAAAAGAAAATAGAATTTTTTTCAAATTAAAGTGACTATCAAAGGGAAAATATGAGTTTTCTTTTCAAATTAAAGTGACTATCAAAGTGAGAATAGGAGGGGTTTTTTTCTAATTAAAGTGACTATCAAAGTGAAAATGGGAGTTTTTTCAAATTAAAGTGACTGTCAAAATGAGAATAGGAGTTTCTTTATAATTAAAGTGACTATCAAATGGAAAATAAGAGGGTTTTTTTCAAATAAAAGGGACTATCAAAGTGAGAATAGGAGTTTATTTCAAAGTAAAGTGACTATCAAAGTGAGAATAGGACTTTTTTTTCAAATTTTAGTGACTATGCAAGGAAAAATTTGAGTTTTTTTCAAATTAAAATGACTATCAAAGTTAAAATAGGAGTTTTTTTCAAATTGAAGTGACTATCAAAGTGAGAATAGGAGTTTCTTTCAAATTAATATGACTATCAAAAAGAAAATAGAATTTTTTTCAAATTAAAGTGACTATCAAAGGGAAAATATGAGTTTTATTTTCAAATTAAAGTGACTATCAAAGTGAGAATAGGAGGGGTTTTTTCAAATTAAAGTGACTATCGAAGTGAGAATAGGAGTTTTTTCAAATTAAAGTGACTATCAAAAGGAAAATATGAGGGTTTTTTCAAATTAAAGTGACTATCAAAATGAGAATAGGAGTTTCTTTCAAATTAAAGTGACTATCAAAGTGAGAATAGGAGTTTCTTTCAAATTAATGTGACTATCAAAAAGAAAATAGAATTTTTTTCAAATTAAAGTGACTATCAAAGTGAGAATAGGAGGGTTTTTTTCAAATTATAGTGACTATCGAAGTGAGAATAGGAGTTTTTTCAAATTAAAGTGACTATCAAAAGGAAAATATGAGGGTTTTTTCAAATTAAAGTGACTATCAAAATGAGAATAGGAGTTTATTTCAAATTAAAGTGACTATCAAAGTGAGAATAGGATTTTTCTTTCAAATTTTTGTGACTATCAAAGAGAAAATTTGAGTTTTTTTCAAATTAAAGTGACTATCAAAATGAGAATATAAGTTTCTTTCAAATTGAAGTGACTATCAAAGTGAGAATAGGAGTTTTTTCAAATTAAAGTGACTTTCAAAGTGAGAATAGGAGTTTCTTTCAAATTAAAGTGACTATAAAAGTGAGAATAGGAGTTTTTTTCAAATTAAAGTGACTATCAAAATGAGAATAGGAGTTTATTTCAAATTAAAGTGACTATCAAAGTGAGAATAGGAGTTTTTTTTCAAATTTTTGTGACTATCAAAGGGAAAATTTGAGTTTTTTTCAAATTAATGTGACTATCAAAGGGAAAATATGAGGGTTTTTTCAAATTAAAGTGACTATCAAAATGAGAATATGAGTTTCTTTCAAATTAAAGTGACTATCAAAGTGAGAATAGGAGTTTTTTTCAAATTAAAGTGACTATCAAATGGAAAATAGGAGTTTTTTTCAAATTAATGTGACAATCAAAAAGAAAATAGAATTTTTTTCTAATTAAAGTGACTATCAAAGGGAAAATATGAGTTTTCTTTTCAAATTAAAGTGACTATCAAAGTGAGAATAGGAGTTTCTTTCAAATTAAAGTGACTATTGTGGAGGCTGGGAAAGATGAGACGGACGAAGGAGTCGAGTCGGCTTTCTTTATTGCCTCCAGCCACATGACAGTTCACCTGTCAAACATCTCTACCTGTGCGTCACAGCACTTCCTCTTTTGACCCTTCCCATCACCAACACGCCCCCGCACATCACCGACACACCCACTTCATTCTGCTTGGGAGAACCTCCCTCAAGGTCCCCCCACCCCCCCCCCCCCCCCCCCCCCCCGAACAATCAGATTGGTGCTGCTATCAAAAAAACAAAAATACGCAACAAAAAAAATGCTTGTTTGATTGTTTTTTCTCTTTTTTTTGGTCTCTTTTGGGAGGTCTTAGCACCCGACCATAACGGCTGCGTTGCACCTCCAATGGAGTAGGTGCAAGTACCGGCACCGGGGTTAAGGCAGGTGCAGGGGACATTGCAGGAGCTGATGACTTAGGGGGGCGCCCACGTCTCGGGGGTTGCCCCACCTCCGCTGGCTGCTCTGGCATGACATGGGCAGGTTTCAGACGGTCCACTGAAACCCGGACATGCCTACCCCCCATATCCACCACAAAGTTCTTCGGCCCTGCCTCCAGGACGTGAAACGGGCCGTCATATGGCGGCTGAAGTGGGGAACGATGAGCGTCATGACGAATAAATACATATTCGGCTGCCATCAGGTTCTTCGGGACATAGGACCGGGGCAGGCAGTGATGAGCTGGAACCGGGTCGAACATGCGGGCGTGAGGGGGGCGGATACGAGGCTTGAAAGGTGCAGACGGTGTGATACTTATGTCAACTCTTCACAAAGTAGAGTTTGCTAAAGTTCTGTTGCGCTGGCCAGGAATCAAACCCGGGCGTACTACATGGCAGGTGAGAATTCTACCACTGAACCACTACTGCTGACCTAAGTCCAACAGGAAGTCTGCAATTTGCCTTTCAAAATAAGATTATCAGCAGAAATCTAAATTGGGTCTCACCACCCGTAGGAAAGTCATAGAGAGATGAAACCAAAACTCACTTGTTTGTCTCAGCAAGACCTGGAAATAATGTAATGACACTCCTGACTTAATCTTAGTCTACATTTTGCCTTTGAAAAGAAGATCCATCCATCCCCGGGTCGGCACTGTCACCCAGATCACATTGCACCGATTAAGAACCTTTCCTGCAGGTAGTGAGCCCACAGGAAGGTGGCGCCCAGCATGGGACATCAACCCACTACCTTGAGATTGCAAGTCTCATGCTCTACCAACTGAGCCAGAAGAACCAGGAACCATCAGGGATCACCAGAAGAAGAACCAGACACAGTGACCTGCAACCTGCAAGTGATCCAATTTTCAATCTTCAGTGTTTTTACTGCAAAATCCTCCAGAGAACAAAAGAATAATCAACTATTCTGACAATCAGTGGGTTGCTGTAAAGAAGTTGCATTTAAATGAAATCACCATGTAAGTTTCAAAGTGTCTGTGTATTCACAATTTCCAGACACCCTGATGGTTCTATCTGCTAACTCTGTTTGGTGATGTCATAGTGATGTCATAAAAGAATGGAAAACAGGGAAAACATTCATTCCTTTATTGCCATTCTGACAATTCACATCAAAGATGCTCTGCAGAATGAAATGATGACGCCTGGTCAGTGATAAAAACACAAGCAATTAAAAAATACCAGAATTACAATGAGTTCTATAATACTAGTGAGGAAATGCAGTACCTGGGAATAAATAAGTAGAAAGAGAGAATAAATGGCCGTCACTGTACCTGACCTAATCCCACATGTGATATTTACAGTTCTCTGTTTAAAGTTGGATGGCAGTGGGAAAGAAAGCTGGCAGTTTTCCATCTCAGGCTGTGGTTCCTCCTGCCTGAGGGGAGGAGAGAGAACAGTCCAGGGCAGGCTGAGGACGTCCTTGGTGGTCCTCAATGTCCCTGACAGGCAAGTCCCTTGTTGGAGGCAACAAGGTCCCCATGATCTTCTCAGTGGCCCTCAACACTCTCTTAGTGCTTTCTAGTCAGAGACACTGAGCTGCTGGTGACTTACAGACTGCACATCTCCATCTTCAGCCCACAACAATCAGGGTTCTAATTTACACATGATTTAAGGCCCGTTTACACCACAACAAAAACAAGTGGAACCACAAAACTTTAGTCACATTTGGGCTCCGTTTATACGACAGTGGTGCTCGGATCCACTGCAACCGTCACTTTTTGGTCCCGGCTCTCAAGGTGGAACTTTTCTTTCACACTCCCGACTCCCCCCACAGGGACAGGCGGAGGCTACGGAGCGCTGTTACTGAGCATGTGCACCTCCGCCATGGTAAATAGTGCTTCTACTCATGTGTGAGTAACAAACATGGCGTCCTCCGTAGAGCTGCTGTCCTGTAAAAGCTTCACTTTTCCTTAACGGACAAGTTGTTGTCACTTGGAATGTTGTGGTGTAAACGGAGCCGAAGACTCAGATCAAAACTGAGCCGTTAACATGTGACTGGGTTGTGAAAGCTCACACAGGAGGAGGGTTAAAAACTATATGCTGCATTGGCCGGGAATCAAACCCTGGACTCCTGCATGGCAGGAGAGGATTCTACCGTGTTGTGTGTCTGGTTGCTGGAGCTGGTTTTCTTGGAAGGGTGTGGCTCATTTGTCCAAGAGTTGTGTTTTCTCTAAGAGGACATTCAATGATCAGGAGACTCAGTCCTTGAATAAAGGTTTGAAAGAACTGATAAAGATCCAACATCCCAACTTATAAGGAAAGTCTCTCCTCTGTGACGGACGGGAATCGAACCCGGGTCAACTGCTTAGAAGGCAGCTATGCTCACCACTATACCACCATCACTACTCTGAGTGGCTTCACCTGTCAAACATGATGAAGAATATAGAGCGATGGTGAAGAAGACTTGAAGAAGTTTGTAGAATGGGACAGAAAGGTGTCTCATGTTTGTGAGTGAGACATGTCAGAGCCTGTTTGTCTCTTGTCTCCTCACCATCAAGAGACACTAACTCACTATTAATCTACTTGCTGCTGTTGATGTCAGACATAAAGCTTGGAGATGCTGGGGATTGAACCCAGGACCTCATACAGCTAAATCCTTGTTTTGGTGGTTTTGATTGAACTGAATCAGTTGATGTAAGACAAGGAGGACAAGCCCTGAGCAGCATGTGTCCCTCTCTCACCAGGACACTGTCCCTCTCTCACCAGGACACTGTCCCTCTCTCACCAGGACACTTTGGATTGTGGTGTGTGGCTGCTTGCTGGAGGGGAGGATTTATGGAAGTGTTGTCTGTTAGTGAGGATTTCATGGTTGGAGTCAGAACATTTTAGGAGATATTTCACTAACCTGACAACTAAATAAGTAAATAACTGTAACTAGCTGCTCCCACATTACTATGGACGAGGACAGGATCCACTCTGGATGGTCTCCTGGATGGTCTCCTCCATCACAGGACAGTCAGAGACAAACAGCCACACACACACACACACACACACACACACACACACACACACACACACACACACACACACACACACACACACACACACACACACACACACACACACACACACACACACACACACACACACACACACCTTCACAATTTACTGTCACCAGTTAAGCTCCCTTGTTGTTGTTGGAACCGTCACATTGTTCTACAAAGACCCCAAAAGCCTGAAAGGTCCTGGATTCTTTAAAAAGTTGAAAAGAAAAACTTTCTTCTATCATTTGTTCCCAAGATTCACATCAATACTGAGTAAAGGGAACTTTTTCCTAGTAAACATAAGTCATGTCTGTATATTCCATCATCCATCCATCCATCCATCCATCCATCCATCCATCCATCCATCCATCCATCCATCCATCCATCCATCATCCATTCAACCATCCATCCATCCATCCATCCATCATCCATTCAACCATCCATCCATCCATCCATCCATCCATCATCCATTCAACCATCCATCCATCCATCATCCATCCATCCATCCATCCATCCATCCATCCATCCATCATCCATTCAACCATCCATCCATCCATCATCCATCCATCCATCCATCCATCCATCCATCCATCATCCATTCAACCATCCATCCATCCATCATCCATCCATCCATTCATCCATCCATCTGTCATCTATCCGTCATTCATCCACCCATCCCTCGATCCATCCATCAATTCATCAACCTTCCTTCCATCCATCCATCCATCCATCATCCATCTATTTATCAATCTGTCATCCATCCGTCATTCATCCATCCATCCATCTACCAATCCATCCTTCCATCATCCATCCATTCATCATCCATCCATCCATCTACCAATCCATCCTTCCTCATACATCCATCCATCTACCAATCCATCCTTCTATCCATCCATATGTCATCCATCCATCCATCTATCATTCATCCGTCCATCATCCATTTACCAATCCATCCTTCCTCATCCATCCATCCATTCATCTACCAATCCATCCTTCCATCTATCAATCCATCCATCATCCATCCATTCATCCATCATGCATCCATCATCCATCATCTACCAATCCATCATTCGATCCATCATCCATCCATCATCCTTCCTTCCTTCCATCCATCCATCATCCATCCATCCATCTACCAATCCATCCTTCCTTCCTTCCATCCATCATCCATCATGTATCCATCATCCATCATCTACCAATCCATCCTTCCATCCATCCATCATCTATCCGTCATTCATCCATTCATCCATCCATCCCTCCCTCCCTCCCTCCATCCATCCATTCATCAACCTTCCTTCCATTCATCCATCCATCATTCATCCATCAATCTGTCATCCATCCGTCATTCATCCATTCATCCATCCATCTACCAATCCATCCTTCCATCCATTCTTCCATCATCTATCCATCCATCGACCAATCCATCCTTCCATCTACCAATCCATCCTTCTATCCATCCATATGTCATCCATCCATCATCCATCCATCCATCCATCCATCATTCATCCATTCATCCATTCATCCATCCATCATCCATTTACCAATACATCCTTCCTCATCCATCCATCCATCATCCATCCATCCATCCATCCATCCATCCTTCCATCCATCAATCCAGCCATCATAATTCCTTCCATCCATCCATCTGTCATCCATCCATTCATCCATCATGCATCCATCGTCCATCATCTACCAATCAATCCTTTGATCCTTCCATCCATCAATCCATCCATCATCCTTCCTTCCATCCATCCATCCATCCATCCATCCATCCATCCATCCATCCATCCATCCATCCATCATTCATCCATCCGTCATTCATCCATCCATCCACCCATCTGTCATCCATCCATCATTCATCCGTCATTAATCCATCCATCCAACATCTGTCATCCATCGGTCATTCATCCATCCAACCATCCATCCATCCATCTATCATTCATCCATTCATCCATCCATCATCCATTTACCAATCCATCCTTCCTCATCCATCCATCCATTCATCTACCAATCCATCCTTCCATCTATCAATCCATCCATCATCCATCCATTCATCCATCATGCATCCATCATCCATCATCTACCAATCCATCATTCGATCCATCATCCATCCATCATCCTTCCTTCCTTCCATCCATCCATCAACCATCCATCCATCTACCAATCCATCCTTCCTTCCTTCCATCCATCATCCATCATGTATCCATCATCCATCATCCATCATCTACCAATCCATCCTTCCATCCATCAATCCAGCCATCATCCTTCCTTCCATCCATCCATCATCTATCCGTCATTCATCCATCCATCCATCCCTCCCTCCCTCCATCCATCCATTCATCAACCTTCCTTCCATTCATCCATCCATCATTCATCCATCAATCTGTCATTCATCCATTCATCCATCCATCTACCAATCCATCCTTCCATCCATTCTTCCATCATCTATCCATCCATCGACCAATCCATCCTTCCATCTACCAATCCATCCTTCTATCCATCCATATGTCATCCATCCATCATCCATCCATCCATCCATCCATCCATCCATCATTCATCCATTCATCCATTCATCCATCCATCATCCATTTACCAATACATCCTTCCTCATCCATCCATCCATCATCCATCCATCCATCCATCCATCCTTCCATCCATCAATCCAGCCATCATAATTCCTTCCATCCATCCATCCATCCATCATCCATCCATCCATCCATCATTCATCCATCCGTCATTCATCCATCCATCCACCCATCTGTCATCCATCCATCATTCATCCGTCATTAATCCATCCATCCAACATCTGTCATCCATCGGTCATTCATCCATCCAACCATCCATCCATCCATCCATTGTTCCATGCATCCATCTATCCAACCATCCATCCGTCATCCTTTCTTCCATCCATCCATCCATCCATCCTGATGTGATCCACTAAACATGTCCAAGCAGTAGTGTTGTGTTTTTGCTTCTTATTGTCAATAGAACCAAGAGTGATTGATAGAGTGAGTATCAGAGTGACTGATACTCTTGTATTTGCTACATGATACAGGCTTATGAGTTTCAAGCCTCTCACGCCATAGATGCTACATGCTACATCTAAAGAGGTTCAGGCCTCATCTCTGGTGTTGGAGGCCTGATACACTTTAAATGTAGCATGTAGCATCCTTACATTTAAAGAGATTCAGACCTCAAACACCAGAGATGGTACATGCTACATTCAAAGAGTATCAGGCGTCGTACTCCAGAGGTGGTACATGCTACATTTAAAGAGTATCAGGCGTCGTACTCCAGAGATGATACATGCCACATTTAAAGAGTTTCAGGCCTCATCTCTGGTGTTTGAGGCTTGAAACTCTTTAGCATGTATCATGTAGCATCTCTGGTGTACGAGGCCTGAAACTCTTTAAATGTAGCATGTAGCATCTTTACATTGAAAGAGATTCAGACCTCAAACTCCAGAGATGCTGCCTGCTACATTTAAAGAGTATCAGGCCTCGTACACCAGAGATGCTACATGCTACATGCTACATTTAAAGAGATTCAGACCTGGTACACCAGAGTTGCTACATGATACAGGCTTATGAATTTCAAGCCTCTCACACCATAGATGCTACATGCTACATTTAAAGAGTTTCAGGCCTCATCTCTGGTGTTGGAGGCCTGATACGCTTTGAATGTAGCATGTAGCATCTTTACATTTAAAGAGATTCAGACCTCCAACTCCAGAGATGCTACATGCTACATTTAAAGAGTATTAGGCCTTGTACTCCAGATGTTATGAACTTACATTTTGTCTCACTAACTAACTAAGTAACTAAGTAACTAACTAACTAACAAAAAATGTTCCAATTTATTTAAAAATACACAATATATAAATATATTTATGTGTAGTCAACCTCGTAGTACTGTCGGTAAAAATGTCTGTGATGAAGGTTGAGTTGGATGGTTTCATGGAGGATTCATGTCAGACGGTGAGTTCAGTTCAGCTCCAGGTCGGGCTGTCTGAGGTGGGGGAGGGGAGCCATCAATTAAACACCTGCTCTGCCTGCGCCACAGTATTGCTGCTGTTGCATTCACTGAGCGTGGGAATTACTGGGTTACCAAACTCACAACATTTTCTGCATAAAACTACACAACTGTTGAGCTCGCAGACGTTTTGGTGATCATTTCAAGAGCAAGCAACAATTTCAGCTCCATTTGATTCTTCATTTTAAAAGACTGGTTAAAATTTAAAGGCTTTTAAAGATTTAAAAGGCTGATTTAGTAGCATTTAGAGAGTTAAAGTTCTGATTAGTATTAAGCATTTGATAGTTCTTATCAGTACTAAAAGTATTACTAAGATATAACCCAGTAAGTAGACAAAATATAGAGTTCAGTACTTTTATATCAGTTTTAAAAAGTGTATGTTTTTGTCTTCAATGATTTGAGAGTGTGGTTACTTATTTCTGAATGTGTTTCAGGATAACACCACCAGTTAAATTTATGTTTATTTTTGTTTTATTTGTGTATGTTTACTTGAAACATTGGTTTTTGTTAATATGTGAAATGTTCCCAATTTGTCTTCATAGAAGATGAAGAACAAGGAAAAGGAGCAAGAAGTGGATGAAGTGGTTTGTATTGTTTTTAAGTCTCATTTCTCATTTTGACGTGGATCATAGCAAAATAATGGACATAGAGTTTATTTGATAAATCCACGGTGTCCCAGAAGGGCCAACATCACAATACAACAGGAAAAGCCACAATACAACAGTAAAAACTCAAAATGCAATAGCAAAGACCACAAATGTGACTGAATCCTCCTACTTAACTAGTTATATCAGGGGTGTCCAGCTCCGGTCCTGGAGAGCCGGTGTCCTGCATGTTCTAGTTCCTCCCTGCTTCAGCTTACCTGAATCTAATGATGATGTCATCACCAAGGTTGTGAAAAAGCCCAATAAGGAACCCTTCATTGCAATCAGGTGTGTTACAACTGGGAGAGAGCTAAACCTGCAGGACGCCGGCCCTCCAGGACCCAGTTTGGACCCCCCTGAGTTATATTAATAAAGTTGAATTGAATTGAACATCTGACAAACATCATATTTTGGTATCATTTCAGGAGGATTGCATATCAGAAGATATTTCTTCAGAAAGCAGTCATGGTGAGGACAGTGATTATGTCCCATTGTCTTCTGAGGCCTCAGATGATGACATGGTTCCAACATTGAAAGGAACAAACCCAAAACTTAAAGAATCGGAAAAATCTCACAACAGAAATATAACTGATTCACAAAAAATGCACGCTGTTCAACAGAAAACGAAGGGAGACATCGACTCCGATGAAAACAGGAACTCTGAAGATTGGAACAGGAACGAAGATGATGACGATCAGGGTAGGACGCATGTCACGGTTAAAAAATGCTCAAAAGGAGAAAGTGGGACAAGAAACACTATTGTGTGTATTGTGAAAAACAACAGAGTAAGATGGAACGGCACCTAATGAGGAAACATGGCGACGAAAAAGAAGTGGCCGAAGCAGTGATTCTTCCTCTGAGGTCAAAGACGTGCCGCCAAATGTTTGAGCTGCTCCGCAGAAAAGGCGATTTCAATCACAATATTAATGTGCTGGAGAAAGGAAAAGGGGACATCATAACATAGAGACAGCCTTCAGACAATACAGATGCGGAAGATTATTTGCCATGTAACATGTGTTACGGATTCTTCTTAAAAACTGAGTCATGGAGACATGAGAAAGCATGTCGAAAGACAAAGAACACTGGAGATGAATCAAAAGAAAAGCCAAGAGTCCAATCTGCTGCATCATCTCTCCTCCCATATCAAACACAGTCATCTGAGAGCTGTTCAACCATTGTCAGAAGAATGGTGATTGATAAGGTGTCACGTGAAGTGAAAAATGACCCCCTGATTTGTGAATTTGGTGACTGGCTCTTGGAGAAACATGGGGGTGATAAGTCAAAAGATGGCCATGTTAGTCAAAAGATGAGAGAATTGGGGAGGTTGCTACTTGCTGCTAAGTCTCTTAACACACAAGTACAGAGACTAGAAGACATCCTGGTGCCGCCCAAATTTTCATTGGCAGTGGCAGCAGCAAAAAAAGCCTCTGCATTCATGACGTCAAAATAGATGTATAACACGCCGTCCCTTGCCATTAAGTTAGGACATTCATTAAAGGCAGTTTATGATATTTTGATTGGGCAGCAAGTGAAGAATGAAAATGAAACTGCTGCTGTAAGAGTGAGAAGCTTCTCGGCACTGATCGCTGCAGAGTGGGACCGCTATGTTTCAGGACGGGCCAGAGCAAACTTAGAAGAGGACAGATGGAACAGGAAGGAAATGATCCCTCTCACAGAGGATGTTGTCAAACTCCACCAAATGTTGAAGTCCACAGAGGAGGAAGCAAAAGAAAAACTATCAGAAGGACCAAATGCACCAGCATATAAAACCCTCAGCGAATGTCTGCTGTCACAAATAATTCTTTTCAATCGAAGAAGACAAGGTGAGGCGGCTAAAATACTCCTCTCCTCCTTCAAGAACAGAGCCAAATGAGGATATAATGCAGTGCCTGTCAAAATTAGAAAAAGACTTGAGCAATGACCCGGGTCAACTGCTTGGAAGGCAGCTATGCTCACCACTATACCACCATCACTACTTTGAGTAGCTTCACCTGGCAAAGATGATGAAGAATATAGAGCGATGGTGAAGAAGACTTGGAGAAGTTTGTAGAATGGGAAAGAAAAGTGTCTCATGTTTGTGAGTGAGACGTGTCAGAGCCTGTTTGTCTTGTGTGTCCTCACAATCAAGAGACACTAACTCACTATTAATCTACTTGCTGTCAGACATAAAGCTTGGAGATGCTGGGGATTGAACCCAGGACCTCATACAGCTAAATCCTTGTTTTGGTGGTTTTGATTGAACTGAATCAGTTGATGTAAGACAAGGAGGACAAGCCCTGAGCAGCATGTGTCCCTCTCTCACCAGGACACTGTCCCTCTCTCACCAGGACACTTTGGATTGTGGTGTGTGGCTGCTTGCTGGAGGGGAGGATTTATGGAAGTGTTGTCTGTTAGTGAGGATTTCATGGTTGGAGTCAGAACATTTTAGGAGATATTTCACTAACCTGACAACTAAATAAGTAAATAACTGTAACTAGCTGCTCCCACATTACTATGGACGAGGACAGGATCCACTCTGGATGGTCTCCTCCATCACAGGACAGTCAGAGACAAACAGCCACACACACACACACACACACACACCTTCACAATTTACTGTCACCAGTTAAGCTCCCTTGTTGTTGTTGGAACCGTCACATTGTTCTACAAAGAACCCAAAAGCCTTAAAAGTCCTGGATTCTTTAAAAAGTTGAAAAGAAAAACTTTCTTCTATCATTTGTTCCCAAGATTCACACCAATACTGAGTAAAGGGAACTTTTTCCTAGTGAACACAAGTCATGGCTGTATATTCCATCCATCCATCCATCCATCCATCCATCCATCCATCCATCATTCATCCAACCATCCATCCATCCGTCATCCATCCAGCCATCATATATCCGTCATTCATCCATCCATCTATCAATCTGTCATCCATCCGTGATTCATCCATTCATCCATCCATCTACCAATCCATCCTTCCATCCATCCTTCCATCATCCATCCATTCGTCATCCATCCATCATCTACCAATCCATCCTTCCTTCCTTCCATCCATCATCCATCCATTCATCCATCATGCATCCATCATCCATCATCTACCAATCCATCCTCCGATCCATCATCCATCCATGGATGGATTCATCCATCATCCTTCCTTCGATCCATCAATCCATCCATCATTCATCCAACCATCCATTCTTCCGTCATCCATCCACCCATCATCTATCTGTCATTCATCCATTCATCCATCCATCCCTCCCTCCATCCATCCATTCATCAACCTTCCTTCCATCCATCCATCCATCCATCCATCATCCATCCATCTATCAATCTGTCATCCATCCGTCATTCATCCATCCATTTACCAATCCATCCTTCCATCCATCCTTCCATCATCCATCCATTCGTCATCCATCCATCCATCTACCAATCCATCCTTCCTCATCCATCCATCCATCTACCAATCCATCCTTCTATCCATCCATATGTCATCCATCCATCATCCATCCATCAGCCATCCATCATTCATCCATTCATCCATCCATCATCCATTTATCAATCCATCCTTCCTCATCCATCCATCCATTCATCTACCAATCCATCCTTCCATCCATCAATCCATCCATCATAATTCCTTCCATCCATTCATCCATCATGCATCCATAGTCCATCATCTACCAATCCATCCTTCGATCCATCAATTCATCCATCATCCTTCCTTCATCCATCAATTCATCCATCATCCTTCCTTCCATCCATCCATCCATCCATCCATCCATCCATCCATCCATCCATCCATCCATCCATCCATCCATCCATCCATCCATCCATCCATCCATCATTCATCCATCCATCATTCATCCATCCGTCATTCATCCATCCATCCACCCATCTGTCATCCATGTGTCATCCATCCATCATTCATCCGTCATTCATCCATCCATCCAACATCTGTCATCCATCGGTCATTCATCCATCCATCCATCCATTGTTCCATTTATCCATCTATCCATCCATCCATCCATCCATCCATCCGTCATCCATCATCCATCATCCATCCATCCATCCATCCTCCATCATACATCATACATCCAGCATCCTTCCTTCCATCCATCCATCCATCCTAATGTGATCCAGTAAACATGTCCAAGCAGTAGTGTTGTGTTTTTGCTTCTTATTGTCAATAGAACCAAGCGTGACTGATAGAGTGAGCATCAGAGTGACTGATACTCTTGTATGATCACTGGACCTTTTGAAAGCAGTCAGACTCTCATACTGTACCAGGAGCATCTGTGTCATTCACAACCCGTCTCCATCTTAACTGGACTTTCTGTGGTGGACCAAACAACACAGTTGGGTCACACATTTAGCATCTTTACATTTAAAGAGATTCAGACCTCGTACTCCAGAGATGCTACATGCTACATTTAAAGAGTATCAGACCTCGTACTCCAGAGATGCTACATGCTACATTTAAAGAGTATCAGTCCTCGTACACCATAGATGCTACATGCTACTTATAAAGAGATTCAGACCTTGCACACCATAGATGCTACATTTAAAGCGTATCAGGCCTCATACACCAGAGATGCTACATGCTACATGCTACATTTAAAGAGATTCAGACCTGGTACACCAGAGTTGCTACATGATATAGGCTTATGAGTTTCAAGCCTCTCACGCCATAGATGCTACATGCTACATCTAAAGAGTTTCAGGCCTCATCTCTGGTGTTGGAGGCCTGAATCTCTTTAAATGTAGCATGTAGCATCCTTACATTCAAAGATATTCAGACATCAAACTCCAGAGATATTACATGCAACATTTAAAGAGTATCAGGCGTCGTACTCCAGAGATGATACATGCCACATTTAAAGAGTTTCAGGCCTCATCTCTGGTGTTTGAGGCTTGAAACTCTTTAGCATGTATCATGTAGCATCTTTGGTGTGTGAAGCCTGATACGCTTTAAATGGAGCATGTAGCATCTCTGGTGTACGAGGCCTGAAACTCTTTAAATGTAGCATGTAGCATCTTTACATTGAAAGAGATTCAGACCTCAAACTCCAGAGATGCTGCCTGCTACATTTAAAGAGTATCAGGCCTCGTACAACAGAGATGCTACATGCTACATTTAAAGAGATTCAGACCTGGTACACCAGAGTTGCTACATGATACAGGCTTATGAATTTCAAGCCTCTCACACCATAGATGCTACATGCTACATTTAAAGAGTTTCAGGCCTCATCTCTGGTGTTGGAGGCCTGATACGCTTTGAATGTAGCATGTAGCATCTTTACATTTAAAGAGATTCAGACCTCCAACTCCAGAGATGCTACATGCTACATTTAAAGAGTATTAGGCCTTGTACTCCAGATGTTATGAACTTACATTTTGTCTCACTAACTAACTAAGTAACTAAGTAACTAACTAACAAACAAAAAATGTTCCAATTTATTTATAAATACACAATATATAAATATATTTATGTGTAGTCAACCTCGTAGTACTGTTGGTGAAAATGGCTGTGATGAAGGTTGAGTTGGATGGTTTCATGGAGGATTCATGTCAGACGGTGAGTTCAGTTCAGCTCCAGGTCGGGCTGTCTGAGGTGGGGGAGGGGAGCCATCAATTAAACACCTGCTCTGTCGGCGCCACAGTAATGCTGCTGTTGCATTCACTGAGCGTGGGAATTACTGGGTTACCAAATCAATACATTTTCTGCATAAAACTACACAACTGTTGAGCTCGCAGACGTTTTGGTGATCATTTCAAGAGCAAGCAACAATTTCAGCTCCATTTGATTCTTCATTTTAAAAGACTGATTAAAATTTAAAGGCTTTTAAAGATTTAAAAGGCTGATTTAGTAGCATTTAGAGAGTTAAAGTTCTGATTAGTATTAAGCATTTGATAGTTCTTATCAGTACTAAAAGTATTACTAAGATATAACCCAGTAAGTAGACAAAATATAGAGTTCAGTACTTTTATATCAGTTTTCAAAAGTGTATGTTTTTGTCTTCAATGATTTAAGAGTGTGGTTACTTATTTCTGAATGTGTTTCAGGATAACACCACCAGTTAAATTGATGTTTATTTTTAGTTTTATTTGTGTATGTTTACTTGAAACATTGGTTTTTGTTAATATGTGAAATGTTCCCAATTTGTCTTCACAGAAGATGAAGAACAAGGAAAAGGAGAAAGAAGTGGATGAAATGGTATGTATTGTTTTTAAGTCTTATTTCTCATTTTGACGTGGATCATAGCAAAATAATGGACATAGAGTTTATTTAATAAATTCACGGTGTCCCAGAAGGGCCAACATTACAATACAACAGAAAAAGCCACAATACAACAGTAAAAACTCAAAATGCAACAGCAAAGACCACAAATGTGACTGAATCATCCTACTTAACTAGTTATATCAGGGGTGTCCAGCTCCGGTCCTGGAGAGCCGGTGTCCTGCATGTTCTAGTTCCTCCCTGCTTCAGCTTACCTGAATCTAATGATGATGTCATCACCAAGGTTGTGAAAAAGCCCAATAAGGAACCCTTCATTGCAATCAGGTGTGTTACAACTGGGAGAGAGTTAAACCTGCAGGACGCCGGCCCTCCAGGACGCAGTTTGGACACCCCTGAGTTATATTAATAAAGTTGAATTGAATTGAACATCTGACAAACATCATATTTTGGTATCATTTCAGGAGAATTGCATATCAGCAGATATTTCTTCAGAAAGCAGTCATGATGAGGACAGTGATTATGTCCCATTGTCTTCTGAGGCCTCAGATGATGACATGGTTCCAACATTGAAAGGAACAAACCCAAAATTTCAAGAATCAGAAAAATCTCACAAAAGAAATATAACTGATTCACAAAAAATGCACGCTGTTCAACAGAAAACGAAGGCAGACATCGACTCGGATGTATGTATGTATGTATGTATGTATGTATGTATGTATGTATGTATGTATGTATGTATGTATGTATGTATGTATGTATGTATGTATGTATGTATGTATGTATGTATGTATGTATGTATGTATGTATGTATGTATTATGTGTTATGAATGTACTATATGTACGTGTTTTAACTACTTGCATGAAGTGTCACATTTCAGAGGGGTGGAGTCATGGGCCCTTACAACCTATTGGTTCTTTCACTTGTTAACAAATCACATTAAGATTCTGATGTGGATCTGAACTGAATCTGGTCGCTGCTAAAAACAGACTGGATCAACAGCTTTTATTTCAGAAATAAAAATAAAGTCTCACACCTGAACAATCAACATATAAAAAACACATTAGACACTGTGACAGTGACAGCCTGTAATAACAAAACTGATCAATTAGTAGGATTAATAATGGAAACAGAGACAGAAGGCAGAACAGAGAGAGTGTGGATTGAGCAATTTTCTGTTTTCAAATTAAAGTGAACATCAATCCACTTCAATAAAAAAAAAATCCTATTTCACTGTTCGCACTTGGGTGCCAGAGGTCCTGGCATTCCCGGATGTGCCCTTGGGATTACCATGACCCCCTCCTACAAATGGTTGGTCTAGTGTTTCTTTCATGTTGTGGTTTTATTTCCCATTGCCCCTGAAGGCAACAGACACACTCACCAAAGCCAAGCAGCAACCAACCAACCAAGGAGCAGCAGGCCAGGAGGTAAAGGGAGGGACAGCAGACGATGAAAAAGGACAATGAGGACGGAGCGTCCACTGAAAGTCAGTCCATGTAAACTTAAGATGCTATCAGAAGATCAAGTTTTTTACACGATGACTGTTGAGTAATTTCATATGTGATGTTAGCAGAAGCAGCTTTTCCAGCAGAAGTCTAATAAAGGTGGTGAAACCAAGATGAGCCTCTCTAATTGTACTTCACAATGGATGGATACTTTCAACCACGAAGGGACTTGAACCCTCAACCTTCTGATCCGAAGTCAGATGCCTTATCCATTTGGCCACGTGGTCCCATGACTCCAATATTCCAACCAAACACTGACAAACACTTCCTTGATAAAGTGTCAGGTGTGTTCAATGATGTCAAAAGGTGGACAGTTCATACATTTATACACACTTCTCTATTGTCTCAACATGTGATCCTGGTTTTAGCTCCTTTATGGATTTGATGTTGACTTTGACATTGTGTCCTCCACCGCCTGCCACATGAGTCAATCTGCTTGAAGGTTCAAATCTGCTGTTTTCACTGCATGACTGTTTCAACTAAGTATTTGCGTTGCAGTAATTCTATTATTTTTTATTTAGTTTAACCCAAAAAGACATAATTGAAAAGGAATTTGGTTTCCTTAAATTATAAAGAAACACCAGTGAAGCTGGCTCAGTTTTTTATTTATTTAAACGTAATAAAATCTTAACAGGATGTGCAATGGAGGTCACTGACGTTTACCTCCCTCTGGTGGACATTTGTGGTCATTACATTCATTCCCCACTCAATCACACACACAATCGTTCCCTTCTCTCTTTCACGCATACACACACACACACACACACACACACACACACACATAGATATACCTGAATATTATTTAAAAAAAAATGACCATTAAAAGATCATAGGAAGAGCTGTACCTTCATCAGCTTCTCTCTCAGCAACAACAAATTTACAAATCCAGCTTTTAGACATTTTACACCTCACTTGGGTTTGAGGGAATCACATCCAGAACAGGATGGAACACAGGAGCCATCTTGGATGGGTCTACTGTCCTTTACAGAGATGTGGAACCTTTTGCATATGTGATACTCACAAAATGTGTTTTGTTTATTATTACTGTCTAAAACAATTAAATACATCTTCAATAGAAGGAAAATAATCAGCCTGCAAGACAGCAACACAATTGACATGCTGTACCACCAAATGGACACTGGGTGGCAGCACCCTCCAGCAGCGTCACTCGGGGACCCTTGGCGAGCCGCCGAGCAAGTTGGGTTCATACTCCGGTTGAATGGAAAATGAACAGCTGTGTCCCTGCGTCGCTGATTTCATTACAACTTTTTCATTATTTACAGGTTGGTTACTCACACGCTGTGTTATTACAAATGTTAATAAGTTAATATGAATCCGCGGTGATGTGTTTTCTGTAAGCTAAATGTAGGTAATATGTAAGCATTTGAGTCTGTCTGTATACACCTCAGGAAATGGCGGCCGCCGTCCGATTCGACTGTTTTCTTTAGTTTATTTCTTTCGGCTCCACGACATTTGTGGGTTATTTCTCTGTGTGTGGCGCAGTGTTCAAGGGGTAGTAAGTTGGTGTTGCCGTTCAGATCAGGGTGAGCTACTGCTGGGGCCTCGTTTGGCAGCGCACAGGTTAATAACAGACGAAAGGTACACTTCAGTGCATTGGTTTTGGCGCCAATTTATGAGGCAGCCATCTTTATGATTATAGTTGCGTTCGGATTGTGGTAATGTAATACATTGTAGCTGCAAAGGGAATTTATTCTGTTGTATAAAGTGAACTCTTGCAAAATGTAGTTATAACAGTAATACTCTTGATGAGAAGACAGAGGTTTAAGGGAAGAAAGTGAAGACATGATTGATGAGAGACAGAAAATGTGATCTAAAGAGAAAATGTGTGTTTTGGTTTCATGCTACTTTTGATAAGTTATTGTTTAAGAAAATATGTCAGGAGACATTTACTGTCTGAAGACAGATCTATGAAGGATGCATTACTTCATGTTATCCAAGTGTGGATATAACTTGTGCTTCAATACAAAGCAAACAAAATAATTCACAAATGCAGTTATAGTGTTAAAATAAAGATGTGAATAAAGATATACTCCGGTTGAATGGAAAATGAACAGCTGTGTCCCTGCGTCGCTGATTTCATTACAACTTTTTCATTATTTACAGTGAACACCCATCAACGGGTTATCTATACATCTGCCAGCGGAGACCTAGCCGGGACCCGCTACAGATTCTTGGGGGCTCGTCCGGGATTCTTCGGCACCACCTATGGGATCGGGAGCCGAGTTGTGACTACGCTGACCAGCAACTAGGAGGGAGGAGTGCATCATCCAGCCGCCAACCAGCAGCCCTGTCCAGCCGAACTGCGCCAGCCGTGAGGGAGACGAGGAGCCAACATGTCGAGTGGTGAGAGGAAGAGCCTAGTGTGGGACATTAGGAAGAGCCTGCTCACCCTGTCAGCTGAAGAGCTTCTTCGGGTCGCCAGAGCGGTGGACCCAGTGTCGGATGAGGACGAATCAGAGCTTGTCGAGGAGGACCAGGAGGGATGCTACGATCACATTAACTCGTTTATGTACAGTAAGCGGTTACTGGAAACAGAGGACGAGGGTATGGTTCAGTTGCTGATGTTAAAAGATGCTATTGATGATGTAGTGAAATGTCGGGAGGACGAAATGTTAGTGTTAACTGGAAAGGGTGATTCTGAGCTACACACGGGGCAGAGTGTTTACAAGCTTGGTGACCAGGTTGATTTTCCTGATGGTTCGGTTATCATCCAAACACATCCTGAAATCACCACAGACACTCACAGTCGAATTCGCCACCCTCCTATTTCAGTCAGTACTGCATCACCTAGGGATATTGTGATACCAGATTCAGACTCAGTTAAGACCAAAAAGTTAAACGCACCTGATACAATGAACGCTGATTTGCTTAAAGCTCTTGCTAGCTACGAAGAGCTTAGTAAGACGCTCATACAGTACATACCAACGCAGGCTTTGCCACCACAGACCCATACTCCCTCGTCTTCATCTCTGCAAAGTCAACCAAGCAGAAACCCACCAGGGGAGCTCTCCTCTCAGTCGGCTTGTGAGGGGATGGTGTCCTTAAGGGAACTCAGTTACCTTCCCCGGAGAGAGTTCAAAGTGCAAGGGGGTCAGGTAGGTGATCAATCCTCAGACATCAGCTACAACAATGTTTGCAGGCAACTTGATGATGGCATCAGAGAAGGTTTTTCAGACTCAGAGATTGTCCGTGGTGTGCTCAAAATCATAAGACCGGGCATATTCAAGGAGATGTTGATAAACAAAGATGACATGACAGTGACTGAACTCAAGGGATTTCTCCAGACCCACCTGAGAGAAAAAAACAGCACAGAGCTGTTCCAAGAGTTGATGTGTACAAAACAGGATGAGAACGAGACACCACAACAATTTCTCTATCGCTTGATTGGTTTAAAACAGCGCATCCTATTGACCTCAAGATTGACTGACACTGACATTAAATACTCTGCAGCTACAGTACAAGATGTTTTCCTGCACACGGTGTACCAAGGCTTTGGACACAAACATACGGACATACGGAGAGAGCTCAAACCTTTGTTGACAGACAGTGGGATCACTGATGAGATGATTCTTCGTCATGTGATGAAAATCACCCGTGAAGAAAATGAGAGAATGAAAAGACTTGGCTCTTCCCGCCGACAGACTGTAACAAATGCGCACAGTGCACAACTCGAACCTGATTTGGGAAAGGGACCTAGTACCAGGTCGGAGAGTGTTGAGTCCAAGTCAAAACAAACAAAACCAGATCCCCTGAGAGACCTTACGACCAAAGTAGAGGAGCTTACCAGAATGGTTGAGACCATCCAGAAACAAAATCAACAACTAACCCACAATGGGCGCCAGTACAGTGAAAGTAGGACCAAATCTCAACGTGGAAAACCCTATGGTTGTCCAAGCTGTGTGGAACAAGGCAGGCAAGACTGTAAGCACTGTTTCATATGTGGGGAGGACGGACACCGTGCAGCAGGCTGTCTAAAACGACCAAAGAGACAGGGAAACTCCAACCGGCCACTGGAGAGGGACATCTAGTGACCGAGCCTGAAAAGAAGTCCCAATCAGAAAGTGAAAAAAATGACAAAACACGCCCTTTCTCACTCTCAACCCCAGTAATAGCAAGCACACAAAGTCATTACAAACAAGTATCTCAGCTCCCTCCCCAATCACCACGTGTGGCTAAAGCTGGAGCTATTGCTAGCTTGATTGGGAAACAGGCCCTTGTTCAGAGTTATCTAAATGGCTTAGCAGTCACTTCTTTGCTCGACTCTGGGTCACAAGTCAGTATAGTTAGCCGTGCCTGGAAAAATGAGTACGTACCTGACCTCAGTACTCACCCAGTTTCAGAGATCTTAGGGGAGGAGGAACTGAAAGTTATTGCAGCAAATGGTGGTCTCATTCCATATGATGGGTGGGTAGCTATTACAGTGAACTTACCAGGGAATTTGGACCCCAATCTGTCCATTAGTGTCCCATTCCTCATCAGCAGCTACCCCATAGATAGACCATTGATTGGCTTTAATGTTTTGGAAGTGCTAATTTGTGGACAACCAGAGAGGCTAACGCCAGTCCTTGCTAGCCTTCTTAGCAAGGCTATATCTGTTCCAAATGAGACAGCCGAAGCTCTCGTCAGCTTTATTCAGACAGCAAGGTCAGTCATGCAGCAGGTACGCTTAAGAACAGGTGCCAAGGATATTGTACTCCCAGCTGGTCAAGTGTCGTGGGTGAAGTGTCGGATTCCGTCCCAAATGGATGCCTCTACCCGGTTAGTGTTGTTCGAGACAGATGAGGACAGCCAACTGTCTGCACAGTGGGATGCAGGGACAGGTTTGTTTGAAATCCAGAACCCAACAAAGCCCTATGTCACCATTCCAGTTGGTAACAACACCAACCATGACATTACAATACAACGTAAAACAGCCCTAGGAATTCTCCAGCATGTTGAAAATGTTGTGGAGGCTGATATTCTGGACAAATCACAGCCTGCAGTGACTGCCTGCCAGGTCACCACCACTCAGATCAGCAACTCAGATCCACCTCTGTGGCACCCACCTGTAAACCTCGATCATCTTGAGGAAGAACAGCAGGAGGTTGCGAGAAAGATGCTTCATGAGGAGTCAAACGCCTTTGCAAGGGATGGGAATGACCTTGGCTGTATCCCAAATCTACAAATGGTGATCAACCTAAAAGACGACGTTCCTGTGCAGAGAGCGTACACATCCATTCCCAAACCATTATTTAAAGAAGTTAAAGACTACATTCAAGACCTTCTGGTAAAGGGTTGGATCGTGAAATCTAGGTCTTCCTATTCAGCTCCAGTTGTATGTGTGAGGAAGAAAGACGGCACTCTTCGTCTTTGCATAGATTATCGTCTCCTAAACCAAAGAACCGTGCCAGACAGACACCCACTGCCGCGAATACAGGATTTGATAGACACGCTAGGTGGATATTCAATGTTCAGTATACTTGACCAAGGGAAAGCTTACCACCAGGGATTTATGGAAGAAGGATCACGCCATCTCACTGCCTTCATAACCCCCTGGGGGTTGTACGAATGGGTTAGGATCCCATTCGGACTTTCTAATGCACCTGCAGCTTTTCAGAGGAGCATGGAGGAGATGCTGGGCTCTCTGCGAGACGAGTACTGCATTCCGTACCTGGATGACCTACTATGTTTCTCCAAATCCTTCAGTGACCATGTGGAGGTGATTCGCAAGGTCCTCAAAGCGCTGCAGACCCATGGGGTGAAACTACGGGCGGAAAAGTGTGGGATGTTCCAGAAAGAGGTTCGCTATGTGGGACGCTTGGTGTCGGCTGAGGGAGTTCGAATTGACCCCAGAGACCTCGAGGCAGTGATGGCTTTAAAAACCAAAACACCCCAAACAGTTGGTGACCTCCGACGGGTTCTCGGCTTCCTGAGTTATTACCGCTCCTACATACAGGACTTTGCTAAAATAGCAACACCATTGTATGAGCTGCTCCAAGTCAAGTCCTCCATGCCCCAACCCCCTCTACGTCACTGTAAGTCTAAGGGTCCGCAACTTCCGTCCAAAACACCTATCAAGTGGGAGACGGATCACCAAAGAACCTTGGAAAGGCTTGTCAGTATGCTGATCAAACCCCCAGTCCTCGCATACCCCAACTTTGAGGAACCATTCGTCCTACACACAGATGCCTCCGAGAAAGGGCTGGGCGCAATCCTCTATCAGCGACAGTGTGGAAAAATGCGAGTCATTGGGTATGGATCACGAACTCTGACACCTGCAGAAAGAAACTACCGACTGCACAGCGGAAAACTTGAGTTCCTTGCTCTGAAGTGGGCAGTGTGTGAGAAATTCAGAGACTATCTCTTCTATGCTCCACATTTCACCATCTACACGGATAACAATCCGCTTACCTACGTCATGAGCACTGCAAAACTCAATGCAGTTGGACACCGCTGGGTTGGAGAATTGTCAGAGTTCCACTTCAATATTAAATACAGACCTGGAAAAAACAATATAGACGCCGATACGCTCTCACGTATTCCACTCGATATCGACAACTATGTGGCGACATGCACGGAGGAACTGTCTCAGGATGTGCTGCATGCGACTTGGGAAGGTGGTAGAGCAGCCCAGAAGAAAGATGTAGCATGGATAGCTGCACTGTACACCTCTGCTAATGTAATGCCACAGCCTCATTCACTCTTGCCCGAAATAAGTCAAGAAGAGCTGGCAAAAGCCCAACGAGACGACCCTGGGATAGGGGAAATAGTAAGACTGAAAGAGACAAATAATGTTCTCACTGATGAGGTCAGAAGGTCAGGGAGTGGTCTCACTCGCAAGCTCTTTCATGAGTGGAATCAACTACATTTAGAGAATGGAGTTCTGTACCGTCAAACACAAGAGAGGAAACAGTTAGTCCTGCCCAGCCAGTATCGGTCAGTTGCTCTAAAACATCTCCATGACGACATGGGACACATTGGCACAGAACGTGTGCTCCATCTGGCCAGAGAACGTTTCTATTGGCCACACATGAAGAGATGTATAGAGGAGTATGTGACAAGAAAATGCAGTTGCATAAAACAAAAGAAACCCACCACACATGTACGCGCGCCAATGGGTGGCCTGACCTCTGCTTCCCCTCTCGATCTGGTTTGCATAGACTACTTACATCTGGAGAAAAGCAAAGGAGGCTACGAGTACATTCTGGTAGTAATAGACCATTTTACCAGATTTGCTCAGGCTTACCCAACCAAAAATAAATCAGGACAAACTGCAGCTGAACGGATATACAACGACTACATACCCCGTCTTGGTTATCCAAATCGTCTCCACCATGATCAAGGGCGCGAGTTCGAGAACGACCTTTTCCGCACCCTTGGACGGCTGTCAGGGGTCGGACACTCACGAACATCCCCATACCACCCGCAATCTAACCCCGCTGAGCGGTTCAACCGCACACTGCTGCAAATGTTACGGACACTGACAGACAGGGAAAAAGAGAGATGGAAGGAACACTTGCCACAAATGATACATGCATATAACTGTACTCGCCACGAGTCCACCGGTTACTCACCTCATTACCTGCTGTATGGGCAACACCCCCGTCTCCCCGTGGATCTGTTGTTTGGATTATTGGGAAACGCCGAATCAGTAACACACATGGGATATGTGGAGAAATGGTCAAAAAGAATGACTGAAGCATACAAGATTGCAAACAAATCCAGCCTGTCGTCAAGTGCAAAGAACAAGTCCTACTATGATCAAAAGGCGAGGGGCGTGGTCCTCAAACCAGGAGATCGAGTACTGGTTCGAAACATGGGTGAGCGAGGTGGACCCGGTAAGCTACGCTCATACTGGGAAAAGAGGATCTATGTGGTGAAGGAGCAAATCTCAGACAATCCTGTATATGTCATTCATCCTGAGGGAGACCCAAATGCAAGGAACAGAACCATACATAGGAACTTGCTGTTGTTAGTAAATGACCTGCCTGTTGAAAGCCCAGCACAGTCAGCTGACACTGTCTTAACACCCCGTCAGAGACAAAAACAACCTCAACAGAGGGCAAGCCCTGCCGACTATGGTGGTACACTGGACACCGATGAGGAGGATGGTGAGTGGACAGGAGGTTATTGGTTGAGAACACCTGTAACCAGGACAGTGCCTGGTCAGACTCCAAGGGGTCCAACTTTGACCCACAAAGAATGTCCAAATACATTACCGACGAGGGGGACCAACCCTAGTGATACGGATGAGACAAACCTACCTGAAAGAGACAATACGCACACGGATGAGACAAACCTACCTGAAAGAGACAATACGCACACGGATGAGACAAACCTAGCTGAGAGAGACAACACGCACACGGATGAGACAAACTTACCTGAAAGAGAGAATGAACAAGGCATTCCTGTAAAAGACGATAAACATAGCCCAAATGACAGAAAAAGGGATTCAGTCGGTAATGAATCGCGGATTAGTGAACAACCTGATGTCACTTACCTACGACAGCCTGGAGAGGATGAGCAAAATAGACAGGCTGAACAAGTACAGGAGGGAAGACTAAGTGGCCACCCTTATATGACTTGGCCCGCAGAAGAGGCACACAGAGAGATGAGGAGGTCGACCAGAGAGAGGAGACCGAGACCAATGTTCACTTATGAGTCGCTGGGCCAACCTTCAATACAAACCCATGTAAATCCCATCTCCTCACAGATTACCTCTACCCCCCTATCTTTCATGCCACACATGGCCAGACAATTAGTCCTCCCTGCACCTT